>NC_092171.1:21866228-22525395 GCF_045791955.1 Oncorhynchus clarkii lewisi
CATAGGAGTGATGGTTTCTGATAATGGGCCTCTGTTTGCCTATGTAGATATTCCATAAAAATGGACAAAAATTATATTTTCTTTAAATAACAAGGACATTTCTATGTGACCCCAAACTTTTGAACGGTAGGGTGTATGTATACATTACAGTATAATATATATATATATATATATATATATATATATATATATGTATACATTACACATGGTGTATACATTTAACGTTTTGATTTTTGACAATTGTTTTCTCAGTGATATGGAGGATAAGCTCATTATGCTACCAAAACAATAACGATAAGCGATGCGTGTTAATGTTCAGAGCATAGTGGCTCTTAACAAAACTCGCCTTCGTCCAATGACTCTTATGTGTAATGTACTGGAACTGAGTCATGATCAAGGGCTAGGCCCATGGCTAGGTCACAGCCGGACTGTTGTTTGCTGTCTTCTCTTAGTTTGTTCTGTTGACCTGTTTCTCTAAGACATTTCAATGTTATGTAGACCTAGATTTCATAGTCCATAAACGGTTTTGAATTGTATTTTATCCAAGTTCAAATTATGTTATATTCTGTAGTTACCCACTAATAGGAAATCGATTCCATTATTTGCACTTAAGTACATTTCCCAGCCAAACCCATGTCTGGTGTAGATTCGATCTACTAAACTTTTCACTCCGTGAGAAAGTACAGAATGTCTGGTACACTGCGATGACGAAGGTTGCATCTCAGACATGTTACACCCCAAAAAATAGGTCTTTGTGATAGCATCGTCTGCTATGAGAAATGTGAACAGACTCGTTTAAATTACGCACGATGTATATCTATATAAAACAAGTGTTGTCTATAAGTGATCAGATAAATGTTATTGATAAACCGCTTTACCTGTAGATGTAGTTTCCATAGCAACGGGAGGCCTTTTCCCATCGTCCTCAAATTGATGGAATTGATCCAGGTCGCTCGTCTCCTCCCTGGTTTTCGGTTTTAAATCTTCACGTAGCTCATCAAACCGGGGTGGGGTGCTTCCAAACAGGCCATTTCTTTCATAATCGTCCCCAAACCATTTCCCTTCCGAACCTAGTTCGTCGCTGGGCTTCGAAGACATGCTTTTAGGGAGAGGTTGCGCGAGAGATAACAGGCACAAGCTGTAACGCGGGCTACACAATGGATAGTGGGTTGGTCAAACGAATAAAACAGGAAAATGTGCTATGAAGGCCGACTGCCTTTACAAATGTATACTTAAACTGTAAAATTCTAATTGCTACGCGGTACAGCCCGAGAGCACAAGTGAGCGAGGTTGATTGTTTTAGTTCAGCGCTTCAAAGCTGACGTCATCGTATTAGCTTATTATGGTTGGCACTTATTTGGGGCAGAGTAACATTCTGTTAACTGTTTCAGCATGACTAATATTAAAGTATTTGAATATACAATGGAAGTCAATGCAGTATGTTTCCAAGAGTACGCATAAAATAACTTGAGCATATTGAAGCATCTTTCAAGCGTATCATGTTTGAAATGCTTAAAACCATATCACAATAATAACGCAAATTGTAATATTCCTGTACCATGTTATGTTTGAACATACAACAGTTTTTTGTTTTTTGTTAAACGTTTTCACGTTAGTAGATGCAAGTAATTTCACTCATGCAAATATCCAATTGAGGACCATTTCTTTGTTCTGTTCATGCCAGTTCGTGCTCAAATGAATTGCACTGTAGCGCCCTCGTGTGGCGATGATCAAAAGTACGAGGAAAAAGTTCAGATGACTCCTGAGCAACAGGGACGCACTTCCCTAGATACGGGTTGATGACAAACCTTGCTGGGGCATGCTAGCTACAGGTGCAAAATGTCTACCATATAAACACGCTAAAATTATGTTTTTGTTTTCATAAAGAGAATAGCTGCAATGACAGATGTCCAAAACTGGTATTCGATTAACTTAGTGGTCTGAGCAGACAGTGTCCGTGACAGTGAACTAATGTGCAGGCTGCAACTTCGAATGTAAGTACATTTGCATTAGCTGACGTTACAGTTAGCTTAGCTAGAGCTAACGTAGCTAGCTAGTAAACTAATTATTGAGTGACACAAATCACGTATTCTTGCTATTTGTACTTATATTAAATGTTTTCTATCTCTTATCTGTCCTCAAATTTTAGCTAACGGTACATTTTATGAATTTTTTCAGATGCTTGTTTACTGATAGATAATATTACCCCAGACAACCCCCTAAAGCCCCCGAACCAAGACCAGTTAAGTTTAGAAATGATCCTTATTTTAGCTATACATGACATGATTAACAATTGCCTATATTTCAGCACAGAACAACATGATACAGAGTGAAAAGCAAAGACATAATGGTGATGAGGAGGTTGTCAAAGAACTGGTGAGTGTAATTTTGTGTCAACCAGATACTTATGATTAAAACTAGTTTCATTTTCTGTTTGGCTTGTGGAGACACTTTTTTTGTACCTCAACAGTGTATTGCCAATGGGGTGTCTTATGAGAAGATACCCCAGGAAGGTAGCAGCATCACAGCCCTGGAGGTGTTCTTCTCAGGTTATCCTCGTATGGTTGGCCTCTCCCTTTTTCCAAGGCTGTGCCAGCTCACATTGGTAGGCCAGAGTATCAGTCACATCAAGGGCCTTGAGTCCTGTCCCCTGCTTCGGGAGTTCTGGGTGGTGGAATGCCAGCTGACAGTAAGATCCAGGTTTCTCTTCATTCCTTCATGCTGACATCTTGGAGATGTGTGTAGAGTTTATCTAAAGAGTATCTAAAACAGAATTATATTGACCATCAAAACTGAGCATCTTTGATTTCTCAATTCAGAGTAGACTGCAAAATAACTGTATCTAGCTAGGGTTTGCATCTTTGTCTTTAATACCAACAATATTTGTTTTTGGGGGGGGGGGGTATTTATTTTCATTATTGTAGGACATTTCTGGACTTCAGAATTGCCATCAGTTACAGAAGCTGTACCTCTATGACAATCAGATCAGTAAGATTGAGAATTTGGAGTCACTTGTCAATCTACAGGTGCTGTGGCTTAACAATAACTTCATCACTCACATAGAGGTATGGATGCATTTCTGTGTCATGTAATGCACCTCATCTGTATAGATTGGCTTTCTTGAAATCTGCATTTTTTTAGATGTCTCATCCTTTCTTCATACCTGTTTAAAGGGATTAAACAGACTTCAAAAGCTGAGAGAGCTGAATCTAGCTGACAATAACATTGAGAAGATAGGTGAGTTGAAGGTTCATCTCCAATGGCTATAAACTTGACAGATGACATCTTTGATGTATTTATAATGCTAATTATTCAATCTGTTTCACAGGACACAGTCTTGATCCTAATATCAGCATTGAAAATCTGAATTTATCTGGGAACAAGATCTGCTCTTTTAAGGTGAGAAAAAAATCTGCACCTTCTCAATCTAATATCTGACTACCACCTTTGCATATGGTGAATTACAGGCTTGCTTTTCAGTCGAATATCTTGATTGCCTAATTTAGAGTAGATTCTATATATGATAATTCATTCAAACCTTTATTCTAGTCAACAATGTAGAATTCAGTCACCCAACAAAGGATTGGGTATTATTTTTGATTGGCCGTCAGTCTCGATAGTTTCCTATTTCCCCGGTCTCTTTGGTTTTGAAAGAGCTGATTACAGCAATTCCCTGTATTTTATCTATGTCGAAGGCCTATTGCTACAGCAGTACAGAAATATCTGCTGATTTTAACTGTTGCACAATTCATCTGAAGCTTACCATCTTTGCTATTTTGATATGACATTTCTCCTTTAGTTGAACTATGCAGGGTTAAAGTGAGATTCCCACAAAATTATGCATGAAATTGTGTAAAAAATATTCTTACAACATACAGTATACAGAATGTCAGGTATGGCTTGAGTTTGTGTGAAGGAACAGTTGGTCCTCTATGATCTACCCTGAAACCTCAGAGAACCCCCCCCACCAGCAAACAAGTAGAAATCCAATCATCTCATCAATCAATTATGTTAATGTAATCCATTTAGGAGATTCCCTCCTCACAGATATACAGCATCAAAACCATTAGTGGGGTTGAGTGCCAATCAGGGTTGTGCATGCTTCAGTTTAGTGTTTTTAAACGTGTCCCTCTTAAGCATCAACATCATGTTATCGTGTTGTGTAACAGGAGCTGACCCTCCTGGCCCCATTGACCTGTCTGAGAGTGTTGGGACTGAAGGACCCCCAGTCAAGTCCCACCCCAGTATGTCTGCTGTGTAACTATGCCACCCACGTGCTCTACCACATGCCAGGCCTCCAGCGGCTTGACACCTACGACGTCTCCAGCAAGCATTTGAAGGACGCTGCCGAGGTACAGGTCAATAGTCCCAAGGGTCAGCTTTCGTAACTGTTGTCACTGTGCAGGCTCCAGGGCTGTGATAGCATAGAATTAGCAATTAGAATACTAGAATGGACATTAATTATCTTATAACAGTATTAAAGATCAGCCATTTTGGTAAAGAAGTAGAATTTCTCCCTGACCAAAATGTTTGCCGTTATCACACCATTCTGGAACTTTAAGGGTTTATGACATAACCCCTCTAGTAATTTAATAGGATCTTAATGTCTGATACTCTCTACTACTGAGAGATTAAAGCATATGTTTAATAAGTCGTCCCTGAACTCTGATGATTTATGTATTTTTCCGGTGTTGCTTTTTTTCTAATCTTCTTGTAATTCTTCTTGTAATTACAGTCTAATGAACTATGGTATAAATAAAGGGGTTCCATTGCATACAGTACATTGTAACATCTGTTCATTCCAGTCCACTGTGATTAAGAAGATGATGTACTACAACATGCGTGTGCGGACAGCCCAGAGGAACCTGGCAGAGACCCAGGCCAATCTGCTGGAGAACAAGAGGAATCTCTTACAGCTGCCAGAGGACCGCATCAGAGCTCTCAATTATGCCCTCAAAAACGTCCGTACAACACTATGCCCTCAACAATGGACTTTTGATGCATATGTCATACATTTACAGTGGTGCTTAATATGACTATTGTGTTGGTGTCTTGAGCAGCTGGAGTGTGAGCTGTCGGAGGTGCAGGCCCTGTGCAGGAAGTCGGCCCGTACCTGGGAGGATGGACTGTCACCGCTGAGTGAGGGCTCAGGGGACCGCAGTGACACCCTTGCTGACATCACCCGCGACCCCGGCCTGGAACACAAGATCCTCTCCAAGCTGGACACCCTGAAGGAGAGGTTGCAATTTTGGAACAGGAAGCTGGAGGAGTGAGTTCATGTACATTAATAATGGATTAGACCTCCAAGAGAGATTCAAATCTAAAATCAAATTATATTTGTCAAATGCGTCGAATACAACAGGTATAGTAGACCTTACCGTAAAATGCTTACTTACAAGCCCTCAACCAACAATGCAGTTTTAAGAAAATAGAGTTAAGAAGATATTTATTAAATAAATTCAAGTAAAAAAAATCATAATAATAAATAACACTATAAAATAACAATAATGAGGCTATATACAGAGGGTACCGGTACCGAGTCAGTGAGCGGGGTACAGGTTAGTCAAAATCATGTGTACATGCAGGTAGAGGTAAAGTCACTATGCATGGATGGGGGGGTCAATGTAAATAGTCCGGGTGGCCATTTGATTAATTGTTCAGCGGTAGTAGAGAGAACAGCCTATGACTTGGGTGACTGGAGTCTTTGTCAATTTTTTGGACCTCCCTCTGACACCGCCAAGGTCCTGGATGGCAGGAAGCTTAACCCCAGTGATGTACTGGGCTGTTAGCAGTTGATATTACTCTTCAATAACACAGACCCCAAAGCAAATCAGGGGGAGAAAAATAGGTTTATTCAAAGAGGACAAATCATAGATGTTATGCCGAGAGATAAGATGTTCATTCTTCACTGTCCTCAGTGATTCTCTCCTCAGTGATTCTCTCCACAGAACAAAGGAGACAGGATGTAATTTATAACCCAACCCTAGCTTGTGGTTGACCAATTAGAATTCCTTGCAATCAAACTTGGCCAATGGCCAAATAACAAGTATCCTATTTCAGGCTCAATGTATAAACAATTTGGACCAATGAGAACTTGCCATGTAGCTATGAGTTCCAGACTGAAATTCCTCCCATGTCTCTGACCCCTTGATCATTAATCCCCTTTTACAGAAAAAACCTTGCAATGAGTGACATGTATCCATCGTGATCCATTGATCGTTAGTACTCTATTGACTTTTAGTCCTCTTGACCTTTAGTCCTCTGTGTTGTGTATTTATCTTCTAAATATCCATACACTCCTCTAGACCATTTTAAAAAGAAATATACTTCAAATTAATTTTTAGAAAACATGAAAAAATAGATAGTATAAAAAACATTAGCAGTAAACATAAAATCATTCACATTAAACAGCTTGTATTTCTATAAAACACAAAGAGCATATTTTACTTGCTGTTACAATAAGACATATTTTTTATAACTTTGTTTTAAAACTACGTATTAACAGATGTAATGATGATGTCTCACGATTCCTACCACATCATGTATTTGGAGGAAACTCACACAAAAAAAATATTGTCTGCAAGACAATAATATTCAATCGTCCTATTGGCAAGGTAATCATTCACAAAGTCCTTTAAAAGTTACCAGCTCTTCCACACTGGTATCAGTCCCAGATACAGTGCATTGCAAAAGTATTGGCGTTTTTCTTATTTTACTGCACTACAACCTGTAATTTAAATTGATTGATATATTTGGATTTCATATAATGGACATACACAAAATAGTCAAAATTGGTGAAGTGAAATGAAAAAAATAACTTGTTTAAAAAATAAAAAAAATTAAATGGAAAAGTGGTGCATACAGTTGAAGTCGGAAGTTTACATACACTTAGGTTGGAGTCATTCAATCTCGTTTTCCAACCACTCCACAAATTTCTTGTTAACAAACTATAGTTCTGGCAAATCGGTTAGGACATCTACTTTGTGCATGACACAAGTAATTTTTCCAACAGACAGATTATTTTTATTAGTTTACAGACAGATTATTTCACTTATAATTCACTGTATCACAATTCAAGCGAGTCAGAAGTTTACATACACTAAGTTGACTGTGCCTTTAAACAGCTTGGAAACTTCCAGAAAATGATGTCATGGCTTTAGAAGATTCTGATAGGCTAATTGACATCATTTGAGTCAATTGGAGGTGTACCTGTGGATGTATTTCAAGGCCTACCTTCAAACTCAGTGCCTCTTTGCTTGACATCATGGGAAAATCAAAAGAAATCAGCCAAGACCTAAAAAAAAAATTGTAGACCTCCACAAGTCTGGTTCATCCTTGGGAGCAATTTCCAAACGCCTGAAGGTACCACGTTCATCTGTACAAACAATAGTACGCAAGTATAAACACCATGGGACCACGCAGCCGTCATACCGCTCAGGTCTCGTCTCCTAGAGATGAACGTAATTTGATGCAAAAAGTGCAAATCAATGCCAGAACAACAGCAAAGGACCTTGTGAAGATGCTGTAGGAAATCTGTACAAAAGTATCTATATCCACAGTAAAATGAGTCCTATGTCAACATAACTTGAAAGGCCGCTCAGCAAGGAAGAAGCCACTGCTCCAAAACTGCCATTAAAAAGCCAGACTACGTTTTGCAACTGCACATGGGGACAAAGATCGTACTTTTTGGAGAAATGTCCTCTGGTCTGATGAAACAAAAATAGAACTGTTTGGCCATAATGACCATCGTTATGTTTGGAGAAAAAAGGGGGAAGAACACCATCCCAACCGTGAAGCAAGGGGGTGGCAGCATCATGTTGTGGGAGTACTTTGCTGCAGGGGGGTCTGGTGCACTTCACAAAATAGATAGCTTCATGAGAAAGGAAAATGATGTAGATATATTGAAGCAATACTCAATACTTCCGTATTGAGCGAGTCACTGGTATTTCCTACTTTCATTTTTGCTTGTAAGCAGGAATCAGGAGGATAGAATTGTGTGGAGTAGAGGTGGTCTAGAGTTTTTTTCCTCTTGTTGCACATGTGACATGCTGGTAGAAATGAGGTAAAACGGATTTAAGTTTCCCTGCATTAAAGTCCCCGGCTACTAGGAGCGCCTCTTCTGTATGAGCATTTTCTTGTTTGCTTATGGCTTTATACAGCTTGTTGAGAGCGGTCTTAGTACCAGCGTTGGTTTGTGGTGGTAGATAGACGGCTATGAAAAATATAGATGAAAACTCTATTGGTAGATAGTGCGGTCTACAGCTTATCATGAGGTACTCTACCTCAGGCGAGCATATACCTTGGGACTACCTTAATATTAGACATTGTGCACCAGCTGTTATTGACAAATAGACGCACACCCCCACCCCTCGTCATACCAGACGTAGCTGCTCTGTCCTGCCGATGCACGGAAAACCAAGCCAACTGTACGTTATACAGTTCAGCTACGACTCGGTGAAACATAAGATATTACAGTTTTTAATGTTCCGTTGGTCGGATAGTCTCGCATGGAGCTCATCCAGTTTATTCTCCAGTGATTGCACGTTGGCTAATAGAACGGATGGTAGATGCGGGTTACACACTCGCCGACTAATTTTCACTAGACACCCTCATCTCCGCCCCCTGTATTTCCTTATTGTCTTCATGCGAATGACGGGGATTTGGGCCTTGTCGGGGAGCAACATTATATCCTTCGCGTCAGCTCATTAAATAAAAAATCTTTGTTCAGTTCGAGGTGAGTAATCGCTGTTCTGATATCCAGAAGCTCTTTTTTTTTTTTATAAGAGACGGTAGCATCAACATTATGTACAAAAATTTTTACAAACAATATGAAAAAACACAAAATAGCAATTGTTTTGTAAAACGGTACCATTCTGAGAATTTCTAAATTTCTTTGATTTTAGAAGGGCTCAATACAGTCTCATTTGGCATTCTTGTTTATATGTAAGCTTTCTATTGGCACTAAGATTATGAAGCGTGAAAAGGAGATTGTTTTTATCTTGTTTTTGCAGGATTGAGTCCTGGTACCAGCGGGACTTGGCCCAAGCCACCAAAAGGAACGAGATGATGGTCTACTTTCTGCTGATGGAGCTTGAGACAGTGGGGAATATTCGGTTTGAAGAGGGCTGCTCCACAGACCCCTGGTACAAATGATCTCCTTTTACATAACAGTGACATTAGCCAGGGTACCTGCAGGGAAATTACTTATGTGATCATATAGTACTAGATCATGATATGTTTCATCCAAGTCTTCTGCGGACTGATCTGTCTTGAGTTTACCTCATTTGTGTTGGTGATTTGTGTAGATGATTATGTCGGTGATTTGCAGCATTTAGCTATTGAGTCCACTGTTTTCTCTCTCCCAACAGGTTCACTTCCTGTTATGACCTCCTGCTCTCCCGGTTCTGTGCGTGGGACTACAAGGCTCATGGCATCACTGGCATCAAGATCAACCGTATCATCCGCATCCATAACCGTTCGCTGCGGCTTCGTTTCGAGGACAAGCTTCATACCCTGTTGGCCAGCGAAGAGTCGACAATGTTCTCACAGTGAGTTCCCATGATGAGACTGTTAAATCTTAAAATGGCAACTCTTTCTTCTACACGCAGCGTTCCTTTTCTCTATGATATTCACCTCAGCTCCTCAGTATTATGTCTATGTCTGATATTACACAGAAATAGTTGAACATTTATGTTTTTTGATAACAGACCACATAACCTGAAATATTTTGACAGTATTTACATTTGTCTGACTGCAGTTCCATCTGTGCAGGAATTACAAACGCTGGCTGGAGTACCTGTTCTATGTGTCTGATCCTGAAAGAACCAGTGAGAAGAATGAGATGTTTCACATTCCAGAGGACGGCTTTAAAACAGCAGATATGTATAAGGTACACATATTGCTTATTCAGACTGTACACTATGCCTGAGATTGTGTCATTGTTTTAGTTCTTGACACTGTCGTGTGTCTTGTGTCTGTGTTAGGCCCTGGGCAGAGAGAGAGCTGTACCCTTGTCTAACAGCCTGAGTGTGACGGACAGCCCCAGGATTGAGTACACACAGCGACAGGCCAACCAAGGCACCTCCAAGCAGAGCATAGACCCTCTTCTTTTCAGACATGGTCTGTATGGTCCTATTTCATCCTTTCACACACTTAAATGACTTTGTATTGCTAATGAAACCTTGAGGATATAAATCAGGACAAAAATTTAAATGTACAAATTATATTTTTTTGCTTTAAATGAACCTGTGTCAGAGAAACTGAAATGGAATTATTCAAACTCTCCACCTGTTTCAAGGTCAGCTCATAGTGTCCAAAGTGTTCCTGGGCCGCAGCTTCCCCATCCATGAAGGGGATTCAGTGGACGCCCTCAACTACCCCAAAGCTCACTCTGTTTACCGCAATGTGAGCCCAGAGCAGGTCCATAAGACAAATGGAGGTAATGTCACAACTGTTACTTTTCAGAACAACCCGTTTTTTACTGGTGACAGTGGAGTGGAAACAACCAGCAAAAGTCAACATTCTTCTATTCCATCTTATTGTTGACCAACCTGAGACTTTTATCCAAATAGAGAGGCCTTGCTCCTCCAATATCCACAGTGGCTGTGACTGCAGTCTGAGACAGAGTCAGTGGTTTGTATTTGACCGTGAGCTTGTCCTGCCGGAGTACCTCATCGACTTTGAGTATATCACGCAGGTAGGAAAAAGTATACCCTGTTTGTCTTTCAATGTTCCAATTTTTGTAAACCCACCAACCAAGTGCTGATATTCACCAACCGTTTGTCCTCACCACTATGATGTTCCCTCCTCTCAGGACCGAGCCCAGCCTGCATTCCCAGAGCCCAGCAGCAGAGGCACAGACAACCCCCCTCCCAACGATATCAACCTGGACGAAGAGGCTCTAAACATGGAGCCCATGCTCAAACCGCGGCCCAAGCTGCTGTGCCTGGACGAGAAGACTTTACTCAATGTAGCCAGGGCCAACGTCCTCAGTCAGATTACAGTAAGGGTTGAGGCCTCTGAGTGAGGGACTAACACATAATGGTACTTTAGCCCACTAGGTTTAGCACTGATATCCTCTCTGTACTGTGCTGGTGCCCCACTTTCATCTTTCTTCTTCCCTGGTCAAAGGTGTTGAATCTCCATGGCAACAGCCTGAGTAAACTGAAGGAGATCTCTCGTCTGACAGCCCTGCGCCGCCTGACTATCAGCTTCAATGAGTTTACACAACTAGATGACATCTCCCACATGGTGCGTTCTGACGGGTGGGGCATTTAGGTCGACCAATCTTTATGAATCATTTTCAACTTGGAGTCCTACATACAGCAAATAGGTTCCCTAATGTTTCTCTGTGTTCCTCCAGCCCAACTTGGAGTTTGTGGACGCCAGCTACAACCACCTGCTGACCCTGGAGGGGCTGAGGGGGCTGGGGCGGCTCAATCAACTGGACCTGCGCTGGAACCAGCTGACCCGCGCTAGAGAGGAGACGGCTGTGCTCCGGAAACATGCCCCCACCCTGCTGAGACTGGACACCCGCCACAACCCCTGGCATAGGGTAAAACCACACACACTAACACCAGCTTTAACATTGGTCTAGTCTAGTCATATAGTAAGACCATAAGACACTGTGCTAATGAAAGTGATGTGTTTGTCCCAGCCCGAGGCGGTAAGGATGACGGTTCTGGGACGTCTGATTAGCCTTACACACCTGGATGACATGCTGGTGACAGAGGAAGAGGCAGGCGCTGCTGTTCAGATGGCTGCAGGCTCCAGAATCAGCCAGGTAAGAGTTAGACAAGAGAATCACTCTCTCTTCTTAGTTCATGATTTGCCAGATAGGTTGAATACTTTAATGTAAGTGAGCTACCTTTGCTGTTACATGCTGCATGACAAAGTTTGGTCTACCGTCTGTGTTGAGAGTAGTAATTCCTCAGTCTGATTCACACTCTGGCTACAGGCATCTCTGTTGGCCCACTCCCGGACGGACAGTGAGCGTCCCCGCAGTCTCAGCCTGCTCTCTGCAGCCCAGCTCCTGGATCAACTCAGCCCCTCGCCCTGGGACATCACTGGAGACCTAGAGCAAGGCTGGACCACCAAGGTGAAACAAACACTAATATACACAATACTGGAGTCCAGGAACAATAAAGATGTACTCGTTTCAGCTTGTAGTTTATGGGTTCTCTCCTGGTGCTTCATCTGGAGTACAAGTGCAGTCTGTTTACTTAACAGTGACCTCTGAACTCTGAGCAGATCACAGCCCTTAACCTTGACAGCCAGAGGCTCTCCAGGCTCACCAACCTGGACAAACTGGTCAACCTGCGCTGGGCCTCCTTCAATGACAACAACATCT
The DNA here is from genome assembly GCF_045791955.1 of Oncorhynchus clarkii lewisi. NCBI lineage: Eukaryota > Metazoa > Chordata > Actinopteri > Salmoniformes > Salmonidae > Oncorhynchus > Oncorhynchus clarkii. The sequence goes on from NC_092171.1 coordinate 21,878,578, forward strand.
CTAAAGTGGAGGGTCTGGACAACTGCCAGCATCTAGAGGAGCTGTCCCTCAACGACAACTGCATCTCTAGGCTCGACGGTCAGTCCTAATCTCAATGGTCACCACATGACAAATTATTAAGTGTTGTCATATATATTTTAACACAATAGAAAACTCTTGGCACTCTTGGTTCAGAATGCACTAGGTCTATTCAAGGAAGAGAGAACAATTTGGTATTGACAAGGGAATCATGTCCATCAAAGATGTATGAGATATCCCTCCCTATCTTTGTCCTCTCAGGTGTGTCCAAACTGCACCAGCTCACTAAGCTCAGTGTGAATGGGAACCAGCTGTCCTGTCTGGATGGCACTGTCCTGGACCGGATGCCCAACCTCCACTTCTTGTCTGTGGAGAACAACTGCATTGGCTCCCTGAACGGGGTGCATAGGGCCCGCTCACTATTCGAGCTGTACATAGGCAACAACATCATCACCTCCACACGAGACATCTACCACCTAAAGGTGAGCTGACCTCACACAGCCAAGCATGATCACATACTGTACACCAACCCACAGGATACATAAAAGCTGTTTTTTATACACTGTTACTAATAGTCAATGTGTAAATTAAAATAAAGTAAGATCCTTGTTTTTTACATTTTTTTCTAGGCTTTGACAAACTTAATCATTCTGGATCTGTATGGTAATCCTTTAGTGGAGAAACTGGAAAGCTACAGGATTTATGTGGTGTTCCATCTACCCTCTCTAAAGGCACTGGATGGGGTTGCAGTGGTATGTTTACGTCATAATCAAATGGAGATATTCGTTTTAGAGATAAATAAAATTGAGCTGAATTGAGATGAAACAGAAGTGACGTCATTGTGATCCACAGGAAATGACGGAGTGTGAGAACGCCAAGGATGTGTTTGGTGGACGCCTGACCCCTGACATGGTGGCAGAGAAACTGGGACACTCCAACTACTCTGACGTCGTTGATCTCAACCTGCAGTCCAGTGCTATCAGGTCATTGAGCATAGTGTATTGTAGTTCAGCTACTACTGTGTAGTAGTTCATCACAGTATTTCAGTCACCTTTTAGATGAGTAGAAGAGACAGTAAAAGAAAGAGTGAGTGTGTATAAACTGTGCCCTTTCTCCCCAGTATGGTGGACCTGGCCCCAGCAGACCTGTTCCACAACATGCGCAGTGTCAACCTGGAGCACAACAACCTCACCTCCTTCAGTGGCCTTGTCTACCTGCCCAACATCAAGGTGGGCCTGCCAAATTATTGTTACCAACCGGCCAAACTTTTCCGACCATTCTAAAATGTAATCTGTGCCATATATTTTACATTTATAAGTTGCACTGTCAGGTTTTTTTAAAACCATCAACAATAAAAAAATAAACATTTTTTTATTTTCTTCCATGTAGGCACTATGTTTGAACTATAACCACATAGAATCCATCCTGCCCAGGCAGAAGGCCCAGGCCCCCCTGACTAACAGACAGATTCTCTATCACAAGGTGAACTCCAGTGGCTATGGCCAGCAGGGCTCATCAAAAGGCAGCAGGTACCAGCAGTACAGATAAAAGTATAATATTTGAACATGGCATTGAAATGTATTACTTTTAAACCTAGTTTGTGAGGTGTAAATGTACAATTCATGAATAGATTTAAACATTTCTGTCTTCTCAGTATACTGTGTGGTTGGCAAAGGACTCATTTCATGTCTTTGTTGCAATAGACTAGAGTATATTTTTCTACTTTCAGCCACTTGGAGGCAGCACGAAGCTGTTGAAGTGACAAAGATTTTAGGCTTCTGTTAGCTGCTCTCGGAAAAGCACAAATCTCCCTTTTCACTGATACTATTGAAAAAGACCAGAGGAGAGTTTACACAAAGTAAAAGGTTTAAAATGTGAAGGGGTTGGGGGGGGGGTCAGGCTTTTGTGTGGTTTGCCTTGAGTTGCTGTGCACCTGAGGTCTGGCCTTCTAAATGAGGCACTGGGGAGAGAAGTTGCAGTGCATTCAGTCAGAGTGGCAGCTAAAGCTCAGAGTGCCCATTCTTTCCCTCTCTTTCAGGGAAGTGGGTCCTGTGGACAGCCTAGAGCCACTAATGAGCAGCCTGGAGGTGCTGCATTTGAGCCACAATGGCATCTCAAATATGGCCAATCTGCAGCTCAGCAGGCTCACAAATCTCAAAGCACTCTTCCTCCAAGGTACAGTAACAGCTTCCTTCAGGTTTCAAAGCTGATGAAAAGTACAGCTCAGTAACAGACGAGGCTCTCTCAGACTTGCCCAGGTGGAGATGGTGCAACAAGAATAGGAACGAAATGGGCATGGCAATGAGTCACAGCAAAACAGTGCCTTTTTCTGTCTGCCATTGTTTGCATTTGATTATTGTTTTCTTCAGTTGAGTGACTGTCTGATCCTAATCCCACCCTGGGTGTTTGTTTATAATCCTGTCAAGACAGCTTTGTACACAGCACAGACCACACTCACTATACACACGGATTCAGGGCAGGAGATGCACCTTTTCCAGTTCCTCTTTAAAATGGCATTCTGTAGTTGCTACATACATTTTTGTACTTTTCAATTATAGATATACAGTGGGGCAAAAAAGTATTTAGTCAGCCACCAATTGTGCAAGTTCTCCCACTTAAAAAGATGAGGCCTGTAATTTTCATCATGGGTACACTTCAACCATGACAGACAACATGAGAAAAAAAATCCAGAAAATCACATTGTAGGATTTTTAATGAATTTATTTGCAAATTATGGTGGAAAATAAGTATTTGGTCACCTACAAACAAGCAAGATTTCTGGCTCTCACAGACCTGTAACTTCTTCTTTAAGTTGCTCCTCTGTCCTCCACTCGTTACCTGTATTAATGGCACCTGTTTGAACTTGTTATCAGTATAAAAGACACCTGTCCACAACCTCAAACAGTCACACTCCAAACTCCACTATGGCCAAGACCAAAGAGCTGTCAAAGGACACCAGAAACAAAATTGTAGACCTGCACCAGGCTGGGAAGACTGGTAAGCAGCTTGGTTTGAAGAAATCTACTGTGGGAGCAATTATTAGGAAATGGAAGACATACAAGACCACTGATAATCTCCCTCGATCTGGGGCTCCACGCAAGATCTCACCCTGTGGGGTCAAAATGATCACAAGAACGGTGAGCAAAAATCCCAGAACCACACGGGGGGACCTAGTGAATGACCTGCAGAGAGCTGGGACCAAAGTAACAAAGCCTACCATCAGTAACACACTACGCCGCCAGGGACTCAAATCCTGCAGTGCCAGACGTGTACCCTTGCTTAAGCCAGTACATGTCCAGGCCCGTCTGAAGTTTGCTAGAGAGCATTTGGATGATCCAGAAGAAGATTGGGAGAATGTCATATGGTCAGATGAAACCAAAATATAACTTTTTTATAAAAACTCAACTCGTCGTGTTTGGACGACAAAGAATGCTGAGTTGCATCCAAAGAACACCATACCTACTGTGAAGCATGGGGGTGGAAACATTATGCTTTGGGGCTGTTTTTCTGCAAAGGGACCAGGACGACTGATCCGTGTAAAGGAAAGAATGAATGGGGCCATGTATCGTGAGATTTTGAGTGAAAACCTCCTTCCATCAGCAAGGGCATTGAAGATGAAACGTGGCTGGGTCTTTCAGCATGACAATGATCCCAAACACACCGCCCGGGCAACGAAGGAGTGGCTTCGGAAGAAGCATTTCAAGGTCCTGGAGTGGCCTAGCCAGTCTCCAGATCTCAACCCCATAGAAAATCTTTGGAGGGAGTTGAAAGTTTGTGTTACCCAGCAACAGCCCCAAAACATCACTGCTCTAGAGGAGATCTGCATGGAGGAATGGGCCAAAATACCAGCAACAGTGTGTGAAGACTTGTGATTTTCTGGATTTTTTTTCTTCTCATTTTGTCTGTCATAGTTGAAGTGTACCTATGATGAAAATTACAGGCCTCTCATCTTTTTAAGTGGGAGAACTTGCACAATTGGTGGCTGACTAAATACTTTTTTCCCCCACTGTGTAACTTATAAATGCCTCATTAGCTTTGTTCAACTGTCGTTACCTATCAGAACCCAAAATATAAGCTTGTTTTATTCCATTGTTTGTAAACGATGTAATTGTAAACACACACTGTATAGCCCCAAAATATGGTTAAAACTATTATTTTAATCGCATGGATGGTCAGTCCTATCGATAGCTCTGTCTATGAATTAGAGAGTGGTTACATTGCTCAAGCCCCATCCTTCAGCAGTTTACCAAAAACAGTGGTGGGGTGTTCGCTCTGTTGTTGTTTCAACTGCAGATTTCCCCTTTAAGTGTCTGAGTGAATTTCAGAGTTAATGATTGAAATTCACAGTGTTGTCATTTGCAATGATGCCGCCCGGTCAAATCATATTGGTAACAGGGGTAGCTGTAGTCATGTAATTACCTACTGATTTAATATCTTACCTTCTCCTCTCAGGTAATGAGATCAGCCAGGTGGAGGGCTTGGAGGGTCTGCATCAGCTCCGGGAGCTGGTCTTGGACCGGAACCGGATCAAGGCCCTGGGGGAGAACTCCTTTTTTGGTCAGGCTTTTCTGCTGGAGCTGCACCTGGCAGAGAACCGCCTACGGGAACTTAACCACCTCCAACCCCTTACCGAGCTGAGGAGGCTGTTCCTGGGCATGAACAAACTACAGGTACCCCTCCTCCAGCAGTCCTCCAGTGTCCTGCAACTGCAAGTTATTGTCCTTTCTGGCAATACTGAGCCTTTCATATGCATTCATATACTGTAATGAGGAATTGATTCATTCACAGTGTGGAAATGTCCACCAAGTTCAAAGTCAAACTCCCTGTACAGCAGTTACTGAATTATGGTGATGCACTCATCATGTGCAAAGCATTTGGCATCTAAAATGTGTTTCATTTTGATCTACAGTGTATTCTAGGGGGTGAAAATATAGTCCCATAATTATAGATCATTACCACCCCGCTGTGGCGTGTGTGTGGGAGTAGCTAGTATTAAGGAGAATCGACATTGACTGAAGGTCAGGGTTATACATATGAGGACAGAGAGGAACAATCAAGGCAACGTGTAATCAGTGTCTCAGCCTACATCTCATTCTCACCCCAGGCGGGTGATTTGTGCTTTGTCTCAAAAAAAATTCTCCAATTGCTTATTTTTCTTCCTTAATCTTTTCATGTTTTCAATTAATGGAGGTCTGTGTGAGTCATAGCCCCGCTCAGTCACGTTCCGTGGTGGAGAGAGACGCCCCCGCTCCCCTTTTTGCATACCTAAACTCTCATGAGATTAATGAAAGATCACACATGTAATCTCTCCCATGAGCTGCCCCGCTCCTCTCTCACAGCTTCAAAATGTGGATGAGGTTTGGCCCTAATGGATTGGGGAGGGGTTAAATTCATGCTGCTATGAAGTGAGTAGGACAGACAGTATAATATCTCTTATCTCTCCTTTCTATTCCCTGTAGGACATCTCAGAGCTGGACAAGCTAGAAGTCCTTCCCTCCCTGATTGAGCTGTCAGTTGTAGGGAATCCTGTGAGTATATATTTGTTTGTTTTTTACCAATGTCGGTTACAACCTTGTATGTCTACCGGAAGCTACAATTACTACAATCAAGCAAGGGCTAAGTGAATTGTATTACCCCCATGACAGTATGAAAATTGTCAAATTATGCCCATTATGGGTCTCCTTCACTTGCATTTCAGTGTGTGTTCATTTTGTCTGAAAAGCCCCTGAGTTCTGTGCGCAATGGAAATCCAAGAGACCAAACATGGCTGCTCTTATTTAGAGGCCAGAGGACACTTCAAATATGTGTGCTGAGACACAGACTCTCTCTCACACACACACACACACACACACACCACCTCATTTACACGCTCACCCAAATTCTCACACACAAGCTCACAGATTAACTTTTACAAAACACACACTCAGTGCAACTCTATAGTTATAAATTAAGTGATTACATGATGGACCATCTGCTGTGCCTCAAACTGGCCTGCATCAGAGACAAATCCGCTGACCAAATCGCAGGGCCGTTATCAGACACTATTGGCCTGGGTTCAGCACCCATCTGGAGCCCATGGATCAGAGCTCTTATTGCCCAGTGCAGAGGGCTTGCCATCCATGGAGGCCTTCTCAGCTGGGCCAGCCTGTTTACCCCACAGCCCCCATCCCCCCGTCCCATCCCTTCCCCCATGGGGCTTAATCCTGCCAGGGTGGAGAGTCAGCAGCCGCTCCAGAGACAATACCTCCTGCTGTCAGCCGCATGAAATCACTGCTGCACCCATGTGCCCTGGCCAGACCATCTCTCCTCTCTTCTCCTTCTCTTCTGTTCAGTTTTCCCTCCTGTATGGACTGACAGGGCTCTGACCGGAGAGGATGGCTTTGTCCCCTGTGAAGGGGGAGCAGAGGGTTCCATCAGCTGGACCGGGGAGAAGGGTAGGGCTAGTGGGGCCGGCATAGGAGATGATGAGAGTGTGGTCTCTGAGGGTGGTGATTTCAGAGAACTGTTGGACTCACAAACAGACCCATGCCAGTTTAGTCCTTACAGGACAGCCTTGCAGCCTTCACTCCGAGGTCCTACATGAGTAAATGTTTTCTGTTGTCCCAGGTGGCCCGGCGATCCCTCCATAGGCCGGCAGTGGTACTACGCCTCTCCAGACTGCAGGTTCTGGATGGGGTGATGGTCACCCTGGAGGAGAGGACCAGGGCTGAGCTACTCTGCACAGAGGTCCAGGTGAGAGTTATTGTACTGCCTTTGTGTATCACCTGGTTGGTAAGAGCTTTGTCTTCTTACCTGCATCTTCTCCTGCGACCACTGCAGCTATCTCCATGCCCTTATGAGACTGACCTAAAAAGCCACAAAGGCCTAATTTCTGTTAAAGGCCAGATAACTGGCCATATCATGTCAACTGCAATGCAACTTGAACTCAAACAGCGTACAGAAAAACAACAACCAAACAGCAACTACCAAAAAACAAGGATCAAACTTCCAGTTTGTCTCCCTGATTTGATCTGCACATAACAAGAGATGGGGGCAGTAATGCTCCTCCAGTGCTGAATTAAAAGCAGCCTAAGCCAGCTCAGTTCATCCTGCTGATTAGATGAAATGTGCACGGCCGATAATGCACCAATGGATTTGCCCCCCTATTAGCTGGGTCAACCCGGCCCCCTGTGCTCGTTAAGAGAGTATTTGGGAGCGAGAGAGAGAGGGGGATTCTGGGTTCTCTCATTAAAAACATAAATTCAAAACCCTCTTCCTGCTCTTGACCCCCATCCCTTTCATTTCAGGCTTATGCCTGCTCTCACCCAGCTCTTTTTTTGTTTTCATTCAACAGTTATTATTATTGAGTGATCATTATCATTCTCTAATTAGATTTTTACACGTGATAAAAGACAATAGAAATTTGGCCATCCATACTGTAACATGGGTGTAGCAGAGACTAGCTATGGAGGGTGTAGTGAGGCAGGAAGCATAGATGGGAGCCAATGCAGGACATATTAATTAGTGAGGTCAGAGAGTTGAGACAGTGTTGCTAACGTGTCCCCAGGTGCACTTATTATGGACACCCATTAATATCACCTGACTCAAAGTAGCTTTATGTAGGCTGTATATCCCCTTTTGTGGTATTCACTGTCTCTCCCTTTCTCCCCACAGTGCCCAATGCCTCATGGATCCGGCATGGATATGAACCTGCCTGGCCTGCTTCCCCTCATGTCCCGGACTGCCCCTCTGCGGGGGACCAGTCTGAGTGGAGGACTGCAGCTGCAGCACTTCCTGGGTCATGAGATCCTGATGCCCTGCAACTTGGATGAAGCACTGCCCCATGACACGCCCAAACGTTAGTTAGCACTCCCTCGTATATGTCACACACACGGCACATCTGCACAGTACATCATTATATCCTCATCAATATTAATGAAATACCAACATTAGAATCTAAGTGTCTGGTTATGGGGAACACACATGTATCATTCACCTCCATGATGGGCAGAGCTGTTAACCAACACAGAGAGCATACGTCTTTCTCTTTCTCTTTTTGGCTATGCTATGGGACTCAGGCTCGGTTATACACTCATTAGGGTCAGAGATACCACTTTATCCACACAACTGTGTTAATTCCCATCTCAGACAAGAAGCAAAAACACAGCAGCGCTGCCCACCACGCCCGCAGTGCCCAGGCAGAGATGACCTTTAGGCAGATCAGAGGAATGGCAAGTACCCTGCCATCCACCGGCCTCCTTCCTAACGGGTACAGGGTCCTGATTACCAACCTCGAGCAGGACAGCAGGTGGGTAAAGCCCTAAACTCAGACCCTTGGGTTGTAGTGAGTAAACCTAGTTTGGTCTTGAGGTCAGATGTCCGTCTTCTAGAGCGGAGGATACACTGTATAAAACCCTACCTGAATGCTTGTGTTTCTTTTACAGATACCAGAGTGGTGGTGCTCCTAAACCCCCACCCATGTAGCACCCCAGGGGTTTGGGCAGAGGAATGGGAGACACTACTGTGGGCATGAGGAAGTAGAGAAATGGGAAGATCCTGATACTCCTGTGTGTGTCATTGCACACATGCAGAGTAAGAGTGGGAAGTATTGTTCAGCTGAATTCGGGTTCACTTCCGGTCCATAGACTGTAGATTAGTGAACTGCGGATAACCCCCTTTCCTTTAGTTTGTCTGTTTATAAATGTACACTGAACAAAAATATAAACTCAACATGTAAAGTGTTGGTCCCATGTTTCATGAGCTGTAATGTTCCATATGCACAAAAAGCTTGTTTCTCTCAAATGTTGTGCACAAATTTGTTTACATCCCTGTTGGTGAGCATTTGTCCTTTGCCAAGATAATCCATCCACCTGACAGGTGTGGCATATCAAGAAGCTGATTAAACAGCATGATCATTACACAAGTGCACCTTGTGCTTGGGACAATAAAAGGCCACTCTAAAATGTGTAGTTTTGTCACACAACACAATGCCACAGATGTCTCAAGTTTCTAGGGAGCGTGCAATTGGCAAGCTGACTGCAGGAATGTCCACCAGAGCTGTTGCCAGATAATTTAATGTTTATTTCTCTACCATAAGCCACCTCCAATGTTATTTTCGAGAATTTGGCAGTACTTTCAACAGGCCTCACAACCACAAACCACGTGTATGGCATCGTGTGAGCGGTTTGCTGATATCAACGTTGTGAACATAGTGCCGCATGGTGGGGTTATGGTATGGGCAGTCTTAAGCTACGGACAACAAACACAATTGCATTTAATCGATAGCAAGATCCTGAGGCCCATTGTGAGACCCATTTTTTTTTTTAAGGTTTCTGTGACCAATTCCCAGTCATGAAAGAAAGGTTGAAAGATTAGGGCATAATGAATGTATTTCAATTAACTGATTTCCTCATATGAACAGTAAGTCAGTAGAATCTTTGAAATTGTTGCATGTTGCATTAACATTTTTGTTCAGTATATTTACTTTTGTGACATATAATGTGAAACATGAACTGCTGTATGCTTTGTCAAAATATATGTGATGTCGATACTTTACGTTTTTTTCTTTTCATTTTCACAAACACGTTCAGGGCCAGTGAGCTGATGATACTTGAAAAGAGCTACATGTGCAGTTGAAGTTGGAAGTTTACATACACTTAGTTTGGAGTCATTAAAACTTGTTTTTCAACCACTACACACATTTTTTGTTAACAAACTATAGTTTTGGCAAGTCGGTTAGGACATCTACTTTGTGCATGACACAAGTAATTTTTCCAACAATTGTTTACAGACAGATTATTTCACTTATAATTCACTGTATCACATTTCCAGTGGGTCAGAAGTTTACATACACTAAGTTGACTGCCTTTAAACAGCTTGGAAAATTCCAGAAAATGAAGTCATGGCTTTAGAAGCTTCTGATAGGCTAATTGACATCATTTGAGTCAATTGGAGGTGTACCCGTGGATGTATTTCAAGGCCTACCTTCAAACTCAGTGCCTCTTTGCTTGACAAGGGAAAATCAAAAGAAATCAGTCAGACCTCAAAAAATAAATTGTAGACCTCCACAAGTCTGGTTCATCCAGAAATTTCCAAATGCCTGAAGGTACCATGTTCATCTGTACAAACAATAGTACACAAGTATAAACACCATGGGACCAAGCAGCCGTCATACCGCTCAGGAAGGAGACGCATTCTGTCTCCTAGAGATGAACATACTTTGTTGTGAAAAGTGTAAATCAATCCCAGAACAACAGCAAAGGACCTTGTGAAGATGCTGGAGGAAACGGGTACAAAAGTATCTATATCCACAGTAAAACAAGTCCTATATTCACACAACCTGAAAGGCCGCTCAGCAAGGTAGAAGCCACTGCTCCAAAACTGCCATAAAAAAGCCAGACTACAGTTTGCAACTGCATATGGAGACAAAGATCGTACTTTTTGGAGAAATGTCCTCTGATCTGATGAAACAAAAATAGAACTGTTTGGCCATAATGACCATTGTTATGTTTGGAGGAAAAAGGGGGAGACTTGCAAGCCGAAGAACACCATCCCAACTGTGAAGCAAGTGGGTGGCAGCATCATGTTGTGGGGGTGCTTTGCTGCAGGAGGGACTGGTGCACTTCACAAAATAGATGGCATCATGAGAAAGGAAAATGATGTAGATATATTGAAACAACATCTCAAGACATCTGTCAGGAAGTTAAAGCTTGGTCGCAAATGGGTCTTCCAAATGGACAATGACCCCAAGCATACTTTCAAAGTTGTAGCAAAATGGCTTAAGGACAACAAAGTCAAGGTATTGGTGTGGCCATCACAAAGCCCTGACATCAGTCCCATAGAAAATGTGTGGGCAGAACTATAAAAGCGTGTTCGAGCAAGGAGGCTTACAAACCTGACTCAGTTACACCAGCTCTGTCAGGAAGAATGGGCCAAATTAACCCAACTTATTGTGGGAGGCTTGTGGAAGGCTACCCGAACCGTTTGACCCAAGTTAAACAATTTAAAGGAAATGCTACCAAATACTAATTGAGTGTATGTAAACGTCTGACCCACTTGGAATGTGATGAAAGAAATAAAAGCTGAAATAAATCAAATCAAATCCAAGTTTATTTGTCACGTGCGCCGAATACAACAGGTGTAGTAGACCTAACAGTGAAATGCTTACTTACAGGCTCTAACCAATAGTGCAGAGTGAAAAAATAAGTATGTGTAGGTAAGTAAAGAAATAAAACAACAGTAAAAACACATTTGCCGGTTACGACAGAGCCTGGGCGCGTTTCACATTCTTAAAGTGGTGATCCTAACTGATGTAAAACAGGGAATTTTTACTGGGATTAAATGTCAGGAATTGTGAAAAACTGAGTTTAAATGTATTTGGCTAAGGTTTATGTCAACTTCTGACTTCAACTGTGTATACAGTATCCGTATGTTAGGAGAGTGGGGCATGAACAAGTGTCTCTTTCTATCCACAACTGTTATTCTCCAACCAGTGACCACTGTAATCTATTTAATACTGTGAGGTTTTGAGTCATGTCCATTACACTCCTTTCCTTGCCTCCAAAACTGAAAAAATAATAAACACCCACGTGTGAAGCTGGCTTGTGTTCATCGGGTCAAATGGATCCCCAGCAAGTGGATAATCTGGGTTTAGCGCACCTCTCTGTGGACAATAATCTGCAGTCACTTAGATGGGGCCATAATCTTGAATGAGATCCAAATGGATTGCAGAGATCTGTCAGTTTCAGCATGTTAGCCTCTTTTAAAAGGCCCACTCTGGTTTTCCCTCTAATAGGCAACTCTCATGGACCGTTACTGAAAATAAACCAGTGATCTCTTACAGTTGGCCCTTTGAGTGACGTGAGAGCTGACTTAATTTACCATCATTGCTGTATTCATGTTAATGTAGCCCAGTATTAGACGGTTTAACAGAAACAAGGCTCCTCTGATAAGTACAGTATTAGCACTAAATCAGGAATTAACCTGGGTGTAACAAGCACATGTATGCCCTCTGTGCCCCGAGCTAATGATGTAAACCAACATGAAGTGAAAGTGTTAGTTTCCCACACATCCAGTGATCAGGTACATGTATTCCGATTACAAAAATCTGTAATCAGTTACGTTACCAGCAACAACAACAAAAAATAATCAGATTACAGATACTTTTGAAAAACTAGGTGATTACTTACTAATTCAGAAAGAGTGTTTGCGAGAAAAAAAAAGTTCCATTACTGATTATGCTTGTGGACAGGTAACTAGTAACTTTTAAAGATTACATTTAGAAAGTAATCTACCCAACCCTGCACCCAGTGATGCCATTGACCTCTAGGTGTCCCTAGTGCTCCTTACGCCCTGCACTCAGCCTGCTGTTAGTCAGAACACTGCAAATGATCTTCCACTGAGTAACACATTGACTCAAGGCCAGGTTGATTCGATGTTCAGTAATGCCCTAGGTTATGCTCACAGCTAACGTGACCTGTTCAAATCTTATGGAACAACAACTAAACTCAACAAAAAAAGAAACGTCCTCTCACTGTCAACTGCGTTTATTTTCAGCAAACTTAACACGTGGAAATATTTGTATGAACATAAGATTCAACAACTGAGACAAACTGAACAAGTTCCACAGAACAGAAATGGAATAATGTGTCCATGAACAAAGTGGGGGTCAAAATCAAAAGTAACAGTCAATGTCTGGTGTGTCCACCAGCTGCATTAAGTACTGCAGTGCATCTCCTCCTCATGGACTGCACCAGATTTGCCAGTTCTTGCTGTGAGATGTTACCCCACTCTTCCACCAAGGCACCTACAAGTTCCCAGATTTCTGGGGGGAATGGCCCAAGCCCTTACCCTCCAATCCAACAGGTCCCAGACGTGCTCAATGGGATTGAGATCCGGGCTCTTCGCTGGCCATGGCAGAACACTGACATTCCTGTCTTGCAGGAAATCACACACAGAACGAGCAGTATGGCTGGTGGCATTGTCATGCTGGAGGGTCATGTCAGGATGAGCCTGCAGGAAGGGTACCACATGAGGGAGGAGGATGTCTTCCCTGTAACGCACACCCTTGAGATTGCCTGCAATGACAACAAGCTCAGTCCGATGATGCTGTGACACACCGCCCCAGACCATGACGGACCCTCCACCTCCAAATCGGTCCCGCTCCAGAGTACAGGCCCCGGTGTAACGCTCATTCCTTCGACGATAAACGCCAATCCGACCATCACCCCTGGTGAAACAAAACCGCGACTCGTCAGTGAAGAGCACTTTTTGCTAATCCTGTCTGGTCCGGCGATGGTGGGTTTGTGCCCATAGGCAACATTGTTGCCGGTGATGTCTGGTGAGGACCTGCCTTACAACAGGCCTACAAGCCCTCAGTCCAGCCTCTCTCAGCGTATTGCAGACAGTCTGAGCACTGATGGAGGGATTGTGCGTTCCTGGTGTAACTCGGGCAGTTGTTGTTGCCATCCTGTACCAGTCCCGCAGGTGTGATGTTCGGATGTACCGATCCTGTGCAGGTATTGTTACACGTGGTCTGCCACTGTGAGGGCGATCAGCTGTCCGTCCTGTCTCCCTGTAGTGCTTTCTTAGGCATCTCACAGTATGGACATTGCAATTTATTGCCCTGGCCACATCTGCAGTCCTCATGCCTCCTTGCAGCATGCCTAAGGCACATTCATGCAGATGAGCAGGGACCCTGGGCATCTTTCTTTTGGTGTTTTTCAGAGTCAGTAGAAAGGTCTCTTTAGTATCCTAAGTTTTTATAACTGTGACCTTAATTGCCTACCGTCTGTAAGCTGTTAGTGTCTTAACGACCTTTCCACAGGTGCATGTTCATTAATTGTTTATGGTTCATTGAACAATTATTGGAAACAGTGTTTAAACCCTTTACAATGAAGCTCTGTGAAGTTATTTTGATTTTTACGAATTTATCTTTGAAAGACAGGGTTCTGAAAAAGGAACGTTTCTGAGTTTAGTTTCTGCAAGAGTGGAATGCTCTATCCCCTGAAGAGCTCCTCCAATGCATGTACTTAACTTCAATTAATTTGTGTTAACTCCCAGCATTAAGCAGGGCTAATGACTGAGCGAGTGAGTGCACTGTCATTACCTTGCTTTGCTTGACATCAAATGGCAATTGATGGCCCTCACTGAAAAGTACAGTAATGCACAGATTTGGGGGTTGATGAGCAAAAGCTAAAGCAGGAAGCACCAGTGACTCAGTCAGTAAAATAATGGCCAGATGAAGCAGATGCAAAGCTACAGGACTGTTTTGCTAGCACAGACTAGAATATGTTCCGGGATTCTTCCGATGGCATTGAGGAGTACACCACATCAGTCACTGGCTTCATCAATAAGTGCACCGAAGACGTCGTCCCCACAGTGACTGTATGTAAATAACCCAACCAGAATGGATTACAGGCAACATACTCACTGAGCTAAAGGGTAGAGCTGCCACTTTCAAGGAGCGGGACTCTAACCCGGAAGCTTATACGAAATCCCGCTATGTCCTCCGACAAACCTTCAAACAGGCAAATTGTCAATACAGGACTAAGATTGAATCGTACCACTCCGGCTCCGACGCTCATCGGATGTGGAAGGGCTTGCAAACTATTCCAGACAACAAAGGGAAGCACAGCTGCGAGCTGCCCAGTGACACGAGCCCACCAGACGAGCTAAATTACTTCTATGTTCGCTTTGAGGTAAGTAACACTGAAGCATGCATGTGAGCATCAGCTGTTCCGGACGACTGTGTGATCACGCTCTCCGTAGCCAATGTGAGTAAGACCTTTTAAACAGGTCAACATTCACAAGGCCGCAGGGCCAGACGGATTACCATGACGTGTTCTCTGAGCATGCGCTGATCAACTGGCAAGTGGCTTTACTGACATTTTCAACCTGTCCCTGACTGAGTCTATAATACCAACATGTTTCAAGCAGACCACCATAGACCATGTGCCCAAGAACACTAAGGTAACCTGCCTAAATGACAACTGATCCGTAGCACTCACGTTTGTAGCCATGAAGTGCTTTGAAAGGCTGGTGATGGCTCACATCAAGACCATTATCCCAGAAACCCTAGACCCACTCCAATTTGCATACCGCCCCAACAGATCCATAGATGACGCAACCTCTATTGCACTCCAGTGCTCTTTTCCACCTGGACAAAAGGAACACCTATGTGAGAATGCTATTAATTGACTACAGCTCAGCGTTCAACACCATAGTGCCCTCAAAACTCATCACTAAGCTAAGGACCCTGGGACTAAACACCTCCCTCTGCAACTGGATCCTGGACTTCCTGACGTGCCGCCCCCAGGTGGTAAGTGTAGGTGGCAACACATCCACCACGCTGATCCTCAACACGAGGGCCCCTCAAGAGTGCATGCTAAGTCCCCTCCTATACTCCCTGTTCAGTCATGGCTGCATGGCCAGGCACAACTCCAACACCATCATCGAGTTTGCCGATGACACAACAGTGGTAGGCCTGATCTCCGACAATGATGAGACAGCCTATAGGGAGTTCAGAGACCTAGCCGTGTGGTGCCAGGACAACAACCTCTCCCTCAACATGATCAAGACAAAGGAGATGATTGTGGACTACAGGAAAAGAAGGACCGAGCAAGCCCCTATTCTCATCGACAGGCAGCAGTGGAGCAGGTTGAGAACTTCACGTTCCTTGGTGTCCACATCACCAACAAACTATCATGGTCCAAACACATGAAGACAGTTGTGAAGAGGGCATGACAAAGCCTATTCCCCCTTAGGAGACTTGAAAAGATTTGGCATGGGTCCTCAGATCCTCAAAAAGTTCTACAGCTGCACCATTGAGAGCATCACTGGTTGCATCACTGCCTGGTATGGCAACTGCTCAGCTTCCGACCGCAAGGCACTATAGAGGTTTGTGCATACGGCCCAGTACATCACTGGAGCCAATCTTCCTGCCATTCAGGACCTCTATACGAGGCAATGTCAGAGAAGGCCCTAAAAATTGTCAAAGACTCCAGCCACCCTGGTCATAGACTGTTCTTTCTGCTACCGTATGGCAAGCGGTACCGGAGCACCAAGTCTAGGTCCAAAAGGCTTCTTAACAGCTTCTACCCACAAGCCATAAGACTGCTGAACAGCTAATCAAAGGGCTACTCGGACCCCTCTTTTACGCTGCTGCTACTCTCTGTTTATTATCTATGCATAGCCACTTTAACTCTACCTACATGTACATATTACCTCAATTACATCGACTAATCGGTGCCCCCGCACATTGACTCTGTACCAGTACCCCCTGTATATTGCCTCGCTATTGTTATTTTACTACTGATGTTTAATTATTTGTTACTTTTATTTTCTATTTTTTACTCATCTCTATTTTACTTAACACTTGTTTTCCTTAAAACCTCTTAAAGCATTGTTGGTAGGTCTTGTAAGTAAGCATTTCACTGTATTCGGCGCATGTGACAAATAACATTTGATTTAACATTACATTTCTTCCATACATTGTGGGAGGATAACCAACCTTCCAATTAATGGCAATGCATTTATTAGCCACTATAAATGCTAGGTTACACAGTTTATTCTGATAACAGTCTCCAGTTTCAACATTTCCAAGCAAACAAAAACCGGTAGAAGGGAGAATCTGTAGACATGCTGAGATAAAAAAAAATTAAAAAAAGTAAACTCTTTGCCAGAATTCAGCCAGCTTTCACAAGACCACAATATATGCAAATATGTCACCTACTGTGCTTTACACCTAAATCAGAATAATACAGTTTCCGTGTGCATGATATTCAGTTTCACTGGCATATAATATGTTCTATGGATGGTCTTAACCTGCAGTAACTTATGTCTGAGATGATATGAACATGACTGGACATTCTAACATATCTGTATCCATTCTTCATCATCAATAGCATCTCCCAGGTCTTCCTCACATTTTTGTTTGACATGTTTTGTGTCATCAGGAAAGCCTCTATCAACTCTTGATACAGTTTGGAAATCAACTATGGAGTTTTGTCATACTGCCTTAAAATATATTAAATATTTTAAGCTTCTAGCTTGTCCAGTGTTTGCTGCACAGAGAGAATTAAGTGTTTATTCTGCAAAAGTTCACCCCACCTCTGTTACAGACTTGTCTTCCCTGGCTGCCTGACTCGGCTGAGACCCCTGTCACCATCTGATCCTCCTAAAATGAGGCATGACAAAGAATTCCCTTGGTGTACATTTATACATTGTATTGTCCAAGAATAGAATCAATGGTTCAATAATTGAAATTACCATTATTCCCAGATCCCAGAAGAAAATATTTTTGTTGTCCCACAGATTATTCTGCTTTGTATTCGTTAGCCTACCTATTGTGTTAAAAGCACAACTTTTTGTCATTATTCACACACAGAATTCGCAGCTTCAACTTCAGAAGCCTACCTCTCCTTGTTGGCCGTGACAGTCGAAGAGCGCCTAGTATGTGTGGTCTCATTGAAATAGAGTAGGATGCCTACATGGACGGAGAATCACGTGGCAGTTAACTTGAATATGAAATTATCTTAAATATTTTTAGACTGTAGTTTACTACAGTGTCTGTAAATAAATATTGATAATGAAAAGAAGTGGAGGGCACTCAACCAATAGGAGTCTAGGTGCAATAAAAAAATGTAATCATGATTGAAAAGGAAAAGGCACAACGGGCACATAGATTAGGCTACTATGGTTAGCGAGCATTGCGCCTTTTCATTTTCAGTAAATACCCAGCTAGCACAGTGGATCTGGACCGATTCTGGCTGATAGTCAGGGCACTCGGTTGAGAGTCAGACTCGGCCGACGTCATGTGGCCCGAGTCTGAACCACTTTCGGAAGTATTACTAATGGATACGATGCGGGGATTGAGCTCAGGCCAATTCCGGTGTTGCTCGGGCGGATTGGGGCTACTATCTGGCAGATTATCTCACGGGCTGCTTAATATAATTAGCATTTCATTATTTATTTTTCCATATTTTCTCATTGTTTCTGTGATCAAAAAATACAGTTAACATTGAAATGAAATTCTTTAAGAGTCCTGTGTAGGTATTTTAGTATTTTGATACTTTGTGCAAGGCAATCCGAAGCCTCTGGAGTGGCACAGACAGATGCCGGTACGGCCGCGCCCGGGAGATCCACGAGGTCGATGCACAACTGGCCCAGCTTCGTCCGAGTTAGGGGAGGGTTTGGCCCGCCGGGATGTCCTTGTCCCATCGCGCAGTAGCGACTCCTGTTGCGGGCCAGGCGCATGTACGCTGACATGGTCACCAGGTGTATGGTGTTTCCTCCAACACAATGTTTTTTTGTGGATGGGTATAATTTGCATGTATAAAATGTATAATAGTAATATTTAAAATGACTACATCGGGTAATTTTGTATACATTTATTTAAATTTGCATCTGCCAGCTTCTGGGGGGATTCTGGTAAACTGCCAGCAATGTCGGCTGAATGGAAACGGCCCGATGTAATTGGGCAGATTCTGGGCAGTCATTCATTTTGTTTCCGGGCTGAGTCCAACACCCGATTCCGGGCTGAGTCCAACACCCGATTCCGGCCCCCCGGAAGAGGACCGCTTCTGGCCGATTCCTCATTGCTAGCTGGGTATGGATTATCCCTTTATTTTTCCCTCCCTGTAAATCGTCCTCCTAAACGGCAGGCCTATAGGTCAAAACGGCAGGTCTATAGGTCAAAACGTAGCAAGTGTCGCTGTCATAATTCTCGCGTGTGGTCTCAATTAAATAGAGTACGGGACAGTTAACTTTCCAAGGAAATGTACTTCCTAAATAGGCCTATGATGAGGCTATAGTTTACTACATTGCCTAGAAATAGGCCTAAATATTGATCACCCATATTTCTCCATCTAAAGATCTTCCCACTCCTAAAAGGTAGGCTATAAAATAGCTCAAGAGAAAGTGCAAGTTTCTCCATCTCTGCTCTCCTCAAACTACATCTAGCATATTGGCTGATATAGCCCAGTAATACAATGTAAGGGCCATGCAAACATCTCTGGTAATTTAACCTATTTCGTAAGTTATTTTTGCGCACTTGATATTGGCTATAGGGGGCACAATTGCTGGTTCCATGGCTGGCAAGTGAGTTGCGTCACATACGCCTAACATGACATTACGGGACTGCGGTTGGGTTTGGGACCAGTTTTTGAGGTAGCGGATGGGAGTCGGACAGGAAGCCAGCAGGTGAAGGTGGGAGCGGGTTCAAGAAATCGGTCCCACGCAGACCTCTACAGTACACCATGACAGTGAAGCTTGTAACGTTAGAGCTGATCTGTTTCACTTGTCTTTGTGCCCGTCTCCATCCCCCTCCAGGTGTCGCCCATCTTCCCCATTATCCCCAGTGTATTTTTACCTGTGTTCTCTGCTGGTCTGTTGCCAGTACGTTTTGTTTGTCAAGCCAACCAGTGTTTTTCCCCTTGCTCCTGTCTGTTTCTAGTTCCTGTTTTATAGTTTTCCTGGTTTTGACCATTCTGCCTGCCCTGACCCGACCCTGAGACTGCCTGCCGTTCTGTACTTTTTGGACTCTGATCTGGATTACTGACCTCTGCCTGGCCTTGACCTGTCGTTTTGCCTGGCCCCTGTTCGAGTAATACACTTTTGTTACTTCGACATTGTCTGCATCTGGATCTTCCCTAAAACGTGATAGTACGAACTGGTCATGACTGACCCAGCAGACTTGGACCATGTCCGTAACGCTATCTCCTCCCAAAGAGTGACCATTGGAAGGCACAAGGAGTGGCTGTGTAGTCTTATGGTTCCAGACCTTGGCCGAATGCCATGACGAGCATTGAACACATTGCTGGAGCAAATCTGAGGGTTGTCTGTTAGGCAGCCTACCACGACGGTAACTTTCCAGCCCCTCAGTAACTCGGCTGTTAGCAGCGCCGTCTCCCCGGCCACCACGGTTTCCCGGGAACCCCGCTTATCTCCCCTGGAACGCTTAGATGGAGAGTCGGGCAGCTGTTGGGTGTTTCTCACTCAGTGTTCCCTCATCATCGAGCTACAGCCCTCATCTTTCCCCTCGGACCGCTCTAAGAAAGCGTAGCTCATCACGCTGATGTCCGGGAAGGCTCTCGCCTGGGCTACGGCAATATGGGAACAAGAGTCGGCTGTATGCTTCTGTCTGGAGGAGTTCATGGCGGCGGTAAAGAGAGTTTTTGATGCTTCATTGTCCGGGTGAGAGCCTGCCCGGAAGTTACTCCAGCTTCGAAAAGACTTCTGCAGTGTGGCAGACTATGCGGTGGATGTCTGCATGTTGGTAGCTGAGAGGGTCTGGAACCTGGAGGTGCTGTTTGACATGTTCCTGCACGGAGTATCGGAGGAAGTAAAGGACGAGCTTGCAGCCCGGGAACTACCGACTGATCTCGACTTGCTCATCGCTTTGACCATTCGGATCGATGGGCGACTACGGGAACGAAGGAAGGAGAGGAGAGGAGATTTCACTCACTCGCCCAAGGATTCCACCTCCGAGGCATCCCAGAAGTCCCCGACAGCTTCGTTGCCAAGAGAACCCGAAGCTACCCGAGTTCCCCCGAGAGTCTCTGAAGTCTGCCGATTCACCTCTTCCCGAGCCAATGCAACTAGGCAGAGCTAGGCTGTCTCCAGCCAAATGGCTATACAGGCTTCACACTAAAAGTTGCCTGTATTGCAGGACTACTGGTCATTTCGTCTCCACCTGTCCACTAAAAGACCAGGCTCACCGGTAGGAGCGAGTACGCTCCTGGGCCATACGGACAACTTTTCCTCTCCCCTTACTCGCACCCCTTTTCATGTCATTTTGCTGTGGGGGAACCAGTCGAAATCTCTCCGGGGTACTCATCGACTCTGGGGAAGATGAGAGCTTTATGGACGCTACCCTGGAGTCCGAGCTGGGCATCCCCACTTAGCCCCTCTCCATTCCTATGGATGTTAGAGCGCTGGACGGGCGCTCTATAGGCTGGGTCACCCACAATACCACCTCCATCAACCTACGTGTGTCAGAGAACCACAGCAGGATGATCCAATTCCTGCTCATTAATTATCCTCAGGTTCCCGTGGTATTGGGATTCTCTTGGCTCCAGCGACACAATCTCCTTATTGACTGGTCTGCTGGTGACATTATAAGCTGGAGCCCGTTCTGCCAAGCTCATTGCTTGAAGTCAGCGCAGCCTGCCCCAGGATGTCTTCCTGGGGGCTAGTAAGTTGCCCCGGACCTCTCCGCCATTCCTGCGTAATACCAGGAACTCCTGGAGGTGTTCAGTAAGGCCCGGGCCACTTTGCTTCCGCTGCACCGACCCTATGACTGCGGGATTGACCTTCTCCCAGGCACCATTCCGGCCCCGGGGATGACTGTACTCTCTGTCGGGTCCGGAGACCAAGGCTATGAAGACCTGTATTGAGGACTCCCAAGCTGAAGGGTTCATCTGTCTTTCTGCCTCCCCCACCGGTGCAGGGTTCTTCTTTGTGGAGAAGAAGGACAAAACCCTGCGCCCGTGCATCGACTACCGACTCAACGACATCACGGTGAAGAACCGCTACCCACTACCACTCATATCCTCGACCTTGGAGCAACTCCAGGGGGCCACCGTGTTGTCCAAGCTGGACCTACTGAATGCCTACCACCTAGTGCGGCTACAGGAAGGGGAATAATGGAAGACTGCCTTCAACACGGCCAGCGGTCCCTACGAGTATCTAGTCATGCCATTTTGCCTTTAGCAACGCCCCAGCTGTGTTCCAGGCTCTGGTTAATGATGTTCTCTGCGACATGTTGAACCGGTTCATCTTCATCTACCTCGACATCATCCTCATCTTCTCCTGCTCCACTCAAGAACATGTGGTCCACGTCTGACAGGTTCTCCAAATTACATACAGTGGGGAGAATAAGTACTTGATAACCTGCAAAATCGGCAGTGTTTCCTACTTACAAAGCATGTAGAGGTCTGTAATTTTTATCATAGGTACACTTCAACTGTGAGAGACGGAATCTAAAACAAAAATCCAGAAACTCACATTGTATGATTTTTAAGTAATTAATTAGCATTTTATTGCATGACATAAGTATTTGATACATCAGAAAAGCAGAACTTAATATTTGGTACAGAAACCTTTGTTTGCAATTACAGAGATCATACGTTTCCTGTAGTCCTTGACAAGGTTTGCACACACTGCAGCAGGGATTTTGGCCCACTCCTCCATACAGACCTTCTCCAGATCCTTCAGGTTTCGGGGCTGTCACTTGGCAATACGGACTTTCAGCTCCTTCCAAAGATTGTCTATTGGGTTCAGGTCTGGAGACTGGCTAGGCCACTCCAGGACCTTGAGATGCTTCTTACGGAGCCACTCCTTAGTTGCCCTGGCTGTGTGTTTCGGGTTGTTGTCATGCTGGAAGACCCAGCCACGACCCATCTTCAATGCTGTTACTGAGGGAAGGAGGTTGTTGGCCAAGATCTTGCGATACATGGCCCCATCCATCCTCCCCTCAATACGGTGCAGTTGTCCTGTCCCCTTTGCAGAAAAGCATCCCCAAAGAATGAAGTTTCCACCTCCATACTTCACGGTTGGGATGGTGTTCTTGGGGTTGTACTCATCCTTCTTCTTCCTCCAAACACGGTGAGTGGAGTTTAGACCAAAAGGCTCTATTTTTGTCTCATCAGAACACATGACCTTCTCCCATTCCTCCTCTGGATCATCCAGATGGTCATTGGCAAACTTCAGACGGGCCTGGACATGCGCTGGCTTGAGCAGGGGGACCTTGCGTGCGCTGCAGCATTTTAATCCATGACGGCGTAGTGTGTTACTAATGGTTTTCTTTGAGACTGTGGTCCCAGCTCTCTTCAGGTCATTGACCAGGTCCTGCCGTGTAGTTCTGGGCTGATCCCTCACCTTCCTCATGATCATTGATGCCCCACGAGGTGAGATCTTGCATGGAGCCCCAGACCAAGGGTGATTAACCGTCATCTTGAACTTCTTCCATTTTCTAATAATTGCGCCAACAGTTAGTTGTTGCCTTCTCACCAAGCTGCTTGCCTATTCCTATAGCCCATCCCAGCCTTGTGCAGGTCTACAATTTTATCCCTGATGTCCTTACACAGCCCCCTGGTCATGGCCATTGTGGAGAGGTTGGAGCCTGTTTGATTGAGTGTGTGGACAGGTGTCTTTTATACAAGTAACGAGTTCAAACAGGTGCAGTTAATACAGGTAATGAGTGGAGAACAGGAGGGCTTCTTAAAGAAAAACTAACAGGTCTGTGAGAGTTGGAATTCTTATTGGTTGGTAGGTGATCAAATACTTATGTCATGCAATAAAATGCTAATTAATTACTTAAAAATCATACAATGGGATTTTCTGGATTTTTGTTTTATATTCCGTCTCTCACAGTTGAAGTGTACCTATGATAAAAATTACAGACCTCTACATGCTTTGTAAGTAGGAAAACCTGCAAAATCGGCAGTGTATCAAATACTTGTTCTCCCCACTGTAGCTCCACCATCCCCTTCCTGGGTTACATCATCACTGCAGGGTGTGTACAGATGGATCCCGGGAAGGTGAGTGCGGTGGTGGATTGGCCCCACCCTACGTCCAGGGTGCAGCTGCAGCGTTTCCTGGGGTTCGCCAAATTCTATCTCCGATTTATCCAAGGATACAGCACCCTGGCTTCCACCCAGTCTGCACTCACCTCTCCCAAGGTTCCGTTCACATAGTCCCCAGCTGCTGACCGGGCGTTCTGGGATTTCAAACACCGTTTCACCACCAAATACTCAGCCCTGCCACTTCCACGCTGCCGGATCGTAATCTCTGCTTAGTCAGTCCACGTTCTAGCCATTTGTTACTGTGCTGCCATCTTGTTAGAAGGTAACAGATTATTTTATTATAATGGTTAAAATGGATTTTCATTGTGTTCCATGGTGTTATTCGCCCCCTAGTGGAGCTTTCTGGTACTTAGAAAGACTGTACGCAAACAGGAAATAGAGAATTAGTTCTGCACGCATAGAAGCAGCCAAAAACAACGCTAGGTCTTTCAGTGTACTTATTTCTAGTCACGCTTCAGCCTCAGAAAATATTTCAAGATCAATAACAATCAATAAGTTACATTGACACATTGACTAATACAACTCACATTGCACTGAAAAAACGTCGGAATATCAATCTTCAATCGTTTGGCCGATGGTTTCATCGTTTGATTGAAGCAAAAATAATAGCTAATGTAAGTCAACTTTTGCCCAGCTTGCTCTAACGGTACATCAACTGGCGAGAGCTTGCCAAGTTCATTTACTTCTAAAACGTGAATAAAAACAAAGGCTACAAAACATTTCCATACAAACAACTGCTGTTACAGTGCATTTGGAAATGATTCAGACCCCTTGACTTTTTCCACATTTTGTTACATTACAACCTTATTGTAAACTGTACATAAATCAAATCACATTTATTTATAAAGCCCTTCTTACATCAGCTGATATCTCAAAGATATCTCAAAGCTGATATCTCAAACATTTAATTAGATGTTTTCCTTATCAATCTACACACAACACCCCATAATGACGAAGCAAAAACAGGTTTAGAAATTTTAGCAAATGTATTAAAAATAAAAAACGTAATAACTTCTTTACATAAGTATTCAGACCCTTTGCTATGAGACTCGAAATTGAGCTCAGGTGCATCCTGTTTCTATTGATCATCCTTGAGATGTTTTTACAACTTGATTGGAGTCCAACTGTGGTAAATTCAATTGATTGGACATGATTTGGAAAGGTACACAGCTGTCTGTATAGGGTCCCACAGTTGACAGTGCATGTAAGAGAAAAAAACAAGTAATGAGGTCGAAGGAATTGTCCGTAGAGCTCTGAGACAGGATTGTGTTGAGGCACAGATCTGGGGAAGGCTACCAAAACATTTCTGCAGCATTGAAGATCCCCAAGAATGCAGTAGCCTCCATCATTCTTAAATGGAAGAAGTTTGGAACCACCAAGACCTCCTAGAGCTGAATGCCCAGCCAAACTGAGCAATCAAGGGAGAAAAGCCTTGGTCAGGGAGGTGACCAAGAACCTGATGATCCCTCTGACAGAGCTCCAGAGTTACTCTATGGAGATGGGAGAACCTTCCAGAAGGACAACCATCTCTGCAGCACTCCACCTATCAGTTCTTTATGGAAGAGTGGCCAGAAGGAAACCACTCCTCAGTAAAACGCACATGAAAGCCCACTTGGAGTTTTTCAAAAGGCAACTAAAGAACTCTGACCAAGATTCAACAAGATTCTCTGGTCTGATGAAACTAAGTTGGAACTATTTGGCCTGAATGCCAAGAGTCACGTCTGGAGGAAACCTGACATGCTGTGGGGATGTTTTTCAGTGGCAGGGACTGGGAGACTAGGCAGGATCGAGGGAAAGATGAACAGAGCAATGTACAGAGAGATCCTTAATGAAAACCTGCTCTAGAGCGATCAGGACCTCAGACTGGGTGAAAGTTCACCTTCCAACAGGGGAAAGGGGGATACCTAGTCAGTTGTCCAACTGAATGCATTCAACTCAACCCCTCTGAATCAGAGAGGTGCAGGGGGCTGCCATAATTGACATCCACGTCTTCAGCACCCGGGGAACAGTGGGTTAACTGCCTTGCTCAGGGGCATAAAGGCTGATTTTTACCTTGTCAGCTTGGGGATTCGATCCAACAACCTTTCGGTTACTGGCACAACGCTCTAACCACTAGGTTACCTGCCGCGACCCTAAGCACAGAGCCAAGATAATGCAGGAGTGGCTTCAGGACAAGTCTCTGAATGTCCTTGAGTGGCACAGCCAGACCCCGGACAAGAACCTAATCGAGCATCTCTGGTGAGACCTGAAAATAGCTGTGCAGTAACGCTTCCCATCCAACCTGACTGAGCTTAAGAGGACCTGCAGAGAAGAATGGGAGAAACTCTCCAAATACAGGTGTGCCAAGCTTGTAGCATCATACCCAATAAGATTTGAGGCTGTGATCACTGCCTAATGTGCAAAAATGTAACAAAATTAAATAAATGTTTTAGCTTTGTCATTATGGGGTATTTTGTGTAGATTGATTTAAGAAAAAAAGATTTAATCTATTTTAGAATAAGGCTGTAAAGTACCAAAATGTGAAAAGAGTCAAGGGGTCTGAATACTTTCCGCATCCACTCTATATATTAATAATAGCCACCTTATATCGCTATCTGACAGATAACTAGTGGCTAGAGCTGACCTGGCAGGGGTAGCTACTCACTAGCCTAGCTTATTCATTCACTTCAGTCAAGAGGGGATGGAACATTACCTCACGTTACATGTCAGTTACAATACTAGCTCAGCACTGTGAATAAGTACTAGTTTTTTTATTTTCTGTTACGTTAAACAGCAGTTACCTTGCCAGCTACATCAGTCAACTAAAGAGTAGCCCGTTTCTGTTCCTTTTCAACTCGGTGAAAGAGCGCAATGCGTACACACTGAACCATGCTCAATTCTCCGGCGCTGGTCCAGCCAGCCTTCCAGAAGCTTTGCCTTCACACCGCCTGTCAGCCTGCTCTCTGGTGTCCGGGTGGTCCTAAATCCAGTTGGATAAATACTCCAAACAGCCTACAAAACCCCTCGGAGGTGTCCACATGGTCCTAAAGCACACCACTGGCTTGTTTTGTATCACATTTCAATGATAAAACTGTGGGGGACAAAAATACAATTTCAGAATGTTTGGGAAAGTTGCGTCCCTGCATCTCAGTACAGTATGTGCGGATTTGTGACTTCACCTGGCTACCCCTACCCAGGCAAACAGCTCTGCACCCCCTGCAGCAACTTGCTCTGCAGATACCCTTACCAATTATCAATGAACCTACCAGGTACAACCCCAAATCCGTAAACATGGGCACCCTCATAGATATCATCCTGACCAACCTGCCCTCTAAATACACCTCTACTGTCTTCAACCAGGATCTCAGCGATCACTGCCTCATTGCCTGCGTCCGTAATGGGTCCGCGGTCAAATGACCACCCCCCATCACTGTCAAACGCTCCCTAAAACAATTCAGCGAGCAGGCCTTTCTAACTGACCTGGCCCAGGTATCCTGGAAGGATATTGACCTTATTCCGTCAGTAGAGGATGCCTGGTTATTCTTTAAAAGTGCTTTCCTCGCCATCTTAAATAAGCATGCCCCATTCAAAAAAAATTAGAACCAGGAACAGATACAGCCCTTGGTTCACTCCAGACCTGACTGCCCTTGGCCAGCACAAAAACATCCTGTGGCGTACTGCATTAGCATCGAATAGCCCCCGCGATATGCAACTTTTTAGCAAAGGCTAATTTTTTCAAACATAAATTTGCATCCTGTAGCACAAACTCCCAAAAGTTCTGGGGCACTGTAAAGTCTATGGAGAATAAGAGCACCTCCTCCCAGCTGCCCACTGCACTGAGGCTAGGAAACACTGTCACCACCGATAAATCCACAATAATTGAGAATTTAAATTATTGGAAAGCTGCCACGATCATCCCTCTCTTCAAAGGGGGGAGACACTCTAGACCCAAACTGTTATAGACCTATATCCATCCTGTCCTGCCTTTCTAAAATCTTTGAAAGCCAAGTTAACAAACAGATCACCGACCATTTCGAATCCCACTGTACCTTCTCCACTATGTAATCTGGTGTCTGAGCTGGTCATGGGTGCACCTCAGCCACACTCAAGGTCCTAAACGATATCATAACCGCCATTGATAAAAAACAATACTGTGCAACCATCTTCATCGACCTGGCCAAGGCTTTCGACTCTGTCAATCACTACATTCTTATCGGCAGACTCAACAGCCTTGGTTTCTCAAATGACTGCCTCGCCTGGTTCACCAACTAATTCTCTGATAGAGTTCAGTGTGTCAAATCGGAGGGCCTGTTGTCTGGACCTCTGGCAGTCTCTATGGGGGTGCCACAGGGTTCAATTCTCGAGCCGACTCTTTTCTCTGTATATATCAATGATGTCGCTCTTGCTGCTGGTGAGTCTCTGATCCACCTCTACGCAGACGACACCATTCTGTATACATCTGGCCCTTCTTTGAACACTGTTAACAAACCTCCAAACAAACTTCAATGCCATACAACACTCCTTCCGTGGCCTTCAACTGCTTTTAAATGCTAGTAAAACTAAATGCATTCTATTCAACCGATTGCTGCCCGCACCCGCCCGCCTAGCATCACTACTCTGGACGGTTCTGACTTAGAATATGTTTTAGAACATGTAGACAACTTTAAATACCTAGGTGTCTGGTTAGATGGTAAACTCTTCTTCCAGACTCACATTAAGCATAGTAAAACTAAATGCATGCTCTTCAACCGATCGCTGCCCACACCCGCCCACACGTCTAGCATCGCTACTCTGGACAGTTCTGACTTAGAATATGTGGACAACTACAAATACCTAGGTGTTTGGTTAGACTGTAAACTCTCCTTCCAGACTCACATTAAGCATCTCCAATCCAAAATGAATTCTAGAATCAGCTTTTTATTTCGCAACAAAGCCTCCTTCACTCATTCTGCCAAACATACCCTTGTAAAACTGACTATCCTACCGATCATTGACTTCGGCGATGTCATTTACAAAATAGCTTCCAACACTCTACTCAGCAAACTGGATGTAGTCAATCACAGTGCCATCCGTTTTGTTACCAAAGCCCCATATACTACCCACCACTGCGACCTGTATGCTCTCGTTGGCTGGCCCACACTACATATTTGCCAAACCCACTGACTCCAGGTCATCCATAAGTCTTTGCTCAGTAAACTTATCTCAGCTCACTGGTCACCATAGCAGCACCCACCCGTAGCACGCGCTCCAGCAGGTATATTTCACTGGTCATCCCCAAAGCCAACACTTACTTTGGCTGCCTTTCCTTCCAGTTCTCTCCTGCCAATGACTGGAACTAATTGCAAAAATCACTGAAGCTGGAGACTTATCTCCCTCACTAACTTTAAGCATCAGCTGTCAGAGCAGCTTACCGATCACTGTACCTGTACACAGCCAATCTGTAAATAGCACACCCAACTACCTCATCCCCATATTGTTATTTATCTCCTTGCTCTTTTGCACCCCAGTATCATCATCTGCACATCTATCACTCCAGTGTTAATGCTAAATTGTAATTATTTTGCCTCTATGGCCTATTTATTGCCTTACCTCCCTACTCTTCTACATTTACACACACTGTACATAGATTTTTTTCTATTGTGTTATTGACTGTACGTTTGTTTATGTGTAACTCTGTGTTGTTGTTTTTGTCATACTGCTTTGCTTTATCTTGGCCAGGACGCAGTTGTAAATGAGAACTTGTTCTCAACTGGCCTACCTGGTTAAATAAAGGTGAAATATAATATTTTTTTTTTTTATGTGTAAATGTTTGTATGTGTACTGTATGTACATAGGTCTAAAATGTGTCAAGTAAAAACCTTCCTACTGTATGTTTGTCCCTTGAATATATCTGTCTATTTTTTTCATTAAAATTACATTAGCATTAAGATTATGAATAATTCATTAGTCTTAAGTGTGCCCAGATGCACTTAGCCTTCATCCCCCCATTTCTTTCCTAGCCCCTCTGTCTCTCCTCTCTCACACTCCATGCCCCGTCTCGCTCTTTTCTTACCCCCCTCCACCCCTCTCTCTGTGTGTCTCCCTGTGAGTAGAACACATGGTTCATGGCTGGTTTAATGGGATGGAATGTGACAGGTTATGTTTTCATCTGCCTGATATGGAGCCTGGGAGGAATGGTTAGAGAAAGGGAGGGATAGAGATTGAGTGTGGGTCTGGGCAACCATAGTCTAGGTTCATCATTAGATGCTTGTCTTGAATCAGTTGGAGATTGTACTTTATACCCCCGCCCCACACACTTGCTACACACACACACACTCACACACAGCTAACTATGTAAAAATAGCCTACATAAAGCCAACACAACATTTTAGCCTGCAGGTAGAAACTATCCTGATAAAAATGAATATCATATAAATCACATTGGCTGGGCATAGACTAGTCCTACCTCTATATGCAGAATCAGGTGCATGACCTTACTCAACATTGACAAGAGGAATTCAAACAAAATTGACAACTCATAATTGTAATGAAATAAACAAAAACTTGTTTCTCACAAGTGTAGCATAGGTTGTGTGTTCTGCAAAATACATGTCCACTCTGACAATGAGAATGGTAACTGACTGTAGAAATAATATATTTAATGCAATAACAGAAATCACCGTAACCAAACAAACATTGCAGATTAGAAATGATGGGAATTACCGCTAAATGTAGGCTACTACTGGTGATATACAGTGCATTGCGAAAGTATTCGGCCCCCTTGAACTTTGCGACCTTTTGCCACATTTCAGGCTTCAAACATAAAGATATAAAACTGTATTTTTTTGTGAAGAATCAACAACAAGTGGGACACAATCATGAAGTGGAACGACATTTATTAGATATTTCAAACCTTTTTAACAAATCAAAAACTGAAAAATTGGGCGTGCAAAATTATTCAGCCCCTTTACTTTCAGTGCAGCAAACTCTCTCCAGAAGTTCAGTGAGGATCTCTGAATGATCCAATTTTGACCTAAATGACTAATGATGATAAATACAATCCACCTGTGTGTAATCAAGTCTCCGTATAAATGCACCTGCACTGTGATAGTCTCAGAGGTCCGTTAAAAGCGCAGAGAGCATCATGAAGAACAAGGAACACACCAGGCAGGTCCGAGATACTGTTGTGAAGAAGTTTAATGCCGGATTTGGATACAAAAAGATTTCCCAAGCTTTAAACATCCCAAGGAGCACTGTGCAAGCGATAATATTGAAATGGAAGGAGTATCAGACCACTGCAAATCTACCAAGACCTGGCCGTCCCTCTAAACTTTCAGCTCATACAAGGAGAAGACTGATCAGAGATGCAGCCAAGAGGCCCATGATCACTCTGGATGAACTGCAGAGATCTACAGCTGAGGTGGGAGACTCTGTCCATAGGACAACAATCAGTCGTATATTGCACAAATCTGGCCTTTATGGAAGAGTGGCAAGAAGAAAGCCATTTCTTAAAGATATCCATAAAAAGTGTCGTTTAAAGTTTGCCACAAGCCACCTGGGAGACACACCAAACATGTGGAAGAAGGTGCTCTGGTCAGATGAAACCAAAATTTAACTTTTTGGCAACAATGCAAAACGTTATGTTTGGCGTAAAAGCAACACAGCTCATCACCCTGAACACACCATCCCCACTGTCAAACATGGTGGTGGCAGCATCATGGTTTGGGCCTGCTTTTCTTCAGCAGGGACAGGGGAGATGGTTAAAAGTGATGGGAAGATGGATGGAGCCAAATACAGGACCATTCTGGAAGAAAACCTGATGGAGTCTGCAAAAGACCTGAGACTGGGACGGAGATTTGTCTTCCAACAAGACAATGATCCAAAACATAAAGCAAAATCTACAATGGAATGGTTCAAAAATAAACATATCCAGGTGTTAGAATGGCCAAGTCAAAGTCCAGACCTGAATCCAATCGAGAATCTGTGGAAAGAACTGAAAACTGCTGTTCACAAATGCTCTCCATCCAACCTCACTGAGCTCGAGCTGTTTTGCAAGGAGGAATGGGAAAAAATTTCAGTCTCTCGATGTGCAAAACTGATAGAGACATACCCCAAGCGACTTACAGCTGTAATCGCGGAAAAAGGTGGCGCTACAAAGTATTAACTTAAGGGGGCTGAATAATTTTGCACACCAAATTTTTCAGTTTTTGATTTGTTAAAAAAGTTTGAAATATCCAATAAATGTCGTTCCACTTCATGATTGTGTCCCACTTATTGTTGATTCTTCACAAAAAAATACAGTTTTATATCTTTATGTTTGAAGCCTGAAATGTGGCAAAAGGTCGCAACGTTCAAGGGGGCCGAATACTTTCGCAAGGCACTGTATGTAATGGGGAGTTGATAGACAAAGCAAACAATGGACACAATGAATTTATAAAACAATGAATACCCACGAAATGCCAGGAATGAGAGCATTCTGGAGAGAGATGTGCCTTGTGCATCTGAGCCACAATCCCCATATTCTTGGACTGTGGCATCCCTGCGGCCTCCAATTGATTAGTCCATTGAGACAGGGGCAAATCTTATACAGGTGCCATGTGCCATAAAAATGTTTATTTGCGACTGCTCGAAGAAAAAATATGTTTTCAATGCAGACCCCTACTGTCATACAGTATTCCATGTAAGGCACTCAGACCTTAAAGTTGAACAGTATACCTTTAATCTTGTAATAAATGTAATCCAGTGATGCATAACTTGACATTCCTGCCATCCATTTTGACATTGGGGAACGATAACCAACCTTCCAATTAATGACAATGCATTTCTTAGCTGCTATAAATTCTAGATTACACAGTTTATTATTTTATAAGTCTCCAGTATCAACATTTCAAGGCAAACAAAAACAGGGAGCAGGGAGAATCTGTAGACATGCTGATAAAATAACATACTTTTTGCCGGAATTCCGCAAGCCTTCACAAAATCATAACATATGCAAAGATGTCCCCTTTTGTGTTTTACACCTCCAGCAGAGGAGTTACATTTCTGAGTGCATTATATTTAGTTTCACTGACATATAGTATGTTCTATGGATGGTCTTAAACTGCATTAATTTATGTGTGAGATTATATGAACATGACTGGGCATTCAAACCTGGGTATCTATGCATCATCAGTGTGTCCCAGGTCTTCCTCACATTTTTGTTTGACATGTTTTGTCTCGTCGGGGAAATCCACTCAACCCTTGATACAGTTTTGAAGTGTTTGCTGCACAGAGAGAATAAAGTGTTGTTTCTGCAAAAGTTCCTCTCAGCTCCGTCCCAGACTGGCCTTCCCTGGCTGCCTGACCCTGCTGAGACCCCTATCACCATCTGATCCTGCTCAGATGAGGCATGGAAAATCATTTCCTTGGTGTACATTTAAAAATTATATCATCCAAGCATAGAATGGATCAGTAATTGAAATGACCATTACTCCCAGACTGTAGCCTACCCATTAATTCAAAACGGAACTGTAACGATGTCCGCTGAGAGTCGGGACGCAAGTTCAGGGAGTGAATACCTTTAATTAATAAATGAACAGCGCACCGACATGGAACAGGAACAATGACAACTGGGAAAGAAACCAAAGGGAGTGACATATATAGGGCAGGTAATCAAGGATGTGATGGAGTCCAGGTGAGTGTCATTATGCCCAGATGCGCGTACCACTATTGACAGGTGTGCACCATAACGAGCAGCCTGGTGACCTAGAGGCCAAGAGGGAGCACACATGACTGGAACTTTGTATCCATTCATGATTGTTATAATAAACTGCAAAATTCACCTGAGCTCCGTAGACTGGTCTTCCCTGGCTGTCTGACCCTGCTGGGATACCGGTCACCATCTGATCCTGCTAAGACATGATGAACATAGTGTTGTGTACTGATTGTGCACCATGACAGTCTAGCCTGCAATATATATTGCAAAATCGTTGGGAAGAGATTTTCGATGTACCAATTCCATGGCACATGGTTTATGAATTGACACCCAAAACAACGGCGGATTCAAAACGTAGAATTTTTCTATTAAAATTACTACAAAATTCTTGCAACCAATAGAATGTTATATATATGGGGGATACAACCTTCCCAGCTATGCAGATTTTGCAGCGAGGAGGCAGAGTCATTTGATCACTTATTTTGTTACTGCCCATATGTAGCTTGTTTTTGGTCACAGGTCCAGGAATGGCTGAAGAATTGCAACATTTCCCTGGAGCTAACCCTGCTGATCGCAATACTAGGTTATTTGAAAAGTCATAGTCAATCGATCAATAATATAATAATTATTTTAGAAACATTTTTATCTTTCATTTACAACCTGTAGAAACTATGAGCATAGAAAGGTTCAGAACTTTTGTGAAGCATCACAGCACAGTTGAAAAATATATGGCAAATAGAAATCCAATATGGATGGTGTTAAGAGATAGATAGGAGGGGTTGAATGGAGCTGAAGGGTGGGACTAATAACAAGAAGATAATAAATATAAAACATACTGGGTCTGTAAAATGTATATAGGTTCAGAACTGTTGTGAAATTGCACAGTCAAATAGAAATCAAACTGGATGGACATCAGAAATAAAGGATTGTCAGGACGAAAAACAACTAAATATAAGTATTGTAAAATAGATTGTGTCTGTAAAATGTAAATAGTATACAGTATATAAGCTGGAAGTAGAAGCCTAAGTGTTATTGTTTATTCGTTTACTGCAATTAGGGGAGGGGTGTTAGGGTTTGCGGGGAATAATAAAGGAACATATTTTTTCAAAAGATATGTGTGTATACAGTGGGGCAAAAAAGTATTTAGTCAGCCACCAATTGTGCAAGTTCTCCCACTTCAAAAGACGAGAGAGGCCTGTAATTTTCATCATAGGTACACTTCAACTATGACAGACAAAATGAGAAAAAAAATCCAGAATATCATTGTAGGATTTTCAATGAATTTATTTGCAAATTATGGTGGAAAATAAGTATTTGGTCACCTACAAACAAGCAAGATTTCTGGCTCTTACAGACCTGTAACTTCTTCTTTAAGAGGCTTCTCTGTCCTCCACTCGTTACCTGTATTAATGGTCACTTGTTATCAGTATAAAAGACACCTGTCCACAACCTCAAACAGTCACACTCCAAACTCCACTGGCCAAGACCAAAGAGCTGTCAAAGGACACCAGAAACAAAATTGTATACTTGCACCAGGCTGGGAAGACTGAATCTGCAATAGGTAAGCAGCTTGGTTTGAAGAAATCAACTGTGGGAGCAATTATTAGGAAATGGAAAACATACAAGACCACTGATAATCTCCCTCGATCTGGGGCTCCATGCAAGATCTCACCCCGTGGGGTCAAAATGATCACAAGAATGGTGAGCAAAAATCCCAGAACCACACGGGGGGACCTAGTGAATGACCTGCAGAGAGCTGGGACCAAAGTAACAAAGCCTACCATCAGTAACACACTACGCCGCCAGGGACTCAAATCCTGCAGTGCCAGACGTGTCCCCCTGCTTAAGCCAGTACATGTCCAGGCCCGTCTGTCATATGGTCAGATGAAACCAAAATATAACTTTTTGGTAAAAACTCAACTCGTCGTGTTTGGAGGACAAAGAATGCTGAGTTGCATCCAAAGAACACCATACCTACTGTGAAGCATGGGGGTGGAAACATCATGCTTTGGGGCTGTTTTTCTGCAAAGGGACCAGGACGTCTGATCCGTGTAAAGGAAAGAATGAATGGGGACATGTATCGTGAGATTTTGAGTGAAAACCTCCTTCCATCAGCAAGGGCATTGAAGATGAAATGTGGCTGGGTCTTTCAGCATGACAATGATCCCAAACACACCGCCCGGGCAACGAAGGAGTGGCTTCGTAAGAACCATTTCAAGGTCCTGGAGTGGTCTAGCCAGTCTCCAGATCTCAACCCCATATAACATCTTTGGAGGGAGTTGAAAGTCTGTGTTGCCCAGCAACAGCCCCAAAACATCACTGCTCTAGAGGAGATCTGCATGAAGGAATGGGCCAAAATACCAGCAACAGTGTGTGAAAACCTTGTGAAGACTTACAGAAAACGGTTGACTGTCATCTGTCATTGCCAACAAAGGGTATATAACAAAGTATTGAGACAAACTTTTGTTATTGACCAAATAATTATTTTCCACCAAAATGTGCAAATAAATTCATTAAAAATCCTACAATGTGAATTTCTGGATTTATTTTCTCTAATTTTGTCTGTCATAGTTGAAGTGTACCTATGATGAAAATTACAGGCCTCTCTCATCTTTTTAAGTGGGAAAACTTGCACAATTGGTGGCTGACTAAATACTTTTTTGCCCCACTGTATGTATGTATGTATGTATATGTATATGTATGCATGTTTATATATATATGTGGGTATGAATATATATAAATATATGTATTTACCCCCAAAATATATGGGGGATCTGAAATGATTCAGACAATTACATTGATGGAAGCTACAATCTATCCGCAATATTAAAGCTGAACCACACACTAAATGTAAAAATAAAAGTAGGGAATTAGCCAGGGAAATGGACAGATCAATAACATTATATTGCTATACTGACTAATAAAAAAATCACATTGCACAGTCAAGAAATGTCAAAATATTGGTCTTCAATCATTTGGCAGCTTGTTTCATCGTTTTATTCAGGTCTAGCAGAATTGAGGCATCAATAATAGCTAAAGTTAGTGAGCTAGCTAATGTTAGCCAATGTTTGGCAAGCTCTAATGGTACATCAACTGCCGAAAAACTAGCCAAGTTAATTTATTTCTGTTGAAACAGGACAAAAAGGCTATAAAACATTTCAATACACACAACAGCTGTTAGATGCTGCTACCTGACAGATGGCTAAAGCTGAACTGGCTGTGGTGGCCCACTAGCTAGTTCAGTCTCTTCAGAAGGAACTTCAGTCGAGAGAGGATGAATCATGTAATGTTACATGTCAGTTACACTACTAGTTCAGCACTGGAAATAAATACTTATTTTTCTGTTAAGTCAAACAACAGTTACCTTGCCAGCTACATCAATCAAATAAAGAGGAGCCTGTTTAGTTTCTGCTCTGCTTGCTGTTACAACCCGGAGAAAACACACAGAGACAACAGCTCCAGACAGCAGCATCGTGCTGGTCCTATAATAATAGCTTTGCCTTCACACAGCCTGTCCGCATGCTCTGTAGTGTCCGCACAGTCCTAAATCCTGCCGGCTGAAACCACCAAACAGTCTACCAGACCTCTCTGAGGCATCTGCATGGTCCCGAAGCACACCGATGCCGCTTTTTGTATCACTCTGCAATTATAAAACTGAGGGGGTCAAAAATGCAACTTTAAAATGTGTGTGTGTGTGGGGCGGGGGGGGGGGGGGGGTCATGTCCCCCCCGTCCCCAGTGAAAGTTGCGCCCCTGCACACACACACACACACACACACACACACACACACACACACACACACACACACACACTACATGGGGCCATTACTGCTGGTCCACTGACTCACTTCATTCTGCTGTGTCTGTGCATTCAGAGTACCATTAGCCCAAGACTGTGTGAATAATTGCTGAATGGACCATGTTTTCTGTGCTATCTACTAAGATTCCAAGGCAGGGGGTTGGGGTTGTGGGTGAAGTGAGAGGGTTGAGCACATTAATGGATGTTTAAGCTCAATCATCAAATAATACAGACTACAGCGCCTTACAAAGTGAAAGTTCATCCAGGGGATGAAGAATACCAATATTTTGAAAAGATATAGCCTAGTTCTATATTCGTTATAAAGGAAAATATTCTGTGACCAAGTCATGAGGATAAATATATTACTTATTCATAACACATTTCGAAGCTGTGTGTAATGTGTGCATGGGGTACAGATTACAATTATCGCAACACAAATCAGATTCCTTGAATGCTTATTCTGAAGACGAAATTGAATTTTACTATGGCAACCACGTGTTTCCACAATGTAACATTATCAAAATGTGAATATATTTATCTTTCACAAGGTACGTATTATGCTGCAAGTTAGTTTTACAGACCCACAAGAAAATACCCCATTCAGAGATAATCTTGACATAATGCCCTCTGTAAAAACCTGTCATTGTCTTATTGTTGTGTTCTGTCAGGCTCCCTGTAATTAATTTCCTGTCTATCTCCCTGGAGCAAAATAGGAAAGGATAGAGAAAGAGGGATAATGAGCGAGAAAGGGAAAATATGCTTATTCTGTGTATACTCGAAAAGCATGCCCTTAAAAAAGCAACAAAATGTAGTTATTTATTTTCTTCAGTTCATATATATATACAGTGCATTCGGAAAGTATTCAGACCCCCTCACTTTTCCACATTTTGTTACATGACAGCCTTATTCTAAAACGGATGAAATTATTTTAATTACACAACACCCCTTAATGACAAAATTAAAACAGGTTTTTAGACATTTTTGCAAATGTATTAAAATTAAACAGAAATAACTTATTTACAGTACATAATTTATTCAGACCCTTTGCTATGAGATTCGAAATTGAGCTCAGGTGCATGCTGTTTCCATTAATCATCCTTGAGATGTTTCTACAACTTGATTGGGGTCCACCTGTGGTAAATTTAATTGATTGGACATGATTTGTAAAAGCACACACCTGTCTATATAAGGTCCCACATTTGACAGTGCATGTCAAAGCAAACACCAAGCCATGAGGTCGAAGGAATTGTCTATAGTGCTCCGAGACAGGATTGTGTCGAGGCACAGATCTGGGGAAGGCTACCAAAAAATGTCTGCAGCATTGAAGATCCCCAAGAATGCAGTGGCCTCCATCATTCTGAAATGGAATAAGTTTGGAACCGCCAAGACTCTTCATAGAGCTAGCCGCCCATCCAAACTGAGCAATCAGGGGAGAAGGGCCTTGGGAGGTGACCAAGATTCCAATAGTCACCCTGACATTTCTTCTGTGGAGATGGGAGAACCTTCCAGAAGGACAACCATCTCGGCAGCACTCCATCAATCAGGCCTTTATGGTAAAATAGCTAGACGGAAGCACTACTCAATAAAAGGCACATGACAACCCACTTGGAGTTTGCAGAAATGCACCTAAAAGGACTCTCAGACCATGAAACAAGATTCTCTGGTCTGATGAAACCAATATTGAACTCTTTGGCCTGAATGCCAAGCATCACGTCTGGAGGAAACCTGACACCATCCCTACGGTGAAACATGGTGGTGGCAGCATCATGCTGTGGGGATGTTTTTCAGCAGCAGAGACTGGGAGAGGGAAAGAGTCCGGATCGAGGAAAAACTGAACGGAGAAAAGTACAGAGAGATCCTTGATCGAACATCTCTGGAGAACCCTGAAAATAGCTTTGCAGCGACGCTCCCCATCCAACCTGACAGAGCTTGAGAGAATCTGCAGAGAAGAATGGGAGAAGCTCCCCAAATACAGGTGTGCCAAGCTTGTAGCGTCATACAGAAGACTCAAGGCTGGATTGCTGCCAAAGGTGCTTCAACAAAGTACTGAGAAAGGGGTCTGATTACTTATGCAAATGTACCATTTACGTTTTTATACATTTGCAAAAATAAAATAAACTGTTTGCTTCGTCATTATGGGGTATTGTGTGTAGATTGATGTCAAAACTATTTAATCAATTTTAGGATAAGGCTGTAACATAACAAAATGTGAAAAATGTCAAGGGGTCTGAGCACTTTCTGAATGCACTGTATTCCATCGATTATAACCTCATACATGAATGTGCTTGTATTGACATCAACTGGTTGCTTAAGGGCAAGGAGCTGTATCCGTATAACCACTATTTATTGCCACAAATATTCTGTGAGCCATTTGCAACTACCCCTCTAACCACTCCCTGACCATACCTAGTCTCTAATCTTTCCTGACCCTGCAAGTCTGAATTCATAAATGGTTATCCCACTGTCATATGTGAAAGACAAAGGGGTCAAGGGATATATTTTAGTCACTTTCGCAGGATTTACGGGTATAATATGGGTTGTTGTAGCTGCTGAAGCGTTTTTAGTTTGTTTATTTTACACGGGGCAGAGATTTTTTTTTTTTTTTAAGACGACAGAGTATAACCTCCTGTCCAACCCTATCCCCTCAGTCCTAGTCAACAACAATTGTAATCTCCTTTTCTCCAGGTGATTTTTATTTTTGTGTTGATATTTTAGCCTTATCTCTTGATCACTCTCCATGATCCTCCTGTTTAGTCTCCTTCCTCTCTCACCCTGACAGAAAATATAACATCTGGAGGGACCAGACAAACTATGAACTGCAATCACTTTCATGATATTAAAATTTAAAAAAGGAGCTGATTTGCTCTTATTCATTAAACTATGATAAGTTAAAATGTAATATTGATATTAGTAATCCTTTGAGTCATTTGTGGTCAGCGCATAAACTCTGGGAATTAAAGACACTGTCAAGTGTTAAGGTAGAAAATGACTTGGGATAAGAAGGATAGACTGAAGCTACGTATGTATTTGATGTCATTCTAATTACAGAGATGGATGTGATTTTCATTGTTCTTGAGGGAAAACAATCTGAGGTGGTAAATCCCTTCGTTATTTTACGTTGCCTGAACAACAGTAGCCTATATGTGCTTTTTATGCGACTTTTATGTAGTATTAATTTTGTCCTATTTTCTCTCTAAAAACAATAGGCCATCCCCGCCATCTCATTATACCTAAAGGACTTGTTTACTGATTAAGCATTGTTTTAAGACATTTGAAGGAAAGGTGATTTAATCAGTGCAGATTCTCCTTATATAAAACTCTCAAACAAGAACTTACTGTACTGTAGCCTATAGAAGAGATGAAGCCATTGCCATCGTATGTAACCTCAAATTATCTCTTTTAAATAATTGTTGAGGACAATAACAGCAAAATCTGATGTGATTTGTGCTTTGCTCACACTGTATGGAATCAACTTCTCCTACCCTTCTGCACCTTCCAACATCCTGATCGTTTTTGGCCTAATCACAGTCAAAATCCCCTCAGTCCCAGGCGTGACTCTCAAACAACCCTGAACTGAAAGTTGATCTTGACACCAGTGAACTAAGGTCCCTCTTTGTATACAGTACTGGGAATGGAAATCCTTTCACAATTGGTCGCCAATTATAATACTTACAGTTAAAGTTTACATACACCTTAGCCAAATACATTTAAACTCAGTTTTTCACAATTCCTGACATTTAATTCACGTAACAATTCCCTGTCTTAAGTCAGTTAGGATCACCACTTTATTTTAAGAATGTGAAATGTCAGAATAATAGTAGAGAGAATGATTTATTTCAGCTTTTATTTCTTTCATCACATTCCCAGTGGGGTCAGAAGTTTACATACACTCAATTAGTATTTGGTAGCATTGCCTTTCAATTGTTTAACTTGGGTCAAACGTTTCAGGTATCCTTCTACAAGCTTCCCACAGTAAGTTGGGTGAATTTTGGCCCATTCCTCCTGACAGAGCTGGTGTAACTGAGTCAGGTTTGTAGGCCTCCTCACACATGCTTTTTCAGTTCTGCCCACACATTTGACAAGGGACTGAGGTCAGGGTTTTGTGATGGCCACTCCAATACCTTGACTTTGTGGTCCTTATTAAGCCATTTTGCCACAACTTTGGAAGTACGCTTGGGGTCATTGTCCATTTGGAAGACGCATTTGCGACCAAGCTTTAACTTACTGACTGATGTCTTGAGATGTTGCTTCAATATATCCATATAATTTTCCTCCCTCATGACGCCATCTATTTTGTGAAGCGCACCAGACCCTCCTGCAGGAAAGCACCCCCACAACATAATGCTGCCACCCTCGTACTTCACGGTTGGGATGGTGTTCTTCGGCTTGCAAGTGTAACAGTATAGACTTTACGTCCGTCCCCTCGCCCCGACCTGGGCGCGAACCAGGGACGCACTGCACACGTCAACAGTCACCCTCTAAGCATCG
Source organism: Oncorhynchus clarkii lewisi (assembly GCF_045791955.1). Classification (NCBI taxonomy): domain Eukaryota; kingdom Metazoa; phylum Chordata; class Actinopteri; order Salmoniformes; family Salmonidae; genus Oncorhynchus; species Oncorhynchus clarkii. The sequence goes on from NC_092171.1 coordinate 21,920,098, forward strand.
CTACCCATCGTTCCACAAAAGCCGCGGCCCTTGCAGAGCAAGGGGAACCACTATTTCAAGGTCTCAGAGCAAGTGACGTCACAGATGGAAACGCCACTAGCGCGCACCACCGCTAACTAGCTAGCCATTTCACATCGGCTACACAAGCCTCCCCCTTTTTCCTCCAAACATAACGATGGCCATTATGGCCAAATAGTTTCATCAGACCAGAGGACATTTCTCCAAAAAGTACGATCTTTGTAAACCGTAGTCTGGCTTTTTTATGACGGTTTTGGAGCAGTGGCTTCTTCCTTGCTGAGCGGCCTTTCAGGTATGTCGATATAGGACTTGTTTTACTGTGGATATAGATACTTTTGTACCCGTTTCCTCCAGCATCTTCACAAGGTCCTTTCTTTGCCGTTGTTCTGGGATTGATTTGCACTTTTCGCACCAAAGTACGTTCATCTTTAGGAAACAGAACACGTCTCTTCCTGAGCAGTATGACGGCTGCTTGGTCCCATGGCGTTTATACTTGGGTACCATTGTTTGTACAGATGAACGTGGTACCTTCAGGCATTTGGAAATTGCTCCCAATGATGAACCAGACTTGTGGAGGTCTACAGTTTTTTTTCTTCTGAGGTCTTGGCTGATTTCTTTTGATTTACCCATGATCTCAAGCAAAGATACACTGAGTTTTAAGGTAGGCCTTGAAATACATCCACAGGTACACCTCCAATTGACTCAAATTATGTAAATTAGCCTATCAGAAGCTTCTAAAGCCATGACATCATTTTCTGGAATTTTCCAAGCTGTTTAAAGGCAGTCAACTTAGTGCATGTAAACTTCTGACTCAATGGAATTGTGATACAGTGAATTATAAGTGAAATAATCTGTCTGTAAACAATTGTTGGAAAAATGATTTGTGTCATGCACAAAGTAGATGTCCTAACCGACTTGCCAAAACTATAGTTTGTTAACAAGAAATATGTGGAGTGGTTGAAAAACGAGTTTTAATGACTCCAACCTAAGTGTATGTAAACTTCCGACTTCAACTGTAGCTATCCATACGGCAATGATAAGAAAAGAGCAGTTCAATGCAAACATGAGGATGTGTGTGTTTGGGCGTGTCTCTCTCTGTCTGTCTTTTGGTCTGTCTGGTGAGGGGACTCCCCAAAAACATGACACTTCGCCCAAAGTGATTTTCGCAGCAGGTTAAGAAAGCATTTTTTTTAAACGAACCCTTTTCATAATCTTAATTTAATTCTCCTGCTGCCTAAATTCTCCTAACTTGCTACAAAAAAATCACTTTCGATAATAGCTGTATAGAAATGTTTTTAGATAGTCCCATCTGGTGAGTGGGGTGAGCAGAAGGTCACAAGAGAAAAGAATGTGAAGTATTGGGGAAAGAAGCAGTATGTGTTAATTGTAGGGGTGCCCATGGGGCTGGGGATCAGAAGTGTCTGGTGCGAGAGAGGCAGGTTGAGTGTACCAGGGTTGGAGTAATGGAGAGGGTGTCCATATGCTGAGGCAGTGAAGAAAGTAGCGGAAGATGGGTCAATGGGGAGGGATTCTGAAAGGATTCGTGTGAGTGGTAGATCTGTGCCAGTACAGAGGGATAGGCCAACGAGTGATATATGCTTCAGTAAGATTGGCTTTGTAGCATACATAGCAATGGTTATCAACTGTACCGCAAAAAAATAGAGCTTGTGGTGGCAGCTGCGGGGAAGTATTTGGATGTACGAGATTTGACTTCAAAAGAGTTACAGTTGAGTGGTGGTGTCCCATCCTTCCAGGCTGTTGGCCTGAGCTAGGACTAGATGGGTTTAAATATTGGAATAGGGTTAGATTACACAGTATTTTATTTTTTTCCCCCTTTTCCCACTCAAGGTATAAGAGATTTATGCCCCAGTCTAGCTGGTGGCGGTAATGCAACATTTATTGGATGCCAAACGCCTTTAAACCACGAAAAAGAAGAAGAAGAAGAAGAAGAAGAAGAAGAAGAAGAGCGGGGTGGAAATTGATGGGTAGGCTGAGTTTGACTGGTTTGTCACAAAGTGCAAATTTTGCCGAACCTAGTTGGAGCGCACTTATTGTTTTGATTATTTTCTAGCCTCAAATGTTAGCTAGCTATCGTTGCTCACTGGGAACAACACATTTAAGACAGAATTTTTGTATCTAAACTAATTGCTATACTTTCGAAAATTAATAAGACAGCCGCTTAATTTAAAGGATATCCTATCTCTCCATTCAAAGGTACAATAGGTAAGTTAGCTAGTTAATGTTAGCTAGATAGCTAAATTTAATGTAGCTAGCTAATTATTTTTTTCCACAAACGTTATTTCTGACAATCGCCTCAGTAGCTAGCTAGCCATCCCATATATATGAATGCAGCTAGCGTATGTTATGCTGCTAGCTTGTATTTATGTTTTCTTTGCAACCTTGCTGCGATAACGTTAGCTAGCCATTACTGTTTACATGTTTTAGTCAAGGTCAGTTTATACAACATGTACTAGTGTAGCTTTGCAATGTTATTGACCTGACTACGAACTTAGTCATCCGTGCGTGGGTGACTGACGCACCCAGGCAGCCAGCTCTTTGACAGCAGTTGAAAACATACCTAGCAAACCTGTTGACAATTATACATTACTGATGTTAAGTAGGTTTTCGATGGAGTTTGTATAATTAAAAATAAAAATAAATCCTGCAAGCAGCATTCCTTTTGTGGCAGACATAGATCAAGCTACCTCTTTGATCTTGTCCTATAGGATGACACGGATGCTAACTGCAGCCCCAGAAAGATGACCTGCACCACCCTAGGGCATGGTCAGGATGGGACCAGATGTGCCCTTGCTCAATGAATACAAGCAGGAGTTCTGGAAGCGTTTCCCTCAGATGGTGCTGGGGGGTCCGTGCTTGAAGTTGGGCTACTGCACCCCGCCTTATATCTATGTCAACCAGGCGGTCTTGTTCTTGACACCATGGCTGTTGGGTGGCATTGGCACGCTGCTGTGCCAGCTGCAGGAGGAGCTCCACGCTGCCGTGCTGTCTGCTATGCTCATGCTTGGGGCAGCAGTGTGTGTCCAGGCCCTGGCACTGTATGCAGCCCGCAGGAATGGCACGGTGGAGAGGTTGGGAGTGCCCAACATCCTGGCTGATGAGGAGGAGGTGGAGTTCACCAACTGTGTAGCCCCAGAGACAGTGAGGTTCATCGCCCCAGGGAAGAGGTTTGGGCTGAACGTGGTGCTCCACACCATGCTGGCGGGGACCCTCTGTGGCCTGGGAACATGGTATGTGCTCCTGGGCAGGTTAACTACACTCTACGGCAGTGTGGGTGTAGCCTTTGTGGTCTTTGTCCTGAGCTGGGTGACTGTACGGCAGAGTACTCCCTTATCATCAACACGGCCGCAGAGATGGCCACATTCCAGGCACAGGACACCTATGAGATCATCCCACTCATCCGACCACTCTACATATTAACTTTCATAGCTGTGGACCTTGCTGATAGGTAAGAAATAACAAAATTGGTCTTAATGACTGTTTTGAAACTTATGGATATTTTGATAGGATTGCTTACATTTTGTGATTTGCTTGTTTTTTTCCCTATGCTGGTGTCCAGATTTACAGATCCAGTACCAGAGTTCCAGCTAACCAGTCAGGTTCTTCATGTGGTGTTCCTGGTCCGGCCTCTGCTGTTGGCGCTGGGCATGCTGTCACCTCTGGACGCCCTCCTCCTTTGGGGCATGGAGCAGGCACTGGTGTTCGGTTTGGGCTGCTCTCCCATGTCCAGTAACCTTAGGTTTATTTTGCTTGCTACATCAGTTGTTTTTTTGTCAACATTTAGATGCTGTCTGATTATACTTAAGTCACTGATGTAGTTCCTTGAGCTCTTTACCATATGCCTGTGTGAGCGCCTATGATTCTGTGCTCTCTGTCCTTCCTAAAGGTTGCTGGGGATGTTCGCCATATCTGCATGTGTCACTGTTTGTACCTTCTTCATCCCGTCCACCGTGGGTGTGGTCGTCTTCTCCATGGCCATGGGGTTTCTGCTTAGTTTAGATCTCAGACAATTTGGGGCACATTGTAGAGGAGGGCCCAGGGTGACCCGTGGCGACAGTGGATGGCGTAGGGGGGCATCCTCTGCCACTCCCCGCTGGTTTGGCTGGCAGTTGTGCTGCAGGGAGATGCTGCTCTACCTGGGGCTACTGCTGGAGGCCATGGCTGAGGCAGGCCTCTTACATCACTTCCTCAGTCCCTCTCAGCCCCAGAACCTGGCCAGGGGTCCTCAAGCTACCTCCTCATCCTCTTCATTTTCTGCTGGGCTCTCGGAGAGATCCAGGGAGCCTATGTTTTTGGAGGAGTATTCCTCAACCCACTGTACCCAAGAGGAATGGCCAATGTCCGGGTGTTCAAGCAGCGCAGAAGGGGTCTCCCCGTGGCTGGGGCCATCAGGAGGGTGCTGCTCAATCTGAGTGAGCTCACCTTGCGATATAGTATTGCTTTGTCATTATTGAAACATACTATTCATGCATCTTAATACATTATATTTAACAGTGACTGTGTTTTACATTGCAGTGTCTCCCTTTGCAATGATTGCTTTGCTGATGCTGGATGGCTCTGTTCAGCAACTCCACACAGCCTCTCTCAGTGTGGGATTCACCCGAGCCTTCAGGATGGTACACATTAATTATTTTATGTATAACATAAGCATGTACTGTATATCAATCAACCAGAGTTTCTCTCTCCAGTGACTTCATGACCATTGATCCTCTGTTATCAATATGATTTAAGTCATGTTGATTTGAGTAATGGGTCTCTGTGTTGTGCAGGTGTGGCAGAGCTTTGAGGATGCCCTGTTTCAGATGGTGGTGTCAGTGAGGCTGGCTACAGGGGAAACCAGACTGCCTGGGTGGGACAGTATGGGCATAGGGGTCCAGCTCCTTCTGGTAACAACACATTTCAGCATTCATGACATAGGCATGATCTTTTTCCGAAAACATATTTAAAGTTGAACATTGAAATTGAAGTCCTGGTTAAATCTTTAGTATCTCCCAAAACCAGAAATGCACAAAGTTTTTGTCTTTCATTTGTCAACCCAGGTGGGCCTGCTGAGTGATAGGCTGCTCCAGTTCCTGTCCAAGCTGAAGTTTGCCCTGACCCTGCTGGTGACCTCCTGGACTGAGAAGAAATAGCGGCTTCAGTCGGCCGGGACCCTCCTGGCCCTGAACGCTTCCCTGTGTCCTCTGCTGCTCTCTGTGGTGTTCCTGTTTGCCATGATCTCTGCTCCTCTGCTGCCCATCTTCCTTTGGGCTTCCCTCAGCGTAGTTGGGTTGGGCCCGTGGGCACCGCCTGCCTCTGTCCAGATTCCATCTACTACCAGCAGATGAATGGGAGCCTGGCCTTTGCTCTGAGGAGTACCTTCACCAGGGGATCACTTCGTTTGTGGGTGTCACTCTTTAGTTATTTTCCCCTGTTTCTTATTTGCATTTTCTACAATTCATTGGTGAGCAGTGTTTTCCACTAGCACTGGCTGTCGGCTAAACAGCCGACAGCCAGTGACAGGGAAACGATGCTGGCTTGACAGTCTGCTGTGGGCAGTGTGATTTGTGTGTGCTGAGATTTGGTTGGTTGTAGTCCAATTTATTTACAAAGAGGAAGGGGAGAGCATGATGCTTTGAATGAATTTCAGGACTCTACGATGTGACCATTATACTTGCATATGCGCCAATAAGTAGATGCGTACGAACTGAGAAAGTAAGCTTAAGTATGAGCATGTGCGAGTTGTGATTTATAGCAACAACAAAAAATCCATCCATAGCTATTTAATGTCTTTATGCAATTTTGTTTCATAGCTGGTAGCTAATCACACAAAGAACCATAGAAATAAGAATGATTTATTTCTATACAAAGACCTATGTAGAGTCCCATATATCCCAACTTGCGTGCAGCAGCAGTGCCTGGGGCGCTGTGCGCACTGAAATATACATTTTTAGAAGCGCACAACTATAGAAGTTGGTCGAATTTACCAAAAAGTCTACTGAAGTGTGACTTTGTCCTTGTGTTTCTTGGCTATTTACGTTGCCACGCTAGGTTGTTCAATGTTTGTTTGAGCTTGCTCAATTGGTACTAGCAAAGGTATGTCGGAGAATCTGTCAGACATGTGAATCCCACCGTTACCATGGTAATGGCCCGGCCCTTAGAGACAAGCTCAGAGACCGTTTATCTACAAACCATCAGACTGCTGAACACTTGAACTGGACTGACCACCTGCTCTGATTCTCTGCACACAGACACATTTACAGTGCATTCGGAAAGTATTTAGAACCCTTAACTTTGTTACAACCTTATTCTAAAATTAATGAAACCCCCCCCCCCCCCCCCCCCAAATCTACACACAATAACCCATAATGACAAAGAAAAAACAGGTTAAGACATGTTTGTATATTTAATGTAAATAAGGTATGTTTTTTAATTTTAAAAGTATTCATACACTTTGCTATGACTCAATTGAGCTCAGGTGCATCCTGTTTCTATTGATCATCCTTGATGTTTTTACAACTTTATTGGAGTCCACCTTTGGTAAATTAAATTGATTGGACATGATTTGGAAAGGCACACACCTGTCTATTTAAGGTCCCACAGATGACAGTGCATGTCAGAGCAAAAACCAAGCCATAAGGTCTAAGAAAGTCTGTAGAGCTCCGAGACAAGATTGTGTCAAGACACAGATCTGGGGAAGGGTACCAAAAAATGTCTGTAGCATTGAAGGTCCCCAAGAACACAGTGGCGGGGAGATGGAGGGGAATCAACCAGAAGGACAACCATCACTGCAGCACTCCACCAATCAGTTCTTTATGGTAAAGTGGCCAGACGGAAGCCACTGCTCAGTAAAAGGCACATTACAGCTAGCTTGGAGTTTGCCGATAGGCACCTAAAAGGACTCTGACCATGAAACAAGATTCTTTCTCTGGTCTGATGAAACCAAGATCGAACTCTTTGGCCTGAATGTCAAGCATCACGTCTGGCGGAAACCAGGCACCGCTCAACACCTGGGCAATCACATCTCTACGGTGAAGCATGGTGGCGGCAGCATCATGCTGTGGGGATGTTTTTCAGCAGCAAGGACTGGGAGACTAGTCAGGATCAAGAGAAAGATGAATTGAGCAAAGGCCAGAGATCCTTGATGAAAACCTGCTCCAGAGCACTCAGGACCTCCGACTGGGGCGGAGGTTCACCTTCCAACAGGACAATGACCCCAAGCATAAAGCCAAGACAATGCAGGCTTCAGGACAAGTGTCTGAATGTCCTTGAGTGGCCCAGCAAGAGCCCGAACTTGAACCCGATTGAAAATCTCTGGAAGGATCTGAAAATAGCTTTGCAGCAACACTTCCCATCCAACCTGACAGAGCTTGAGAGGATCTGCAGAGAAGAATGGGAGAAACTCCCCGAATACAGGTGTGCCAAGCTTGTAGAGTCATACCCTAGGACTCAAGGCTGTAATCACTGCCAAAAGGCACATTTTGGCAGTGTACTGAGTAAAGGGTCTGAATACTTATGTAAATGTGATGTTTAAAAAATATACATTTGCAAAAAAATCTAAACCTGTTTTTGCTTTGTCATTGTGTGGAGATTGCACTTCAAACCGGGGAGGCTTGTTACTTTTTTATTTGGCTTGCGACTCCAGGTACTGGGTGAAGTGAAACTTTAATTTCCAGACATGACTTTGTAGCTTATGTACAATGTATGAAATTATAATGGTAAGGTAAACATTACATTTACACCGGCAGTAACGTTGTCAGACTTCCTTATTTACCCACACTTTACAGTATACATTACATACTGCATTAGGTGTTAGGCATATGTTTTCAGTTTAATCTTTAACCCCTATTGTTGGGAGAAGCCATTAATTTTCCAACCACAAGCAGTTAGAACAGAACACCATAGTGCACTCAGTGTTCCAGCTCCGTGTCCTCATGGTTGTTTTATTACTTACTGTGTATGTTGACTCAATCGCAGTGACAGTGAACTTTTAGATTGGTCGAGCAGTGAATGTATGCAGATGAAAGAGCCGGGCGGGGGAGCCTCTTATGGTTTCATATTAAGAGGAATGTTGTTGTGAGTTGCTCAGTAGAGACACCGGCAGTAATGTCAGCTTGCAGGATCCAGTTGTGATTCCCGAGAAGTGACCCGAATAAAATCGTTCTGATCTGTATTCATTACATCCAAATGTTTCAACACCATTAACCTCATAATACTCTAAAGCCAGCCAGAGCTTCTTCCAAAAAATGTGTTCAGTGCTCTATTTGCTGTCAGGAGGGGGGGCAAGGAAGAAACTGAGCAAGTACAAGCTTAATTATTTATTGACTACTCAAAACAGAAACAGAAATTGCTATAGTAATGTCATCACTCAATTTTGTTTTCTTGGCTAACTGGGGGTGCCTGAGCTGTGATGTTTAATTTAGGCTAAGCGCTTGTTGGGCATGCTATACCCAGTAGAAAGAGGAGAGTTTGTAGTGTAGTGTTCTTTTTTCTCTCCCTTTGCCCCTTCTGTGACATTGGCGGCTGTGCATCAGTGAGCATTGAGCGGGAGTGGAGAACGCACAGCGTGTCATTTCCCATTGCGAGGCAGCGTCGGTGACTATTCCGAGACGGCGCTTTAGGATATGACATTATCTTTGAACACTAGTCAAACTTAAACGAAAGCAACCATCGCTCTGCCACTACAACTTCACTAAAAATGTCTGTCCGCTCGCCCCTCTGTCGACCAAAAATGAAATGCCCCCTCGTACAAATTCCCCAAGTCTACTCCCATGTGAGAAATTAATATTTAGAGACTAATGGAAAGCCGAGGAATATAAGGAATTCACTATTTAGATCTGTGCAGTCAGCCAGTTTAAACTGTATCATGACCTTCCTCTACAACTGAAATGGTAAATTAATCCGACAGCCAAGTTATCCACAGCCGAAAAGACTCACTACTGATGCAAAATGAAAGGGTTCTGTGACCAGGGGGAACTTATCTATGTATATACTCCAAGCTTTCTCATCTTCAGCCCCCAGAGGATAGCATCTCTTGACTGCATGTCCTATAATAATAATTTACCACTGGGATGACTGTGACCAAGTATAACACCACTCAAAGGTTGCGATGAGAATATGCTATGAATAGGGACATGATGCATAATGGAATCAGCCTTACCCGAAATCTTAGCTGTGGATAAGTGTATGAAGAAGCTGATAGGCCTACATTTGATTTTTTTCCTTCCTTCTGAAGGTTCTCTGGCTCCTGGCTTCCACTTCCTGGGTTGCTTCCAGGACACCGCATGGTTTGGTTCATGATCTTGGAGAGAGGATATGGCTACTGCACAGTCAACATCAAGGTACTGGTTCATTAATGGTTATGTGTTTGAATCGCTCATTTGTGGTGAACTCATTTGACCATTTTGTTTCAGGGTCTGGAGCTGCAGGACACGTCGTGCCATACAGTGGAAGCTCGGGGGGTGGATGAGGTGTTTGAGGGGGCTTTGAGCGGCTTGGTCTCAACCAGGGGTTAAACCTGCACTTGGGTAACGCCCTCACCCCATGTGCTGCCCTGCCTGTCCGCATCTACTCTGATGCCCGAAATGTGCTCGCATGACCTGAGGAAGTCCAGGATGACTTCCTGAAGGCCCTGGTGTAGCTGCTGCTGAGGAACTCTGTCCAGAGACATAAGACTTTTACTGGGGACACCGGGAAAGGAAAGTAAGTTCCAGCCCTCCCATCTTGGCCAGTCAACTGTCACCCAGCCTTCAGAGGCTGTTATGGTGGAGTCCGTCTCCTCTCTCAAGTTTAGACGGGACAGCTCCAGTTTGACGACCTCCGGTGACTGGTCAGATGAGGATGACCTGTTTGGGGCTCAGCCAGCCAGGAGGACAGTGGTGCTGGTAAGTACGGAGGCCCAGCTGGGGGACACAGTGCTCCACACCAGTCCCTCACTGCCAGGCTCTATGGAGATGGGCAGTAGGTTTGAAAACATGGCCCTCTCGTCCCTCCAGGCTCTGGGGCTCCTGGCTGTGGACAAGGGCAGGAACCCTGAAGTACCCCCCACAGAGTCCTCCGGCATCTTGGCCCATGCTAACTTTAGCTGCCCCCACACTGAGCTGTTCAGTCTGCCCCCTGGGTGGAGGACATCCCCCTTATCATCCCGGTTGCAGCAGCCCTATGCTTTTGTTCCCTGAGTGGTTTCGGTTCACTCTGGGGAAGTTGGCGCTGTCCATTCAAGACAAGGCTTTGGAAGATGTGGCCAAAGCCCTGAAGGAGGATGAGGAGCTGAGGGACCGGTCATGCCTCATCTCCCTGGGGACAGAGTCTGCCTTTACCAGCCCCAGCTATGTCTACAGGGTCTACTGTGGGGACGTGCCTTGGACAGAGGGGCTGGAGTGGCTCTCTGAAAACAAAGAACTTGACCAGCTTGCACTTAAGGCTTTCAGGTAAAGAGGGAAGGGGTGAAACATGGGTGTAGCTGCAACCCAACATATGGAATCTAAAACGTATATACTGGATGTGTGTTACACATATTAAATGTTGCTATCCAAAGCTTGTACCTGTAACTGATCTATTTACCTGCAGGTACAGTTTCAAGCTGCTGTTTGATCAGGTGAGTCTGGGGCCAATAGAGAGTCTTGAGGAGCTGTTCAGCACACTGGAGGAGTATGAGAGGGACTGGTACATCGTCCTGGTGGCTGACAGAGGCTGGCAGGACTGTGTCCTACAGGAGAAACCCTCTTCTCACCGGGCCATGACCTCACCCTGGTAACCACACTACACCTGTGTTTCTGTTACCTTACTAACTCACAGGGTTCTCACTAAAGTAACCCAACAAACAACTGATGAACTATTAACATTGCTTAAAAATTGTTTGTTTATATAGAGTGTTTTGTGTGGTTATCTTATCTTTGGGGTGTGTGTATTTTAAACTGAGCTAGTGGTCAGTACAGTAAGTAACCTCTACCTGCCTGTCTCTGTCTCCACAGAGCACTTACACAGGGCTGGTTCAGGTAGGCCGTCCGAATGAGGTGGTGGTGCGTGGCCAGTGGGCTAACCTGTCCTGGGGCCTGCTCTACGCCACCAACGATGATGAGGAGCACTACAGCAACCAGGCCCACCCCATCATGCTGAAGAACCTCACTGTCCAGGCAGCCGACCCCCCCCCCCCCCCCCCCCGGGGGTACCCCATCTACTCCTCTGTCCCCCTGCACCTCCCCTGCTTCGAACCTCAACCCCTTGTTGGGATACGCCATCTTCACTGACTTCCCTATACCCACCCTGCCTCGTGTTTGCCTAACTTTGTCACTGGGTAAGCCCAATGTTGTGACCTGTATATGTGAGCCAATACTGGCCCGCAGTTTTGTAAAATACAAGATTCAATGTATTTGGGGGATTTTAGTTTGTGACAAAAAGTGTTTCTACAAAGGTGCTCATGTCTCAATGTATGAAATCATTTTTTGCTAAATTCAATCTCTTTTGGGCTTAGTGGTCAATTTGCAGTTTACAAGTGAATCTAGTCGCCTACCCCTGCACAAGGGTATCTTAGGAAAGTACCTGGAAGGCAGATTAAAACAAATGGTTTCATTCATGCAGGAGCGACATTACCAAAGGTGTGGTACTAGTTCAAACAACTAAATATCAGCTTTCTGGAGAAAACATTTACATGGGATATAATTATTCAGAATACATGTATCATTCTGGAAAAAACAATTGTATCATGTGTAAATGAAATTTAATCGTGGACAGTCACAGTGCCAATTTCATGATAAACTTATTTAGTAATTGTTTTCCCTCAAATACAGTTATGTAATGCTCCCAAAGGCAAAATGGGACAAAAATGTTGATTTTAAAATGATTATTCAGTGTTAAATACAAGGATGTGCCTTTCGGTTGGTCTTCATTTTGCTATAATTTTGTTTACAGTTCTTGTTTTTAAGACTAACTAATGTTCTCTTGTACATACTGGTGTGTAATTGTATATACACTTAACGTTTTCAAAGAAACCTGATAGGCTATTGTTTACTGGAGATTGGTCAGTGCTATAGACATTCATCACAGATCTGTGGGGAGTGCATTAATTATACTCCACCTATCAGACAATCAATTTAATGTTCCTCCTTATTCTGAAATACTTTTTTCCCCATCAACTGAGTCAGCCTGGACACATCCTAATTTCATAGGCTAGAGAAAAATCTTCAATGTCTCTATTTCCACCCTCATCCCTATTCTTCTGCTTTGTGAAGAGAGCTGAAAGGAAAATGTTTTAAGACAGCTAAAAATGAGACAATTGCTTCCAGGTTCAAGTTCACCCATTTCAAGGTGGAGCTCAAGCATTTGGAATGCCTTTCAGGAAGACTTGGGCTTTGGCTTTGTGAAGTACGCAGAGTCTGCGTCCTGTAAAACAAAGCTTAATTTTAAAGTTGTTTTTCGACTGTTAAAAATCTGCATCACAGGCAAAATATAAACATTTTACATTCTGGGGAGACGCTCTGTCACTCAAGAAGTTAAGGCATCAGAACATGGACTTGTCAACAGGATGATGTGGGAATAGGTCATATCTCAGTTTAATGACAGGTGACTGATTCTACTTTATCCATATATATCCTATGTTCTGAGGCCGATCTTGCTTCATTGTCTGTTTTAGGTGTCTAGATTTCAAATACTGTTCATTGACAGATGAAGAATGAAAACCTGCAAACTCACTAAGTTACCTTTGCCTTTCCTCAGTCTGTATTTTCTCTCCTTTGTATAATTGTTTTAATATATTGACCAAACCTTGAGCATTCCTACACACAACTAAACCACAGTGGTTGGGCGACATTGTCCATTCAAATCCTGACACAAATGTCTGGTCAGTCAGAAAATGACCTTTCTGCGTGGCCCTCAGCTGTCCAGCAGAGGCCACCAGACGTAGAAGTCAGTCACTGCCACTGGGAAGCAGTCATGCCCACTGCTATACCCTGGCCAGTGTGGCCACCCCTTCTCTTTATCAGGCTGAAGCAAGGTCAGTAACAGCTGAGCCCCCTAGCTGTTAAGAGACAGCTCTAAATAGAGTCTGCTTTACTCAAGTATTTGACTGTTCACACGGTTAGTGTCCCCTTATTCCTGGCCTAGAAAGGCAAGGTTAACCTTAAAATGTGAAAGCAAGGCCATGCATAAACGATGCCTAGTGCAGGGATGGGCAATTCCAGTCCTCTAGGGTCTGATTGGTGTCACTTTTGCCCCATCCCCATCTAACACACCCGACTGCAATAATCATGATCTTCAGTTTAGAATGCAATTAGTTTAATCAGCTGTGTTTGCTAGGGATGGGAGGGAAAGTGTGACATCACTCCAGCCCAGAGAACTGGAGTTGCCCATCCCTGGCCTAGTGCGTTTCACCCAACTCGTCCTTGTGTACACCCAACAGTACACATTTTTGATGTAGCCCCAGACAAACTCACCTGATTCAACTCATTGAGGACTTGATTCGTTGACAAGTTGAATCAGGTGTGCTTGTCCGGGGCTACAACAAAAGTGTGTACTGTTGGGGGTACTGGAGTTGGGAAACACTGCTCTATGGAATACACTGAGCTCTAAGTTATGATCATTCTAATCGGCAAAACTGTAACAATATATAGTATGCAGCTCAGAAAACACATTCTTCAGCAAAATCATGTTGTGAGACCTACAGAAAACCAATACTAACCAGGCCAGCCTTGAAGTTCTGCACCCTCTTCCTGCCCAGCACATCAGTGATGAACCAGGCCCAGGTGGGAGCATACTGCCACACATAGTAGAACAGCAGAAAGGGCTGCTGGGCAATCCACATCTCCTTGGTGCCATTGGCTATACCCACCAGGATGAGACGCACACAACGACTAGTGACCATCTTGTGTTGCTGGTCCCCAGCAGTGGGAATGGCCTTAGATACGGAGGGGATAAGACAGGAAATTAATGTCAACACTCGTACAAAAATGTTCAGTTCAACGGAAGTTAAATCATACTTTAATGACAATTATTTGAAAGACCAATGGCTTTCCCATGAATGCGTTTGTGACATCTTGACAATAACAAAATGTGATGCAATTGCAACGTAAGATGTAAAATTAAGAATGAATTCAGCAATAATGTGAAAAAAAATCAATGTGAATAAATATTCACAATTTGGAAGCAAAACCCACCTTTCCCACTTCTTCTGTGAAAGCATTCTGGACTATCTGTGACTGTACAGGCCCTGGACATACTGTGCTGATGAGTATCCTTGGGTATTCAGTCAGCTCTGTTCGAAGAGAATTGAAGAAGCCCTGTGGAAAAAGTAGATTGTCATCTCAAGATTTTAATCAATCTATCTATCTAGATGTTGTACAACTACAAACGGGCAGAGGGTGGCCCATGATTGATCTCACCTGAAGAGCGTGTTTACTGGCAGAGTATCCGGTTGCCAGAGGTGCCCCAGCCAGGCCGACCACACTGCTTACAGTAACTACACTGCCCGACCCTCGCTGCGTCATGTGGGGCAACACCTGCTTGGTAAGTGACACTGTGCCCAGGAAGTTGAGCTCCATCAGCGCCTGGTACACATCCACACTGGTCTCCAGGCACAGAGAACGCTGGCTTCGGCCACCATTGTTAACCAGGATGTCAATCTAAATGGGCATAGTGCAGAGAGAGACCGGAACAAAGCAAGCCATGTATCACCAATTATCTTATTCTTCAAAGGAATTTATTGAATTCATGATACACTGGTAACAAAATCAAGACTTGGTTGTGAACATTTCTGCCAAAGGTATAATCAAAACACAGATTCCAAGTGGAAACAACCTCATGTCTCAGAATAAGAGAACACGTCTAATAAGACTGCGCTAATATTGGACTTAGCCTTGAACTGCATTTTCATGTGCATAATTTGCCTTTGGGAGCTGGTTGGTAGTAAGCTAGTCTGATTAATCAGGCTGTAATACACAATGAATTGGTATATACAGCAAGAAACATTTGTATACAAAATCATTGACAGTAAATGTTCTTTACAAACCAGAATATTGAATAAAATTACACGTGAACTTACTCTACTGGTTGTCTGTGCGGTTTGACCTTCAGCTGCACAAAATTTGAGACAAAATATCCACAGGAAAGTATTGGATAAGTTACTTTTTAGACAGCCGGTAGGTATATAGTTCAGTAGAATTAAAATGGTATATTCTGAATCAGGGGAGGATGGAGAACAATCCACACCTCAGTAAAGAATATACCTACCGGCTCTCTAAAAAGTTGGGTAAACAATACTTTGCTGTGGACATTTTGTCTCAGAGACAACCGGTAGAGTAAGTTCAAAGGTAATTTTATTTAACATTCTGCAAGGAACATTTACAAAATTTTACACACAAATGTTTCAGGCTGTATATAACAAGTATTTGTGTATTACAGCATGATTAATCAGACTAGTAGTGAGCATGTCTGTTGAATATAATGTATTGTCTTATAAATAAGGCCAGTCTGGTTAGACTATTAAGTAAATGCAAAGAAATGATGTCCTACATCAGTGGTTCCCAAACTGAGGGGGTCAGCAGGGGGTCAAGCCACAGTGGGAACCACACATGCAGAGATCTTCCGTTCACCTACTCTGCATCTCACAAAGACACGGCGGTTGGAACCAAAAATCTCAAATTTGGACTCATCAGACCAAAGGACAGGTTTCCACCGGTCTAATGTCCATTGCTTGTGTTTCTTGGCCCAAGCAAGTCTCTTCTTATTATTGGTATCCTTTAGTAGTGGTTTCTTTGCAGCAATTTGACCATAAAGGCCTGATTCACGCAGTCTCCTCTGAACAGTTGATGTTGAGATGGGTCTGTTACTTGAACTGTGTTAAGCATTTATTTAAACTGCAATTTCTGAGGCTGGTAACTCTAATGAACGTATCCTCTGCAGCAGAGGTAATTCTGTGTCTCTTCCTTTCCTGTTGGCGGTCTTCTTGAGAGCCAGTTTCATCATAGCGCTTGGTGGTTTTTGCGACTGCACTTGAAGAAACTTTCAAAGTTCTTGAGATTTTCCGGATTGACTGACCTTCATGTCTTAAAGTTATGATGGACTGTCGTTTCTCTTTGCTTATTTGAGCTGTTCTTGCCAAAATATGGACTTGGGCTATCTAATGTATACCACCCCAACCTTGTCACAACACAACTGATTGGCTCAAACGCAGTAAGAAGGGTTTGAAATTAGTGTCTAGTTTGAGAACAGATGCCTCACAAGTCCTCAACTGGCAGCCTCATTAAATAGGACCCACAAAACACCAGTCTCAATGTCAACAGTGAAGAGGTGACTCCGGGATGCTGGCCTTCTAAGCAGAGTTGCAAAGAGAAAGCCATATCTCAGACTGGCCAAAAAAAAGAAAAGCTTAAGATAGGCAAAAGAAAACAACACAGACACTGGACAGAAGAACTCTGACTAGAAGGCCAGCATCACGGAGTCGCCTCTTCACTGTTGACTGGTGTTTTGCAGGTACTATTTAATGAAGCTGCCAGTTGAGGACTTGTGAGGCATCTGTTTCTCAAACTAGACACTAATGTACTTGTCCTCTTGCTTAGTTGTGCACTGGGGCCTACCACTCTTTCTATTCTGGTTAGGGCCAGTTTGCTCTGTTCTGTGAAGGGAGTATTTCACAGCGTTGTGTGAGATCTTCAGTTTCTTGGCAATTTCTCACATGGAATAGCCTTCATTTCTCAGAACAAGAATAGACTGATGAGTTTCAGAAGAAAGTTATTTGTTTCTGGCCATTTTGAGCCTGTAATCGAACCCACAAATGCTGATGATACAGAAACTCAACTAGTCTAAAGAAACCCAGTTTTATTGCTTCTTTAATCAGTACAACAGTTTTCAGCTGTGCAAACATAATTGCAAATGGGTTTTCTAATGATCAATTAGCCTTTTAAAATGATAAACTTGGATTATTGGATAAATTTGATGTTATTTTAATGGACAAAAAAATTGCTTTTCTTTCAAAAACAAGGACATTTCTAAGTGACCCTAAACTTTTGAACAGTAGTGTGTGTGTGTATATATATATATATATACACATGTATACACATACACATATATATATATATACACACATGTATACACATACATATATATATATATATATACACACACATATATATATATATATATACACACATACATATATATATAGTGTGTGTGTGTGTATATATATAGTGTGTGTGTGTGTATATACATATATACACATACATAGACATATATATATATATATATATATATATACACATATACATAGACATATATATATATATATATATATATACACATATACATATATATATATATATACACATATACATATATATATATATATATATATATACATAGACATATATATATATATATATATATATATATATACACATAGACATACATAGATAGATAGACACATACACACACAAAACAATTTCAAGGAACTCAGTCCAGCTTCAAACTGAACGCACAAGGTGCAATTTCAAAATTCGGTAGTGAATCATCAGTTCCTCTTGTCATGTTAGTCATTGCATACCTTGCATACATACCCCCGCCCCCCCCCAGAGTGAAAATGTTTGGGAACCCCTGTCCGACATGACTAATGCCTGGTTACTTCTTCCATCTATATTGAGTGGTTAATCAATTGGAAATGGTCAAACACTGAATTAAATTGAACTAACTTAAAATCCCAATAAAATAAAGAGCGATAAGGGAGAGTTATTACAAATTATCATGTGTAGTGGTCTTACATTGCCAAAGTGCTGGATAGCAGTTTTCATTTTTGCCTCATGGGATGCTCTCTCCAGCAAATCAAGTGGAAGAACAAGAATATCCTTATCTTTCAAGTTGGAGCGCTCTTGGGAAAGAAAAATGAAAAATGTTAACGGTCTGCAAATTAAAGGGCTAGGTGTATAAAATCACACTTACTACTGTGACTGCACTGAAGCAGTAGGCTATGTAATTTAGCATTCTTAACAGTAAAGAAAATTAACCTAATTGTGTGCGAGAGAATACTGTTTTCATTAGACGAGAGAACTATCATCCTCACCCAAACAGTGAAGTTTCACCCTATCCAACTGATCCACACGGCGAGCAGATAGAATCAGACGAGACCCACATCCAGCTAGTTGGTAAGCCAGCTCCTCCCCTATGCCACTGGACGCTCCTGTGACCCACACCACCAGTCCTTTCAACTTGGTCTCTAGAAAACAAGCAGCAGATTGTGTTACTTTTCACAGCAAATACTGAGAAACAGTACTACAACCTTGTTTGTGGAGGGTGGTGAACAGTCATATTGTGCCATACAGTTGTAGCGGTCATATTCACTATCACCTGGTTTCTCCAACTATAACAGAATAGGTCCTTCCACGTTGTTGTAATATCCTCCTATTGGCCCTTGAGGGCAAGCAACCAATGTAATACAAAGATACATTTTGTTTATATGACAAATTCTGTAGTCGGACCTCTCTGGATCTCCAGATGTTCCATATCATTGCTGTTTTGCAACATTGTGTGGACATTGCTGTTCAAATCTGAAGGAGATCATGAGAGGTCAACGTCTGCTTGGTGCTCAGAATACAGAACGTGTCATCAAAACAACCTTTGTGTTACATTGGATGGATTCTTCAACATGGAACAGCACTGAAACAATGTAGATATACAAGTGAGAGCAACGTGTTACAGTCTGTATTGAAATATTGACTCCTCGTACATTGCCACATTGTGACGACTGCCTTGAGTTATTGGTCAATACAAGTTAATTAAGGGACAGGTATGTTACCTGGCTTGCTCCCAAACAAGGTTGCCCATAGTAAGGTCAAGTCAGCGTCCGCAAATAAGAAGCACACAAACTGTACAAGCAAGCAAAGTGCAATTCCTGTGAGCAATGTCACGCCCAAATCCATAGTCTTCTGGCTTGTGTGAAAATGTTATGAAAGTCACAGTACAAGAACAACAGTTATCTGCTCTCCAGCGTTAGAATAAAACGCTGTAATAAAAACGTAAATAACCCGGAAGCGACTATTAATAGAAACGAAAACACTTCCCGGTTACAGTTTACTCAATTAGAAGATATTAAAGACAGATTTAGAATTTAGAAATACATGTCAGGATAAATAGACAGTGTTCATGCTGATATTTGGCGCACTGTGGCGCTTTAATAGAGACAGAGAGTGATAAAGGATAATGTGACAAAGAAATGTAGTGCGAAAAATAGTGAGAAAAATAAGATTGGCTACAGCTATTTCCTTACGAAATCTATTTTTGTTTTTGTTAATTCTGTATTTGCCTTTACAATGTTTAATCCATGTATGGGTTTTTGTTTTGATATGACATGCATATCAACCACTGCTAGAGGATATCAACCACTGACTGCCTCACAGGAATGATGTAATGCTTTCAAGTACGCAACCTGCAACATCCGGGTCTTTTTCGATTCCTGTTGTAAGCTGTCTGTCAAGTGAAGAGGCTGGGGCTTTCGGCTTGACGCTATTTGGCCTCAACAGCTCCGGCCTAAAGGTTTAAAGGAGGTACATTTGAAATATACTTTACGTCGCCAAATGAGAAAGTAATGTATCCCTGGTTTACTTAGAACAGGGAGTTCCGCACTTTCACAAATTAATGTACAGAGGGGTAGAGGTGCTAGCTAACGTTACCCACAAACTATCAATCTTGTTGGTGTTTCTGTCGCAGCTTCTGCTTGTCTTTACACTTTCAAAACAGCTCTTTCTGATTTTGGTAAGTCACATTTGTTTGTGCCTGTAAGAAACTGTCTACCAAGTTAGTCCGTTAACATTTGCGATTAGCCATACTCACTAGCATTGGGGGCAGCGCGATGAGTCCGTGAGGGAGTGAAGGCCTGTCAATGCTAACGTTATGTGAACGCTTGAGGTTCTTGGGGCCGAGGCCCACAACGACGCAATGTTCTATTTTAATTGTCATATTGCCGCCGGAGGATATGAGTTAGCTAGTTAGCCAACTAATAAACGCTGTTCAAAACATTGTTGGTAATTTCGTGAAAGTTTTTCTTGTTCTAGAAATTTAACTAGCCCTGGCTCGGTCATTGACTTAGTAAGCCGATGACTAGTTAACTAGTGTTAGCGTGTTATTGTGACGTAGCTAATACCAGTTTACCAGCAGACTTAGCTAGCGAACGTTAATTAACGTTACCTAACAAATATTGCCAGCTAGCTATGTTGGTTGCTAGTTAACTATTTAACAGATTGCTAAACCAGTTAGGTAGCCAACATCATTAAAACACCAAGATAGCTAGCTAACGTTAGCTAGCTACACTGTATATTGTAATGTTTTTAGTTCACGTTAGCTACCTAACCACACAAGAACAACACTTAACTAGTAGTGGACGTTGGCTTGGGACCTTACTAGGAAGCTAGCTAGCTGGATGGATTAGCTAGGTTTTTGCAGTACTGACTGTTTTGTAATGAACTCATGCAATCAATGGCCAACACCTATAACATAGCTCGTTTACCAGATAACGTTAGATCTTCATTGGTAGCTATAGACGTTCATAGCTAGTGTAGTGAGACAAATATTTAGTTTACATTAGTCACCTATTTTTGCAGACTGGTCGCATAGACTAGAGGTAACATAGTAAACGTAAATCCGGGACAGCCAAATTAGTATGATACCTACAGTAAGTTAGTTACCAGTCAAAAGTTGACACATCTACTCATTCCAGGGTTTTTCTTTATTTTACTATTTTCTACATTGTGGAGTAGTTTTGAGGTCCTCACTACTATGACATAACACATATGGAATGATGTAGTAACCCAAAAAATTGTTTAACAAATCTAAATATATTTTAAATTCTTCAAAGTAGCTACTCTTTGCCTTGACAGCATTGAATTCTCTCAACCAGCTTCACCTGGAATGCTTTTCCAACAGTCTTGAAGGAAATAGCCCTTACACAGCCTGGAGGTGTGTTGGTTCATTGTCCTGTTGAAAAACAAATGATAGTCCCATGAAGCGCATACCAGATGGGATGGCATATCGTTGGAGAATTCTGTGGTAGCCATGCTGGTTAAGTGTTCCTTGAATTCTAAAGAAATCACTGACAGTGTCACCAGCCAAGCACCACCTCCATGCTTCACGGTGGGAACCACACATGCAGAGATCATCCGTTAACCTACTCTGTGTCTCTCAAAGACACGGAGGTTGGAACCACAAATCTCAAATTTGGCCTCATCAGACCAAAGAACAGATTTCCACCGGTTTAATGTCCATTCCTCGTGTTTCTTGGACCAAGCAAGTCTCAGTCGATGTTGAGATGTTACTTGAACTACGAGAAGCATTTATTTGGGCTGCAATTTCTGAGGCTGGTAACTAATGAATTTATCCTCTGCAGCGGAGCTAACTCTGGGTCTTCCCTTCCTGTGGTGGTCCTCATGAGAGCCAGTTTCATCATAGCGCTAGATGGTTTTTGTGACTTCACTTGAACTTTCAAAGTTCTTAGAAATTTTCTGGCTTGACTGACCTACATGTCTTAAAGACTGTCGTTCCTTTTTGCTTATTTGAGCGTTTTTTTTTTATTTTATTTTTTCAAAGTTTAACAAGGCAAGTCGGTTAAGAACAAATTCTTATTTCCAATGACGGCCTACACTGGCCAAACCAGGACTATGCTGGGCCACTTGTGTGCCGCCCTATGGGACCCCCAATCACAGCCGGTTGTGATACAGCCTGGATTCGAACCAGGGTGTCTGTAGTGACACCTCTAGCACTAAGATGCAGTGTCTTAGACCACTGCGCCACTTCATGTCTTAAAGTTATGATTGACTGTCATTTCTCTTTGCTTATTTGAGCTGTGTTTGCCATAATATGGACTTGGTCTTATACCAAATAAAGCTGTCTTCTGTATACCACCCCTACCTTGTCACAACACAACTGATTGGCTCAAACGCATTAAGAAGGAAATTCCACAAATGAACTTTTTTAACAAGGCACACCTGTTAATTGAAATTCCTTATGAAGCTGGTTGAGAGAATGCCAAGTGTGCAAAGCTGTCAAGGCAAAGGGTGGTTACTTTTTAAGAATCTTAAATATAAACATTTTTGGATTTAATATAGTTTGTTTTCACTATTCTACAATGTAGAAAATAATAAATAAATAAAAACCCTGGAATGAGTTGTCCAAACTTTTGACTGGTACTGTATATAAACAAAAGTTAGTGGAGTCTGCTATTTTAGCCACACCCGTTGCTGATAGGTGTGTAAACTCGAGCACACAGCCATGCAATCTTTATAGACAAACATTGGCAGTAGAATGGGCTAACTGAAGTGCTTTCAACGTAATCCCGTCATAGAATTCCAGCTTTCCAACAAGTCGGTAAGTAAATTTTCTGCCCTGCTAGAGCTTCCCAGGTCAATTGTAAGTGCTGTTATTGTGAAGTGGAAACGTCTAGGAGCAACAACTGCTCCGCCGCAAAGTGGTAGGCCACACAAGCTCACAGAATGGCATCATCGAGTGCTGAAGTGCGTATCGTGTTTAAATCTTCTGTCCTCGATTGCAACACGCACTACCACGTTACAAACTGCCTCTGGAAGCAACGTTAGCACAATAACTTGTCAGGAGCTTTTATGAAATGGGTTTCCGTGGCAGAGCAGCCGCACACAAGCCTGAGATCACCATGCACAATGCCAAACTTTGGCTGGAGGGTGTAAAGTTCGCTGCCATTGGACTTTGGAACAGTGGAAACGTGTTCTCTGGAGTGATGAATCACGCTTCACCATCGGGCAGTCTGACGGAAAAATCTGGTTTTGGCGGCTTCCAGGATAATGCTACCTGCCCGAATGCTTTGTGGCAACTAAAGTTTGCTGGATGAATAATGGTCTTTGGCTGTTTTTCATGGTTCGGGCTTGGCTTGTTAGTTCCAGTGAAGGGAAATATTTAATGCTATAGCATACAATGAGATTCTAGACTATTCTTTGCTTCCAACTTTGTGGCAACAGTTTGGGGAAGGCTCTTTAACTGTTTCAGCATGACAGTGCCCCTGTGCACAAAGTGTGGTCCATACAGAAATGGTTGGTTGAGATCGGTGTGGAAGAACTTGACTGGCCTGCACAGAGCCCTGAGCTCAACCCCATCGAACATCTTTGGGGTTAATTGAAATGCCGACTTCGAGCCAGGCCTAATCACCCAACATCCAGTGTCCGACCTCAATAATGCTGTTGTGGCTGAATGGACGCAATTCCCCACAGCAATGTTTCAACATCTAGTGGAAAGCCTATCCAGAAGAGTGGAGGCTGTTATAGCATGTAAAGGGGAACCAACTCTATTAATGCACATGATTTTGGAATTAAATGTTTGGCGAGCAGGTGTCCACATACTTTTGGTAGTGTATGGTTACATGCAAAATACTTACTACTTTTCAGCTACCCCTAACCTTAACTCTTTTAGCTAACCCTTCCCCTAACCTTAACCCTTTTAGCTAACCCTTCCCCTAACCTTAACCACTAGAGCTAGCTAGCATCAGCCACCTAGCAAATGTTAGCCATAACAAATTGGAACTTGTAACATATTGTACGTTTTGCAAATTCGTAACATATTGTACGTTTTGCAAAATCTTAATGTTGAATGAATTACAATTTGTAACATTGTACGAATTTCAATTCGAAGATATCATATGAAATGGAGTGTCTAGGATTTACCTGCAGAATAATACGAAATACTCTGAGACCACGTTGCAATGCATGAGATCAGCCCTAAAGTGCTAGTTAATCGTTTTGCAATAAAATAATTGCAGATATGTCATCTGCTTCTAAATAATCCCTATCTTAACATTTATCTGGCTAATATTTAGGTGTTTATTTATTAAAGTTGTAGCTAGCTGAGCTTAGCAGAATAACAAATGTCAATATTATAAACACGCAACTGACCTAAATTTAATAGAATAATTGTTTCATTCCTGTTTTAAGGGGGATACAATGGGGGCGTTTTTGGACAAGCCAAAGATGGAGAAGCACAATGCTCATGGTGAGGGGAACCGTCTGACCTATGGCCTGAGCAGCATGCAGGGCTGGAGGGTGGAGATGGAGGATGCCCACACGGCAGTCATTGGCCTGCCTCATGGGCTCGACCCTTGGTGCTTCTTTGCGGTTTATGATGGGCATGCTGGCTCCCAGGTGGCTAAATACTGCTGCGGGCACCTTCTGGAGCACATCACCAGCAACCCAGACTTCCAGAGTGCTCTGGAGCCGGAACCCAACGTAGAGAGTGTGAAGACCGGCATCCGCACAGGTTTCCTGCAGATTGACGAGCACATGCGGTCCATCTCTGAGAAGAAGCACGGTGTGGACCGCAGCGGCTCCACCGCGGTGGGGGTCATGATTTCCCCGGGTCACATCTACTTCATCAACTGTGGAGACTCCCGGGGTCTTCTTAGCCGTGGAGGAGCTGTGCACTTTTTCACACAGGACCACAAGCCCAGCAACCCACTGGAGAAGGAGAGGATCCAGAACGCAGGTGGCTCTGTCATGATCCAGCGAGTGAATGGCTCTCTGGCAGTGTCCCGGGCACTGGGAGACTTTGACTACAAGTGTGTGCATGGCAAGGGCCCCACGGAGCAGCTGGTTTCACCAGAGCCTGAGGTGTATGCCATTGAAAGGTCTGAGGTGGAAGATGAGTTCATTGTTCTAGCCTGCGACGGCATCTGGGATGTCATGGCCAATGAGGAACTTTGTAACTTTGTCAGGTCCAGGCTTGAGGTGACCGATGACCTTGAGAGAGTCTGCAATGAAATTGTTGACACTTGCTTGTACAAGGTGAGATTTGTCAATTTATTGTTCACAGAATCGCTAACAATTAACCATTTGCATGCACTTGAATGTTACCACTCGCATGTAGACAGTTCATTTTTCAAAATTTTACAACATTTTGTCACACAAATAGGCATCATGCATAGCACATGCTAAACGTTTTACTTTAAGTCTGTCTGTATTGCACTCGCTCTATGAACAGGGGAGTCGGGACAATATGAGTGTTGTGCTGATCTGCCTCCCAGGGGCTCCAAAGGTGACTGCAGAAGCTGTGAAAAGGGAAGCGGAGCTGGATAAGTACCTGGAAAGCAGAGTAGAAGGTGCAGCATCTTAATATGCGAATAGAAACCTAGATAATACAATAACCTTGTCATGAATTTAATGTGATTTGAAGCTCGGATCACAAATTGTGTATTTCATAGATTGTTTTCCACTTAGAGAATGTGTGGTTCTGCTAATTTCCACAGAGATCATAAAGAAGCAGGGAAACGAAGGGGTTCCAGACTTGGTCCACGTGATGCGGACGTTAGCATCGGAGAGCATCCCTAACCTCCCTCCTGGGGGAGAGCTGGCCAGCAAGTGAGTGAGCTCTTTTGACTGTACCTCAGCCAACTGAATGTTTTTGATGTCGATGAAGTATTAGCAAAATAGAGTAGCATGCTTTGCACGGTAAGGTTTCTTTAGGGGGAGGAATCTATTTCTGATCTCAGGTGCACAGGCACTCAAGACTTTTCACCTAAGTGGTTTTGATAGCTTGGACTTGCTTGAAAGTTTGGGCTATTAGTTGGGCTAATTGAATTTTGCCCTTCAATTCCAGCCCTCTGTTTTCCCCTCTTATGCTCAGCATTTAGCTCGCCTGTATAAACTGTTTTGTTTTCGTTGGACTTGCATACAATGATTTTGTTATTGCTTGCCTAGCTAAACCTGCATGGTTGGTAACTTTACTTTTTTGTGTTTTAGACGAAGTGTTATTGAAGCAGTGTACAACAAACTCAACCCATACCGAGGTGATGACACAGTAAGTATCACCCGACAATTGCTATCCTCTCACGAAAGTTTTTTAATTTGAATGTGTGTATGTATGTACGTTTGTTTGTCGGTGTGTTTGTGCACATCTGTTTGTATGTCGAGGGGAAAAATAAAATTTTCATCAGCTCAATTTGGAACGTTCAACATATTTAACACTTTAGAATTTGGACCCCCCCCCCCAACATTTTTTTTATGTTTTTAAAGATGAATCAAGGAGAGGCAATATGTATTTAAAAAAAATATGTATATATACACACAATTATTCAGACATTATGAATAATAGGATGACATATAGCATGACAATGACATAGCACAGGATAATCCTCATGTTTGCATTGAACTGCTCTTTTCCTATCATTGCCTTATGGATAGCTGCAGTTGAAGTCTGAAGTTTACATACACTTAGGTTGGAGTCATTAAAACTCGTTTTTCAACCACTCCACACATTTCTTGTTAACAAACTATAGTTTTGGCAAGTCTGTTAGGACATCTACTTTGTTTATGACACATCATTTTCCCAACAATTGTTTACAGACAGATTATTTCACTTATAATTCACTGTATCACAATTCTAGTGTGTCAGAAGTTTACCTACACCAAGTTGACTGTGCCTTTAAACAGCTTGGAAAATTCCAGAAAATTATGTCATGGCTTTAGAAGCTTCTGATAGGCTAATTGACATCATTTGAGTCAATTGGAGGTGTACCTGTGGATGTATTTCAAGGCCTACCTTCAAACTTAGTGCCTCTTTTCTTGACATCAAGGGGAAATCAGCCAAGACCTCAGAAAAATAATTGTAGAGCTCCACAAGTCTGGTTCTTCCTTGGGAGTAATTTCCAAACGCCTGAAGGTACCACTTTCATCTGTACAAACAATAGTACATAAGTATAAACACCATGGGACCACGGAGACACGTTCTGTCTCCTAGAGATGAATGTACTTTGATGCGAAAAGTGCAAATCAATCCCAGAACAACATCAAGGGACCTTGTGAAAATGCTGGAGGAAACGGGTACAAAAGGCTGCTCAGCAAGGAAGAAGCCACTGCTCCAAAACCGCCATAAAAAAAGCCAGACTACAGTTTGCAACTGCACATTGGGACAAAGATTGTGCTTTTTGCAGAAATGTCCTCTGGTCTGATGAAACAAAAATAGAACTGTTTGGCATAATGACCATCATTATGTTTGGAGGAAAAAGGGGGAGGCTTGCAAGCCGAAGAACACCATCCCAACCGTGAAGCACGGCGGTGGCAGCATCATGTTGTGGGGGTGCTTTGCTGCAGGAGGGACTGGTGCACTTCACAAAATAGATGGCAACATGAGGGAGGAAAATTATTTGGATATATTGAAGCAGCATTTCAAGACATCAGTCAGGAAGTTAAAGCTTGGTCGCAAATGGGTCTTCCAAATGGACAATGACCCCAAGCATACTTCCAAAGTTGTGCAAAATGGCATAAGGACCACAAAGTCAAGGTATTGGAGTGACCATCACAAAGCACTGACCTCAATCCTATAGAACATTTGTGGGCAGAACTGAAAAAGCATGTGTGAGTAAGGAGGCCTACAAACCTGACTCAGTTACACCAGCTCCTTCAGGAGGAATAGGCCAAAATTCACCTAAATTATTGTGAGAAGCTTGTGGAAGGCTACCTGAAACGTTTGACCCAAGTTATACAATTTAAAGGCAATGCTACCAAATACTAATTGCGTGCATGTAAACATCTGACCCACTGAGAATGTGATGAAAGAAATAAAAGCTGAAAGAGAATTCTCTATTCTAACATTTCACATTCTTAAAATAAGGTGATGATCCTAAATGACCTAAGACAGGGAATTTTTACTTGGATTAAATGTCAGCAATTGTGAAACTGAGTTGAAATGTATTTGGCTAAGATGTGAACTTCCAACTTCAACTGTATATAATCCTTGTTTGTAATCCACTTTCTATTTGATCTGTAATCCATTTAGCTCGTTACCATAACATCCCAGAATGCATTTAGTTCCTCCCACAGTTAACAGCTGTTTCATGCATATTGTTTAGTTCACTCCTGAATTGACACTGCAGCCTTTGATGTAAAGATACCAAAATGCTCTATACTACTAAATTGTATTTTCAATTAAGATTATGTTAAGACTAGGCCTAACCTAGGTCTATGAAACTAAACCAGCACTTGCAATCACATTTGTCGTGCTTGATTAACTAGGTGAATCAGTATTAGCTAGCCTCCAGATTGATTTAGGGTTTCTATTACTGGTTGGGTACTGTCATGATCAAATAAGCTTTTTGCTTGAAAAGGAAATGGTTCTTTTGTGGAGCTGTTTATACAGGGGTCGCATGAGCGTTCAGAGATCTGCATTTTCAAAACATAGACCATCAAAAAAACTATCAAACCATTTCTCCTGCATTTTATATTGAAAGGCAACAGTTTTTGTTGCTATAAATTGAGTGATAAGTGGCGTGCAACTAGTTTTTCATCACACAAAATAAAGTAATGCAAAACATTAGTCCGAATATGGCTTTGTTTTCATCAGATGACAACAGAAGTGCAACAATATTTGGCTAGCAGACAAACGTTTAACTTCGACACAATGAAAAAGCAAGGTATTTTTTTGCAAAGACGATGCATGGCTATTAGATTTCATAGAAAGCTAGCCAGCTACATTTCCTAATGTTTTGCCAAAACGACCAGCTAAAAGTAACCATTATTCCCCGCTGCCATCAGTCGGCTTCCTGTCTGCTGATCAAATGCTGTTCTTGAATGCGGGAATTTGATTGGCCAGAGGATAGATTTCTCTTCCGAGTGGAGATGTGCAACTGAAGCACAAAATTTGTCTGACGCCGAGCAGAAATTAGATCTCCTTTTACAAAACGCAGCAATGTTTTTCTTATCTTTTTTCTTTCAGCGTGAAAAATGCAGAATTCATATCTAAACATTTTCATGACTACTCACTCCTACAACTTGTCGTTAGTGAAATGTTCTATTCAAAATAACCATAATTAAAATTCTATATGAAATTTAGGCAAGAAATTGTTGTTTATACCAGGGATCTCAATCTCAATTCCCAGAAAGCTTTGCTCATGCCTAAATTATTTTCTGGATGCCTGTCCAAGTTCGTAACTAGTTTAGGACAAAATTATCCTCTTGGGTGCAAAGATCAGCATATCTCCATGAGTTGAAATGGAGACCCCTTGGATGTTGATCCAGTATCTGATGGGTTTTTCCTTCCTTCAAGGACTCCGCATCGACAGACGACATGTGGTAACACAACCCCTACCACTAACACAGCACAGAGTTTACAAACCTCTACCCTCAAGAATCACAGCAGCTCCATTCAGCAGCCTGTCTCCCCACCACTCTGAGCGTTCCATTTGTAAGAAGGGAATATGATGGGACGAGGAGATGTGCACGCACACACCCCTATACCCCAGATAGAGCAGCACCAGTCAGCTCTGGAGTTCAGGATCCCCTCCATTTTGTCTCACCTTTATTTTCAATCCCACCCTTAACCTGTTGGGACTCTGTAGTTATGTTTTATGTTTTCTTTTCTTTTTTTTAATCAGTTAAAACAACTATTTTGGGCTGTAATTTCCTTGTTTGTATATTTCTGTTTTGGTGAAGTGCAATTGTCCTGTACAAAGCCTGTATTTAATACAGCTTGAGTTAAAGTTAAAAGAAAAAAAATAACCTTTATACACTATCAGCCCTTTTCCTGCTCTTCTGGAGTTCCAACAAATGTCTATTCAGTGAATATTACTGTTTGTCCTCCAGGTGATATTATCCTCTTGCTCTTTTAAAAAATGTTTTTGTTTGTCTTTGCTCCTTAAGAAACGGGTAAATTGTATAGGTTCACAGCACAGGAAGCTCTCTAAACCATAAATTCTAATATCTACATTTATTTTGTTTGTATAAAAAACATCTACTTTGTGTAGTAACTATGGTACTACAGTCTTTCATTGTGTGTTCTGTCTTTTGGGGGCAATTCTTGTTCATCACCTGTAAACAACGCAACAAAGCAGTTCCTAGTTGCAAATGAAGATGAGCTCACCTGACACCTTTTAACACTTGCTGTGTGTGTGTGTTCCTGTGTGTGCCTGCCTGTGGGTAGTGGCAAGTGTTTCTAGGTGCTTGTGTGCGTGCACATGTTTGTATAGAGGTAGGTCTGTATATCTGTAGCTGGCAGCTAATGTTTGCTATGGTAGTGCAGATTATGGCAAATGTTCCTCCATTACTCCTACATACCTATTGTGCACCCGTCTTGTATATCAGTACGATACTACCCTTCACTTCAGAGCTTTGGAGAACACTTTATATGACACTGGATGGATTAAGTTGACTTTTTGCTATTTTTAACTTATGACATCTGCCACAACCATTTTGTAATTCTACTGACATGCAGTGATTTATGCTAGTCTGACTAGTTTAGATGTTCATGTCATTCATGTAAGATTTTTTTTAAATAAATGTAATATGTTTCAGATGCACATATTTCAGCTTTATGATGGCCCGGCATGCCAAGTGAAGTTTTCTGAGATTCAGTGCATTTTATTTGTTAAAAGCCTGCGTTTGGTACTGAGAGGTGTTCAAATCACAACATCTATATGATAATCTGATTTTACAAGTGTATAAGTGCCGATTTGTTAAAAACCCTAATTACCACCATCGGTCTGAGTGAACCTTCAATCTTCCCTTAACAATTTCGAGGTGGTATTTTTTTAATTGTTGCGATATTCAACTATACAACCAAGAACAAATCCACTGAATGCAATGAGCTCTCCTAGAGTACCTTATATTTACTCTGAGTGGTTTGGGGGGCTCTGTGTAGAGTCCTCAGCCACTGCACCAGGAGCATGTGCACAATATGGTATGCTTCTAAAGTGTGTGTGATTTTGCTGTAAGTCTTTCCCTTAAAAAAATCTAATGAATAGTTAGACTAAATCTGTATTTTACATGCAGATGTATTTCTTGGTGATGTTTTTTATTTTGAACTGCATTGCTGCAAGTCTTTTCTGACCTATTGTCAAGGAATAAATCATGTCGCTTGAGTTAGATGCGTGGTTAGCAAGATACTCTTGTTTTTGAATGTTGAATCGATTAGAATTGAGCGCTGTAGGTAAATGTGTCCTAATCCCCTTGGGTTCTGTCCTGTTTGTCTAAATCAGGTTTTCCCAAACTTGGTCCCCAATGCACGTTTTGTTTTTTCCCCATAGAACTACACAGCTGATTTCAAATAATTAAAGCTTGATGACCAGGTTTTTTTTTTTTAATCAGCAGCAGAGTGCTAGGGCAAAAAACAAAACGTGGACCCAGGACCAAGTTTGGGAAACACTGGTCTAACACAGGGTAACGTACTGAATTTATAATTTCTCTTTAACCAACTGACAATCTAATGATGTAACTTCTGGCAACAAACTACCACGTTGACTCCTGAATTTGACCCCAAGATTAACAGTTTAGAGATGGCTTGATATGCCACCCTTGTTGTATTTTATCCGTACCTGCAGTTGTTTTTTTAGAAATTATAAACAATACGAAGTACATCCCAGATTAACTCTTAAAATATTTTTCTGAGCTTGCCATATGGACAATTGATACAGCTGTAATGTCAATTATACTTACAATTTTGTTAAAGGGTAAAAACAAGTCTAACAATGCCTTCACAATTTTAAGCAATGACTCTGATGAAGTGAAGTGATTATGTAGTCATTGTTGAGATGCAATATACCCATTTGGTTCAACTGTCACAGCTACCCAAGTCACTTTTCCAAATTGAGAAAAATGTGGTTAAATTGGTAAATTTCTTTCTTTTACTGTGATTTTGTGTGAAGGGAACCAAGTTTTAAGAGTGCGAAGAGGCGTGAACAACCGTAATACAAGCCCTAGCTTTTTTTAACGTCTGTATAGTTGTTTAGGATCTTAGCTTAAGGAGTGCAAACATTCGGTTACGCTGTTGTCCTTTTTATAAGCTAAAGTATTTTCTACAGAAATACTACAGTATGTATATTGTTTTTCATTTACGAAATGATGTAACCAAGGAAAATCGGTCTTAACCTGTTTTGCAGGTTTATTCTTTTACTGTCTTTTTTTTTTTTTTTTTTTTTTTTTTTATACAAGACTGGAAATAAATACTTTTTTATTTCCGAAATGCATTACCTTAATCTTTAGGCTAGCCAGACATGTTTCTGTTATCTGTACAACTCAACACTTGTGCTGCCCTGCTGTTTAAGGAGTCAGCTTTAAGGTCAGCGTTCTGTTGTCAACACACCAATTTTAATGTGGGCTACTCGCGTACCTTCGGACTTGCGTAGTGACGAAGGTTTTAGGTTCATGTAAGGCGTCATGTCTGTCATATTCTTATTTAAGCCTCATAAGGAATATATTTATATTGGAGTAAGAGATTTTAATGCTTGCACCCATATTGTACATAATATTGATGTACCTCAGTTGTGGTGATACTGTGTGACCCTTTGGCAGTGGTGGGTTGTGTCCCCTTTAACAGGGGGCCTGAACCCAATGTTGCTGACCTTTTCAGCTCACTAATAAGCTCACCGATTTGCCTTACCCAATCTAACTCAACCCCCTAAAGTACTTGTTCATTGGAACACTTCAAGGAGTAATTTCAAAATGTGTTTCCAAGTTAGGGCACTTCTCTACAAAGTGGCATACTATGTTGGTAGTCACATGGTACACCTTTTCCTTTCTGGTTTATATTAAAAACAAATGTTACCTTGTTGAATCTTTTGAAATATTATTTAAATTGTTCAGTCCTGCAGATGTCCTACTTTCAGCAAATGCAAGTGTTAAACAATTGGGTAACCTTGTAAGCATTTGAAATGTGTGTACATGTCTGCTATATTTATGAATGCATTCAAGAATAGCTTTAGTGCTGTAGATAAGTATTGTCTATGTTGATTCAACTGCTTCTCAGAGGCCTCTGTGATTGACTACAAAGTTCAAAAACTGTATATTTTGTATTATGTTCTAGCTCGGATAAAAGAAAATGTTAAAGCTTTGTTCCCTGAACTTTATTGTGCTATGTGAGTCGATTGAACAAATTGCATTCCTTGCTTGTGAATTTATGCGTTCTCGTATTTCCCTGATCTTCTCCTTAGTTTTTTTTTGTTGCCTTTTTGAATTTTGAAATAAAATTTCTAGTTTGCAGAATGTACCACTAAATAAATGGGTTGTTACCTTGTATCGCTCTTCTCATTTCATCTCCCTTGATCTGCTCAATTCATTGTCCCATTTTTAACCAGAAATCTAAAGCTCAATGTCAGACCTATCGATTCCTTCATAAAAGACCAATGTTTTCAATCACACAATATACTGTAAGACCCAACACACAAAGTACTGATTTAGTGTTTTGTTGATCCAATAATGTGCATATACACAGTGCCTTCAAAGTATTCAGACGTCTTGACCTTTTCTATATTTTGTTGCGTTACAGCCTTATTCTAAAATGGGTGAAATAAATCCTCATCTACATACAATGACAAAGCGAAAACAGGGTTAGAAATTTTTGCAAATAAAGGGAAAAAAATACCTTAAGTATTCAGACCATTTCCTATGAGAGTTGAAATTGAGCTCAGGTGCATCCTGTTTCCATTTTTTAAAATCCTTTGTACAACTTAATTGTAGTCCACCTGTGGTAAATTCAATTGATTGGACAGGATTTGGAAAGGCACACTCCTGTCTATATAGGGTCCCACAGTTGACAGTGCATCTCAAAGCAAAAACCAAGCCATGAGGTTGAAGGAATTGTCTATAGAGCGCTGAGACAGGATTGTGTCTGGGGAAGGGTACCACAAAATGTCTGCAGCATTGAAGATCCCCAAGAACACAGTGGCCTCTATCATTCTTAAGTGGAAGAAGTTTGGAACCACCAATACTCTTCCTAGAGCTGGTCGCCCAGCCAAACTGCGCAGTCGGGGGAGGAGGGCCTTGGTCAGGGAGGTGACTAAGAACCCGATGGTCACTCTGACAGAGCTCAAGAGTTCCTCTGTGGAGGTAGGAGAACCAGAAGGACAACCATCTCTGCAGCACTCCACCAATCAGGTCTTTATGGTAGAGTGGCCAGGTGGAAGCCACTCCTAAGTAATGGACACATGACAGCCTGCTTGGAATTTGCCAAAAGGCACCTCAAGATTCTCTGATTTGATGAAACCAAGATTTTACTCTAGCCTGAATGCCAAGCGTCACATCTGGATGAAACCTAGCACCCTCCCCACGGTGAAGCATGGTGGTGGCAGCATGTTGTGGGGATGTTTTTCAGCAGCAGGGACTGGGAGACTAGTCAGGATTGAGGCAAAGATGAACAGAGCAAAGTATAGAGAGATCCTTGATGATAACCTGCTCCAGACCTCAGACTGGGGCGAAGGTCCACCTTTCGACAGTGACTTTCTAAGCACACAGCCAAGACAACGCAGGAGTGGTTTTGGGACAAGTCTCGCTCTCCATCCAATCTAACAGAGCATGAGAGGATCTGCAGGGAAGAATTCAAGAAACTCCCCAAATACAGGTGTGTCCAGCTTGTAGCGTCATACCCAAGAAGACTCGATTCTGTAATCGCTGGCAAAGGTGCTTCAACAAAGTACTGAGTAAAGGGTCTGAATACTTTATTTTTATTTTTAATTAGCTCAAATTTCTAAACCTGTTTTTGCTTTGTCATTATGCGGTATTGTGTTGATTGATGAGGGGGGGGGGCATTTTAATACATTTTAGAATAAGGCTGTAATGTAACAAAAGGTTGATAAAGTCAATGGGTCTGAATACTTTCCGAAGGCACTGTATTCCTAGACCTGTGATGGCGCATGAGGCCATGTTTTTGCATGCTATCTAGATTAAGTGATGTGTTTTTACCAGTCCTCTATAAAGCCTTCCAGATTCTGAACATATTAGTGTTCATATACCCTTGGTATGGAAATAAGGTGGTCTCTAAAAGATAAATTCTAACTGCAAGTGATCCTAGCCAACAGATTGGACCTTTTTTCTTAACTGATTATACCATAGCAGTACCCTATTTTGGACTGCTGCTGTATGCAGCAGTATAACATTATCCACTCATGCCTGCACACCCGCACGCCTGACCAGCATCACCACCCTGGATGGTTCCGACCTTGAATATGTGGACATCTATAAGTACCTAGGTGTCTGGCTAGACTCTAAACTCTCCTTCCAGACCCATATCAAACATCTCCAATCGAAAATCAAATCAAGAGTCGGCTTTCTATTCCGCAACAAAGCCTCCTTCACTCACGCCGCCAAACTTACCCTAGTAAAACTGACTATCCTACCGATCCTCGACTTCGGCGATGTCATCTACAAAATTGCTTCCAACACTCTACTCAGCAAACTGGATGCAGTTTATCACAGTGCCATCCGTTTTGTCACTAAAGCACCTTATACCACCCACCACTGCGACTTGTATGCTCTAATCGGCTGGCCCTCGCTACATATTCGTCGCCAGACCCACTGGCTCCAGCTCATCTACAAGTCCATGCTAGGTAAAGCTCCGCCTTATCTCAGTTCACTGGTTACGATGGCAACACCCATCCGTAGCACGCGCTCCAGCAGGTGTATCTCACTGATCATCCCTAAAGCCAACACCTCATTTGGCCGCCTTTCGTTCCAGTTCTCTGCTGCCTGTGATTGGAACGAATTGCAAAAATCGCTGAAGTTGGAGACTTTTATCTCCCTCACCAACTTCAAACATCTGCTATCTGAGCAGCTAACCGATCGCTGCAGCTGTACATAGTCTATTGGTAAATAGCCCACCCATTTTCACCTACCTCATCCCCATACTGTTTTTATTTATTTATTTTTCTGCTCTTTTGCACACCAATATCTCTACCTTTACATAACCATCTGATCATTTATCACTCTAGTGTTAATCTGCATAATTGTAATTATTTGCCTACCTTCTCATGCCTTTTGCACACAATGTATATATAGACTCCCCTTTTTTCTACTGTGTTATTGACTTGTTAATTGTTTACTCCATGTGTAACTCTGTGTTGTCTGTTCACACTGCTATGCCTTATCTTGGCCAGGTCGCAGTTGCAAATGAGAACTTGTTCTCAACTAGCCTACCTGGTTAAATAAAGGTGAAATAAAATAAAATAAAATAAAAATGCATGGACAACAGGAATGGAGTCAATGTCACATAGGTGTAAATTTTGTGCATCCATGTTTGTGGGGTGTTTTACCCTGAAGTGGGGGACGATATAGTATGTAGTACAGTAGACTGGTGATGAATTGCAGTTTTTACTACTGCTTTTATGCAGTGTTAAACACTCACCCAGCTCCAATTAGGATGGGAACGTAGGGTACACTCCCTCTCTTACACAATGCTCACATATTTCATATTATACACATTACTAGCGTTTCCCAAACTCGGTCCTTGGGTCCAAGTGGTGCAAGTTTAGTTTTTTTGCTCTAGAGCTAACCAGTTGATTCAACTAATCATCAAGCTTTGATAATTTGAATCTGCAGTGTAGTTTTAAGGCAAAAACCAAAACGTGCATTCCTTCGAGGACCGAGTTTGGGAAACGCTGCATAATACACATGCATATGTCCCAAGCACTAATGCTTGGGACATGTGGCCTCGAGCTTAGTGTCGAAGCATTGGCCCTGCCATGGATGTGGCTTGTCTGTGTTTGCCCGTCTGCATCCATGGGGGAGATACAGCTTGGGATGGTCCAGGGCCGTCCACCGCGACAAATTTGGAACCGTGGCAGGGATTACATTAAATGTCAACATAATGTCATGAGCCGTGTTAGGTTAAACGGTGCTAAGTGCCATGCAATTGATGTATCGGGTATAATTTGCATTGTTATGATGCGTTATGAATAGTCTGGTTGGGGAGGGGAGGTTTTATCTTGTATCCCTGATTTAGCCAATATACAGTTGAAGTCTTAAGTTTAATACACTTAGGTTGGAGTCATTAAAACTCGTTTTTCAACCACTGCACAAATTTATTGTTAATTAACAAACTATAGTTTTGGCAAGTCTGTTAGGACATCTACTTTGTGCATGACACAAGTAATTTTTCCAACAATTGTTTACAGACAGATGATTTCACTTATAATTCACTGTATCACAATTCCAGTGGGTCAGAAGTTTACATACACTAAGTTGACTATGCCTTTAAACAGCTTGGAAAATTCCAGAAAATTATGTCATGGCTTTAGAAGCTTCTGATAGGCTAATTGACATCATTTGAGTCAATTGGAGGTGTACCTGTGGATGTATTTCAAGGCCTACCTTCAAACTTAGTGCCTCTTTGCTTGACATCATGGGAAAATCAAAAGAAATCAGCCAAGACCCCAGAAAAAGAATTGTAGACCTCCACAAGTCTGGTTCATCCTTGGGAGCTATTTCCAAACGCCCGAAGGTACCACTTTCATCTGTACAAACAACAGTACGCAAGTATAAACACCATGGGACCACGCAGCCGTCATACTGCTCAGGAAGGAGACGCATTCTGTCTCCTAGAGATGAATGTACTTTGTTGCGAAAAGTGCAAATCAATCCCAGAACAACAGCAAAGGACCTTGTGAAGATGCTGGAGGAAACCGGTACAAAAGTATCTATATCCACAGTAAAACGAGTCCTATATCGACATAACCTAAAAGGCCGCTCAGCAAGGAAGAAGCCACTGCTTCAAAACCGCCATAAAAAAGCCAGACTACGGTTTGCAACTGCACATGGGGACAAAGATCGTACTTTTTGGAGAAATGTCTTCTGGTCTGATGAAACAAAAATAGAACTGTTTGGCATAATGACCATCGTTATGTTTGGAGGAAAAAGGGGGATGCTTGCAAGCCGAAGGACACCATCCCAATCGTGAAGCACGGGGGTGGCAGCATCATGTTGTGGCGGTGCTTTACAAAATAGATGGTATCATGAGTCAGGAGCATTATGCGGATTATATTGAAGCAACATCTCAAGACAATCAGTCTTAAAGTTAAAGCTTGGTCGCAAATGGGTCTTCCAAATGGACAATGACCCCAAGCATGCTTCCAAAGTTGTTGCAAAATGGCTTAAGGACAACAAAGTCAAGGTATTGGTCATCACAAAGCCCTGACCTCAATCCTATAGAACATTTGTGGGCAGAACTGAAAAAGCGTGTGCGAGCAAGGAGGCCTACAAACCTGACTCAGTTACACCAGCTCTGTCAGGAGGAATGGGCCAAAATTCACCCAACTTATTGTGGGAAGCTTGTGGAAGGCTACTCGAACTGTATGACCCAAGTTAAACAATTTAAAGGCAATGCTACCAAATACTAATTGAGTGTATGTAAACTTCTGACCCACTGGGAATGTGATGAAAGAAATAAAAGCTGAAATAAACCATTCTCTCTACTATTATTCTGACATTTCACATTTTTAAGTAAATTGGTGATCCTAATTTACCTAAAACAGGGATTTGTTACTAGGATTAAATGTCAGGAATTGTGAAACACTGAGTTTAAATGTATTTGGCTAAGGTGTATGTAGACTTCCGACTTCAACTGTATGTACTGAACAAAAATATAAACGCGACAATTTGTTACAGTTCATATGAGGAAATCAGTCAATTTAAATATATTCATTAGGCCCTAATCTATGGATTTCACATGACTGGGAATACAGATATGCATCTGTTGGTCACATATACCTTTAAAAGTTAGGGGTGTGGATCAGAAAAACTGTCAGTATCTGGTGTGACCATCATTTGCCTCATGCAGTGTGAATCATTTCCTTCGCATAGAGTGATTGTAGCCTGTGGAATGTTGTTCCACTCCTCTTCAATGGGTGTGCGAAGTTACTGGATATTGTCTGGAACATGATTGTCGATTCAGAGTGAACATGCTCAATGGGTGAGTATGCAGGCCATGGAACAACTGGGACATTTTCAGCTTTATTTCAGAACTTTCAATTCTCTGGCAATAGCTCTGGTAGACATAACTGCAGTCAACATGCCAATTGCACACTTCCTCAACTTGAAACATCTGTGGCATTGTGTTGTGTGACAAAACTGCACATTTTAGAGTGGCCTTTATTGTCCCCAGCACAAGGTACACCTGTTTAATAATCATGCTGTTTATTAAGCTTCTTGATATGCCACAGCTTTTAGGTGGATGGATTATCTTGGCAAAGGAGAAATACTCAGTAATGGATATGAACACATTTGTGGCACAACATTTGAGAGAAATAAGCTTTTTGTGCATATGGAACATTTCTGGGATCTTTTATTTTAGCTCATGAAACATGGGACCAACACTTTACATGTTATATTATTATTTTTTCAGTGTAATTGAAATGTACAGTGCCTTGCGAAAGTATTCGGCCCCCTTGAACTTTGCGACCTTTTGCCACATTTCAGGCTTCAAACATAAATATATAAAACTGTATTTTTATGTGAAGAATCAACAACAAGTGGGACACAATCATGAAGTGGAACGACATTTATTGGATATTTCAAACTTTTTTAACAAATCAAAAACTGAAAAATTGGGCGTGCAAAATTATTCAGCCCCTTTACTTTCAGTGCAGCAAACTCTCTCCAGAAGTTCAGTGAGGATCTCTGAATGATCCAATGTTGACCTAAATGACTAATGATGATAAATACAATCCACCTGTGTGTAATCAAGTCTCTGTATAAATGCACCTGCACTGTGATAGTCTCAGAGGTCCGTTAAAAGCGCAGAGAGCATCATGAAGAACAAGGAACACACCAGGCAGGTCCGAGATACTGTTGTGAAGAAGTTTAAAGCCGGATTTGGATACAAAATGATTTCCCAAGCTTTAAACATCCCAAGGAGCACTGTGAAAGCGATAATATTGAAATGGAAGGAGTATCAGACCACTGCAAATCTACCAAGACCTGGCCGTCCCTCTAAACTTTCAGCTCATACAAGGAGAAGACTGATCAGAGATGCAGCCAAGAGGCCCATGATCACTCTGGATGAACTGCAGAGATCTACAGCTGAGGTGGGAGACTCTGTCCATAGGACAACAATCAGTCGTATATTGCACAAATCTGGCCTTTATGGAAGAGTGGCAAGAAGAAAGCCATTTCTTAAAAAGTGTCATTTAAAGTTTGCCACAAGTCACCTGGGAGACACACCAAACATGTGGAAGAAGGTGCTCTGGTCAGATGAAACCAAAATTGAACTTTTTGGCAACAATGCAAGATGTTATGTTTGGTGTAAAAGCAACACAGCTCATCACCCTGAACACACCATACCCACTGTCAAACATGGTGGTGGCAGCATCATGGTTTGGGCCTGCTTTTCTTCAGCAGGGACAGGGAAGATGGTTAAAATTGATGGGAAGATGGATGGAGCCAAATACAGGACCATTCTGGAAGAAAACCTGATGGAGTCTGCAAAAGACCTGAGACTGGGACGGAGATTTGTCTTCCAACAAGACAATGATCCAAAACATAAAGCAAAATCTACAATGGAATGGTTCAAAAATAAACATATCCAGGTGTTAGAATGGCCAAGTCAAAGTCCAGACCTGAATCCAATCGAGAATCTGTGGAAAGAACTGAAAACTGCTGTTCACAAATGCTCTCCATCCAACCTCACTGAGCTCGAGCTGTTTTGCAAGGAGGAATGGGAAAAAATGTCAGTCTCTCGATGTGCAAAACTGATAGAGACATACCCCAAGCGACTTACAGCTGTAATCGCAGCAAAAGGTGGCGCTACAAAGTATTACCTTAAGGGGGCTGAATAATTTTGCACGCCCAATTTTTCAGTTTTTGATTTGTTAAAAAAGTTTTAAATATCCAATAAATGTCGTTCCACTTCATTATTGTGTCCCACTTGTTGTTGATTCTTCACAAAAAAATACAGTTTTATATCTTTATGTTTGAAGCCTGAAATGTGGCAAAAGGTCGCAAAGTTCAAGGGGGCCGAATACTTTCGCAAGGCACTGTATGTACTCTGAATATAGTCCGTTTTTTTTGTATCAGATTTAAAGTAACATAATACCATAAATGAATTAATACTTTACATACCAAATATTTTTGGGGGATGTTATTCTGTCTGTTCTGTCTGTTTATTTTAAACAATCATGTTAATCATCTGTAAATGTCAGTGTAGTTAGCTGTTTACTATCACCCTTTTGGTGCATCTCAATTTCTGGAATTTAAGTTAGATAACGAAGGTCATTTTTCATTCATATTGCATCTCTTTCACCCCTCTTCCAATAGAGCCCCACAGTGGAGGTGTCATAATACCCATAAAACCTAGCAGTCAAACAGGGAAATGTTTCCAATCGCCGGGGTAAGCCTACACAAAACACAGCCCTTATTTTAAGTGTTTCTAAAATTGGAACCATTTCCCTGTGACCACTAGGTTTTATGGGTATTATGACTCATACTGTGGTACTCTATTCAGATCTGTGAATGTGACCAGAGGAATGACCAATGTCCCAGTTACTGGTAGAGCTGCATTAAGCCAGCCAGAGGGGGCCAGTGTTATTAACTGTGTCAATTAGAGTTGTGTGGATCCACAGATTCTCACAGACAGTAATGGACTGTGAGGAGAAATTCCACTAAAGTGATTGATCAGAGTTTTCAGAGTAGTGTCTGAATTATTTGATGGTCAACATTAACATGTTATGAAGTCTCTGAATCCTTAAACACAGTTCTCAAAGACCATGCCAAGAAGTCCCATATTTTAGCTTTTGCTTAAAGTCCAGAAGAGACCATAACTCACCATTGGGTGAATATACTGTGAATGTTACATATTTCCTGTGGTTATTTTTCGATTTGCATTTTGTGGTGTGTGTAATATGGCAGACTCATTAGATCCAAATCCACCTGCATCTCATAATTAATCACGCTGCCCTGATATTCCTCCAAATCAAAAAGCGGGCTCATCAGCAGCGGCCATCATCAAACGGAGATGTCCTGTCATCTGCCTGGCGTTGTTTAGCGACTGTCATGCTCTGTTACTCATGGCAGGAACCCATTTGAGCCTGACTAATGCAGACATAGCAGAAAGAGGCTGGGTGGCAGGGCTCAATGCATACTCTGCATTTGGTTTTATACACTGAGGTCACCGAGCCTCTGTATTTGTTAGCTGACTTCGGAACGCAGTGCAAGAATATTTTCTCTGGGTAGTCCGGTAAGAAAGACCTGAAACTGAATGCCATCCCTTTAGTTGATCATTTCTCC
This sequence comes from Oncorhynchus clarkii lewisi, assembly GCF_045791955.1. Taxonomy (NCBI): domain Eukaryota; kingdom Metazoa; phylum Chordata; class Actinopteri; order Salmoniformes; family Salmonidae; genus Oncorhynchus; species Oncorhynchus clarkii. The sequence goes on from NC_092171.1 coordinate 21,962,073, forward strand.
TTGATAGTATATAGAATGCTCATGGACAGGTAGACATGCTGACCTTACTTCATTGATACAGATCGAAGTGGGCCATAGCTCCTAGTAATGCAGTCAACCAAGGTCAATGCCAACAACACTTAATGTCAATGAAAATATTGCAGTGAATCAACATTCAACCTTTTTTAGGACTGTATGGCTTTTTCTCTTATTTGCTTATACTCCTCTCTCTCGTCTTGCTCAGACTCCCTCCCTCTCCGTGACCTCTATTCGTGAGTCTATTTGTTGCCCGAGGTCAGTTTGTCATAGAGAGCACAAGCTTTTCTCACTTGGTCACGGTGATTCAATGATATGAGTGTATAAACAAGCGTATCAGGCAGGGATATGACATCTAGCTGTTCTCTTCCCCTCCTCTTCTCTCGCCCTTTCCCCCTCCCACAGACAGACATACTGTACCTCTCTCTCTCATACTCACACACACACTGTTTCCCTCCCGCTTTCTCTATCACACACAAACATACACACATTGTGGGAGTTCGCGTCCTCCTTGTGAGGTGGATTATTCCTGCCCTGGGAATCCCAGCCCAGCTCATTTGATCCTGAATCCCCTGAGATGTGACTCATTTTAAATTAAGATAGCAAACAAGACAGCCTCGTTAAGGCGCACTGATGCACCCATTAGCATCAGCACTTTCCTCGTTAGACCCCGTATCAGGATTCTCTCCCACCAAATGATGTCCTGTCATTCCTTCACGCTGACTGGAAGGTTCAGGATTAATGTCAGATATGGCCCACAGCTCACCACTGTTGTTATTCTCCAGTTATGGGACTGGTTGATTTCCTTCCTGTTTCAACTTTTATATGTGACACCCCCTTTGTCCGCCCCTCCCCCCTTTCCCCTACAAATGGCACTGCAGGGAAATACATCCATTGTTAGGATCCCCCTTGTTTTGATGCAGCATGACAGTCAAGTTGCATCAGTGATTTGTTCTGTGTTGGGGCATGAAAACCCTCTTCTTATCACCTCTCCTATGTTCATTTGGAGTTTACAGCTTTCTCTGCCTTGTAAAAAAGCCTGGTCCTTAGTCCCAACTTTATGGTTGACCATCAGGGTTGAGTTAACTTACCTTAAAATTCCAGTCAACTCAAAAAGGGAACTAAATTCAAAATGAATGTCGTTGAAGAGAATTGGAATTTTTGTATTCTTGCTGAGTTGACTGGAATTGAAATGGAATTGACTGCAAACCTGTTGCCCATTGTCTCAAATTTACTGAGTTTATTGTGATGGTTATTTACACGTTTTCTTCATGTAAACTGCACCATTCAGCCCGACTGCTTATTACAACTTTAAAGGCCCAATGCAGCAGATTTTATCTCAATATCAAATCATTTCAGGGTAACAATTAATTACCTTACTGTGATTGTTTTCAATTAAGATGGTCAAAAAGCAACAAAATAATAGCTTCTTAGCAGAAAGCAATTTCTCAAGCAAGAGTTTTGCTAGAAGTGACTGGGAGTGATCTGAGTGGGGAGGGGAAAACGAGCTGTTATTGGAAGAGAGGTTTGAAACTCTCTTTCTTATTGGTCTATTAACTAATTAACCACCTGGTGATGCCACATAGTTGTTTGAAATATATATAAAACACAGGAAAATCACGGTTTTGACTGCACTGGGCCTTTAATCATATGCTTCCCATATGCTTGCACAAAAGAGTGACAGAAACTGCCCTTGCATGTCCGGTATCATTTCAAGCTCTACCTGCTATTTTGTATGTTCCTTTTTGTGTACTATACTGTTTGTTCTTGTTATTTAAATGTATTGATGAATACATGGCACCTGTTCGGACTAAGCATGATCCGTGTCTTTCTGCCCGTCTGTCAGTTTGTGCTTTCTGCGCTGTGGACTATGCTGTAGTGAGGTGGAAGGTTTTCCCTCTGTTTGAATACATTTCATTTAGAATTTTTTTCATCGCCTTTCCCGCTACCTCTGGCCTTCAGTCAGTGGTCGTTTTATTCCTCGGAATGCAGAAAAAATGTTTTTTCTTAGAACATCTGAGAAGGTATGCTTTTCTGTCCCTCAGAATGCAGACAGTTGTTACGTTTTTGTGTCTCTTGTTAACATGCATCAATAATGTTCAGTATCCATGCCCCTGCATGCAGTAAGTTGCTTGTGCTATTTCTCCATCTTTCACCTACATCCTCCCCAGGACATCCTCTTCTTTCGGGGTTTCAGCTAAACCAATGATCTCCGCCCACCTACTGAGATGTTTGCTGTTGTCTATTGTCAGACCTTGAACTGTCTGTGATCAGTGATTTTCTCTCACTGTTATATTTTATGACTTTGAATACTGTTCAAAATGTTGACCACCCCCCTCCTCCCAAACAGGCTGTGAATTGTTAGAAAATCCATCAATGTTTTTATGCACCCTGTTTGGCAAGAACTGAAGATATATTTTGGTAATTTTTTTCACACATTTCTCCTGTCTGATTCGAACACTTAATTATGCGTCCCGCTAGCGGGACAACATCCGGTGAAGCTGGAGGGGGCACAATTAAAAAAAATAATCATACAAATTATGGATATTAAACATTAAGGTACATACAAGTGTCTTATATCGGTTGAAAGGTTGAAATTCTTGTTAATCTAACTGCACTGTGCGATTTACAAATCAAATTTTATTTGTCACATACACATGGTTAGCGAAATGCTTGTGCTTCTAGTTCCGACAATGTAGTAATAACCAACGAGTAATCTAACCTAACAATTCACAACAACTACCTTATACACGCAAGTGTAAAGGGATGAAGAATATGTACATAAAGATATATGAATGAGTGATGGTACAGAACAGCATAGGCAAGATGCAGTAGATGGTATCGAGTACAGTATATACATATGAGATGAGGAATGTAGGGTATGTAAACATATAAAAGTGGCATTGTTTAAAGTGGCTAGTGATACATGTAGTACATAAAGTTGGCAAGATGCAGTAGATGGTATAGAGTGCAGTATATACATATGAGAAGAGTCATGTAGGGTATGTAAACATTATATTAAGTGGCATTGTTTAAAGTAGCTAGTGATACATTTTTTACATCCATTTTTCCAATATTAAAGTGGCTGGAGTTGAGTCAGTATGTTGGCAGCAGCCACTCAATATTAGTGGTGGCTGTTTGACAGTCTGATGGCCTTGAGATAGAAGCTGTTTTTCAGTCTCTCGGTCCCTGCTTTGATGCACCTGTACTGACCTCGCCTTCTGGATGATAGCGGGGTGAACAGGCAGTGGCTCGGGTGGTTGTTGTCCTTGATGATCTTTATGGCCTTCCTGTGACATCGGGTGGTGTAGGTGTCCTGGAGGGCAGGTAGTTTGCCCCCGGTGATGCGTTGTGCAGACCTCACTACCCTCTGGAGAGCCTTACGGTTGTGGGTGGAGCAGTTGCCGTACCAGGCGTTGACACAGCCCGACAGAGTGCTTTTGGTGACAAGCCGAATTTCTTCAGCCTCCTGAGGTTGAAGAGGCGCTGCTGCGCCTTCTTCAAAACGCTGTCTGTGTGGGTGGACCAATTCAGTTGGTCCGTGGTGTGTACGCCGAGGAACTTAAAACTTACTACCCTCTCCACTACTGTCCCGTCGATGTGGATAGGGAGGTGCTCCCTCTGCTGTTTCCTGAAGTCCAAGATCCTCTCCTTGTTTTGTTGACGTTGAGTGTGAGGTTATTTTCCTGACACCACACTCCGAGGGCCCTCGCCTCCTCCCTGTAGGCCATCTCTTCGTTGTTGGTAATCAAGCCTACCACTGTAGTGTAGTCTGCAAACTTGATGATTGAGTTGGAAGCATGCATGGCCACGCAGTCGTGGGTGAACAGTGAGAACAGGAGAGGGCTCAGAACGAACCCTTTTGGGGCCCCAGTGTTGAGGATCAGCGGGGTGGAGATGTTGTTACCTACCCTCACCACCTGGGGGCGGCCCGTCAGGAAGTCCAGTACCCAGTTGCACAGGGCGGGCTCGAGACCCAGGGTCTCGAGCTTGATGACGAGTTTGGAGGATACTATGGTGTTAAATGCTGAGCTGTAGTCGATGAACAGCATTCTCACATAGGTATTCCTCTTGTCCAGATGGGTTAGGGCAGGGTGGTTGTGATTGCGTCGTCTGTGGACCTATTGGGTCGGTAAGCAAATTGGAGTGGGTCTAGGGTGTTGGGTAGGGTGTCGGTGGAGGTGATATGGTCCTTGACTAGTCTCTCAAAGCACTTCATGATGACGGAAGTGAGTGCTATGGGGCAGTAGTCGTTTAGCTCAGTTACCTTAGCTTTCTTGGGAACCGGAACAATGGTGGCCCTCTTGAAGCATGTGGGAACAACAGACTGGGATAAGGATTGATTGAATATGTCCGTAAACACACCAGCCAGCTAGTCTGCGCATGCTCTGAGGACGCGGCTGGGGATGCCATCGGCTGCAGTGAAGGAGACCATACATACATATCCCAACCAGAAGCCATGGATTACCAGTAACATTCACACTGAGCTAAAGGCTAGAGCTGCCACTTTCAAGGAGCGGGAGACTAATCCTATCCCTTATATGCTCGCTTTGAGGCAAGCAACACTGAACCATGCACGAGAGCACCAGCTGTGTAATCAGGCTCTCTGTAGCCAATGTGAGTAAGACCCTGATACAGGTTGACATTCACAAGGCCGCAAGGCTAAACTGATTACCAGGATGCATAATCTGACAAGTGTCTTCACTGACATTTTCAACCTCTCCCTCACCCAGTCTGTAATACCTACATGTTTTAAGCAGAACACCATAGTCCCTGTGTCCAAGAACGCCAAGGTAACTGGTCTAAATGACTATTGCCCTGTAGCCCTCACATCTGTAGCCACGAAATGCTTTGAAAGGCTGCTCGTGGCTCACATCAACACCATCATCCCAGACACCCTGGATCCACTCCAATTCGCATACTGTTCAATGACGCGCACAACTCCAACACCACCATCAAGTTTGTTGACGACCCGGTGGTAGGCCTGATCACTGACAACAATGAGACATCCTATATTGAGGAGGTCAGAGACCTAGCAGTGTGGTGCCATGACAACAACCTCTCCCACAATGTCAGCAAGGCAAAAGAGCTGAAAGTGTCACGCCTGCTCCCGCTCTCCCTCTCTGGTGCTCTCTGGTGCTCCTCACAGAATGCTGACACCACTAAAGGAAGCATCAGCGAGTGGTTGGTGACGTCGGGTCCGGGTGCTGTCACCGATGGAACTGGGGGTGCCTCAGCTAGCTCGTCGGGCTTCCACGCCTTAGCTGGCTCGAGAGGTCTTCTCGCCTCTTTGGGCTCAGCAGGCGTCCACCCCACATCATGTTTCAGCTAGCCCGTCAGGCTTTCACATCTCAGCCGGATCGTCAGGCTCCCACGCCTTTGCCGGGTCGTCTGGCTACCACTCCTCAGCCAGCTTGTCCAGCGCCACGCCCATGCCTCGGCTGGCCCGTCAGGCTCACCCAGGTGGGATGCCGGGTGGCGCCCCTAGAGGGGGAGGGGGTACTGTCATGCCTGCTCCCACTCTCCCTCTCTGGCGCTCGAGGGCGCCAGGCTGCCCTTCATTACGCACACCTGCCACCGTCATTACGTGCAGCTGGGCAGTATTGGACTCACCTGGACTCCATTACTTTGTTGATTACCCCTTTTATATTTGTCTGCTCCTCAGTTTGTTCCCTGTGTCAGCAAGGATGTTGTTATTTTTCCCCTGTCCAGACGATGTTCCTGTTCTGTTATATGTCTGTTAATTAAATGTTCACTACCTGTACCTGCTTCTTAACTCCAGCGTTGATCCTCACAGAGAGTGGACTCCAAGAAACGGAGGGCCGAGTTCGCACCCATTCACATCAACAAGGCTGTAGTGGAGCGGGTCGAGAGCTTCAAGTTCCTCTGTGTCAACATCACACCAACACAGGCATGAAGAGGCTGAAAATATTTGGCACGGGTCATCAGATACTCAAATGGTTATACAGTTGCACCATTTGGTGCCTCTTGACTGTCTCCATTACCACTTGGTATGACAACTGCTTGGCATCAGACCGCAAGGCACTACAGAGGGTGGTGCGTATGGCCCAGTACATCATTAGGGGTGAGCTCCCTGCCATCCAGGACCTATATACCAGGCGGTGTCAGAGGAAGGCCCTAAAAATGGTGAACGACTCCCGCCACCCATTTCGTAGACTGTTCTCTCTGCTAACGCACGGCAAGCGGTACCGATGCACCAAGTTTGGAACTAACAGGACCCTGAACAGCTTCTACCCCCAAGCAATAAGACTTCCAAATAGTTCATTCTGGTAGCTATTTGGTTAACCATTTAACTATCTGCATTCAGCCTTTGCTTTCATTCAGCCACATGAGCATTAGTGAGGTCGGGCACTGATGTTGGGCGATTAGGCCTGGCTCGCAGTCGGCGTTCCAATTCAGCTCAAAGGTGTTCGATGGGGTTGAGGTAAGGGCTCTGTGCACGCAAGTCAAGTTCTTCCACACAGATCTCCACAAACCATTTCTGTATGGACCTCGCTTTATGCACTGTGGCTTTGTCATGCTGAAACAGGAAAAGGCCTTCCCTAAACTATTGCCACAAAGTTGGAAGCACAGAATCGTCTAGAATGTCATTGTATGCAGAAGCGTTAAGATTTCACTGGAACTAAGGGGCCTAGCCCGAATCATGAAAAACAGCCCCAGACCATTATTCCTCCTCCACCAGACTTTACATTTAGCACTATGCATTCGGGCAGGTAGTGTTCTCCTGCCATCCGCAAAACCCAGATTCGTCCGTCAGCCTGCCAGATAGTGAAGCGTAACTCATCACTCCAGAGAACACGTTTCCGCCGCTCCAGAATCCAATGGCGGCGAGCTTTACACCACTCTGGCCGACTTTTGGCATTGAGCATGGTGAAATTAGGCTTGGGTGCGGCTGCTCGGCTGTGGAAACCCCTTTCATGAAGCTCCTGACTAACAGTTCTTGTGCTGACGTTGCTTCCAGAGGCAGGTTGGAGTGAGTGTTGCAACCAAGGTCAGACCATTTTTACACGCTACGCGCTTCAACACTCTGTGATCCCGTACTGTGAGCTTGTGTGGCCTACCACTTAATGACTGAGCCGTTGTTGCTCCAATAAGTTTCGACTTCACAATAACAGCATTTACAGTTGACCGGGGCAGCTCTATCAGGGGAGAAATTTGACAAACTGAAAGGTGGCATTCTATGACGGTGCCATGTTGAAAGTCACTGACTGAGCTCTTCCGTAAGGCCATTCAACACAAAAATCCAGAAAATCACATTTGTATGATTTTTAGGTAATTAATTAGCATTTTATTGCATGACATAAGTATTTGATCACCTACCAACCAGTAAGAATTCCGGCTCACACAGGCCTGTTAGTTTTTCTTTAAGAAGCCCTCCTGTTCTCCACTCATTACTTGTATTAACTGCAACTGTTTGAACTCGTTACCTGTATAAAAGACACCTGTCCACACACTCAATCAAACAGACTCCAATTTCTCCACAATGGCCAAGACCAGAGAGCTGTGTAAGGACATCAGGGATAAAATTGTAAACCTGCACGAGGCTGGGATGGGCTTCAGGACAATAGGCAAGCAGCTTGGTGAGAAGGCAACAACTGTAGGCGCAATTATTAGAAAATGGAAGAAGTTCAAGATGACGGTCAATCACCCTCGGTCTGGAACTCCATGCAAGATCTCACCTCGTGGGGCATCAATGATCATGAGGAAGGTGAGGGATCAGCCCAGAACTACACGGCAGGACCTGGTCAATGAGCTGAAGAGAGCTGGGACCACAGTCTCAAAGAAAACCATTAGTAACACACTACGCCGTCATGGATTAAAATCCTGCAGCGCACGCAAGGTCCCCTTGCTCAAGCCAGCGCATGTCCAGGCCAGAGGAGGAATGGGAAAAGGTCATGTGGTCTGATGATACAAAAATTTAGCTTTTTGGTCTAAACTCCACTCGCCGTGTTTGGAGGAAGAAGAAGGATGAGTACAACCCCAAGAACACCATCCCAACCGTGAAGCATGGAGGTGGAAACATCATTCTTTGGGGATGCTTTTCTGCAAAGGGGACAGGATGACTGGATGGATGGATGGGGCCATGTATCACGAGATCTTGGCCAACAACCTCCTTCCCTCAGTTAGAGCATTGAAGATGGGTTGTGGCTGGGTCTTCCAGCATGACAACGACCTGAAACACACAGCCAGGGCAACTAAGGAGTGGCTCCGTAAGAAGCATCTCAAGGTCCTGGATTGGCCTAGCCAGTCTCCAGACCTGAACCCAATAGAAAATCTTTGGAGGGAGCTGAAAGTCCGTATTGCCCAGCGACAGCCCCAAAACCTGAAGGATCTGGAGAAGGTCTGCATGGAGGAGTGGGCCAAAATCCCTGCTGCAGTGTGTGCAAACCTGGTCAAGAACTACAGGAAACGTATGATCTCTGTAATTGCAAACAAAGGTTTCTGTACCAAATATTAAGTTCTGCTTTTCTGATGTATCAAATACTTATGTCATGCAATAAAATGCTAATTAATTACTTAAAAATCATACAATGTGATTTTCTGGATTTTTGTTTCAAATTCCGTCTCTCACAGTTGAAGTGTACCTATGATAACAATTTCAGACCTCTACATGCTTTGTAAGTAGGAAAACCTGCAAAATCGGCAGTGTATCAAATACTTGTTCTCCCCACTCTATAGCGTACATATCTACCTCAATTATCTCGCACCCCTGCACATCGACTCAGTACTGGTAACCTGTGTACAGTATATAGCAAAGTTATCATTACTCATTTTGTATTTATTGTTACTATTCCTTTTATTATTACGTGTTATTTCTTCTCTATTATTTGTATTTTTTATTTCTCTCTGCATTGTTGGGAAGGGCCAGTAAGTACGCATTTCACAGTCTACACCTGTTGGTTACGAAGCATGTGACCAATAATATTTTATTTGATGTGAGCAGAAAACGCTTTCTCCAAATTCCTTCTTGTGTGGTTGGTTGAATGGTTGGTATGTGTGTGGTTGGTTGGTTGATTGGTCTGTGTGACACCCATGCCATGCTAACAGTCATTGGTTTTCGTGGTGGGTAAGTATCTGGGCTGAGAAAAGGTCACTTTTCACCCTTTCACCGAGGGGTCAAGGGTCCTCATTGTGAAGGTCAGGCTACACACACAAACATCTAATGTACACTATATTGCACCAATGATTGGTTATTACAAGTCATTTGCAGTATGTATTAATACTGTATAAAGAAATATAACCTGGTCTCAGAGCATCCCCAAATCCGTAAACTTGGCACCCTCATAGATATCATCCTAACCAACTTGCCCTCCAATACACCTCTGCTGTTTTCAACCAAGATCTCAGCGATCACTGCCTCATTGCCTGCATCCATAATGGGTCTGCGGTCAAACGACCACCCCTCATCACTGTCAAAATCCCCCCTAAAACACTTCAACAAGCAGGCCTTTCTAATCGACCTGGCCCGGGTATCTTGGAAGGATATTGACCTCATCCCATCAGTAGAGGATGCCTGGTTATTCTTTAAAAGTGCCTTCCTCACCATCTTAAATAAGCATGCCCCATTCAAAAAATGTAGAACCAAGAACAGATATAACCCTTGGTTCTCTCCAGACCTGACTGCCCTTGACCAGCACAAAAACATCCTGTGGCGTTCAGCATTAGCATCAAACAGCCCCCGTGATATGCAACTTTTCAGGGAAGTTAGGAACCAATATACACAGGCTGTAACGGCTTTCTTCTATCTCCTCCTCTGACGAGGAGGTGTAGCAAGGATCGGACCAAAATGCAGCGTGGCTATTGCGATCCATGTTTATTTAACAATGATGAAAAAACATGAACTGTACAAAAAACAATAAACGTAATGTGAAAACCGAAACAGCCTAAACTGGTGCAAACTAACACAGAGGACACTAAGGACAATCACCCACGAAACACCCAAAGAATATGGCTGCCTAAATATTGTTCCCAATCAGAGACAACGATAAACACCTGCCTCTGATTGAGAACCACTTCAGACAGCCATAGACTTCACTAGAACACCGCACTAAGCTACAATCCCAACACACCACATACAAAAACCCATGCCACACCCTGGCCTGACCAAATAAATTAAAATAAACACAAAATACTTTGACCAGGGCGTGACAGAACCCCCCCCCCCCCCCCCTAAGGTGCGGACTCCCGGACGCACATCAAAACAATAGGGAGGGTCCGGGTGGGCGTCTGTCCATGGTGGCGGCTCCGGCGCGGGACGTGGACCCCACTCTATCAAAGTCTCAGTCCCTCCTCCTCGCGTCCCTGGATAGTCCACCCTCGCCGCCGACCATGGCCTAGTAGTCCTCACCCAGAACCCCACTGGACTGATGGGCAGCTCGGGACTGAGGGGCAGCTCGGGACTGAGGGGTAGCTCGGGACTGAGGGGTAGCTCGGGACTGAGGGGTAGCTCAGCACTAAGAAGAAGCTCAGCACTGAGAAGAAGCTCAGCACTGAGAGGAAGCTCAGCACTGAGAAGAAGCTCAGCACTGAGAGGAAGCTCAGGCAGGTAGTTGGATTTGGCAGATCCTGGCTGGCTGGCGGTTCTGGCAGATCCTGGCTAACTGGCGGATCTGGAAGAGTCTCGCTGACTGGCAGATCTGGAAGAGTCTGGCTGACTGGCAGATCTGGAAGAGTCTGGCTGACTGGCGGATCTGGAAGAGTCTGGCTGACTGGCGGATCTGGAAGAGTCTGGCTGACTGGCAGATCTGGAAGAGTCTGGCTGACTGGCAGATCTGGAAGAGTCTGGCTGACTGGCTGCTCTGGCTGCTCCATGCTGACTGGCTGCTCCATGCTGACTGGCTGCTCCATGCTGCTCCATGCTGACTGGCTGCTCCATGCTGACTGGCGACTCTGGCTGCTCCATGCTGACTGGCGGCTCTGGCTGCTCCATGCTGACTGGCGGCCCTGGCTGCTCCATGCAGACTGGCGGCTCTGGCTGCTCCATGCTGACTGGCGGCTCTGGCTGCTCCATGCAGACTGGCAGCTCTGGCGGCTCCTTGCAGACTGGCAGCTCTGGCGGCTCCTTGCAGACTGGCAGCTTTGGCGGCATCCTGCAGACTGGCAGCTCTGGCGGCTCCTTGCAGACTGGCAGCTCCTTACAGACTGGCAGCTCCTTGCAGACCGGCAGCTCCTTGCAGACCGGCAGCTCCTTGCAGACCGGCAGCTCCTAGAGCCGGCTTCATGGCACTTGGCTCGATGCTCACTCTAGCCCGGCCGATATGCGGAGCTGGAATGTACCGCACCGGGCTATGCACCCGCACTGGAGACACCGTGCGCACCATAGCATAACACGGTGCCTGCCCGGTCTCTCTAGCCCCCCGGTAAGCACAGGGAGTTTGCGCAGGTCTCCTACCTGGCGTAGCCATACTCCCTGTTAGCCCCCCCCCCAATACATTTTTGGGGCTGACTCTCGGGCTTCCATCCGCGTCGCCGTGCTGCCTCCTCATACCAGCGCCTCTCCGCTTTCGCCGCCTCCAGGGCGGCGATTTTCTCCTGGCTGAGCCCAGGGTCCTCTTCCATCAAGGATCTCCTCCCAAGTCCAGAATTCCTTATTTCGTATCTCCTGCTGCCGCTGTTGCTTCTGCTGCTGCTCCTGCCTGTTGACACGCCGCTTGGTCCTGTTGTGGTGGGTGATTCTGTAACGGCTTTCTTCTATCTCCTCCTCTGACGAAGAGGTGTAGCAAGGATCGGACCAAAATGCAGCGTGGCTATTGCGATCCATGTTTATTTAACAATGATGAAAAAACATGAACTGTACAAAAAACAATAAACGTAATGTGAAAACCGAAACAGCCTAAACTGGTGCAAACTAACACAGAGGACACTAAGGACAATCACCCACGAAACACCCAAAGAATATGGCTGCCTAAATATGGTTCCCAATCAGAGACAACGATAAACACCTGCCTCTGATTGACAACCACTTCAGACAGCCATAGACTAGAACACCGCACTAAACTACAATCCCAACACACCACATACAAAAACCCATGCCACATTCGGGCCTGACCAAATAAATTAAAATAAACACAAAATACTTTGACCAGGGCGTGACACAAGCAGTTAGGAAAGCTAAGGATAGCTTTTTCAAGCAGAAATGTTCATCCTGTAGCACAAACTCAAAAAAGTTCTGGGACACTGTAAAGTCCAAGGAGAATAAGAGCACCTCCTCCCAGCTCCCCACTGCACTGAGGCTAGGAAACAATGTCACCACCGATAAATCCACTATAATTGTCAATTTCAAGAAGCATTTTTCTACGGCTGGCCATGCTTTCCACCTGGCTACCCCTATCCCGATCAACAGCCCTCCACCCCCGATAGCAACTCGCCCAAGCCTCCCCCACTTCTCCTTCACCCAAATCCAGATAGCTGATGTTCTGAAAGAGCTGCAAAATCTGGACCCCTACAAATCAGCCGGGCTAGACAAATCTGGACCCTCTCTTTCTAAAATAATCAGCCAAAATAGTTGCAACCCCTATTACTAGCCTGTTTAACTTCTCTTTCGTATCGTCTGAGATTCCTACAGATTGTAAAGCTGCCGCGGTCATCCCCCTCTTCAAAGGGGGAGACATTCTAGACCCAAACTGTTACAGACCTATATCTATTCTACCCTGCTTTTCTAAGGTCTTCGAAAGCCAAGTTAACAAACAGATTAAATCAAATCAAATCAAAGTTTATTTGTCACGTGCGCCGAATACAACCTTACAATGCTTACTTACAGGCTCTAACCAATGGTGCGAAAAGAAAAAAAAGGTGTGTGTAGGTAAGTAAAGAAATAAAACAACAGTAAAAATACATTTTAAAAAAGAGTAGCAAGGCTATATACAGGCACCTGTTAGTCAGGCTTATTGAGATACTGTGTACATGTAGGTAGATTACCGACCATTTCGAATCCCACCGTACCTTCTCCGCTATGCAATCAGGTTTCAGAGCTGGTCATGGGTGCACCTCAGTCACGCTCAAGGAACTAAACGATATCATAAGTGCCATTGATAAGAGACATTACTGTGCAGCGGTATTCATCGACCTGGCTAAGGCTTTCGACTCTGTCAATCACAACATTCTTATTGGCAGACTCGTCTGGTTCACCAACTACTCTCTGATAGAGTTCAGTGTGTCAAATCGGAGGGCCTGTTGTTCGGACGTCTCGCAGCCTCTATGGGGGTGCCACAGGGTTAAATTCTCGGGCCGACACTCTTCTCTGTATACATCAATGATGTCGCTCTTGCTAGTTATTCTTTGATCCACCTCTACGCAGACGACACCATTCTCTATACCTCTGGCCCTTCTTTGGACACTGTGTTAACTAATCTCCAGACGCGTTTCAATGCCATACAACTCTCCTTCCATGACCACCAACTGCTCTTAAATGCAAGTAAAACTAAATGCATGTTCTTCAACCGATCGCTGCCCACACCTGCCCACCCGTCCAGCATCACTACTCTGAACGGTTCTTACTTAGAATATGTGGACACCTACAAATACCTAGGTGTCTGGTTAGACTGTAAACTCTCCTTCCAGACTCACATTAAACATCTCCAATCCAGAATTAAATCTAGAATCTGCTTCCTATTTCGCAACAAAGCATGCTTCACTCATTGTTACGGATACAGGTATCCTGTGTCTGTGTGTGTATCCTGTGTTCTTTTCTCTCCTCCCCTCACAGGTGAAAATCATCACTCCCCAATCAGTCAACAATCAATCATCAATCAGAAGACACACCTCCTCCTGTTTCCTACCCTATCACAGTTCCTTTCCCTTGGTTTAAAAACCCCATCAGTTGTTTGCTCTAGAGCGCAATCTCTCTGTAAATGCCATGTATGTAGATCTCTGTGTTTCACTCTCTCTTTGTGTCTTAACCTCTCTTTTGTTTGAGCACCTCCATAGCACTTTGTCATCACCTGTGAGTATTGTTTTTGGTTATGGTGTTTGATTGCTGGTGGGAAAAGGGGAAACCAAGACAAGTCGCCCATGGGCATACACTACCCGTAGGTAGACTTTGTTAAATACACTAGTTAGAACTGGGCGGACCACCCACTGTATTTTTGGTTAGTTAGCTGTTGTTAAAATAGGCTAGTCTAGCTTAGGGGTGTTTTGGATGCTTATTGTTTCTTTCCTTGGGTCCAGCTCAGCCCCTTTTCCTGCTCCCCCCATTACCGTGTGTTTTACAATAAACCCTGAGTTTGACGGTATATTTCAGTTGTCGTGGTTATTTCGTTCACACTTTTACTTTGTCACAATTATAATTTGCATGAGTTATGTTACGGGCCTCATTACCATCCCCCCCCTAGACTGTCGGGCCAGAAGGGATTCGTAACATAAGTGGAGCCTCGTCCGGGATCTGTCTTTACTGACACCCATGCTGCTCATGTAGATTGTTGTAGTGGTATAGTTCAGTGTTGAGCGTCATAGCTGAAGTAGCATTAGTGTTTGCTATTTTCTTTGGCTCTTGTGAAGTAGTTTAAGATGGCTACTTTTGATTTGAAATCCTTTTTGGATAACCCTTCGTGGGAGGTTTTTGATAAATGTCGTAGAGTTGATTTAATGACCTTGGCTGACCATTATTCAGTATCGATTCCACAGAATGTAGTTAAGTCGGAGGTTAAAAAGCTTTTGTTAAATGTATTGTTGGAAGAGCAGGTGCTTGTGTTACCGCTGCCTGAGCCTACTACCCCTGTAGGGGATGTTGCTGCTCCTGTAAGCCCATTGGTATCTGAGAATGAGGGCGAGGCTAAAACACCAGCCACATTGTCCCGTTTTGATCCACTCTCCCCACTGTCAAACGGTGATGCCAGGAGGGATGTCCGTTTAGCACAGTTCCAACTAGAGGTGGAAGAGAGCCCAAATTAGGCGAGACTCTCCAGTTGGAGATGTGTAAAATTGAGGAAGAAAAAGAACGAGAACGAGAACAGCGGCATTTAGATTTGGAGATGTGTAAAATTGAGGCAGAAAAAGAACGAGAACGAGAACAGCGGCAGATGACGTTTAAAATGCGCCAGATGGAACTGGAGGCAGAGACAGCGAGGCTAGCCTTCGTTCCTACTGTGCCTGTTAGTGAGTCGTCCTCACCAGCTGTGTCCTCAAACACGTTTGACATTAGTAGGGCAGATTCCCTTAGTACCTTTGTTCAGAGAGTCGGAGGTTGACTCCTATTTTTGTGTATTTGAGCGTATAGCCGTAGCATTGAAATGGCCTGAAGAGGTATGGTGCCTATTGCTTCAGTGTAAATTAACTGGTAAAGCCCAAGAGGTTTTGTCAGCGCTACCGCTGGAGGACAGTTTGAATTATGAAGTGGTCAAAGCTACTGTTCTTCGTGCCTATGAGCTTGTGCCTCTGAGGCATACCGACAGAGATTTAGGTCTCATAGAAAGTCTTCTAGTAAGACTTATGTGGAATTTGCTAGAGACAAGGGAAATCTGTTTGATAAATGGCATGCTGCTAGTAAGGTAACTGATTTCAACTCTCTCTGGGAGTTAATCTTGTTGGAAGAGTTTAAAAATTGCTTACCCGAACGCATTGTAGTTTACCTAAACGAACAAAGTATCCTCCCTGGCAGAAGCGTCTGTGTTGGCAGACGAGTTTGTGTTGACGCACAAGAGTGTGTTTTCGGCTCAAACTGAGAGTAGAGCCACTGAGTTTCCTACCTTTAGCCCTAGTCGGCCAGCAGTAGTATATCAAGCACGCCAGAAGAATGTGCGTCCCTGTTTCTATTTTCATAAAGTAGGACATATGATTAATGATTGCTTCCTGCTTAAACGCAAACAAGGGATGTCTCTTCGTGCCAAGCCACCAACAGGTGTTGGTCTAATTCGTACGGTTGTGAGGTCTGCAACAAAACTGGTGCCTCAGGGTAACTGCAGTTTGAAAGTCTCAGTCCCCGACCGCAGTTATGAACCATTCATTTTCGAGGGGTTTGTGTCCCTAACGAATGACGAAGCGTCTCAGCGTCCGGTTAAAATCCTTCGAGATACTGGTGCGGCGCAGTCGTTTATATTGTCTGAGGTGTTGCCCTTATCTGACGATACATACTGTGGTTCCAGTGTGTTAGTGCAGGGTATTGAAATGGGTTTTGTCCCAGTGCCATTGCACTTTGTGAAAGTACACTCTGAGTTAATCAGTGGAATATTCAGAGTGGGGGTACGTCCTATGTTACCAGTGAAAGGTGTGACCTTTATAATGGGTAACGATATTGCCGGAGGAAAGGTAGTACCAGTATTGGAAGTATTGGATAAAAGTGACCACTCTCTCTCGAATGAGCTGGCACAGAGTTATCCACATGTGTTCCCCGCTTGTGCTGTCACTCGTGCTCAGGCACTACAAAAGGGTTCTGATAATGTGTTTGCAGATGCTTTGTCTCGTGTGTAATGATTGTGGTATGTTTTGCAAGGTTGTTGACTTTGTTGTTGGTGTGAGTATTCATTGTACTGACAAGTCGCCCATGGGCATACACTACCCGTAGGTAGACTTTGTTAAATACACTAGTTAGAACTGGGCGGACCACCCACTGTATTTTTGGTTAGTTAGCTGTTGTTAAAATAGGCTAGTCTAGCTTAGGGGTGTTTTGGATGCGTATTGTTTCTTTCCTTGGGTCCAGCTCAGCCCCTTTTCCTGCTCCCCCCATTACCATGTGTTTTACAATAAACCCTGAGTTTGACGGTATAATTTCAGTTGTCGTGGTTATTTCGTTCACACTTTTACTTTGTCACAATTATAATTTGCATGAGTTATGTTACGGGTCTCATTACCATCCCCCCTAGACTGTCGGGCCAAAAGGGATTCGTAACACTCATGCTGCCAAACGTACCCTCGTAAAACTTACCGTCCTACTGATCCTCGACTTCGGCGATGTCATTTACAAAATAGCCTCAACACTATACTCAACAAATTGGATGCAGTCTGTCAGTGCCATCCGTCTTGTCACCAAAGCCCCATATACTACAGGTCATCTACAAGTCTCTGCTAGGTAAAGCCCTGCCTTATCTCAGCTCACTGGTCACCATAGCAGCACCCACCCGTAGCACGCGCTCCAGCAGGTATATGTCACTGGTCACCCCCAAATCCAATTCTTCCTTTGGCCGCCTCTCCTCCCAGTTCTCTGCTGCCAATGACTGGAACGAACTGCAAAAATCACTAAAGCTGGAGACTCTTACCTCCCTCACTAGCTTTACGCACCAGCTGTCAGAGCAGCTCACAGATCACTGCACCTGTACATAGCCCATCTGTAAATAGCCCATCCAATCTACCACATCCCCATATTGTATTTATTTATTTATCTTGTTCCTTTGCACCCCAGTATCTCTACTTGCACATTCATCTTCTGCACATTCTACCATTCCAGTGTTTAATTGCTATAATGTAAATACTTCGCCACTACGGCCCATTTATTGCCTTCCCTAATCCTACCTCATTTGCACATGCTGTATATAGACTTTTCTACTGTATTATTGATTGTATGTTTGTTTATTCCATGTGTAACTGTGTTGTGTGTCGAATTGCTTTGCTTTATCTTGGCCAGGTCGCAGTTGCAAATGAGAACTTGGTCTCAACTAGCCTACCTGGTTAAATAAAGGTGACATAAAAAAGTATTTTTAACGTAAATCTGAGACACTTCATTTGGTATGATATGTTATGATTTACAATTAGTATTATATGTTACGAATTTAAAATGGTATGTTATGTTGCGAATTCTAGCTAGGTGGCTAACGTTAGCTAGGCTAGGGGTTAGGGTTAAGTTTAGGAGTTAAGTTAAAGTGTTAGGGGAAGAGTTAGCTAAAAGGGTTAGGTGAAGGGTTAGCAATCATGCTAAGTAGCTGCAAAGTAGCTAAAAAGTAGTAGTAGTTCAATAGTTCCTAATTAGCAAAAATGAAAAAGTTGTCTGAGATTTAAACTCACAACCTTTGGATTGCTAGATGCTTGGGTTATATGTCCACCCCGACCAACCACCCTACATTAGTTTTGCCTTAAGTAACCATCTGTCTTGTTTAATCATACCAAAATAACATTTCATACTAATTTGAGTGGCCCGGATTTACATTTACTATGTTACATCTAGTATATGAGACCAGGCTGAAAAATATGATGACGTGGGTAAGAAAGGATAGACTGGAATCCAGTAGGAATATCAATCTAACACTTGTTCACAGTTGTCCTATTTGTGCTATTTATTTACCAGGTTTGTGACCATTTTCCTATCACAGTAGTCTTTTGTTCTACATTTCCCAGTGCAATGACATACCATACACACAAACCCAAACAGTGATTAGGTGACAACTACCATTAGACTTGGTGTGATTATGATTAGAATGGGTGGTTACTTCCATTTGTATTCAACCTAAAAGGCAGTTGTTGAATATAAGGCAGTTATTTTGCTAAAGCCCCTTCAGTGTTCTCAGTATAGAACTGCTTCAAGTAAGATAACTGCATGAGCCCTTTTTTCAATATCTATGGTCATCCATCCAGTTTTTAAAGGTAATTGGTTGAACTGCCTGTCTGACTGAGCTCCCTTCATTGAGAGGGACACACACAGGCCTACAGTGTTTAGAGATCTACAGTGTTTGGAGAGAACACATTTCATGGCCAGGTGTGGGAAGACGACATCTTTCAGCACGAGGATGTGGGTTAAAAAGCCACAGTGTCAGAGAAGAAAAGTCTCTTAAGATGGGCATTTAGCTTCCCCATGCAGAATCCTCCGCTCTCCACTTTAGGAATGGCTTGGACAGTCTGGCTGAGTAAATAGACAGTGTGTGTGAGGGAAAGAAGGAGAGAGGAGGCAGAAATACTACATCTTGAATGCTAACCTGAACAAGTGAGAGTTATTGTAGACAGGTGAGAAGGATGAAACGGGTGAGTTAGAGCAGTGGGGATTCCTGAACAAATTTTCAGGGACATATATATTACCCATTGATATGACAAAACAATGTTTTTTTTAAGATATTGAAAAACGAATCATCAGTCTTTCGAATCATCAGTCTTGTGTAAATGCTATGTTTAATTTGGGTTCACTATGAATGATGAATGCCAAACCTGGTTGAAAGTTCAAAGCCTGCTCATCAAGGTTAACATTTCAATTAATAATACTGTCCCTTCATATTGATGAGTGTATTTTGGAAATGTAGTATTTTGTATCCTGGAGGAAAAACCTTTTAACAAGATTATAGCCTTTGTGTTTTATACTTCCCTGGTCTATCTTTGTGAACTGTTATAATGGAAGACAATTTTCAATTTATGAGGTGGTGAAAGCATGCGCTCCTGCAAAATAGGTATAATTCTTTATTTTCCGATAAGAACCCGTGGCAGGTTTTTGAAGTAAGACTTTTTGGGGAAATAACTTTTTTGAACTAAGTTATTAATCAATGAAGTGCACTTTAAAATACCAAATGCAGGAGAACGTAGGACTAGTTGAATGTGATTTTTGGTGAGTGACTGATTGATATAATATTTAATTTTGCTATTCAAAGAGTTCATAAGTTCAAATATATAATAGTTTTAAAAAAAAATCTTTACGCTTTGTAAATCATAGGCATATTCTGGAATAATGGTAGGTTAATTAATTACTGACTGCCTGACGTTTCATTCGGCCGTCTCAATATTGTGACTATGGTCTTGCGTTTCTTGGAATAGTAATAACAACTTAATGAGCTTTTGGAATGAGGTCTTGGAGATATTGAGAAGTTACAATGTGATTTGTCGCCTACTTTATACTATGAAATAAAATAAACTTGAAATGCTTTATTTTGAGCTCTAAAGAATCACATGATAACACACCGGAGAGAAACTACCCCAACGTTCCAATGTCTGTGAGAAAGCATTCAAACAACTCAGCACTCTGAAGAAACACCAGGAGATACGCTTTGGGGTTTAAGAGGACAAATAGCTTTCAATAGCCCTGGATACGAGCGTCTGACTAAATGTAATGTAAAAATGTTTTAGCAAAAAACGTTTCAGTCTTTTATAGATATGTATTATATATTTTTTTTATTAGGCCTTTATTATGATATTTTTGGCCGATTTAAAAAAATAATAATCCTATTAACAAAACAAAAGAGAAGCTGATAGCAGACGGACCAAAGGCTTTCTTCTGAAACTGTTAACCAATTGTATTAAAATGTGTATACGTTTAAACAACGTGTTCCCTCGTTTGAAATTAGCCCAATTATGCACCAAGGATATTTGGTGTTTTGTAAAATATCACGTATTCAAATATTGCATGGTATGGCATTCACATTTCCCCACGATTGAAAATGTTTTAAAAATCTACGAAACAGTTTATTGCACAGCCACTAGGCCCGTCCCTCTTGCATTGTTGTTCAATGCAATTGCACACCTTTCATGATTTGGACAAACATATGGCATGTAAAATAAACAAATTAGTTGAATTTTGTGTCCAAAATACTTCAGCTTTGTGAAATATGTTTTTCAATTGTAGGCCTGCACCCCGCCACAGGCCTGGAATTGGAAATGTGACAGTAGGAGGCCATTGATCTTGTGAATGTTCATTAATGGTTTTCAGAGCGTGGCAGGGTCGAGTATCCTTACATTGTCCATCAAGAAACTGCGGATAAAATGGTGTCTTGGGTGGTCCAACTCATTAATACACTCCGTAGTCCTTGATTTACGACTCCCATTGCAACCACCAATTAACGTGAAAACAGACAAAAAGAGAACTCCCATGATAGAGGAAGCCAGCTTTAACTTTTGTATAAAATGTAAAATAAATCATACACTTTAAATAAAGGTCATCGTCAACCTTAACGTCAAAGTATCAGGCAACCACTGTTAACTGTTTATATTTTAGGCTGACCCCCGGGATAGGCGAGAAATTATTGGAGCCTTCGGTCTATATGCTCACTTTGAAATTGTAGGTAACTGGTTACAGGTTAATTCATTTGGTCTTAATAAATGTTGGTCCAAAATGTGTCTGTTCTATTTATATGTGACTTTGTTTAGCTAGATTAACGAAATATGATCTTTGATTGGACATCATACTTTCAAAATCTTAGCAAGCAGTCATCATCATGAATCAAATCAACAATTTACTGGCAAATCCTTCATAATCCTTGTCATATGAAGAGAAATAGTGAATATAAATGATAGATAAACATATCGGTCCTCATCGGCCTTTAGACATAAACATTACACAACAAGTTGGAAATCGCAAATTCAACCATGACTGGTTTGGAAGGAATCAGCTGCTATAACTGCAAGCATTGTAAAGCAATAATTAGCCTGCTGTTCAGTGGAGTTGCTGTATGATCCCAAGTCTAAGATTAAGGGTCTCTTTTCCTATTTTAAAATGATAAACATTCAACATTGGCCATGCTGTCAATGAAGCATGATTTGTGCCATGCTCAAAACAACTTAACTTGGAACTGCAAAATCTGACTTTAGTGAGTTCAAGACAACTGGGAACTCTGGAAAAAATGGGAAAATAGGTTTTGAACTTTCATCCAACTCGGAATTGTAAATTTGGAACTCGGGCCTCTTTCTAGATCTACGACCTGAAGATCACTGACATCATCATGATCAGCCTTTTTTTCCAGAGTTCCCAGTTGTCTTGAAAGCACTATAAATCCAGAGAATGCCAGGCTTTGATGACAAAGTTTGATGACAAAATGTACCCAAAAGGACCACCTTCCAGTTCAAGTGAGCACAGCACAACAAGGTGAGTCCAAAAATGTATTGTTTGCTGCTGCATAAATTATGTAATATGCCAAGGAGATATGTATAATGTAGCTAAGAAAGTAAGATGAAGTGTATGTTGTGTAGTAAGTTGTTAGTAGCCCATGTGCCTCACCCTAATAATTTGGTCTAATTTCGCCTACTGTTTTGACTTGGTGGTGAAATTGTAGCCTATAACCTGTTTTTGAGAAATGTAATCATTAAATATTGTAAGAGCTTTCATTGTCTGCTTATATGCCCCCATTATTTATCCTATGGTTCTGACTTGGTGTACAGGGAGAACACTGTGAGAACGACCTACCTAGTGCTTAACAAATATTATATTATATTGACTACGTCCATCCTAGCTCGCTCATTAATGTCTTAATATCAAATTGCAGATTGTCTCTTGTCCACTTGTTGTCCCATTATGTCATAGTTTGTACATCTCAATTGTCAGTAGAAACCACATTTGTTTAAGCAAGTCATTCATATCAGCTATGTTTTTTTTAAAGGCAGTAAATGAGGCTGAATGAACTGTTTCGCTGCCAGACAAGACTCCGCTGATAGTTAGGCGTAGCAGTGGTAAGATGTTGGGACAGCTTTATGTAGGCTTTTGTGGGCACCATTTGTCACCGTTATTGTGCAATTAATGTATTGTTTAGTGTTGTGTAGTGGCTTTTCTGGCATGCATCCCACTTTTTTCCCCCCTACCAAGATTTACATGCTAAAATCTCCACTGTTCGTGTATTATTGTAAAGTAAAACATTGCCAAATAACTTAGCTTCAACTTGAACTGAAAAGAGATGAGCCGCTCTGGTTTGCACGCACACACCATTGTGAGACCATGAATCTATGTCCTCCGGCCATCTATATGTTGAACTAGACATCGCAAACATTCAAAATAACAAAAGATACTCCTGTATGTAGCCTACAAGCAGTAAATTACATTCCCAACGAACATGGCATGTAGTAGGCCTATGTCCACAACATATATTTCACTAAACTTGTGATAATTGAATAGTCTACATGTGGGAAGACATGACGTTGTTAATTAAAACCTGTAAAGAACCCATCTTGCACAAAACTCCTATATCCAATTAAAACCAGTTGGACTGTCTGAAGGTTGTCTGATTGGTATAAGATCAATCATTATTTTCCTCTGAGAATGCATGTTCGGAGTCATTAAAGGGGCAATCTACACCGTTTCTGTAAACAGCTGAGGGGTTGGGGCTGTAGAAATGTAACCATTTTCAAATTCATAGACAGAGCTATGGGTGCAAGGACTGACCATCCATGATATCACAATTACATACAGAACAAATATATAAACGCAACATGCAACAATTTTGATGATTTTCCTGAGTTACAGTTCATATACGGAAATCAGTCAATTTAAATGAATTCGTTAGGCCCTAATCTATGGCTATCACATGACTGGGCAGGGGCACAGCCATGGGTGGGCCTGGAAGGGCATAGGCCCACCCACTTGGGAGACTGGCCCACCCACAGGGGAGCAAGGCCCAGCCAATCAGAATAAGTTTTTCCCCACAAAAGGGCTTTACAGACCGAAATACTTCTCAGTTTCATTAGCTGTCCAGAGGGCTGGTCTCAGATGATCCCACAGGTGAAGAAACAGGATGTGGAGGTCCTGGGCTGGCATGGTTACCTGTGGTTTGTGGTTGTGAGGCCAGTTGGACATACTGCCAACTTCTCTAAAACGGCATTGGAGACGGTTCATGGTAGAGAAATTAATATTAAATTCTCTGACAACAGCTCTGGTGGATATTCCTGCAGTCAGCATGCCAATTGCACGCTCCTTCAAAACTTGAGACGTCTGTGACAAAACTGCACATTTTAGAGTGGTCTTTTACTGTCTCCAGCACAAGGTGCAGCTGTGTAATGATCAGGCTGTTTAATCAGCTTCTTGATATGCCACACCTGTCAGATGGATGGATTATCTTGGCAAAGGACAAATGCTCACTAACGGGGATTTGAGAGAAATAAGCTTTTTGTGCATATGGAAAATGTCTGGGATATTTTATTTCTGTCACGGATCCCTCCGGAACTTTCATCACGGACACCTGTCCCCTATTCACATTGATTAGTATTTGTATATATGTGCCCTTTGGTTTCCATTGTCTTGTCGATTATTGTTCCCATGTCCGTTGGTGGTGTGAGTACCTATGCGTTGGTGCAGCTGTTATGCTGTGTGCTATATATATATTGTGTATTACGGGTGTCGGTCAACGAGGTTTACCCTCGCTCTTTTTTTGGGGTACAGCCCAGTGTTTTTGTATACGTTTGGGTGTATTAAAAACCCCTATTGTGTATTCCTGCGCCTGTCTTCAAAATCCTTTAAACCAGCATGACATTTTCAGCTCATGAAACATGGGACAAACACTTTACATGTTGTGTTAAGAATTTTGTTCAGTATAGTTTTAACTATGTTTTTAGGCCATATAGAGTTTGTTTAGGCTACCATTAGCCTACATTGTTTACAAACAAAGACATAGCTTATAAATCTTATATGTCACCATATTTTTTCACTTCTGATTTTGTTTTCATCACAATATGGCTAATATCATATTGTTTTGAGTGGCAACAGTTGAAAACAGATCACCCTTTTCAGTTGTGTCCCTTTGTCTATCATATGTGCAGGTGTGTCCCTTCGTCCAGATATATGCCAACCGTAATTGGGTATTGGAAATTGCTAAATGTAGAGAGGAATATTAGTTAAATTGGCATTTGTGCAGCAAAGTAAATTTCTGTTAAGGTCATGCACTGTTGCATGGCACCCCATGACCTTGTCAAAAGCAATCACCGTGGTAACAGACAAGGCTATAGCTTTCCTCTCAGTTTAAAACATAATCTCTTTAATTGGTGTCAGAGTTGGAGTCTTGATGGTGAAAGAGTTCCAAAAACACCCACAGACCCACACTTCTGCTTGTTTCCACTTTTAAAAACAAATAAAACAGGCTCTGGTCAATGTGGTGGAACTCGTTAATTCCGTGAGGGTTGTCACCGCAAGCCCTCAAGCAAGTCAAGTGTGACCAAGCCCCTAAGACTGAGACCACTCACATCTGACCTCACAGACTATTAATCCTTACTTCATACACCCGTTGAACCCTACATTAACTATAGTGTTACAGAGATTAGGGAAATGGACTAAAAGTTCCCAGGTATAGTATTTGTCTGAAATCCCACTGCGGTTGTGCTCATGAGAGAGACACTTATAAGTAAATACATCAGTAATAACAATGTAAGAAATGTCCTGAAAGAAGTGTCCTCTTCTGTTTGTGCATTGTGTGTGGCTGTAGAGAACCATAAAGTCGTTTTTTTTCTTTCTAACTGGGAAAACTGAAAAAGTTTGCAGAGTGCTAGTCTGACATTAGTTTACGTAAGCAAAGATGTGGACACTATCAAAGAAAACAGTTACATGTGTATGAAAAGCAACATACATGGAGCAGGGTTACGTAAGCCAGTGGCTCAGAGATATGCATTAAAAACTGCATATCAATGTCTGAACCAGAAATGATGTCTCCTTTCTCCCCGTCTCTTTGAAAAGCCTCATGCTCACTCATTGCTGTGCAATGAAGGTGAGATGGGACAACATCCAAAGCAATTATGTAATTCAATAGCAATCTATATGAGGTGTGAGGAGAAACCTTGAGGAATACAACAACCTTTGCTCTTTGATGGCCACAAGTTTCATGTAACATGTCATCAGTCATGACAACAATGTGTGGCTGTACATTGGAGAAAAACATGCTGACCCCTTGGAGAGAGTGGAAGGTTGGGTTTTTTGATTAGGAACAAAATTCTCTCAAGCTTAAGGGTCTTTCAATGTGAGGGTTTTCTCTTTGTTTTTTACTTTTTTTCCCTTGTACATTCACCTGTACATTCACCTTTCCATTCGTTAAAGTGAAGGAGAAATGGAAGAAAACCAAGTGGATGTGGAATGAGGAAAAGTCCAGTTAATGAAACAGGAAATTAGAGGCTAACATCTGCAAATCACCAGTGGTTGTGAATGTGTCCATTGAGGCAGTGTTCTGGTGTTAGCCCGATGCTTCCCCTAATGGCCTGTTTATCTGAAGTAGCACAAGGAATGCTACCTCCTCAATACCTCCCAACTCACTGCAGGTTTTAGAACCGGATGACAGAGCTGTGTGAGTGAGTGTTTGTGTGCACACCCTTTTCCTATCTGAAAACCCAAATTCCGGCATCCTGTCTCCCATCCTGTAATGAACCAAGTGTTCATATTTATGTTGTTCTCACTGAATACTTGAAACACAAGAGGGGTTATAGTAAAGAGCCCCTACAGGGTGGGGGAGGGGGGCTTCTTTAAAATAATCAGGTGACCAGAGGAAAATAGTGTGGCCTTAACAAGCCCAAATTAAAAAAGAACATCATTTTCATTACGCAGTCAAACACAATTACAAGCAAATGTTTTCTCTGTGGAGCTGGCCTTCTTTCAGGGGCTTTGTCCCCAGCTCCTTAGTGTGTGCAGAGAAAGGCCCCGGTGGTCAATGGGCAGCTGAGTGGCGTGTTCAGCGGAGGCCCACATCCTTAGCCCCCAGCACAGAATGCGTTTTGTCAGGAGAGCAGCCATACATTCTGAGCAGATTTGTTGAATTAGAGAGCACAGCGGGAGATGGGGGGGATAAGTGATGGGGACAACTTGTTGCTAGGTGACTGACAGACAACTGCAGCATGCCAGTTCTCATTGCTTGGCACTTCTTTCTGTTTTCCTTTTTATTTTGTTTTATTCCTTCCCTCCTCCCACCAATTTACTTGTCTGTCCCTCCTCATTGATGAAGTGTTGATAATGAAGGTAAAGAGAGAGTGGCTGAAACAGGCAGGAGATGTACTGTTTACCGACCACTACTTAAGAACCCAGTCATCATCTTTTTAACTATGTAGAGGTGAGTATAGAATCTGGCATTAAGTATTAGCTTCATAGAGACACTTTGCAACATCAGCAGAAATATGGTATTTTCTAGAAGCTGGTGACATACAAACAGTCTGAATTTCCCTTTGTCCCCACTCTCATCCATAGCAGGGCTGCTACCAGGGAATATTGAGGCTCTATCTGCTCCTTATCATACAAATACAGCATCAATATCAAAGGGAACGAACGGTAAGATACATTGGACCTGTCTCTGAATTTCAAAGTATATTATATTAAACATAATATAATACAGTGTGGTGCTCTGTATGGTTAGTTTTATCTTCCACTATAATATTTAACTTCTGCTAAGATCTATGAATTATAGACAGTCATTTTTGTTATCAAGGACATTTCATTGAATTAATCTGCACAGCAGCGACATTATGCCTTGTATAAAGTATACCTTTGCTATCTATTTCTACTAACAGTAGAATAAAGATATGCACAAACTGGCGCAGAAGGAGAAGGCTGCCGTTTCACGATCCCGCAACCAATTGTGCTATTGAGTATGTTTATTTGCGTTATTTGTAACTTATTTTGTACATAATGTCTTATTACCGAAAAGAGCTTCTAGATATCAGGACAGCGATTACTCATCCCATACTGGAGGAATACTTTTTCTTCAACGAGAAGGACGGGAAGGATATACTTCAGACGCCCGACAAGGCCCACATCCCCGTCATTCGCAGGAGAAAGAGACGGAGGTAACGTGGACGACGGTCCGGGTGCCTTGTAAGGATCCATTGCAGAGAGGGAATCTACCTTTACCATCGGTCCGATTAGCCAACACACAATCAATCGATAATAAAATAGACAAACTACAATCACGTATATCCTACCAACAGGACAATAAAATAGTGTAATATCTTATGTTTCACCGAGTCGCGGCTGAACGACGACATGAATAACATACAGCTGGCAGGTTTTAAGCTTGTTCGGCAGGATAGAACAGCGGCCTCCGGTAAGACAAGGGGTGTCGGTCTATGTATATTTGTAAACAACAGCTGGTGCACGAAATCTAAGGAAGTCTTGAGGTTTTGCTCACCTGACGTAGAGTATATTATCATAAGCTGTAGACCACACTATTTACCAAGATAGTTTTCATCTGTATTTTTCTTAGTTGTCTATATACAACCACAATCCGATGCTGGTACTAAGACCACACTAAATAAGCTGTATACGGCCATAAGCAAACAGGCAAACGCTCATCCAGAGGCGGCTCTCCTAGTGGCCGGCGACCTTAATGCAGGGAAACTCAAATCTGTTTTACCTCATTTCTACCATCATATTAAATGTACAACCAGAGGGGAAAAAACTCTAGATCACCTTTACTCCACACACAGAGACGTGTACAAAGCCCTCCCTCGCCCTCCATTTGGCAAATCTGACCATTATTCTACCCTCCTGATTTCTGCTTACAAGCAAAAACTAAAGCAGGAAGCACCAGTGACTCAGAAGCACCAGTGACTCGGTCAATAAGAAAGTGGTCAGATGAAGCAGATGCTAAGCTACAGGACTGTTTTGCTGGCACAGACTGGAATATGTTCCGGGATGGCATTGTGGAGTAGACCACATCAGTCACTGGCTTCATCAATAAGTGCATCGATGACATTGTCCCCACAGTGACTGTACATACATTCCACAACCAGAACCCATGGATTACAGGCAACATCAGCACTGAGCTAAAGGGTAGAGATGCTGCTTTCACGGAGCGGGCCTCTAACTCAGAAGGTTATTCGAAATCCCGCTATGCCCTCCGACGAACCTTCAAACAGGCAAAGCGTCAATGCAGGACTAAGATTGAATCGTACTACACCGGCTCTGAGGCTCGTCGGATGTGGCAGGGCTTGAAACTATTATAGACTACAAAGGGAAGCACAGCTACGAGCTGCCCAGTGACACAAGCCTAGCAGAAGAGCTAAATTACTTATATTCTTGCTTCGAGGCAAGTAACACTGAAGCATGCATGAGAGCATCAGCTGTTCCGGACGACTGTGTGATCAGTCAGCTTGGCCGGTAGGGATATCCTTGTCTCATCGCGCACCAGTGACTCCTGTGGCGGGCCGGGCGCAATGCGCGCTAACCAAGGTTGCCAGGTGCACGGTGTTTCCTCTGACACATTGGTGCGGCTGGCTTCCGGGTTGGATGCGCACTGTGTTAAGAAGCAGTGTGGGTTGTGTATCGAAGGGAGTTGTAGCGATGAGACAAGATAGTAGCTACTAAAAAACAATTGGATACCATGAAATTTGGGAGAAAAGGGTGTAAAAAAAAAGAAAGAAACGAAATAAATATTATTTGTTACTTTTATTTTTTTCTTAAAAACATCTTGAAGCATTGTTGTTTAAGGGCTTGTAAAGTTAGCATTTAGCTGTAAAGTACCTGTTGTATTTGGCGCATGTGACAAATAAAATTTGATTTGAAACTGTGTTCTTTCCCCATTTTGGTCAGCCATTTTAACAAACCTAGGTACACTAAGAGCCTGTTTCTTTATTCTGCATAATAATTCAAATGTCCTGTGCAGAATCTCCTGCTCTTCCATCCTCTGTGTGCCTGGCTCCACCCCCCACCCCCCCACCCCCACCCCCAGTGGGTGACAGCACCCACTGAGACAGGGAGCATCTTAATAATAGTTTAGCTTCACTATAATGTGCCAAGGAGGACTGGGCCACAGTGAAGGGGTTACACTGTTTATTAGGTGCATTTTTTTGTTTTGTGGAACTATGTGAATGTCTGTCATAGTGGAATTCTAGTGCTTGTACAGAATTTACCCAGGTCTCTTATTTGTCAAAAATGTAACAAAACATTCAGAATTTGTCAAAAAAATCTAATCCGTCTTTGAACATCACGTATTCACCCAAGGCATAGTGCATGGTACAGAAATTCAGGGCAATGCCGATGTTGTGTATTACCCCTTAGTGTTGCATTTATTTGAAGCTCAGCTTGAAAGTCTCAACCGAATACACCAAAGGGGAAACCCATTGTGGATATGCTTCCCCACCTCGCTCTGCCCTCCTCTTCACATCGAAAAGATCTTCTATTCCTTTGTGATGCTGGAGGCTGCTTAGACTATCAAGGCACACCTAGGCTGTGCCCATAGAAAAATTCCCCTGCTTACTTGAAAGCTGAGTATTAAGCGCAAGGCCATGATAGGCAATGTTTCTAAAAGCATTCAAGGTATAGAAAATGGAGATGAGAGAAACTCCTGGGCTCTCAGTTACTTACAAAGACACAACAAGATAAAAAATAAATACAATGATCTCATCTGGCACACAATTTCTCTGGAACTACAGTTAGGCAACTCATCTGACAGTAACCCTTCTGATTCACTGCACAATGCAAAGGGAGTGATAAGACCAAACTGTCGCTAGGTAGAATGTCTATATGTCACATTGTTAAATTATTTAACAATGTGACATAGTGACAGTTTGGTCTGACCTCTCCCTTTGCATTGTGCTGTGAGGCAGACACGGATAGAGTGTAAATCTCCTTTGATATGATATCAAGATCCATTCATCTTGATATGAGACACTTATGGGCTTAGAGTGAACATGCACTACACTACCAAAAGTATGTGGACACCTGCTCGTCAAACATCTCATTCCAAAATCATGGGCATTAATATGGAGTTGGTCCCCCTTTTGCTGCTATTGCAGCTTCCACTCTTCTAGGTAGGCTTTCCGCTAGATGGTGGAATATTGCTGCGGGGACAGCCACAAGAGCATTAGTGAGGTTGGACACTGATGTTGGGTGATTAGGCCTGGCTCATAGTTGGTGTTCCAATTCATCCCAAAGGTGTTCGATGGGGTTGAGGTCAGGGCTCAGTGCAGGCCAGTCAAGTTCTTCCAAACCGATTTCGACAAACCCTTTCTGTACTATCCTAGCTTTGTGCACAGGGGAATTGTCATGCTGAAACAGGAAAGGGCCTTCCCCAAACTGTCCCCAAAGTAGGAAGCACAGAATCCATCTAGAATGTCATTGTATGCTGAAGCGTTAAGATTTCCCTTCACTGGAATTAAGGGGCCTAGTCCACACCATGAAAAACAGCACCATACCATTATTCCTCCACCAAACTTTACAGTTGTCACTATGCATTCGGTTAGGTAGTGTTCTCCTGCCACCCGTCAAACCTAGATTCCGTCGGACTTCCAGATGGTGAAGTGTGATTCATCACTCTAGAAAACGTGTTTCCACTGCTCCAGAGTCCAATGGCGGTGAGCTTTACAACACTCCAGCCGATGCTTGGCTTGCGCATGGTGATCTTCGGCTTGTGTGCGGCTGCTCGGCCATGGAAACCCAATTTATGAAGCTCCTGACGAACAGTTATTGTGCTGATGTTGCTTCCAGAGGCAGTTTGGAACTCGGTAGTGAGTGTTGCAACCCGAGGACAGACAATTTTTATGTGCTACGTGCTTCAGCACTCTGCGGTCCCGTTCGGTGAGCTTGTGTGGCCTACCATTTTGCGGCTGAGCAGTTGTTGCTCATAGAGGTTTCCACTTCACAATAACAACACAGACAGTTGACCGGTGGCAGCTGTAGCAGGGCAGAAATTTGATGAACTGACTTGTTCGAAAGGTGGCATCCTATCACGGTGCCAAGTTAAAAGTCACTGATCTCTTCAGTAAGGCCATTCTACTGCCAATGTTTGTCTATGGAGATTGCATGGCTGTGTGCTCGATTGTATACACCTGTCAGCAATGGGTGTTGCTGAAATATCCACATACTTTTGTAACTCAGGCATCTGCCGTAGATCTTTACTGACCTCATCCGTCTTAATACTGTCTCATTGTTCTACAAATTTGTCTATAGAAAGTCAATGTACACAGGGATACAGGTATGTACTGTATACAGTGCCTTGCGAAAGTATTCGGCCCCCTTGAACTTTGCGACCTTTTGCCACATTTCAGGCTTCAAACATAAAGATATAAAACTGTATTTTTTGTGAAGAATCAACAACAAGTGGGACACAATCATGAAGTGGAACGACATTTATTGGATATTTCAAACTTTTTTAACAAATCAAAAACTTAAAAATTGGGCGTGCAAAATGATTCAGCCCCCTTAAGTTAATACTTTGTAGCGCCACCTTTTGCTGCGATTACAGCTGTAAATTGCTCGGGGTATGTCTCTATCAGTTTTGCACATCGAGAGACTGACATTTTTTCCTATTCCTCCTTGCAAAACAGCTCGAGCTCAGTGAGGTTGGATGGAGAGCATTTGTGAACAGCAGTTTTCAGTTCTTTCCACAGATTCTCGATTGGATTCAGGTCTGGACTTTGACTTGGCCATTCTAACACCTGGATATGTTTATTTTTGAACCATTTCATTGTAGATTTTGCTTTATGTTTTGGATCATTGTCTTGTTGGAAGACAAATCTCCGTCCCAGTCTCAGGTCTTTTGCAGACTCCATCAGGTTTTCTTCCAGAATGGTCCTGTATTTGGCTCCATCCATCTTCCCATCAATTTTAACCATCTTCCCTGTCCCTGCTGAAGAAAAGCAGGCCCAAACCATGATGCTGCCACCACCATGTTTGACAGTGGGGATGGTGTGTTCAGGGTGATGAGCTGTGTTGCTTTTACGCCAAACATAACGTTTTGCATTGTTGCCAAAAAGTTCCATTTTGGTTTCATCTGACCAGAGCACCTTCTTCCACATGTTTGGTGTGTCTCCCAGGTGGCTTGTGGCAAACTTTAAATGACACTTTTTATGGATATCTTTAAGAAATGGCTTTCTTCTTGCCACTCTTCCATAAAGGCCAGATTTGTGCAATATACGACTGATTGTTGTCCTATGGACAGAGTCTCCCACCTCAGCTGTAGATCTCTGCAGTTCATCCAGAGTGATCATGGGCCTCTTGGCTGCATCTCTGATCAGTCTTCTCCTTGTATGAGCTGAAAGTTTAGAGGGACGGCCAGGTCTTGGTAGATTTGCAGTGGTCTGATACTCCTTCCATTTCAATATTATCGCTTGCACAGTGCTCCTTGGGATGTTTAAAGCTTGGGAAATCTTTTTGTATCCAAATCCGGCATTAAACTTCTTCACAACAGTATCTCGGACCTGCCTGGTTTGTTCCTTGTTCTTCATGATGCTCTCTGCGCTTTTAACGGACCTCTGAGACTATCACAGTGCAGGTGCATTTATACGGAGACTTGATTACACACAGGTGGATTGTATTTATCATCATTAGTCATTTAGGTCAACATTGGATCATTCAGAGATCCTCACTGAACTTCTGGAGAGAGTTTGCTGCACTGAAAGTAAAGGGGCTGAATAATTTTGCACGCCCAATTTTTCAGTTTTTGATTTGTTAAACAAGTTTGAAATATCCAATAAATGTCGTTCCACTTCATGATTGTGTCCCACTTGTTGTTGATTCTTCACAAACAAATACAGTTTTATATCTTTATGTTTGAAGCCTGAAATGTGGCAAAAGGTCGCAAAGTTCAAGGGGGCCGAATACTTTCGCAAGGCACTGTACGTGGAGGGTTTGAAACTCACATTCGTTCTGTGTAAATTAAAACAGTAAAGGCTTTCTCAAATAGAACATACCACCCTACATTAAAAAATACTACAGTTTACTATAGAATACTATAGTAATTTATATAGAACTGTGTAGTAAACTGTAGTAAACTAAAATATACTGTAGAACCCTATACTCCACACTGTAGTATCATTCAATCATGTGTAGTACTTACAATAGAATGTTTTAGTATACTGTAAAATACTATATTCCACACTGTAGTTTCTCTTGATCATGTGTAGTACTTACTATATCATTTTGTAGCACACTTTCTAATACTATAGTAAATACTACAATATTATCCACAATAAACACTGCAGTAAATACTACAGTAATGTCCACCAAAACCCTACAGTGTATGCAAAGACACTACAGTAATACGTTTGAAGGTAAGACCCAGGTGCAGATAATGTCGAAGTAACAAAAGTTTATTAATTCGAACACGTGCAGTCAAAGGTACAGGACGGCAGGCAGGCTCAGAGTCAGGTCAGGCAGAGGTCGGTAATCCAGAGTAGCGGGGCAAAGTTACAGGACGGCAGGCAGGCTCAGTCAGGTCAGGCAGAGGTTGGTAATCCAGAGTAGCGGGGCAAAGGTACAGGATGGCAGACAAGCTCAAGGTCAGGGCAGGCAGAAAAGGTCAAAACCCGGAAAACTAGAAAACAGGCACTATAGACAGGACAGGAGCAAGGGGAAAACGGTGGTAGGTAGGAATCAACAAAACGAACTGGCAGACAAACAGATAACACAGGTATAAATACACAGGG
Organism: Oncorhynchus clarkii lewisi; assembly: GCF_045791955.1. Taxonomy (NCBI): domain Eukaryota; kingdom Metazoa; phylum Chordata; class Actinopteri; order Salmoniformes; family Salmonidae; genus Oncorhynchus; species Oncorhynchus clarkii. The sequence continues at coordinate 21,996,039 of NC_092171.1, forward strand.
GAAGATGGGCGACACCTGGGGGGGGGTGGAGACGATCACAAAGATAGGTGAAACAGATCAGCGTGTGACATACAGTTTTTTTACTATAGTAATACTACAGTATTTAATTTGCATATACCCTACCCATTCCCCTCCCCCACATCCCAATTTGTGCCACCAATGAGTAAGTAACCTACATACAAAGTACAGACCATAGGTTGTGTTCCCTATAGGTTATAGAAAAGAGCAGAAGCTCTGAACTATCTTTTCGGACTCCAGTCCTACCTATTAGTATTTATACCATAGTGTACTATCGTATTTTTCCTCCTTATCCCATATCAACTGTCCCAACAACTATTACTGAATTGAGTATTTTACTCTCTCTCTGTCTTTTCTTTCTTGCCCTCGCTCAATGACTCTCATCAATGTCCTCGTTTGACTACTTCATAGAATACATTTATATTTTTTCCCTTGAAGGGTTGTTGGTCAGAAAAAAAGTTAATTTTGTTCTCCTAAAGAAAAGTTATTCCACTTCGAGCTAATTGCATACTGTAGAGAATGGGAAAACACTCAATATTGCACATTCGTTTTTCTACTTGAGTTCCAATGGATCATAATTTCTGTATGAAAGTAAAAGGCTTACGGACAAAAAGGGGGAGATTGGTGTGTGGGTGTGGTGCAAACTGTGTGCAACATAATATGTTTTCTGAGAGAGGACATACTGAATTGTGAGTGATTTTCCTTTTCGGATCACAACAGGAATAATTAAAGGCCCAGTGCTGGCGTCATTAGAACCAAGAAATAGATGTGGAGGGAGAAATAATTCTAAACAGCGATATCAAGGTTAGATGATGTTTCAGCCCATAAACCAAAACACAGGGATAAGTTCACAGGACACTGTCCACTGAACACTTTAAGTTCATTGTTGTAAAACGATAGGACAAATTTCTACCTTGGAGAAATTCTCAATTTACATTAAACGTTTGCTGTAACAGTACTATGGGCGTGCTACTGTAGCAGGACTGATCTGTGGGTGCCCACGTGTGTGTGTGTGCGTGTGTGTGCGCCCATGCATGCGTGCGTGCGAGTGTGTGTGTGTGTGCGCGCGTGCATGGGTGCATATGTGCGTGCTTGCGGATGGTGTATGGTGTGTAGTAGCATATTGTAGCTGCATATTCAATCAGTGTTTTTTCAGAATCTTGGCAATGCAAGGAACTGTTGGATAGGAGAGCAGGGATTCTACATCTGCATTGCTTGCTGTTTGGGGTTTTAGGCTGGGTTTCTGTACAGCGCTTTGTGGACTCTGCTGATGTAAAAAGGGCTTCATAAATACATTTGATTGATATTGATTGGCTCAATTCAATGCCTGGTTCAAAGCATATGGGCTTGTCTGTTAGCTGATTGGATTAGTAGCCACATCCCCTTGGCCACCCTGCATACCTTAAAAGGACTTTAGGATGTACCAGGATGAGATTCTCTAAGCTATGAAGGCATTATCACTGCCAAGGATTGTACTTCTCTGTTTGTGTGTCTGTCTCTGTTGTGGGCTACAGTAATGTAGAGCAGTGTGCCAAACTATTTGGCAAGGCTTCCATTGAACTTAGATGCCTGTGCGTCTTCTATCATCTCCAAGCCAATGGGAAGAGCCATTTTTAATGTTATTAGCTATATTCATTTACACTCAAAAGGAAAAAATAAACGTGACGAATACTGTTGACAAAAAAACTGTGGTATATTGTTAGTTGAATTTATATGAAATTGTATGGTAGTATTATGCTGGTACATTGGATAAAGGAAACCGAGTTGGGATACATTTTATTTATATTCCATGAAATTAATGAAATAATTTAGCAGGTTCATTTAATCAAGGATTTGTTTTGAATTGACTGCAATTTAGATTAAAAATATTCAGCCCTATAAGGTAGACCCACGTGATACAGTTAGACAGTTTGCAAATTTATATTGACACTGGTCCTGAGAATGTATATTAATTCAAATGATTTCATCTGCTCTGGCAGGACCTCCCAGTGCACCCCTCTGCTTGCTCTCCAAACATACATTTTATATCAGCATATTAGAAAAACTCCTTAAGATGTCAGTTAAGATGTAATCCCTCATTACACTAACAGACTCATCAAACACACTGCTTCTTGTATTATTGCCGAGGACTGTTAGTGTAATGAGGGATTATTTTTAATGACCACAACACTGGAGAGGTTCTACAGAGATAAATATTTGAATATGTGTGAGGGGTGAAAGTGAGAGGACTCTCAGCCTGTCCGTTGTGATCAGAGTCATGGCATCAAGCAGGGGACCTGCTCTGTGACACAGTGTGACTCAAGTAGTCACACGGGCACACACACACACACAGAGACCTGTCAGCAAAGCCCTGTCAAACTCATCACCACATAAACCCCCTGGTACTGGTACAGCAGGGTTTGCACAGACAGTGATCGGGCATCGCACCAGCTCTGCCTTCCCCTGCCTTCCCTCTACCTAGCAGAGCCTCTCAGCCTAATGAACTCTGGCAGAATGGCATTTGACATAAGCCATCAATAAAGCACAGTTGACAGACATTAAGACTGTGGAAATCCAGGAGATCCCTGGCCCCTGGCCTCCTGAAGAGGAAAAATACACAGCAGTAATGCTAACCTGATAATCTGGGCACAAGTCCCTCTTCAGATGTTCTGATCTAATGCACAGCTGATAGTTATCCATGTAACATCACTCAGATTGAAATCTGGATTCTGTGCTGCCACACATATTACACAAAAATGCATACTTTATGCATTCCCATAAACGGTATGCTTATGCAATGCACACATTGTTGATTGCAAGCTTAAACACTGCCTTCTATTTGGTTACCACACTGCACTCTCAGAAAAAAAGGTACTGAATTGTACTTAAGGCACCTCAGGTGTTTGTGGTATATTGCCAATATACCACAGCTAAGGGCTGTTATATTGGCCATATACCACACCCCCTCGGGCTTTATTGCTTAATTAACATAACCATAGACCATTTAAACTGGCACAACGCTTCCACTCATGAGTGCCCAAAAATATCTAACTAAAAGCCATGCCTCCACTAAGCCATGCCTCTTCACTACATTGTCAATTTGTAGCTATTCTGCTAAGCAAAGAGACAGATCAGTACCATGAACACTCATTAGTGTACCCTTGAGGGTACACAAAATAAGTTTGTACCCTTGGAATCAGAAATGTACCTTCTCTGCACCCCTTTTTTTGAGAGTGTGTGATGATTGTACCTTATATATTCAAAATATTGGGTACAAAAATGTTCTATTATTTTAGATTATCCTCACATGTACCCTAAAAGGTACCCAACAGTACCATATGAGATCATATGTGTACCTCTGAAAGTACATTATGTGTATTTTGATATTTTTGCACCCCAGGGAACAATACAGTACAATAACTGTACAGTTTTTCTAATAGTGTGGGAATGCTTTTTTAGTGCTGCAAAATGTAGCTTTACGTTATGTTGTAATTTGAAAAGAACAGTACCAGAGGAAATATGTATTTGATGGCCTTTCCCTGTAATACTTGACTAGTGATGTCCAGGAATGTACAACATGTTCCAGACACCTATTGCAAGACAGGATCATCATGCTTTACCTTTAAGTAACAGATTGGTGTCTGTAAGCTACACGTCGTGACATATGTTACACTGCTTTTGTTGTCTGTTGATGTTGCTCCTGGACTTACTATGCAAAGCCCAAATACCCATTCCCGCTACAGAAGGCCACGTCAGGTGCCTGACTGTACTACGGCTGAGTCTATTAAAATACTTACTCCTAAATAGGAAGCAGAACAGTGCTATTTTTATGGAGACTGAACTAATTAAGGGAGCCTCTTAAGTCATGGAAGAAGTGGGGACGGAGTCTAAAGACCAAAGTGTAGTGTACTGTAACTCTGAGCTCAGGGAGTCATTGTGCTACCAGGGGCCTGCTATGAATCACAAAACACCATTTATCAAGATATACAAATTCATGCATATTGAAATCTAACCATAAGAAAATATCACTATTTCTATTATCTAGGAGATATCCCCAGTTTGGGTGTCTAGAGGTCGTTGTTGCTGAAAAGCTGGGGTCTGCAGACAATAAAAGAGCAAATGAAATCAAACGTTATTTGTCACGTTTCATAAACAACAGATGTAGACAAACAGTGAAATGCTTAGTTACGGGCCTTTCCCAACGATTCAGAGAGAAAAATAGATGTGCAGAGTATGAGGGAATTGAGGTAGATAAACTATATATACAAAAGTATATGGACACCCCTTCAAATTAGTGGATTCGGCTATTTCAGCAACACCCGTTGCTGGAAGGTGCGTCAAATCGAGCACACAGCCATGCAATCTCCATTGACAAACATTGGCAGTAGAATGGCCTTACTGAAGAGCTCAGTGACTTTCAACATGGCATCGTCAGAGAATGTTTGTCAAATGTCTGCCCTGCTAGAGCTGCTCCGGTCAGCTGTAAGTGCTGTGATTGTGAAGTGGAAACATCCAGGAGCAATAATGGCTCAGCCACTAAGTGGTAGGCTACACAAGCTGACAGAACGAGACCGCTGAGTGCTGAAGCGTGTAGTATGTAAAAATAGTCTGTCCTCAGTGCAACATTTTCTACCAAGTTCTAAACGGTCTCTGGAAGCAACATCAGCACAAGAACTGTTCGTTAGGAACTTAATGAAATGGGTTTCCATGGCCGAGCAGCCGCACACAAGCCTAAGATCGCCATGCACAATGCCAAGCGACGGCCGGAGTGGTGTAAAGCTCGCCGCCATTGGACTCTGGAGCAGTGGAAACATGTTTTTTAAACTTATTTCACCTTTATTTAACCAGGTAGGGTAGCTGAGAAAAAATTCTCATTTGCAACTGCGACCTGGCCAGGATAAAGCAAAGCAGTTCGACACATACAACAACACAGAGTTACATATGGAATAAACAAACATACAATCATTAATACAGTAGAAAAAATCTATATACAGCATGTGCAAATGAGGTAGGATAAGAGAGAGGCAAATTATTCTTTATTTTTTTCACCTTTATTTAACCAGGTAGGCTAGTTGAGAACAAGTTCTCATTTACAACTGCGACCTGGCCAAGATAAAGCATAGCAATGTGAACAGACAGCAACACAGAGTTACACATGGAGTAAACAATAAACAAGTCAATAACACAGTATAATTTTTTAAAAATTAAATATATATATATATATAGTCAATATACATTGTGTGCAAAAGGCATTAGGAGGTAGGTGAATAATTACCATTTAGCAGATTAACACTGGAGTGATAAATGATCAGATGGTCATGTGCAGGTAGAGACACTGGTGTGCAAAAGAGCAGAAAAGTAAATAAATAAAAACAGTATGGGGATGAGGTAAATTGGGTGGGCTATTTACCGATGGACTATGTAAAGCTGCAGCGATCGGTTAGCTGCTCAGATAGCAGATGTTTAAAGTTGCTGAGGGAGATAAAAGTCTCCAACTTAACGATTTTTGCAATTCGTTCCAGTCACAGGCAGCAGAGAACTGGAAGGAAAGGCGGCCAAATGAGGTGTTGGCTTTAGGGATGATCAGTGAGATACATCTGCTGGAGCGCGTGCTGTTGCCATCGTGACCAGTGAACTGAGATAAGGCGGAGCTTTACCTAGCATGGACTTGTAGATGACCTGGAGACAGTGGGTCTGGCAACGAATATGTAGCGAGGGCCAGCCGACTAGAGCATACAGGTCGCAGTGGTGGGTGGTATAAGGTGCTTTAGTAACAAAGCGGATGGCACTGTGATAAATTGCATCCAGTTTGCTGAGTAGAGTATTGGAAGCCATTTTGTAGATGACATCGCCGAAGTCGAGGATCGGTAGGATAGTCAGTTTTACGAGGGTAAGTTTGGCGGCGTGAGTGAAGGAGGCTTTGTTTTGCGAAATAGAAAGCCGATTCTAGATTTGATTTTGGATTGGATATGTTTGATATGAGTCTGGAAGGAGAGTTTACAGTCTAGCCAGACACCTAGGTACTTATAGATGTCCACATATTCTAGGTCGGAACCATCCAGGGTGGTGATGCTAGTCGGGCGTGCGGGTGCAGGCAGCGAATGGTTGAAAAGCATGCATTTGGTTTTACTAGCGTTTAAGAGCAGTTGGAGGCCACGGAAGGAGTGTTGTATGGCAATGAAGCTCGTTTGGAGGTTAGATAGCACAGTGTCCAAGGAAGGGCCAGAAGTATACAGAATGGTGTCGTCGTAGAGGTGGATCAGGGAATCGCCCGCAGCAAGAGCAACATTATTGATATATACAGAGAAAAGAGTCGGCCTGAGAATTGAACCCTGTGGCACCACCATAGAGACTGCCAGAGGACCGGACAACATGCCCTCCGATTCGACACACTGAACTCTGTCTGCAAAGTAGTTGGAGAACCAGGCAAGGCAGTCATTAGAAAAACCGAGGCTACTGAGTCTGCCGATAAGAATATGGTGATTGACAGAGTCGAAAGCCTTGGCCAGGTCGATGAAGACGGCTGCACAGTACTGTCTTTTATCAATGGCGGTTATGATATCGTTTAGTACCTTTAGCGTGGCTGAGGTGCACCCGTGACCGGCTCGGAAACCAAATTGCACAGCGGAGAAGGTACGGTGTGATTCGAGATGGTCAGTGATCTGTTTGTTGACTTGGCTTTCGAAGACCTTAGATAGGCAGGGCAGGATGGATATAGGTCTGTAACAGTTTGGGTCCAGGGTGTCTCCCCCTTTGAAGAGGGGGATGACCGCGGCAGCTTTCCAGTCCTTGGGGATCTCAGACGATATGAAAGAGAGGTTGAACAGGCTGGTAATAGGGGTTGCAACAATGGCGGCGGATAGTTTCAGAAATAGAGGGTCCAGATTGTCAAGCCCAGCTGATTTGTACGGGTCCAGGTTTTGCAGCTCTTTCAGAACATCTGCTATCTGGATTTTGGTAAAGGAGAAGCTGGGGAGGCTTGGGCGAGTAGCGGCGCGGGGGGTGGAGCTGTTGGCCGAGGTTGGAGTAGCCAGGAGGAAGGCATGGCCAGCCGTTGAGAAATGCTTGTTGAAGTTTTCGATTATCATGGATAGGCAATGGTGGCAAATTAATTACAATATAGCAATTAAACACTGGAAAGGTAGGATGTGCAGAAGATGAATGCATGAGCATGAGTGAAGGATGCTTTGTTGCGAAATAGGAAGCAGATTCTAGATTTTATTCTGGATTGGAGATGTTTAATGTGAGTCTGGAAGGAGAGTTTACAGTCTAACCAGACACCTAGGTATTTGTAGTTGTCCACATATTCTAAGTCAGAACCGTCCAGAGTAGCTGGACGGGTGGGCAGTTGCGGGCAGCGATCGGTTGAAGAGCATGCATTTAGTTTTACTTGCATTTAAGAGCAGTTGGAGGTCACGGAAGGAGAGTTGTATGGCATTGAAGCTCGTCTGGAGATTAGTTAACACAGTGTCCAAAGAAAGGCCAGAGGTATAGAGAATGGTGTCGTCTGCGTAGAGGTGGATCAAAGAATCACTAGCAAGAGCGACATCATAGATGTATACAGAGAATAGAGTCGGCCCGAGAATTGAACCCTGTGGCACCCCCATAGAGACTGCCAGTGGTCCGGACAACAGGCCCTCCGATTTGACACACTGAACTCTATCGGAGAAGTAGTTGGTGAACCAAGCGAGGCAATCATTTGAGAAACTAAGGCTGTTGAGTCTGCCAATAAGAATGTTGTGATTGACAGAGTCGAAAGCCTTAGCCAGGTCGATGAATACAGCTGCACAGTAATGTCTCTTATCGATGGCAGTTATGATATCGTTTAGGACCTTGAGCGTGGCTGAGGTGCACCCATGACCAGCTCTGAAACCAGATTGCATAGCGGAGAAGATACGGTGAGATTGTAAATGGTTGTTAATCTGTTTGTTAACTTGGCTTTCAAAGATATTAGAAAGGCAGGGTAGAATAGATATAGGTCTGTAGCCGTTTGGGTCAAGAGTGTCTCTTAGAAGAGGGGGATGACCGTTGCAGCATTCCAATCTATGGGAATCTCAGACGATACGAAAGAGAGGTTGAACAGGCTAGTAATAGGGGTTGCAATAATTTCAGCAGATCATTTTAGAAGGAGAGAGAGAGTCCAGATTGTCTAGCCCAGCTGATTTGTAGGTGTCCAGATTTTGCAGCTCTTTCAGAACATCAGCTATCTGGATTTGGGTGAAGGAGAAGTGGGGGAGGTTTGGGCGAGTTGCTGTGGGGAGCGCAGGGCTGTTGACCGGGGTAGGGGTAGCCAGGTGGAAATGTCCTAATAACTGGACCAAATCGCAGCTTGATCTGGGTTCAACATCTTTATTTCTATGTGGATCTCAAAGCAAAACAAAACAATAAACAAACAAAATGAAATGTGAAGCTACAATAATGCTCACATGTAACTAAACATAGTCAAGATCCCACAAAACACAAAGGGGAAATGGCTGCCTAAATACGATAAACAGCTGCCTCTGATTGGGAACCATACCAGGCCAACACAGAAATATAATTACCTAGTTGACCCACCCTTGTCAGACCCCAACCTAACCAACATAGAAAATAAAAAGCTCTCTATGGTCAGGGCGTGACAGTACCCCCCCCCCCCCCCCCCCCCCCCCCCCCCCCCCCAAAGGTGCGGACTCCGACCGCAAAACTTGACTCCATAGGGGAGGGTTCGGGTGGGCATCTACTGTCAGGGGCAGCTCCGGTGCTGGGTGAAGTACCCACTCCGTTCGCGGATACCTCATCTTCAATGGCGGCTCTGGTGCGAGGATCGTCTCCGGGGGCTCCGGACCGTGGATCATCGCCGGAGGAACCGGACCGTGGATCGTCGCCGGAGGCACCGGACCGTAGCTCGTCGCTGGAGGTTCTGGACCGCAGACCGTTGCTGGAGGCTCTGGACCGCAGACTGTTGCTGGAGGCTCTGGAACGCCGATCGTCGCTGGAGGCTCTGAAACGCCGACCGTCGCTGGAGGCTCTGGACCGCCGACCGTCGCTGGAGGCTCTGGACAGCGGACCGTCTCAGGAAGCTCTGGACCGCGGACCGTCTCAGGAGGTTACGGACAGTGGACCGTCGCCGGAAGCTCTGGACTGGGGACCGTCGCCGGAAGCTCTGGACTGGGAACCGTCGCCGGAAGCTCTGGACTGGGAACAGTCACCAGTTTAGGTCACCTAGCAGCTCGAGCTCAGAAGATAGATGGGGGGCAATCAATTCACATATGGTGTCCAGGGCACAGCTGGGGGCAGAGGGTGGTCTATAGCAAGCGGCAACGGTGAGAGACTTGTTTCTGGAAAGGTGGATTTTTAGAAGTAGAAGCTCGAATTGTTTGGGTACAGACCTGGATAGTAAGACAGAACTCTGCAGGCTATCTCTGCAGTAGATTGCAACACCGCCCCTCTTTGGCAGTTTTACCTTGGCAGTTTTACCTCTTTGGCAGTTTTACCTTGAAAATGTTATAGTTAGGGATGGACATTTGATGTTCTCTGGAGTGATGAATCACGCTTCACCATCTAGCAGTCCAATGGATGAATTTGGGTTGGTTGATGCGAGAAGAACGCTACCTTCCCGTTGCATAAAGACAACTGTAAAGTTTGGTGGAGGAGGAATAATGGTCTGGGGCTGTTTTTCATGGTTCGCGATAGGCCCCTTAGTTCCAGTGAAGGGAAATCTTAAAACTACAGCATACAATGACATTCTAGACAATTCTGTGCTTCCAACTTTGTGGCAGTAGTTTGGGGAAGGCCCTTTCCTGTTTCAGCATGACAATTCCCCTGTACGCAAAGCGCAGGGGTCCGCTGTCCATACAGAAATGGTTTGTGGAGATCGGTGTGGAACAACTTTACTGGCCTGCACAAAGACCTGATCTCAACCTCATCAAACAACTTTGGGGTGAATTGGAACGCCGACTGCGAGCCATGCCGAATCGCCCAACATCAGTGCTCGACCTCACTAATGCTCTTGTGGCTGAATGGAAGCAAGTCCCTGCAGCAATGTTCCAACATCTAGTGAAAAGAGTTCCCAGAAGAGTGGAGGCTGTTGTAGCAGCAAGGGGGCCAACTCCATATTAATGCCCATGATTTTGGAATGAGATGTTTGACGAGCAGGTGTCCACATACTTTTGGTGATGTAGTGTATGTGCATTTAGGTTGGGGTAAAGTGACTAGGCAACAGGATAGATTATAAGCAGTAGCAGCAGCGTATGTGATGAGTCAAAAGAGAGGATCCGGGTTTCTGGTTAACTATTTAGCAGTCAATGGCTTTGGAGTAGAAGCTGTTCAGAGTCTTGTTGGTTCCATACTTGGTGCATTGGAACCATGCGAGAGTAGAGAGAACAGTCCATGACTTAGTTGGCTGGAGTCTTTGTCAGTTTTTAAGACATTCCTCTGACACCGCCATGTATATAGGTCCTGGATTGCAGGGAGCTTAGCCCCATTGATGTACTGGGCCATACTCTCACTACCCTCTGTAGCGCCAAGCAGTTGCCATACCAAGCAGTGATGCAGCCAGTCAAGATGCTCTAAATGGTGCAGCTGTATAAATCTTCTTGAGGAACTGAGGGCCCATGCCAAATCTTTTCATCCTCCTGATGGGGAAGAGGCGTTGTCGTGCCTTCTTTACTACTGTGTTGGTGTGTGTGGCCCATGTTAATTCCTTAGTGGTGTGGACACCGAGGATCTTAAAGCTCTTGACCTGCTTAGACAGATTATCTTGGCGTTTTGGGGCAGCTGGTCAGCGCATGCTTTGATTACGTGTCCTGGTAATCCGTTTGGCCCCGCAGTCTTCTGAATGTTAACCTGTTTAAAGGTCTTACTCACATCGGCTACGGAGAGCGAGATCACACAGTTGTCCAGAGCAGCTGGTGCTCTCATGCATGGATCAGTGTTGCTTGCCCCGAAGCGGTCATAGAAGGCATTTAGCTCATCTGGTAGGCTTGTGTCACTGGGCAGCTCGAGGCTGGGTTTCCCTTTGTAATCCGTGATGGCAAAGGCTATAGCAAAGGGAAATGTTTATTGACAGACCGACAGACAGGTAGAGTCTTTTAGTATGCATGTGAGGGCATGTGAGAGTGATTGAGACTCGCAGACAATGTGAAGAGGAGGTGAGTGGAAGGCAGCAGCACAGCACAGAGACCTGTGCCCTGACTCACGCATAATTTGGGTCCCTGGCCTAGCTTCGCGCCATGATGAATTTTGACTCCTATCATCTTTGGGTGACGTCAAGACCCTTTGACATGGACAGGACAGGAGGGATGCTTCCTCAGCCACAAATGTTCTGCGGGTGACCATCTCTCCTCTGACTGAGAGAGGATAAATCTGAACATTCAGTGATGGTGAATAACTTTTTGCAAAAGCTAAACTCATTTTATAAGGCTATCTGATGATAATTGCCATGTCATCACAATGTTCACTGTATTTTAGCAACCTGAAATGCTTTGATAGACACTGCATTTTGTCATTTTGTTTTGATGTTCTTCAAAAGTGTTCCAACATTTTTTCATGGGAAATAAACATATTGTTTCTGTCTAAAATGTCATTAGCATACATTTAGCAAAGTGGAAAGTGTACACTGAAATAATGTGAAGATCAGTTATTTTGACATGCAACAGATTTGTCAGAAAAAAGTATTGCTATCGATACTTCCTTGCTGAACAGCCAGGTTGCTAGCCTTTAACTGCGTTTTTGACATTTGTCCAAGGTAGTTGTCATGAAGCATACTACGGTAGCTATTTGTTCTCCTATACCTACCATTATCTACACTGTCAATGCCACAGTGTACACTACTGTAACACTGTGGCACACAATAAATAATCTGTTTAACAATCACAGATATTTTAATTTGATATATTTTCCGGATTCATTATTCTATTCACTCTTATTTCAGATATATTTCAAGGATTTGTGTTAGAAATTATTCCTGCTATTATACAGTATACCCAGTATGTCCATGACTTACACTGAGTGTACAAAACATTATGAACACCTTCCTAATATTGAGTTGCACTGATTGAAATGGATTTAACAAGTGACATCAATAAGGGATCATAGCCTTAACCTGTATTCACCTATTCAGTCTGTCATGGAAAGAGCAGGTGTTCATAATGTTTTTTACACTCAGTGTATTACACATTGGTTATGCATATTCATAATACTTTTGGAGTGAGCATTTGAATATGAGCATTTCCACATAGACGGAAATTAGTTGGCTTGTGGCTAGCATGCATATAGCAACCATATATAGGGCAGGGTGTTATAGGCCTACCTAATAGTGACAACAAACCCATATACAGTGGGGCAAAAAAGTATTTAGTCAGCCACCAATTGTGCAAGTTCTCCCACTTAAAAAGATGAGAGAGGCCTGTAATTTTCATCATAGGTACACTTCAACTATGACAGACAAAATGAGGAAAAAAAATCCAGAAAATCACATTGTAGGATTTTTAATGAATTTATTTGCAAATTATGGTGGAAAATAAGTATTTGGTCACCTACAAAGAAGCAACATTTCTGGCTCTCACAGACCTGTAACTTCTTCTTTAAGAGGCTCCTCTGTCCTCCACTCGTTACCTGTATTAATGGCACCTGTTTGAACTTGTTATCAGTATAAAATACACCTGTCCACAACCTCAAACAGTCACACTCCAAACTCCACTATGGCCAAGACCAAAGAGCTGTCAAAGGACACCAGAAACAAAATTGTAGACCTGCACCAGGCTGGGAAGACTGAATCTGCAATAGGTAAGCAGCTTGGTTTGAAGAAATCAACTGTGGGAGCAATTATTAGGAAATGGAAAACATACAAGACCACTGATAATCTCCCTCAATCTGGGGCTCCATGCAAGATCTCACCACGTGGGGTCAAAATGATCACAAGAACGGTGAGCAAAAATCCCAGAACCACGCCGGGGGACCTAGTGAATGACCTGCAGAGAGCTGGGACCAAAGTAACAAAGTCTACCATCAGTAACACACTACGCCGCCAGGGACTCAAATCCTGCAGTGCCAGACGTGTCCCCCTGCTTCAGCCAGTACATGTCCAGGCCCGTCTGAAGTTTGCTAGAGAGCATTTGGATGATCCAGAAGAAGATTGGGAGAATGTCATATGGTCAGACGAAACCAAAATATAACTTTTTGTTAAAAACTCAACTCGTCATGTTTGGAGGACAAAGAATGCTGAGTTGCATCCAAAGAACACCATACCTACTGTGAAGCATGGGGGTGGAAACATCATGCTTTGGGGGCTGTTTTTCTGCAAAGGGATCCAGACGACTGATCCGTGTAAAGGAAAGAATGAATGGGGCCATGTATCGTGAGATTTTGAGTGAAAACCTCCTTCCATCAGCAAGGGCATTGCATATGAAACGTGGCTGGGTCTTTCAGCATGACAATGATCCCAAACACACCGCCCGGGCAACGAAGGAGTGGCTTCGTAAGAAGCATTTCAAGGTCCTGGAGTGGCCTAGCCAGTCTCCAGATCTCAACCCCATAGAAAATCTTTGGAAGGAGTTGAAAGTCCGTGTTGCCCAGCAACAGCCCCAAAACATCACTGCTCTAGAGGAGATCTGCATGGAGGAATGAGCCAAAATACCAGCAACAGTGTGTGAAAACCTTGTGAAGACTTACAGAAAACGTTTGACCTCTGTCATTGCCAACAAATGGTATATAACAAAGTATTGAGGTAAACTTTTGTTATTGACCAAATACTTATTTTCCACCATAATCTGCAAATAAATTCATTAAAAATCCTACAATGTGATTTTCTGGATTTTTTTCTTTTCATTTTGTCTGTCATAGTTGAAGTGTACCTATGATGAAAATTACAGGCCTCTCTCATCTTTTTAAGTGGGAGAACTTGCACAATTGGTGGCTGACTAAATACATTTTTGCCCCACTGTATATCTTGTAGCCTATATTCACTTATTTACACACACACACACGCACACATACGCAGACACACACACACACAAACATAGGACCAACATATTTATCTCATCTATGTTTTTCCTTACTTTCAATTAAACCTCTATCCATCCAACCTTTTTACTAATGGACTGGACACAAAAATGGATTGGACAGTTACTGTATGGATGGAGAGAGGTTTACATGAAAGTAATGGAAAATACAGACAAGATTATTATTTTGTGTGTGTGCCCTCTGCTGTCATTGTGGTTACAAAAAATACCAGACTGAATTAAATTCCTAATGTTCTTGAGGCTGAATGGAAGCAAGTACCAGCAGCAATGTTCCATCTAGTGGAAAGAGTTCCCAGAAGAGTCGAAGCTGATGTAGCAGCAAAGGGGGGACCAACTCCATATTAATGCCAATGATTTTGGAACGAGATGTTGGAGAAATGGCTTTTTGTTGCATCCAGATACTATACAGATAAAGGCAGAGGTCTGCTCAGGCATATTTGTTTGCAATTAGCCAAATCTAATTTTCTCATTTACTACATGACCTGAAAGGTAGATTCTAGGAAGCCTTTGATAAGACCTCTCCATTCTGTCGTACGAAACAGCAGCTGTGATCCATGAACTTGTATGAAGATTCTATTTCAGAGCACAGATTGTGGAACAGAACATAATGTACAGTACCAATCAAAGGTTTGGACACACTTACTCATTCCAGGGTTTTTTATTTATTTTGACTATTTTCTACATTGTAGAATAATAGTAAAGACATCAAAAATATGAAATAACACATATGGAATCATGTAGTAACCAGAAAAGTGTTAAACAAATCCAAATGTATTTTATGTTTGAGATTTTTTTAAATTAGCCACCCTTGGCCTTGATGACAGCTTTGCACACTCTTGGTATTCTTTCAACCAGCTTCATGAGAATACATTTCAATTAACAGGTGTGCCTTGTTAAAAGTAAATTTATGGAATTTCTTCCTGCGTTTGAGCCAATCTGTCTCATTGTCTAATGTTTGGAGACAGGCGCAGGAATACGTAATAGGGTTTTTAATTTACTCCACAGAAACAAAAGAGTGAGGTGTAAACCTCTACATAATACACGGGACAAGACCTGTAAAACAAGTGCACAATAACACGTAGCGTGGAAGCCGATACAACAGCACAGGTACTCACAGGACCAACAGACATGGTAACAATAACCAACAAGGACAATGGGGAAAAGAGGGCACATGTATAACATACTAATCAGGGGAAATGGGAACCAGGTGTGCGTAATGAGACAAGACAGTACGGGGTTGGTGGTAATGAATCCAGTTCAGTGACGTCTAAAAAGGCAGGTGACGTAGTCCTCCGGAGCTGGTGAACAGAATGAGCAGCGGTACCGGGGGTATCCGTGACACAATCAATTGTGTTATGACAAGGTAGGGGTGGTATACAGAAGATAGCCTTATTTGGTAAAAGGCCAAGTCCATATTATGGCAAGAACAGCTCAAATAAGCTCAAACAAGCAAAGAAAAACAACAGTCCAGCATTACTTTAAGACATGAAGGTCAGTAAATACAGAACATTTCAAGAACTTTGAAAGTTTCTTCAAGTGCAGGCGCAAAAACAGTCAAGCGCTGTGATGAAACTGGCTTTTATGAGGGCCGCCACAAGAATTGAAGACCCAGAGTTACCTCTGCTGCAGAGGATAAATTAATTAGAGTTAACCGCTCCTCAGATTGCAATCCAAATAAATGCTTCAGGTAACAGATATATCTCAACATCAACTGTTCAGAGGAGACTGTGTGAATCCGGTCTTCATGGTCGAATTGCTGCAAAGAAACCACTACTAAAAGCTAGAGCTGCCGCTTTCAAGGAGCGAGACACTAATCCGGACGCTTATAAGAAATCCCGCTATGCCCTCAGACGAACCATCAAACAAGCAAAGCGTCAATAAAAGATTAAGATTGAATCCTACTACACCGGCTCTGACGCTTGTCGGATGTGGCAGGACTTGAAAACTATCACGGACTATAAAGGGAAACCAAGACGCCCAGTGACACGAGCCTACCAGACGAGCTAAATGCATTTTATGCTCGCTTCGAGGCAAGCAACACTGGAGCATGCACGAGTGCACAAGCTGTTCTGCATGACTGTGTGATAACGCTCTCGGTAGCCGATGTGAGCAAGACCTTTAAACAGGTCTACATTCACAAAGCCACAGGGCCAGATGGATTACCAGAACGTGTACTCAAAGCATGCACGGACCAACAGGCAAGTGTCTTCACTGACATTTTCAACCTCTCTGAGTTTGTAATACTGAGTTTGTAATACCTACATGTTTCAAGCAGACCACCATATTCCCTGTGCCCAAGGAAGCAAAGGTAACCTGCCTAAATGATTACCGCCCCGTAGCACTCACGTCGGGATCCATGAAATGCTTTGAAAGGCTGATCATGGCTCACATCAACAGCATCCTCCCGGATACCCTAGACACAGTCCAATTCGCATACCTCCCCAACAGATCCACTGATGACGCAATCTCAATCATACTCCACACTGCCCTTTCCCACCTGGACAAAAGGAACACCTACAGTGTTTGGTACACTGCCGATTTTGCAGGTTTTCCTACTTACAAAGCATGTAGAGGTCTGTAATTTTTATCATAGGTACACTTCAACTGGGAGAGACAAAATCCAGAAAATCACATTGTATGATTTTTAAGTAATTAATTTGCATTTTATTGCATGACATAAGTATTTGATCACCTACCAACCAGTAAGAATTCCCGCTCTCACAGGTCTGTTAGTTTTTCTTTAAGAATCCCTCCTGTTCTCCACTCATTACCTGTATTAACTGCAACTGTTTGAACTTGTTACCTGTATAAAAGACACCTGTCCACACACTCAATCAAACAGACTCCAACATCTCCACAATGGCCAAGACCAGAGAGCTGTGTAAGGACATCAGGGATAAAATTGTAAACCTGCACAAGGCTGGGATGGGCTGCAGGACAATAGGCAAGCAGCTTGGTGAGAAGGCAACAACTGTAGGCGCAATTATTTGAAAATGGAAGAAGTTCAAGATGACGGTCAATCACCCTCGGTCTGGGGCTCCATGCAAGATCTCACCTCGTGGGGCATCAATGATCATGAGGAAGGTGAGGGATCAGCCCAGAACTACATGGCAGGAGCTGGTCAATGAGCTGAAGAGAGCTGGGACCACAGTCTCAAAGAAAACCATTAGTAACACACTACGCCGTCATGGATTAAAATCCTGCAGCGCACGCAAGGTCCCCTTGCTCAAGACAGCGCATGTCCAGGCCCGTCTGAAGTTTGCCAATGACCATCTGGATGATCCAGAGGAGGAATGGGAGAAAGTCATGTGGTCTGGTGAGACAAAAATAGAGCTTTTTGGTCTAAAATCCACTCGCCGTGTTTGGAAGAAGAAGTATAAGTACTACCCCAAGAACACCATCCCTACCGTGAAGCATGGAGGTGGAAACATCAGTCTTTGGGGATGCTTTTCTGCAAAGGGGACAGGACGACTGCACCGTATTGAGGGGAGGATGGAATGGATGGGGCCATGTATCGCGAGATCTTGGCCAACAACCTCCTTCCCTCAGTAAGAGCATTGAAGATGGGTCGTGGCTGGGTCTTCCAGCATGACAACGACCCGAAACACACAGCCAGGGCAACTAAGGAGTGGCTCCGTAAGAAGAATCTCAAGGTCCTGGAGTGGCCTGGCCAGTCTCCAGACCTGAACCCAATAGGAAATCTTTGGAGGGAGCTGAAAGTCCCGAAACCTGAAGGATCTGGAGAAGGTCTGTATGGAGGAGTGGGCCAAAATCCCTGCTGCAGTGTGTGCAGACCTGGTCAAGAACTACAGGAAACGTATGATCTCTGTAATTGCAAACAAAGGTTTCTGTACCAAATATTAAGTTCTGCTTTTCTGATGTATCAAATGCTTATGTCATGCAATAAAATGCTAATTAATAACTTAAAAATCATACAATGTGATTTTCTGGATTTTTGTTTTAGATTCCGTCTCTCACAGTTGAAGTGTAACTATGATAAACAATTCCAGACCTCTACATGCATTGTAAGTAGGAAAACCTGCAAAATCGGCAGTGTATCAAATACTTGTTCTCCCCACTGTATGTGAGAATGCTGTTCATTGACTACAGGTCAGCGTTCAACACCATAGTGCCCACAAAGTTAATCACTAAACTAATGACCCCGGGACTAAACACCTCCCTCTGCAACTGGATCCTGGACTTCCTGACGGACCACCCCCAGGTGGTAAGGGTAGGCAACAACACATCTGCCACGCTGATCCTCAAGACTGGGGCCACTCAGGGTTGTGTACATATTCCCCTCCTGTACTCCCTGTTCACTCACGACTGCATGGCCAAACACGAGTCCAACACCATCATTAAGTTTGCTGACAACAATGGTAGGTCTGATCACCGACAACGATGAGACAGCCTATAGGGAGGGGGTCAGAGAACTAGCAGTGTGGTGCCAAGACAATATCCTCACCCTCAATGTGAGCAAGACAAAGTAGCTGATCGTTGATTACAGGAAAATGCGGGCCGAACAGGACCCCATTAACATCAACTGTGCTGTAGTGGAGCGGGTCGAGACTTTCGAGTTCCTTGGTGTCCACATTACCAACGAACTATCATGGTCCAAACAAACCAAGACAGTTGTGAAAAAACCTTTTCCCCCACAGGAGACTGAAAATATTTGGCACGGGTCCCCAGATCCTCAAAAGTTTGTACAGCTGCACCATTGAGAGCATCCTGATGGGTTGCATCACCGCCTGGTATGGCAACTGCTTGGCATCTGACCGTAAGGCGCTACAGAGGGTAGTGCGTATGGCCCAGTACATCACTGGGGCAAAGCTTCCTGCCATCCAGGACGTATATTATAGGTGATGTCAGAGGAAAGCCCATAAAATTGTCAGAGACTCCAGTCACCCAAGTCATGGACTGTTCTCTCTGCTACCACACGGCAAGCGGTACCGGAGCGCCAAGTCTAAGACCAAAAGGCTCCTTAACAGCTTCTACCCCCAATCCATAAGACTGCTGAATAATTAATCAAATGGCCACTGGACTATTACATTGACCCCCCCCCCCCCCCCCATTTGTTTTGTACACTGCTGCTACTCGCTGTTTATTATCTATGCATAGTCACTTCACCCTACCTACATGTACAATTACCTCAACTAACCTGTACCCCACACACTGACTCGGTACCGGTACCCCCTGTATATAGCCTTGTTATTGTGTTACTTTTTATTATTTTATTTTTTTTACTTTCGTTTATTTGGTAAATATTTTCTTAACTCTTCCTGAACTACGCTGTTGGCTAAGGGCTTGTAAGTAAGTATTTCACGGTAAGGTCTACACTTGTTGTATTCGGTGCATGTGACAAATAAAGTTTCATTTGATTTAAGGACAACAATGAGAAGAAGAGACTTGCTTGGGCCAAGAAACACGAGCAATGGACATTAGACCGGTGGAAATCTGTCCTTTGGTCTGATGAGACCAAATTTGAGATTTTTGGTTGCAATCGTCGTGTCTTTGTGAGACGCAGAGTAGGTGAACAGATGATCTCCGCATGTGTGATTCCCACCATGAAGCATGGAGGAGGTGTGATGGTGTGGGGGTGCTTTGCTTGTGACTCTCTCTGTGATTTATTTAGAATTCAACACACCAGGCTGTGTGAGACCTTTAAACAGGTTAAAATTCACGAGGCCGTAGGGCCAGACGGATTACCTGGGTGAGTACTCAGATCATTCTCTGACCAGCTGGCAAGTGTCTTCACTGACATTTTCAACCTCTCCCTTACCAAATCTGTAATAACACCATCATCTCAGACACCCTGGATCCCCTCCGATTTGCATACTGTTCACCCACGCGCACGACTCCAACACCATAACTAAGTTTGCTGACGACACAACGGTGGTAGACCTAATTACCAACGAAGATGAGACAGCCTATAGGGAGGAGGTCAGAGACCTAGCAGTGTGTTGCCAGAACAACAACCTCTCCCGCATCGTCAGCAAAACAAAGGAGCTGATCGTGGACTATGGTAGATGGAGGGCCGAGCACGCTCCCATTCACATCGACGGAGCTGTAGTGGAGCGGGTTGAGAGCTTCAAGTTCTACGGTGTCCACATAATTAAGGATTTATCATGGTTCACACAGACACAGTTATGAAGTGGGCACAACAATGCCTCTTGCCCCTGAGGAGGCTGTGAAGATTTTGCATGGGCCCTCTGATCCTAAAAAATGTCTAAAGCTGCACCATTGAGAGCATCTTGACTGGCTGCATCACCGCTTGGTATGGCAACTGCTTGGCATCCAACCACAAGGAGCTACAGAGGGTAGTGCGTACAGCCCAGTACATCACTGAGGTCAAGCTCCCTGCCATCCAGGACCTCTATACCAGGCGGTGTCGATGCACCAAGTCTGGAACCAACAGGACCCAGAACGTCTTCTACCCACAAGCCGTAACACGGCTAAATAGTTAGTCCGTGTAGCTATTTGGTTACACACAATTTAACTATCTGCATCAATCCTTTTTGCAATTACTTTTTTTACTCATCACATACGCTGCTGCTACTGTTTATTATCTGTCACTTTATTCCTAGTAATATGTACATATCTACCTCAATTACCTTGTACCCCTGCACATCCACTCGTTACTGGTACCCCATGTATAAAGCCAACATTGTGTATTTATTAATGATTTTATTTTTATGTGTTTTACTTTTTTATACATTTTCTATTTCCTTTTTCTCTGCATTGTTGGGAAGCGCCCGTAAGTAAGCATTTTACCGTTAGTTTACGAAGCAAGTGACAAATAAAATTGGATTTGATATGATTTGCATATATGTAACAGTTCTCTTCTCATTAGTAACACAATGTAGCCTAATTCCAATTAAATTTAGCATACATTAAGATTATTGTAAAAGAGTTTTGTTAAACGGCACGAAGATAAAAAATATGTATATATAATGTTTTATCGTGTTTCTTATTACACCTCTGTTGTGATGCCTACATGCTGTGTACTGTGTGTCTGTTGAGACAAAGTGTTGTGTGCAGTATCTGTGTCAGGCAGCAAGTCATGTGGGTATGTCCCCACACTGGCGGGCAGCTGCACTAGCCCTGGCCCTCCTCTATTCGTGTCAGCAGGGCTCTCTGACTGGGAGTCGGTGGATTACACACACTGGAGGCCAATGGGTCACTGGATAAGAAGTCTTCTCTGTTACCTCAAATCCACAGATTAAACGCAGCATCGAGAGCCAGTGCTCCCTCGAGGACAAATGGGACTGAAAACACAGCTCTGCGAGGCCTCCAGCTTTGGCTTAACCCTTCTGTCTGTGTAGTGATTAAGCAATGTATGGATGAAATTACTTATTTTAGAGTTCTCTGTAGCAGACTTAAATACATCCAGGGCAAAATAGGGTTATGGCCAGTGTTGTTGACATGATATCTTAATTGGAAAGTTAATCCTGTGGCAGCTGAGTCTTATGAAACTAGAGTAAAACAGTCTGTCAAGCAGAATGAACTGAACACAATACTGACACAAATCACCCTGTGAACAATTATTAGACAGTAGTATTTGATGGCTTCCTTAGAGTTTGGCAAGTCAGGGTGACTAATTCCATGCCTTAGGCAGCTCTATGAACAGATAGCGTGGGTATGTGCTGCCCTGCATGCATGCCAGGCGGAAACAGTCAGTACTGGATAGTTATCGTTGAAATATATTTACATTTTAGTAATTTAGCAGACGCTCTTATCCAGAGCGACTTACTAGAGCATTTAGGGTTAAGTGACTTGCTCAAGGACAAATCGGCAGATTTTTCACCTAGTTGGCTCGGGCATTCAAACCAGCGACTTTTCGGTTACTGGCCCAACGCTCTTAACCGCTGGGCTACCTGCCGCATATCTATCATGGCATTCAAGGCTGTCTATTCTTCTCTTTGTGTCTCTCTCTACTCTCCATTTGTTGTTGAGAATGAGCACAATGGAATGGTACAGTACTAGTATATCACCACTTTTACAAATAGCACTATAGTCTGTGCTGCTGTCCTCCAGTCAAAAAGAAAGAATGAATTTTGATTGAAAACAAATATTCATTCATCTCGACTGATCATAGCAAAGCTAATGGGAAAAGCAACACGTTGTTATACAGATATATATTTTAATCCAGGCTTTACATGTCTGATACAGTGTCTGACACAGTATCACTAGAGAATGTTATCTAGCATAGTGCCTGTGTACCTGATAGAATGGATATGTTACCATCAGCTCTAGACACAAATATAATACTTTTTTTGTAGCCTATACATTTTTTAAACGGAAATATTGTATAAAACATGCAAATTAGGTGGTATTTGCACATACCCAAAATCAACTTTTCTCAACACTGGATGAAGTTGGCCTAAATAGTATGGTTTTAGTTGGTTAAGACACTCCAGGACCTGATTTCGGTTAAATACTTTTAAAATCTTTCTATCTGTAAAATACTAAAGACATATCCTTTATATCTACAAAAGTATGTGGACCCCTTCAAATTTGTGGATTCGCCTTTTTCATCCACACCCGTTGCTGATAGGTGTATAAATCGAGCACACAGCCATGCAATCTCCATAGACAACAATTAGCTGTAGAATGGCCTCACTGAAGAGCTCAATGACTTTCAACATGGCACAGTCATAGGATTCCACCTTTTCAACAAGTCAGTTCGTCATATTTCTGCCCTGCTAGAGCTGCCCCGGCCAACTGCCCAGGCCAAAGTGCTGTTATTGTGAAGTGGAAACCTCTAGGAGCAACAACGACTCCGCAAAGTAGTAGGCTACACAAGCTCACAGAATGGCATCGCCAAGTGCTGAAGTGTGTAACGTGTAAAAATCGTCTGTCCTTGGTTGCAACACTCACTACCGAGTTCCAAACTGCCTCTGGAAGCAACGTCAGCACAAGAACTGTTCGTCAGGAGCTTCATGAAATAGGTTACCATTGCCGAGCAGCCGCACACAAGCCTAAGATCACCATGCGAAATGCCAAGCTTTGGCTGGTGTGGTGTAAAGCTTTCCGCCATTAGACTCTTGAGCAGTGGAAACGCGTATTCTGGAGTGATGAATCATGCTTCACCATCTGGCAGTCAGGCTGATGAATCTGGGTGTGGTGGATGCCAGGAGAACGCTACCTGCCCGAATGCATAGAGCAAACTGTAAAGTTTGGTGGAGGAGGAATAATGGTTTGGGGCTGGTTTTCATGGTTCGGACTTGGCCCCTTAGTTCCAGTGAAGGGAAATCTTAATGCTACAGCACACAATTACATTCTAGACGATTCTGTGGCAACAATTTGAGGAAGGCCTTTTCCTGATTCAGCATGACAATGCCCCTGTGCACAATGCGAGGTCCATACAGAAATGGTTTTTCGTGATCAGTGTGGAAGAACTTTACCGGCCTGCTCGAACACCTTTGGAATGAATTGGAATGCTGACTGCGAGCCAGGCCTAATCAGTGCCCAACCTCACTAAAGCTCTTGTGGCTGATTGGAAGCAAGTTCCCGCAGCAATGTTCCAACATCTAGTAGAAAGCCATCCCAGAAGAGTAGAGGCTGTTATAACAGCAAAGGCGAACCAACTCCATATTTATGCCCATGATTTTGGAATGAGATGTTCGACGAGCAGGTGTCCTCATAATTTTGTTATCTAAAAATGCTTTTTTTGGCACATTTTTCCAAGAAAATGTTATCTAGAATAAAACTTTGACAAAATATGAACAATTCCTTCTGAGTAAGTCTGGAGAATGTATAAATGGATAACCACACAAACTTTGGTAAATGTAGACGCTTCTGAAACTGAGAAAAGGTTGTTGGCATGTGGGAGGAATCTGACTTTCGGGAATGGCATACAGTTATTAAAGACGAGTAGGCCTAGACATCATTTTTTGAATGACAATCACCAAACGCCTATCTGGACCCGAGAACCATTTCTTCAAAGTAAGTTACTACATATAGTGCAGTTTGTAACATTCTTTATGAAATTAGCTTTAAAATGATGTGCGATTCTATGTAGTATGCTTTGAAATTACAGATGCATGTCCATTTAAAAGTGGTTAAATTAATGAAAAGTTGATGATTGCAGTATTATAAACTAAAGAAAATATACATTTACATTAAGTTCTGTACATTTTTATGTTTACATTTTGAAAGTACTCCTATTAAAGGACCAAAATACCAAAACATCTCAAAATTGATAAGTAGATGCAAAAATGTAATTTCAGCCTGTGGTGCCTGGCCTTAAGTCATTAATTCAATCATTTGGTAAGCCATGAGGGAAGGCAAGCTGCAGACATATGGATTTTGAATTGTATTGCACAGTCCAATGGAACAGAGTAAATATGTATTATAACATCATAGATTTAGCCGGTTGTATCTTGTGGAATAGACACTGTTTGGAATGCGGTGTTAACCAATCAGCATTCAGGATTTAGACCTCCCCTCGATGTACAATAGTGCAATAATACATCTAAAAATAGAGGTGGTCAACAAATAACACTGACAACTGAAATTATTCTAAACTTGTTTGACTATATTAAAGCATACCGTTTAGTCAAACAATACTGCTCTTCATTTCTAATATACAGTACCAATCATAAATTTGGACACACCTACTCATTCCAGGGTTTTTCTTTATTTTTATATTTACTTTACTACACTGCTCAAAAAAATAAAGGGAACACTTAAACAACACAATGTAACTCCAAGTCAATCACACTTCTGTGAAATCAAACTGTCCACTTAGGAAGCAACACTGATTGACAAAACATTTCACATGCTGTTGTGCAAATGGAATAGACAACAGGTGGAAAATATAGGCAATTAGCAAGACACCCCCAATAAAGGAGTGGTTCTGCAGGTGGGGACCACAGACCACTTCTCAGTTCCTATGCTTCCTGGCTGATGATTTGGTCACTTTTGAATGCTGGCGGTGTTTTCACTCTAGTGGTAGCATGAGACGGAGTCTACAACCCACACAAGTGCCTCAGGTAGTGCAGCTCATCCAGGATGGCACATCAATGCGAGCTGTGGCAAGAAGGTTTGCTGTGTCTGTCAGCGTAGTGTCCAGAACATGGAGGCGCTACCAGGAGACAGGCCAGTACATCAGAAGATGTGGAGGAGACCGTAGGAGGGCAACAACCCAGCAGCAGGACCGCTACCTCCGCCTTTGTGCAAGGAGGAGCACTGCCAGAGCCCTGCAAAATGACCTCCAGCAGGCCACAAATGTGCATGTGTCTGCTCAAACGGTCAGAAACAGACTCCATGAGGGTGGTATGAGGGCCCGATGTCCACAGGTGGGGGTTGTGCTTACAGCCCAACACCGTGCAGGACGTTTGGCATTTGCCAGAGAACACCAAGATTGGCAAATTCGCCACTGGCGCCCTGTGCTCTTCACAGATGAAAGCAGGTTCACACTGAGCACGTGACAGACGTAACAGAGTCTGGAGATGCCGTGGAGAACGTTCTGCTGCCTGCAACATCCTTCAGCATGACCGGTTTGCGCGAGGGTCAGTCATGGTGTGGGGTGGCATTTCTTTGGGGGTCCGCACAGCCCTCCATGTGCTCGCCAGAGGTAGCCTGACTGCCATTAGGTACCGAGATGAGATCCTCAGACCCCTTGTGAGACCATATGCTGGTGCGGTTGGCCCTGGGTTCCTCCTAATGCAAGACAATGCTAGACCTCATGTGGCTGGAGTGTGTCAGCAGTTCCTGCAAGAGGAAGGCATTGATGCTATGGACTGGCCCTCCCGTTCCCCAGACCTGAATCCAATTGAGCACATCTGGGACATCATGTCTCGCTCCATCCACCAACGCCACATTGCACCACAGACTGTCCAGGAGTTGGCGGATGCTTTAATCCAGGTCTGGGAGGAGATCCCTCAGGAGACCATCCGCCACCTCATCAGGAGCATGCCCAGGCGTTGTAGGGAGGTCATACAGGCACGTGGAGGCCACACACACTACTGAGCCTCATTTTGACTTGTTTTAAGGACATTACATCAAAGTTGGATCAGCCTGTAGTGTGGTTTTCCACTTTAATTTTGAGTGTGACTCCAAATCCAGACCTCCATGGGTTGACATATTTGATTTCCATTGATAATTTTTGTGTGATTTTGTTGTCAGCACATTCAACTATGTAAAGAAAAAAGTATTTAATAAGAATATTTCATTCATTCAGATCTAGGATGTGTTATTTTAGTGTTCCCTTTATTTCTTTGAGGAGTGTATAATAGTGAAGACATCAAAAATATGAAATGACACATGGAATCATGTAGTAACCAAAAATGAGTTTAAACAAATCAAAATAACATGTATTTGAGATTCTTCAAAGTAGCCACCATTTGCCTTGAGCTTTGCACACTCTTGTCATTCTCTCAACCAACTTCATGAGGTAGTCACCTGGAATGCATTTCAATTAACTGGTGTGCCTTGTTAATTTGTGGAATTTATTTCCTTCTTAATGCATTTGAGCCAATCAGTTGTGTTGTGACAAGGTAGGGGTGGTATACAGAAGAGAGCCCTATTTTATCTGAGTTTGAATACCCATATTAACATACTGTATGCTCCATACTTAATGAGTACATTCTGCCTAATATATACTATTAGTTCATTTTAGTATACTGTAAACGAATGGTATCCTTTCAGTTGAGCGTACTAACGCTTCGCCTATTTCCCGGAAGTTGATGCTGTTGCTATAAAATCTCTTCCTAGCTTGTTAGCATAACAAATGACTAGCTAGACATTTTACGATTTTGGGTGTGTTTGTAAATTCAATCTGGAGTGCCCTCAGAGTGCGCTCTGGGCTTTCGTAAATCCAGAGCATTGTCAGATTGTCCGTTCGTGAATTCAGGACATTACGATCTCGGCGCAACCACTGGACGCTCGAGCTGAGGAGTGGGGTTGATCTGAGCGTTCTTACCTCACAACGGCAGTCAAGCACCCAAGCTAACTGGCTAACGTTGGCTAGCTTGCTAGCTACTTCCAGACACAAATGACAGAACACCTCACTCTGACCATTTTACTCGCCCTAGCAGAGCTGGTTAAGCTGTTTTCATGTTAACCAGAGCGTTGATGACTGTTTCTCTGCTGCTGGCAACAATTTAATTACGCTTTTTTTGCCAACGTTTACTTAGTGAGTGTTCATAAATTCAAGTTATTTTGCGCTCTGCCACACTCAGAGGAGAGATCTCTGAAATCAGAGTAGATAGACAGAATGAACAATATCCATTGAGAACGCACATTGACTATACCACTTAGCTAAAAAGGACGTGAATAATCAAGTCAATAAAATTTGAGTAGTTAGTTAGATTATACTTAATATACTGCCTGGCAAGTTCGATGTAATAGTAACCAACTAACGTTAGGTAACGAACAATAGCTAACATACCGGTACATACTGCTGTAATGCTATGCGTTTTGTATGGATAGCATAGCTAGCAAATTGTCAGCCAACAGAACGTGTAACGTAACTTTTTGGAAGTCATTACTTTATTACATTACTTAACATTTTCTTAACATTTGTCATAATTAGTTAAAGCAATGAATTTGTATCTGCTGTCGTTGGACTTCTGCTGCATATTTTCTGCCATTTTCTTAAATCTGAAAATGTTGTGAAGCCCATTTTCTTAAGAATTGCATTATGGGTCCTAAAAGCACGGAAATAGTGTCCACTGCTTGTATACTTCGTATTTTGACTAATTTAGTACGACATCCGGGAACTTTTGGCATACTAACCATATATATACTATGACCATAAACATACTACATACTCAATTTACTTCACAAATAGTACACTTAGTGCAGTAAGTATGAGTATTTGAACACAGATTTGGTAAAAGACCAAGTCCATATTCTGGCAAGAACAGCTCAAATAAGCAAAGAGAAATGACAGTCCATCATTACTTTAAGACATGAAGGTCAGTCAATCTGGAAAATTTCAAGAACTTTGAACGTTTATTCAAGTGCAATGACCCAACACACCTCCAGGCTGTGTAGGGGCTATTTCATCAAGACTGTTGGAAAAGCATTCCAGGTTAAGCTGGTTGATAGAATACCAAGAGTGTGCAAGCTGTCATCAAGGCAAAGGGTGACTACTTTGAAGAATCTCAAATATAAAATATATTTTGATTTGTTTAACACTATTTTGGTTACTACGTGATTCCATAAGCATAAAAAAATTCCAATGTACTGCTTAACAAAACTCTCTCACACACACACAGTCTATCATATTACCTTCTAATTCGGGTTTATCCAGAATCCAGTTTATGGTACAAAGATGCTGGCCTGTCCCTGTCCCATTTATGACTTTGAGACACAATTGTTCTCTCAATGAATATGTGTGTGTGTGTGTGTGTGTGTGTGTGTGTGTGTGTGTGTGTGTGTGTGTGTGTGTGTGTGTGTGTGTGTGTGTGTGTGTGTGTGTGTGTGTGTGTGTGTGTGTGTGTGTGTGTGTGTGTGTGTGTGTGTGTGTGTGTGTGTGATTTTTGTTATGCAGTACATTGGAATTTTTAGACAAATAGAATGGACGGTATCCCATCTAACAATGAAAATGTGCCCGCTTCAATACCAGACCTGGTTTGTCTAATCATGCTCACAGACAGTGTCGAGTTTGGTTGTGGATGGGGTTGTGTGGTCTATGACGAACAAAGCAATAGACAGAACCGAAGTCGTTGTATGAAATCCACTGTCTGTGTGTGGTTGAGTTGGTGAATTTCCATCCGGGGATATCGGTGTCAGGATGCTGTCTTTTGGCACAGTTGTGTATGTAATTGTAATATGTTCACTGTAGCTCTACCTCAAACTGTATTTTATACAATTAATAAGTATTCCATACTTTGACTGGCAATGTAGCTTAATTTATTATTTTTGTGTCAATCATCGAAAAATATGTATTATTTCATATTTTGCCTTTTTTATCCAATTAAAGACCTATACCTATTAAAATAATGTAAAATGCGCACATTAAACATTAGACGAAAATGTGGTTTTAAGCATATAAGCTTATACTTAACAAAACCTTACCCATAGACCGAAACAGAACCATATACGTGGTATATTGATTGTTTTATTTAAATTAGTTACAGTATTTGGGTTTTAGCTTAGCCTATGTGTCTATTAGTCCCTCAAGAAATGTGTTTTTTATTTGAATTTCTAAAAACGTGAATGCAGTCTTATCACTTGATATATAGGTTATGTCTAAGCTAAGTAAAAGAGTAAAAGCATGTTGTTAATAACTATGTTTCCATATGAAATCAACATTTACACCGCCATATAGGCAGGCTTACTGTAAGCTTGGACATATGGCTTAGGCTACCGGAAGGCCTAAGTATGCGCGCTGTTCCATTGTCTGCGTAATTGTTTATTGACAGACCTCCGTTTATGATATCCAAAATGTCCCCATCTTTTATTCATGCACTCAAGTGTCCTTGTAAATGTAGGTTAGAATAGGCCTACAGGATGAAATATTTAAAGGCATCTAAATATTTCAAACCAGCACCCTGTCACTCATCTTCACAATAAGGCCTACTGTTTTCCATCGACTGTGCCCTATCTGGAGGCCCTATAGTTAGGCTTATTCACCGATAATTAGCCTATTTTTTTATTTGTATAATTAACCTGTATTTAACGAAAGGAACCCATTGATACCATGGTCTCGTTTCCAATGGTGCCTTGAGAAAAACAGTTCAAGCAATGTGAGCAACACATTTAAGCATGATCACTACAAGTAAATTACATTACATTAAAAAGGGCAGTAGAAACGAATATATTCAGTCAATCAAAACAGGTGCAGTTTTCATTGGTCACGTTTTTTTTAAATCAGAGAGCTAAATTCACATTTCGGGGCCAATGAATCAAGTTTTAGAGTGAAAGGTAGGTCATTCCAGGACTGAGGGGCATAGGGACTGAAATCAGTTTTTACTAACTCTGAGGAGACCCGTGGAACCTCTAGTACCAACCAGTCTTGAGAGTGAGTCTTATATTTACTATATTTCCAACTTAGAGCTGAGGTGCTAAACCTATGTGGGTTCATGAATAGTGACCCCTTTAATCGTCTTAATCCGTCTAATGCTCTCATATAGCCTCTAGAGTATGTCTATCTGGTTACTTTGCAACAGCACACTGATAGTATAGGCTAAATGCCTACTTGATGACAAATGTGCTAATGCTTTCTTTATTCAAACCAACTTCTGCGTTTGATTACTATTACGATACTACGATAAAACATGTATAGATGTTTGAAAATACGAAATATATTTAAACTATGTCCATTCTGCAAAATTCTGCAAAAAAACAAAACATTTTGGAGGTATGTCTGTGAATGATGGAGAAGCTATGACACGCAGTATGAGAATGAACAGCTTCACGTGCAGAATGAAGACAGTTTCATAAACGCGCTCTATGAGCCTCCCATAATTCATGCAAAAAAAAGCCCGAAGGGATCTCTCTCTCTCTCTCTCTCTCTCTGTGTGTGTGTTTTCCGTCAGAATGAATTTTACCACTGTAGCCAGCCACGAAATAATCTGACCCGACACTTAAAACCATCTGCGCTATCTATCCGCCTTCTTATTTACTAAATCATCCCGTGCACAAAACGTAGTGTATCTGATACTAAACCCGAGTAGCCCGGCAGTGACACGATAGTTTTATACGCAAACACATTCCGTTTTTTTCCTGCAGTGTTTAGTAAATCACGTCTCGTTGATGGGTAGTGTGCACTGTGTAAATAAGAAACCAATGTAGCAGCAGGGATTTTATTAGACGAAACAGATGTGAATAAAATGTGACAGCGTATCAAATAAAGACTATTATATGTCGATCAATGTACGTTATCAGTAGGACCGAATTTGAAGTGAATCAATCCAATTGTTTTTGCATAAAAACCTAGACTGAACATCGCATAATAAAGCCATATTTCTGATTATCAAATGAATCGAACAATTCTAGAGCGTGGATGAATGGGCTAGATTTTCAGTCTGCATTAGCCACAACAACATTCAAGAGGATGCATTGCTATTGTAGTCTCAGAACATTCGTTCTCTGTTGTTTTTATTCGTCATTTTCAGAATTTAAAAAACGGTATGCTTTATGATAATATCTGTCATGCCTGCTGCTTGGATGTTATTTTCCAATGAGAGGTAAGCGTTTGTTAAATGTATTGCGTTTTATTTGGCTCGTCGCTTTTCTTCTTCACAGCTATGACTTACAAAGTAGAGGATGTAGGAAAACATGGAATCCAATTAAAGGTTTGAAGACAAAAAGCTAAGGTCAAAATGTTTACATTCTAAGGCGCTGTCGAGCACTGGGAGGTGCTGAAATCCCTTAGTGGCCCTTTCCGCGTGATTGGTAAACTTGACAGTTACTGACGGGCATCCATGGCAACCACGAAACCAATCTGCCAAGTCCAATAGAAAATCAGCAGAGGGGCTGACTGTCTTTTCCCTGTTCAAAATGTATCTCGGTTTTAGTTTTTTTATACCTCTTGTACTTTCAACCTACGAAGTTCACCAGCCGATCGCTGCAGTAGCCAGTCAGAGGGCATAGTTCCTCAGTGTTTTTAACGGTTGATCTGTTCACTTTAGGATTGCCTTTTTGCCTGAGAGAGCGAGAGGGAGAGAGGATAAGCGCGAGAGGGGAGCGTGTGATAGAGAGAGACGGAGAGGAAACGAGAAGCCTCCATGTTTCAGCTGCCTATCTTAAATTTTAGCCCCCAGCAGGTTGCGGGGGTTTGCGAGACTCTGGAAGAGAGCGGGGACATTGAGCGCCTAGGTCGCTTCCTCTGGTCTCTGCCCGTTGCCCCGGCAGCCTGCGAAGTCCTCAACAAGAATGAGTCGGTGCTTAGGGCGCGGGCAATCGTGGCATACCACACCGGGAATTTGCGAGAACTTTACCACATCCTGGAGAACCACAAGTTCACCAAAGAGTCTCACACTAAACTACAGGCCCTGTGGCTGGAGGCGCATTACCAAGAGGCAGAGAAGCTGCGGGGCCGCCCGCTAGGGCCTGTGGACAAATACAGGGTGCGGAAGAAGTTCCCTCTGCCCAGAACGATATGGGACGGAGAGCAAAAGACCCACTGCTTCAAGGAGAGAACCCGACATTTGCTACGCGAATGGTACTTGCAGGACCCTTACCCGAACCCGAGCAAAAAGAGGGAGCTCGCACAGGCTACTGGACTTACTCCCACACAAGTCGGAAACTGGTTCAAAAATCGTAGACAAAGGGATAGAGCGGCGGCTGCGAAAAATAGGTATGTATGATGCAGTCTGTAGCTTACCTTTCTATTTTATCAAAGATGGTCTGAAGTTGTTTCAACATTTATTGTAATCTTTTTAACAAAAACAACCCTGCATTGCGAATTAATCACAGTCAGCCTATGCACTTGCATTTGTTTCAATGCGAGCAATTATTCGGGCAAAATTTTAAATCGAATTATTTGAATTAGGTTATGTTGTTTCGAGTAAACATTGAAATAGAGCTGTCTATAATATATCAATAGGCTACCCTATAGTTCAGTTACCTTTGTTCATAAATAATATTTACGGAAATGACACCATAAACGCTGTAGCCTATTGAAATGAAGTAAAATGCATGACAAACTCCACTATGAGACTTGCCCTTGTCATTTTCATTGCAAAGTTGACTATATAGATTTGCCAATAATGTGTATTTACAGTGTAAATACAATCACAGAGTTTCCCAAATTGACCATTATCTATGGTAGCCTATATCCTTCCCAGTAGCAAAACAGCTAAAGCATATAGCCAATATGCTAGGTCAATGTCTCAATAACTCCGTTCAGATTATCTGTCTTTTTCCACAATGCATTTTGCATGTATTGACAGCTGTCTGTGTAGGCCCAAGTCTTTAAACCTAATTTAACAATAAACATGCAATATGTCTGAAACATTTTGTATTATGGATGTTGCTCAATGAAAGACAGAAACACAGGAGCCATACGATATTATTTGTTCAATCATGTATAATGAAATTTGTGTTGATCAACTCATGAAGGTAGCAGGTGTATTGAATACATCTGAATTGTTTCCTTTAAGAAGATATTGGAATTACAAGGCTAGTCTGTCTATCTATAAAATGTGCTCAATCCATAAAATGGGCTGGGGTTACTGTGTGTTGCTTGTGTTTGTGTGTTTACTAGCATAAAATTGCATTGTTGGGCTCCTAGCCTGGCACTTGTGCATCAGATTGCTAGGCCTCAGCAATAACTATGTTTCAATTAAGGATTACTTTGACAGAACCTATTCGTATTGGATTGTGGTTAATTCCAGTTTTCCCTCAACGTCTGTCTTTTATCCAGGCTACAGCAAGGGTTGTCCCAAGGCTCGGTTCGGTCTTTGGCTGATGATGATGGAACCGTCGATCGACTCGGTCCCGCCTCCAGCCCCGAGGCAAGTTTGTCGAGCAAAGCCGCCACCTCGGCTATCTCTATCACTTCCAGCGACAGCGAATGTGACATCTAATGGCGCACAAAGCAGTCGAGAGGAGGAAGAGGATACATTGACAGTATAAAAATGAAGGAGATCCTGAAAAACAATCTAACATAAAAACAGTCATAGTGCCTGCGTTTGAATTGAAAGAAACTGTTCTTCTTTGATGACTGCCAAAACATGAGGGTTCTAACGGAATGCCCTGTCTTAAAGCTATAGGCTACTTTCATTTTTTTTTTCGTTTTCCACTATGGATGACTGAAGCTAATGCAAGCTGAAAGAAAATGTAAAGAAAAAACATATTCATATTCACGATCCTTTTTAGGGATGACTAATAAACCAATGCCTCAAGTTGAAACTCAAAATAAATAAAAAATAAGGGAAAAAGGAGAAGACATTCGAGCGCCTAACCTGCTATTTTCTGTGGGTATTTCATGTTGAAAAGACGCTGTAATATTTTTACTTTACTTTTAAAGTTGTATAAATAATGTTTATTTACTTATTTAAATGATAGGCGCTATTATAATTTGATATTTTTTTGCTTGGTGTTTTTATGTTTACCTTGTCCACAGGTGAACCCGTTGAGCATGTGCGCTTTAGTGAACATGTGTTTCAGTAAAAAATACAAAAAAGTAGCCTAAAGAATCTTAATAAAATTATTGTTGATCAAAAGAACAAAACATCAGTATTTTTATTCACAGATATTGAGAATGGTGTTTGCAGATATTGTATTACCCGATTATTAGCCTACTTGATATTATTATCGAGTAACGCCTAATTTGGCATGATACTTTAGATTATATTTTAGGGGTTTGGGACGATATTTAGAATATGATATATG
The DNA here is from genome assembly GCF_045791955.1 of Oncorhynchus clarkii lewisi. NCBI lineage: Eukaryota > Metazoa > Chordata > Actinopteri > Salmoniformes > Salmonidae > Oncorhynchus > Oncorhynchus clarkii. The sequence goes on from NC_092171.1 coordinate 22,030,328, forward strand.
TGTGAGAGAATATTTCAAATATCGTCCTATGACAGGTGTGGTGCATCCTACTGTATTATGTTGTGCCTCTGCTTTGGCCTGATGGAGTGGTCTATATATCTGAGAATTTAGACATGTCAATAAGTAGGCTGCTTAACTACCAAATATCTTGATATGTGTGTGGACTCTGAGTAAGAAAATTAGTTTTATTCTTTATAATGCCACACTTTATAGTGCCCTGACAGGTCCTCGACGTAATTTGCCAACATGCCTCGCGTCATGTAATGTGGCATGACAGCGAGAGGTCAGAGAAAGGCCGTCAAACAAAACGGGATGATCTCCGAGTCCCGGAGTAAAAACAAATAGCCTTACACAACACCAGAATATGAAATGTGCTCTGGATGACTGATGAGTAGTAGCCTATAAAAATAGCTATTGGCCATTTTATTATTTTAAATCAAGGATCATTTTAAAACCTATTACATTTAATTTAGATAGGCTATAGGCATCGATTTCTGGGTGATAGGCTAAAACATTTTCTAGAATTGAATCTGCATGAAAAGTGACGGGTTCGACCGTTGATCTGAACCATATTTCCTTTATCGTATAATTAATGTCAGCTAGCCTAATGTCTGCCACGACTAGGCCTATGGCGATGTTCTTATGAGAGTCTGCAAGGTTGATAGCTTACAACATATTTCATGTTTCAGGTATTTGAGTAAAGTCTGTTATTTATATTTGGTTATTAATGGTTCAGTTAAACACTTAACGTGTTTAGGGGGTATAGGCAGAAATGCTTGAAGCAGACCATGTTACGGTAGGCTAAAAAACGCAATGGCTGTGATACATGTGGTTGTTTGATGTTATGATCAGACGTGATGCCGTTATTATTTTGTAATAGGGTTTGACCTAACCGTCTATAGATAGGCCCTTAAGTGTTTGTGTTATTGTTGTTTTTTTGCATTACGGTTTAGGCTAGTATTTAAAATTGTTACCACTAGCACACATCCCTGCCTATGATGAATATATGCCAAATAATGTTCTATTGGAACGTAAAGACGAGGGTAAACCGTGCATACACCTGAGGTTAAACTGTCTGTTCCCTCTTTATACGCGCTAACAGGATGTCAGCCCAAATGAGCAACGAAAATGAGAAATAGGCTAGTGTTTTTTCAATGGCTCCAGAGTTCTGGTTTTGGACAAACACCTGGATTTTCATCCAATTTGCAATTAATTACAGTAGCCAGTGAAAGAGACAAGATGTATTCCTCGAAACGTCTTTCAGCTGGAACAACACATAAATGCAATGTTTCGGGTTTTGGATAAAAAGAGAGAGGAAGCAAGTGAGGGGAAGAAAGGGGGGGGGGGGGGGCTTGAGTTTCTTTCAAATCATGGGGACAAAATGGCTGAATATTTCCGTTTCTATTGAAAATCAGGGCAACTAGGGGACACACATGAAAAAGTATTTTTAGCAGTATATAAAGTTGTCAGCGGTAATCAGCACTAATGATGCGGTCTACGGTCCCCGAGCAAATAAAGGGGCGCTCCCAATGTTTTGTGAGGGGAAGCAACACGAGTTTGTACCTCTTCAAAGAATTAACTGCTGTCATGGTAAAGTCTGCCAGCCTGGGTACGGAAGTCAGCATTTTTGTTTAGCGTGTGTGTTCTGGGGCAGCTGCTGCAATGTGAATTCGCAAGTAGGACGATTAAAAGGATTTAGCCTAATTCTCAATTTATTGACTATTTTCTGACTGACTTGTACGTTTGCAACAGTTATAACACGTTAATTGTGCTCCAATAAACATGACGAACATTTTGAATAATGAAGAAAATATGATATAATATGTTGGATATATAACCACTGAATCGGGCGAAATTCATTGACTATTTTTCCTTAGACCTTCAGCACTTTTATATATTAGTAACATGGTATCTTCTTGATTTTTGTGTCGTTTGTAATCTATATATAAAAATGAAAGCAGATGGGACCCAATTTCAATGTTTGTGTCAACCATAATTTGAAAGAAGTTTATCTTTCTCTTGAACTCCAATCCCTCTATGCTGTTGAGTCTTTATGATCGAATCTGTCATAGCAGTTCAGCAGTGATACACAACGTGGTGCGAGCTCGTGTCAGCACTGACAGTAGGCTATGGCTACGTGGGCTATTTCTCCTGCAGCAGTTACATGATATTATCTTGCTATTTACCACATTAGTCTGTATTTCTACACGCGTGTCTTGAACTGATTCGTAATGATCACTAATCAATGTTAGTTTATCACAGGGTTATTTTATGCATATTTCTTCCAACGGTGATAGTAGTCTCTACAATTTCTATTTTGATTGGTTTAATCTCTGGCATATTTTTCTCCACTCTGCCTCTTGATGTTTATATTAAATCCCCTGGTTTTAGGCGTATTTTTTATTTAACAGGCTCTGCTATAGCCTAGGTATGGTCCTGTGAAAAACATATTCAAATATATGTATTATTATTATTATAATTAGTAGGCCTACTGTTATTATTATATTATTATTATTATCACCTGTAGTAGGCCCTTTTCGTAAAACAGACTTAATATCCTAACTTGCCATAGAGTAGACCATTCACCTCTTGCCTGAGTTTTTCCTGTTTTCCCTAAAGCGGATGAGGTCATTAAATTACGTAGAAACATAAGTGCATTTAAGAGCTTGTCCTCCTCCTTAATTAGCAAAGCTCTCAAGGAGGACCCCACACTGCTCCATCCCTTTCCCATAAACACTCTGTCCCGTCTCCCCACAATGTGCTAATTTGATTTGACCACTTTCTTGATGTCGTCTCTGCAATGACTGTCGTTCAAAACTTTATATCTCTTGGTTTGTTCTTCTTAGCTTGAATTTCACAATTTCATGGATTCTTCTCTATCTTTGTTTTATTGGTGTGGTAGGCCTATTATTGTTGGCTATATCGTCGGCCAGGGCCACACCAACTTTACTGCTCGTTCGTTCAGCAAGACATTCACTGACTGGAAACACTCTGCTATCAATATTCGTATTAAAATTAATAAGAATCCTGAATATATTTTATACTCTAGAAAATGGCTTGTCTGTAAGTCAGTTATGTTCGTTCGCGTTTGTGTTGCATGTGTTTTATTGAAGTCAAATACTGTACTTTCTTCACTGGAACATTGTCTCTTTCATAAATGAAGTTCACAGAATGACTATAGTGAAGGTCTATTTACCATGTATTCACGTTAATAAACATTTTACATTAAGAAATTGCATGAAAGCATGCGTTTCACAGTAGGCTCCCAGAGAATGCCACGGATGACCTCTGGTGGTGATATTGGGTGGTAGCCTACTCTACTGCTTACTGGAGTGGAGAGACGCCGCTTGTCATGGTAGCCTACTTATTTACAATCACACAACCTAATCATTTAAAATTAAAATGGTTCCATTGTGTTAGAATGCATTATGATTTTCGAAAGCTATTTTTCTGGAATGCCTCCAAGCTCTAATAAAACGAACATAGCCTAATATCCTCCGCATAACCTGTTGTTTTATGTTTCATAAAATATCTCCAAACTGAAGTCAGCCTGAAGACTGGCTTTTTTCTGCACGCTTGCACTTTTTTTTCTTTAGGGCTCCCGAGAGGCACAGCGGTCTAAGGCACTGCATCTCAGCGCTAGAGGCGTCACTACAGACACCCTGGTTCGAATCTAGGCTGTATCACAACTGGCCGTTATTGGGAGTCTCATTGGTCGGCGCTCCATTGGCCTAGCGTCGTCTGGGTTTGGCCGGTGTATAAATAAGAATTTGTTCTTCTCTGACTAGCCTAGTTAAATAAAGGTAAAAATGAAAAAAATATAAGTTTACACCAGCAAAAACAATTTAAAAAAATACAAAGAAGCAACGGGTTTCACTTAGTTGTTCACAGTATGTGACATAGTCCCACCCTAACCTTTTGTCTAATCGTCTTGCACCGCACCCCTCTGGCAAGAGGCAGTCAACGGCAATTATGATGATGTGTAGGCCTCATAGAATTCGGGAGACGCGTTTCAGCACCATGGACAGGGAGGCCACCGCGTTTCAGCACCATGGACAGGGAGGCCACTGCGTTTCAGCACCATGGATAGGGAGTGCAACCGGGAGGGCACCTGGTAGGGCACCCATGCACCCATGGACATTTCCGAGATACCTAGTTCTGACTAGCACATGAACGTGGCATATAGCAGGGGTGCTACAATTTTTGGGCATGTATAGCAGGGGTGCTCTAACTTTTGTGCTTGGTGGGCCTAGGCGGTGGGCCTCGGGCCGAACAAATATACATAATTTAAACAATAAGGTAAACAATAGCTTTTTCGGATCTTTAAAAAAAAAGTAATCCTAAAATGACACTTCAAACATTAATCAAATGGTAGCCATATAACTTGACCCCTAACAACACAGTCTGATTACCAGTATTAAATATGTATTAAAACTTTTTTAACCTTTATTTAACCAGGAAGTGCTCATTGAGATTTAAAATCTCCTTTTCAAGAGCACCTGGCCAAGATAGGCAGCACCAAGTCATTACAAAAATTACAGACAAACAACTACAAGTAATCTAGTGAAAACCATAGAATTCACAAGAGTATAACAAAATCAAAAACTTTTACCATTGTATCATAGAAACTGCAACCAAGTTTCTATGTTTATAAGACTAATAACTTTTTCCAGCTTTAAAGTAAGTTTCCTGCAATTCTACATATTTTGCTATAGGGCGTGGAGAACATTTTGCAGTTTTAAAGCATGTTTAATGCAATCTACTCATTATGCCAACGGTTGGAGTAAAATTGTTGCAGTTTTAATGCTATTTTGCCTGCAGTTCTACACATTTTGCCATGACTTATGCCGTGTGCATATGATATCTGAATGAGAGTGACTAACAAAATCAATGGGGGTCCCTGGGCCCATGCCCTGGGTCCCCAGTCAGTAATTCGGCCAGGATTACTACAAGGTTTAGATAGCTGGCTAGATTAATTTAACTAGAACTGTATAAAATGTTATCTGGCATGGGCTAATTGATTGACTGTCAGTGACTGACATAACAAGAGGAAAACTGCTGAGGCACTACCATATTTAAAGTAGCATGTTGTGTTTTTTTTACTATGCTATCTCTCAACTGGGATGGCCTCCCGGAGTAAAAACAAATACACAACACCTCACTCAGAAAAAAAGGTTCCGTAGGCTATATAACCACAGTAAGTGTATCTCACTGGGCACAGACATCAATTCAACAACGCAATTTCATTGAGATGAAGTGGAAACATCATTGATTCAACCAGTGTCTGCCCAATGGGATGATTTTATTAGCTAGCATTTAGTTTGCAGCAGCCCAGGTTTGTATGAACCTTGCTGTTTGCCACTCTGACCTCGGCAACAATGTTGCAAAATAGGAATTCGATCTCCCCCTGCCATAGTGAGTGAATGGTGTCGGACGAGAGCTAGTCATTTTTCTGACCAGGCGAATTCATGCAGTAGGATAGTTAATATGGATATAAATGTCAATGCAAAACAGCTAAAACAAATTAAAGGTAGCTAGTTAGAGGTCATTTCTGAGTTTGACTTGCCTGTCTTATCTTTTGTTAGCTGTTGTTGGCAAAAATCCTCAAGAGGTTCTATGTAGAACCCCAAGTTTTTCTAAGAGTGGGCCTACAGATTATGAAATGTGCACTGGCTGATGGATGAGTATAGAAATACATGTTGTCCTACATTTTAATTTTAACCATTGTTGTGTATTTCAAATTAAAGATGATTTTAATTTACATTTAATTTAGATTAAATCATTAAAGCATTGATTTCTGGGTGATAGACTAAAACATTTACTAAAATGTTATCTGCATGGTAGGCAATAGGCTGTTCGATCATGGTTTAATTTATCATAGAATGAATGTTTGATAGATAGCCTAATGTCTGCCACAATTAGCCTTTGACCGATTCTCTTATGAGAGGCTACAATGTTTATCTGACAGAATACAGTGTGTTAGTATCAATCAGAAAGTATTATTGTCTGGCAACAGCATAATGGGGGTCCCACAGGGATCCATCTTAGAGCCTTTACTCTTTAGCTTATATATAAATTACTTGCCTCGTGTGTCATGGTGTTGATTTACAAATGTATGCAGATGATACTGTTATATATACACATGCCACAACTGCAGAAGAAGTTGCATCTAAACTAAGTGAAGCTATGGCAGTTCGCAGCAGTCAAGTCTTAGTTTAAATATGAACTAAACTGTTGGTATGTCTTTCTCCAGAAGGAGACATCTTGTAACTTTTCCTGACATCTTTATTAAGGCAGACTCTAAACAGACTTTTAAAAATAATGTTAAGAAGTTGGTCAATACTGTGAAATTTAACTTTAGACATATAAGAAACTGCCTTAACACTAATGCTGCTATGGTTTATGTCTCAAATTGGTCACAACCAGGAGATATGACAATCAAAATATTGCAATCTCTGTACAAGCGTGGGTAAAGCTGCTTTTTAAATGGTTACGTCGACTTGCTCCACAACCCTTAAGTAGTCAAGTGACTACTCTATAATCTATAGGGTCACATTCTAAGGGAGCAGTGAATGGCAACTGTAGAGTTCCAGTGTGAAGAATAGCACTTGCCCAGTCTGCATGTTCTTTAAAAGCTGTTCACCACTTGAACCAACTACAGAAAACTTAAAACATGTGGCTATAGTGTTCGTGAGTTCACACAAAAAAAAGTTAAAAAGTGGTTTAAGGAACAGCAGGGTTGTAGCCACTTATTAACCTTTTTTGTTGCTGTTTGTAGGTTACTACTATTTGATTGTTTATATTTTATACTATTTAACTGTTTCTATTTATTGTATTTTATTTTCCATTATTAAAAAAATAAATAATAATGATAATGTTGAACTTCTTGCTTCTGTTATTTTAAAGCCAACATGGACTGTTTTTTGTTGTTGTATTTTGTTGTTGTTGTGGGTGGAAAATGTGTGATGTTAAATGTTTTTAATCTGTCTTTTAGGTTTGGAACAAATCAAGGTCCGTCTAGACCAGACAAAAATCTGACCAATGCCTACTTCTCACTTTAAATGTATTTTTTTTGTTTTTCATTTATGTTTGGTCATTAATGGTTCATTAAAAACACTGTACATTTTAGGAGTAGGCCTAGGCATAAAGGCTTGTACCAGACCAGTTATGGTTGTATAAAAAACACAATGCCTATAGACAGGCCTACATTTGGTATTATGATGCTATGAGCAGTCCTGCAGATATTGTTTATGATAGTTTTTTTTTGCCTATACCCACCTATAATACCCTAAGTGTTTCTCTCACCATTACCACAAAGCGATGTCCCAGTTTGATTCACTATGGAGGGATACCATACCTGCTTATTTTTCAGAAACCATTGGTCCTTTATTACAGCCTATCCAGAGGCTTCGTAATATAAATGCAAGATTAAATAATTTGGTTATTAGCAGTCAGGCCTTAACCTAGTGTTTGCATGTCATTCCCTTAAAAGAAATGTGAAATTTGCAGTTTTACACATGTGAACAGGCTGTTTTCACATGTTGAGCTTAAATTTCCCATATGAAACCATATTTTCACATGTATTCAACTTAGAGTTCACATGTTAAAACCACCTTTTCACATGTGAGGAGAATAACATGTTTTTACCTCACATGTGAATTACATGTTCACATTTGAAAAACATTAACATGTGAAAATCTCATTTGCAGTTTCACATGTAAGAAATCTCCACATGTGAAAATCTGACTTTCACATGTCAAATCAAATCAAAGTTGTATTTGTTGTGTACACAGTTTAGCAGATGTTATAGTGGGTGCAGCGAAATGCTTATGTTACTATCTCTTAAAAATGCAGTATACTGTCAAACAGTCCACAAATAATCAAACATTTAAAAAACAAACATGTGGGGGTGAAAGTGCTATTCTCCTCACATGTGAAAGGTGGTGTTAACATGTTACAGACAGTAGCAATATTTCCACATGTGAAAGGTGGTGTTAACATGTTACAGACAGTAGCAATATTTCCACATGTGAAAGGTGGTGTTAACATGTTACAGACAGTAGCAATATTTCCACATGTGAAAGGTGGTGTTAACATGTTACAGACAGTAGCAATATTTCCACATGTGGAATAGCACATTCTGCCTCAATAGTATTATATGAGTATAATAATTCCATTATAAAGAAATATTATTTATAATTTCTTAGTTGTCCACTCAATTGTTATTGTAGTCCTCCATGGGATTGCATTGATATACATGTGTACTTAGCGCAACCACGAGGAAGAGGCATTCAGAGTGTTAATGTGTCCGTGGCCATTGGAAGAAGCCCAGAGAAAAAACAGAGAAGCTAGCTCTCCGTGTCTCCTAATTCTTTATCCTGTTTCCTGGTTTGTATGCATGGTTACGTTTTCAAAATCTAGAGATAACACGTTTAACTAAACTGTGTTGAGTTTTCTGGTCAATTTTAATTCAAAATTATTTAATTGTTTTGTCTGAGTGAAAACAAATGAGATTTTCCTATTCACATGAATGTAACCAAGGTAAGTATTCAAGCTAACTTTTGTATTCAAGTCAATGAGAACAAGATGGCACTCCGTAACATTTTTTATTCCCATTATAAATGTTTTGGCTTAAATGGTTTTATTTTTTTTTACAAACGATGGCTCATATTGAGTGTATTTACATGGGTACATATTAACCACGCGATAACTAGCTATTTTTAGCTTCTGTTATTATTAGCTGTCCATTGGTTTTTGTTACTTTTAATATACAGGCTTAAGGGTATTTTCATGTATTTGAAAAATGTGTGAATGTGTGCTTTTGGAATGAATGTAAATAGACACTTTTCTACAAAGAGATGATTTTCAATTAGGACTGTCAGCTTTAATCAATTAACTCAGTTAACTTTTTGTAATTTTAGTGCACTCATTTTTTAAATCGTGATTAATGACATTGTCTGAAAGAGTTCAAAATACACTGAAAACATCCAAAATACATAATCTACACAGCTAAAAACATCAATGGGATGTCAAAACAAGTTGACATTGAGATGGAAGAAAACGTGCGTTTATCAATTTGCCTTATTTTGCTGACCTTTACTTTGGACAAAATCAAGATGTCAATATTCTTATACTGCTTTTTATATCAATTACAGCTCAGTTTGAGCAAAATCCTGCAATTAACTCAATAAACATTTTATATGTTTGACAGACCTATTTTGAAATGAACGGTCAGTATTCTGACATTGAGATAAATGTATAATAAATATACAGTACATTGGAAGAGAAACCTAGTGTTGGCTCTCTTGGTCTAATGGTCAAGACATTGGCTTCTCTCGTAGGAGACCTAGGTTTTAATTCCAACGGTTACAAAAGCACACGCTAAATTTTTAAAAAAGAACAGGATTTTTTTGTTTTCACAAATACACTACATATATACAAAAGTATGTGGACACCCCTTCAAATTTGTGGATTTGGCTATTTCAGCCACACCCATTGCTGACAGGTGTATACAATCGAGCACACCGCCATGCAATCTTCATAGACAAACATTGGCAGTAGAATGCCCTTATTTAAGAGCTCAGTGACTTTCAGCTGGCACCGTCATAGGATGCCACCTTTCCAACGAGTCAGTTAGTCAAATGTCTGCCCTGCTACAGCTGCTACAACTCTAAGTGCTGTTATTGTGAAGTGGAAATGTCTAGGAGCAACAACGGCTCAGCCGTGAAGTGGTAGGCCAAACAAGCTCACAGAACGTGACCGTCAAGTGCTGAAGCTGGTAGCACGTAAATGTAATCTGTCCTCGGTTGCAACACTCACTACCGAGTTCCAAACTGCCTCTGGAAGCAACGTCAGCAGAAGAACTGTTCTTTGGGAGCTTCATGAAATGGGTTTCCATGGCCGAGCAGCTGTACACAAGCCTAAGATCACCATGCACAATGCCAAGCATCGGCTGGAGTGGTGTAAAGCTCGCAGCCATTGAACTGTGGAGCAGTGGAAACACATTCTCTGGAGTGATGAATCACAATTCACCATCTGGCAGTCCAACGGAGGAATCTGGGTTTGGTGGATGCCAGAAGAACGCTACCTACCCAAATGCATAGTGACAACTGTAAAGTTTGGTGGAGGAGGAATAATGGTCTGGTGCTGTTTTTCATGGTTTGGGCTAGGCCCCTCAGTTCCAGTGAAGGGACATCTTAACTCTAGAGCACACACTGACAGTCTAGATTATTCTGTGCTTCCAACTTTGTGGCAACAGTTTGGGGAAGGCCCTTTGCTGTTTCAGCATGGCAATGCCCCTGTGCACAAAGCGAAGTCCATACAGAAATGGTTTGTCGAGATCGGTGTGGAAGAACTTGACTGGCCTGCACTGAGCCCTGACCTCAACCCCATCGAACACCTTTGGGATGAATTGGAATGCCGACTGCGAGCCAGGCCTAATCGCCCAACATCAGTGCCTGACATCACTAATGCTCTTGAGGCTAAATGAAAGCCAGTCCCCCCAGCAATGTTCCAACATCTAGTGGAAAGCCTTCCCAGAAGAGTGGAGGTTGTTATACTTTAGCAGCAAAGGGGGGACCAACTCCATATTAATTCCCATGATTTTGGACAGAAATGTTCGACGAGCAGTTGTCCACATACTTTTGGTCATGTAAAGTAATTTGTTCACGTGAAAAATGTACATTTACAAAATTCATGTGAAACTTTACACGTGTGATTTTTTTCATGTTTTTTTAAAGGGTTGAAACGCTTATGTTCTCATGAACTCATTCCAAATGAATACATTTTTTGTAATATACACTACCGTTCAAAAGTTAGAAATGTCCTTGTTTTTTAAAGAAAAGCACAAAGCTGCGTTTTGGTCCGCCTCTCCTTCACCTCAAGAAAAATGTTACAGAATCACCCACCACAACAGGACCAAGCGGTGTGGGGAAAAGCAGCAACAGCAGGAGAGGCAGCAATGTCTGGACTATACGACTTGGAAAGAGAGACAGTTGGGCGGTCGACCCAGGGAGAGTGCCGGAGCCCGCCTGGGATTCGCTGGAGCAGTGCGAAGAGGGGTATAGGAGAATGGAGTTGGAGAGACAAGCACGGCGGCGCGGTATGAAGCCCGAGAGTCAGCCCCAAAAATGTATTGGGGGGGGGGGCACAGGGAGAGTGTGGCAGAGTCAGGAGTCAGACCTGAGCCAACTCCCCCTGTTTATCGTGAGGAGCCAAGGAGGAGATCAGAACCAGAGCTGGTGTTGGAGGTGAGCGAAGCAGAGACTGTGAAGGAGTTAATGGGGAAATTGGAGGAGAGAGATATGAGGGAGTTGCTGGTTTGGTGCATGAGGCATGACATTTGCCCGACGGAGCGTGTCAGGGATTTAATGGCACCTGGGTCAGCTCTCCATACTCATCCTGAGGTGGTACTGGTCAGGCACCGTGTTATGCGGTGGTTCGCACGGTGTCCCCAGTACGCGTGCTTAGCCCGGTGCACTACATCCCAGCTTCCCACATCTGCCGGGCTAGGGTGAAGATCCAGCCAGGGTGGTTGGTGCCAGCCCTGCTCTCAAGATCTCCAGTACGCCTTCACGGTCTGGTCCATCCTGTGCCACCTCCACACACCAGCCCTCCGGTGGCAGCTCCCCACACCAGGCTTCCTGTGCGTGTCCTCGGCCCAGTACCACCAGTGCCAGCACCACGCACCAGGCCTACAGTGCGCCCCGCCTGTCCAGCGCTGCCGGAGCCTTCCTCTCCAGCGTTGCCGGAGCTTCCAGTCTGCTCAGCGCCGCCAGCGCCGCCAGTCTGCCCAGCGCCGCCAGCGCCGCCAGTCTGCCCAGCGCCGCCAGCGCCGCCAGTCTGCCCAGCGCCGCCAGCGCCGCCAGTCTGCCCAGCGCCGCCAGTCTGCCCAGCGCCGCCAGTCTGCCCAGCGCCGCCAGTGCCGCCAGTCTGCCCAGCGCCGCCAGCGCCACCAGTCTGCCCAGCGCCGCCAACGCCGCCAGTCTGCCCAGCGCCGCCAGTGCCGCCAGTCTGCCCAGCGCCGCCAGTCTGCCCAGTGCCGCCAGTGCCCCTCAGCCCAGAGGGGTCATTTAGTAGGGTCACTGTGGTTAGGCCACGGAAGCGGACAAGGTGGTGGACTAAGACTATGGTAAAGTGGGGGCCACGTCCAGCACCAGAGCCGCCACCGCGGACAGATGCCCACCCAGACCCTCCCCAATAGGTTCAGGTTTTGCGGCCGGAGTCCGCACCTTGGGGGCGGGGGTACTGTCCCACCCTGACCATAGAAACATACAAAGCAAACTATGTTTGGTTTGGTCAGGGTGTGATTTGAGTGGGCATTCTATGTTACATGTCTAGTTTGTCTATTTCTATGTTTGACCTGATATGGTTCTCAATCAGAGGCAGGTGTTAGTCATTGTCTCTGATTGGGAACCATATTTAGGTAGCCTGTTTGGTGTTGGGTTTTGTGAGTGATTGTTCCTGTCTCTGTGTTTGCACCAGATAGGGCTGTTTTTTTTGTTAGTTTTTTTTTCCACATTTCTTGTTTTGTTAGTTTATTCATGTGTAGTGTCTATATTAAAGAACCATGAATAACCACCACGCTGCGTTTTGGTCCGCCTCTCCTTCACCTCAAGAAAACCGTTACAAGATGCCCATTATCAGCAACCATCACACCTGTGTTCCAATGGCACGTTGTGTTAGCTAATCCAAGTTTATCATTTTAAAAGGATAATTGATCATTAGAAAACCCTTTAACCGCAAAACACCAGTTTCAACGTCAACAGTGAAGAGGCGACTCCTGCATGCTAGCACTGTCCAGTGTCTGTTCTTTTGCCCATCTTAATCTTTTCTTTTTATTGGCCAGCCTGAGATTTGCAACTCTGCCTAGATGGCCAGCATTTCGGAGTCGCCTTTTCACTGTTGACTTTGAAACGGGTGTTTTGCGGGTACTATTTAATGAAGCTTCCAGTTGAGGACTTGTGAGGCATCTGCCATTTTGAGCATGTAATCAAACCCACAAATACTGATGCTCCAGATACTCAACTAGTCTAAAGAAGGCCAGTTTTATTGCTTCTTTAATCAGAACAACAGTGTTCAGCTGTGCTAACATAATTGCAAAAGGGGTTTCTAATGATCAATTATCATTTTAAAATGAACTTGAATTAGAAACTTTTGAACAGTATATATGTGTATATATTACAATAAACATATTTGACAAACAGAAACCTACATAGACAATAAGAACAGACATTCCAAATTAATTCTACAGAACAGTTTCTCAAGTGTTGTAGAAGTATGTCTTAAAGAATTCAGTTTTCCAAGTCCACCCTTTCATCATGCTGTAAATTGCTTTTTACATTGCTCCAGACAGATCAATAGTTTGTCTGCCTTGTCCCTCTTGCCTCACTCACAATCTCACATTTGTTACAAGAAACAATTCAGAAATATGCAGCTATTATCTGACTGGTGCCTATGTAGTGAAGTCAATCAATGTGCATATCATCAAGATTCTCTGTGCACACAAAGGGCCTAATGTGAACTTGGATCCTCAGTCAACTTCCTTGCCTCAAACAATTATTAGAAATAAGTGGATATTGTTTTGACATTTGCTGGTGAGAGCTTTGTGAAATTAATAGGGGTTAAAATATGTGAAAGGGAAATAATGGGAAGAACACATGCAGGTCGGAAGAATAGAAATTTGTGGCAGTGTTCTATTATCAAGGGATGCACGAAGCACGCTGTAGGACAGGCAGAATGGTCAAAACCGGGAAAACTAGGAAACAGGAACTAGAAAAAGACAGGTGCAAGTGGAAAAACACTGGTAGGCTTGTCGAACAAAACAAACTGTCAACAGACAAACATTGAACACAGGTATAAATACACTGGGGATGATGGCCGATACCTGGAGGGGGGGGGGGTGGAGACAAACGCAAAGACAGGTGAAAGATCAGAGTGGAACAGGGCGCCACCTGGTTGACCGGGGTGCATGCCTGGTTGACTGGGGTGCCGGTCGATCCCGCAGTCATAGGATTGGTACGGTGGAAGCGAAGTCTCCTGGGCCTTACTGAACACCAGGAGGTCCTGGTACTCCACGGGAATAGTGGAGCGGTCCGGGGCAACTTCCGAGCCCCCAGGAAGACTTCCCAGGGAAGGCTGCGCTGATCTCAGGCAATGAGCATGGCAGAACGGGCTTCAGGCCACGATGGCACCAGCAGACCAGTCAGTCAATAAGGGGATTGTGTCGCTGGAGCCAAGAGGATCCCAATACCACGGGAACCTGAGGAGACTTACTAAGCGTGAATTGGATCATCTCGCTGTGGTTCCCTGACACATGTACAGTAGGTTAATGGGGGTGGTATTGTGGGTGATCCGGCCTATAGAGCGCCCGTCCAGAGCTCTTAACGCCCATAGGAATGGAGAGGGGCTGAGTGGGATGCCCAGCTCGGACGCCAGGGTAGCGTCCATAAAGCTCTCATTGGTCACAGAGTCAATAAGTACCCAGAAAGATTTCAACTGGTTTCCCCACAGCAAGATGGCATGAAAAGATGTGCGGGTAAGGGGAGAGGAAAAGTTGTCCGTATGGCCCACCAGAGTACTCGCTCCTACCAGTGAGCCTGGTCTTTTAGTGGACAGGTGGCCATGAAATGACCAGTAGTCCCACAATGCAGGCAACTCTTCGTGTGAAGCCTGTATAGCCGTTTGGCTGGGGACAGCCTAGCTCTGCCTAGTTGCATCAACTCAGGAGGAGGTGAAATGGTAGACTTCGGAGACCCTCTGGGGAACTCGGGTAGCGTCGGGTTCTCTCGGCAACGGAGCCATCAGGGACTTCCGGGATGTCTTAGAGGCGAGTTGGAAGCCTTGGGCGGGTGAGTGAAATTGAACCTCCTCTCCTTCCTTTGCTTCCGTCAAGGCGATGAGCGAGTCGAGAGCCGTCGGTAGTTCCCGGGCTGCAAGCTCGTAGTTTACTTCCTCCGATACTCCTTGCAGGAACATGTCGAACAACACTTCCGGGTTCCAGGTACTCTCAACTGCCAACGTGCAGAAATCCACTGCATAGTCTGCCACACTACGGGAGTCTTGACGAATCTGGATTAGCTTCTGGGCAAACTCTCTCCCGAACAATGAAGCATCGAAAACTTTCTTCACCTCCGACACAAACTCCTCCAGACTGAAGCATACTGTTGTTCCCATACTGCCTTAGCCCAGGCTGGAGCCCTCCGGGACATCAGCATGATGAGGTACGCTATCTTAGAGAGCTCTGAGGGGAAGGAGGAGGGCTGCATCTCAAGGATGAGGGAACACTGAGCAAGGAACGCCCGACAGGTGCCTGACTCTCCATCGAAGCGTTCAGGGGGATGTAAGCGTGGTTCCTGAGAAATCGTGGTGGCCAGAGAGCGGCGCTGCTTGCAGCCGGGTTACTGGCTGGAAAGTTACCATCGTGTTAGGCTGCCTAACAGACAAGCTGCAGAATTGTACCAGCAATGTGTTCAACGCTCGGTCATGGCGTTTGGCCAAGGTCTGGAACCCTTCCATAAGACCACGAAGCAACTCCTTGTGCCTTCCAATGGTGGCTCCTTGGGAGGAGATGGCGTTGCAGAGTTGGCACAAGTCTGCTGGGTCAGTCAAGGCCAGTTCGTACTATCGCGTTTCAGGAGAAGACCCAGATGCAGACAGTATTGAAGTAACACAAGTTTATTACTAGAACAGGGTACAGGCAAAACGAAATGTCAAGGGCAGGCAGAGGTCAGTAATTCAGGGTAGTGTGACAAGGTACAGAACGGAGCCAGTTTGCGCTGTTCTGTGAAGGGAATAGTAAACAGCGTAGTACGAGATCGTCAGTTTCTTTGCAATTTCTCGCATGGAATAGCCTTCATTTCTCAGAACAAGAATTGACGAGTTTCAGAAGAAAAGTCTTTGTTTCTGGCCCTTTTGAGCCTGTAATCGAACCCACAAATGCTGATGCTCCAGATACTCAACTAGTCTAAAGAAGGCCAGTTTTATTGCTTCTTCAAAGGGAACAACAGTTTTCAGCTGTGCTAACATAATTGCAAAATGGTTTTCTAAATTATAAACTTGGATTAACTAACACCAGTGCCATTGGAACACAGGTGTGATGGTTGCTGATGTGCGCCTATGTAGATATTCCATAAAAAAATAATCTGTTTCCAGCTACAATAGTAGTTACAACATTAACCATGTCTACACTGTATTTCTGATCAATTTGATGTTATTGTAATGGACAGGAAAAAAATGTGCTTTTCTTTCAAAAACAAGGACATTTCTAAGTGACCCCAAACTTTTGAATGGTAGTGTACGTAAATGCCAATAAAATAACGTTTTGGTCAGTGTGGTGTATGTGTGTAACCTTTATTTAACTAGGCAAGTCAGTTAAGAACAAATTCTTATTTACAATGACTGCCTACCCGGACGACCCTGGGTCAATTGTGCGCTGCCCTATGGGACTCCCAATCACGGCCGGATGTGATACAGCCTGGATTCGAACCAGGGACTGTAATGACTTCTCTTCTCTTCTCTTGAGATGCAGTGCCTTAGACCGCTGCGTTTGTATGTGTGTGTTAACTATTTACCTGTACTAGAATGATTAATTGGCCGCAAAAATGTTAAATATCGGTTATCGGTATCAGTTTTTTTTTGGCATGGAAAGTATCGGATATCGGTATCGGCCAAAAATGTCATATCGGTGCATCACTACAACAGACATGTGTGTGCCTTTCCAAATCATGACCAATCAATTGAATTTACTACAGGTGGACTCCAATAGCTCAAGGATGATCAATGGAAACAGGATGCACCTGAGCTTAATTTCGAGTCTCGTAGCAAAGGGTCTGAATATTTATGTAAATAAGGTATTTCTGTTTTATATTTTAATACATTTGCTAAAACTCGTATAAACCTGTTTTTGCTTTGCCATTATGGGGTATTGTGTGTAGATTGAAGAGGGGGAAAAACGATTTAATCTATTTTAAAATAAGGCTGTAACATAACAAAATGTGGAAAAAGTCAAGGGTTTAAGCGAGCAGTGTGTCAAGAAGCAGTGTGGCTTTGCAGGGGCGTGTTTCGGAGGACACATGGCTCTTGACCTTCGCCTCTCTCTAGTCCGTAGGGGAGTTGCAGCGATGGGACAAGACTGTAACTACCAATTGGATGTCACAAAATTGGGGAGAAAAAGGGCTAAAAGGACACACACAAAAAAAGACTTTCAGACCATGAGGAACAAGATTCTCTGGTATGATGAAACCAAGATGGAACTGGTCTGAATGCCAAGCGTCACGTTTGGAGGAAACCTGGCCCCATCCCTACAGTGAAGCATGGTGGTGGCAGCATCATTCTGTGGGGATGTCAGTGGCAGGGACTGGGAGACTAGTCAGCATTGAGGGAAAGATGAACAGAGCAAAGTACAGAGAGATCCTTGATGAAAACCTGCTCCAGAGCGCTCAGTACCACAGACTGGGGCGAAGGTTCACCTTTCAACAGGACAACGGCCCTAAGCTCACAACCAAGACAACACAGGATTGGCTTCGGGACTAATGTTAATGTCCTTGAGTGGCCCAGCCAGAGCCCGGACTTGAACCCAATCAAACATCTCTGCAGAGACCTGAAAATAGCTGTGCAGCGACTCTCCACATCCAACCTGGCAGAGCTTGAGAGGATCTGCAGAGAAGAATGGGAAAAACTCTCCAAATACAGGTGTGCCAAGCTTGTAGCGTCTTACCCAAGAAGACTCAAGGCTGTAATCACTGCCAAATGTACTTCAATAAAGTCCTGAGTAAAGGAAATTAATAAATGTAAATGTATTTTATTTTTAATACATTTACAAACATTTCTAAAAACCTGTTTTTGTTTTGTCATTATGTGTGTAGTTTGTGTGTAGTTTGATGAGGGGGGAAAACAATTTAATCCATTTTAGAATAAGGCTGTAACATAACAAGGGGTCTGAATACTTTCTGAATGCACTGTATAACAGACATGACCTCATCCATAACTTAAGGCTGGTCTGACGTCCAATCAGGTTATCCTCCTGCAACAATGCTGTTATTTAGATCAAACATACAGTTAGGTTGACTTATTACATCTGCTAAGGTTCAAAGTTCAAGATCAGGGATTATACTTAATTTTACCAAAAAAACTGCATTTACATATATTTAAAGTGCTCCAGTTTATTCTCTTACTCTTCACATCCACTAAAATTACCACACACAAGGCATGATAGACATGAATCATTTTGATGATATAACTTGAGTATGTGACATCAAGTTTAGAATTAAGGGCATATATAAACTGCAAAATGCCAGTTTAGATTCCATGATTCATTAAAGAATGCATAAATGTATCTTTTGAAACGGAGAGTAGAACAACAAAGGCTCGTGTGAAATATTATCACCCACTAGATGGAGACTGTGACTATAAAGATGCATCAAAGAGAACATGCTTTGTTCCAGTAACAGTAGCCTAACAGTGACATCACTGATTCAGGTTCAGATTCAGAAAACTTTAATGTCCTTAGAGAGTCAATTCATTTTGCAGCGGTCATAAAACCATATCACATATAAACATTTCAAATAAATAGCAACGGATATTTTCAAGCAAATAGGCAGGGTACGTGCAGTTTCATAGCGCAAGTGTTAAGTGCAATTAGTCCAACATTTTGTTGAATTGCAGAATTGCATTCGGAATAAAAGAGTACTTGGCCCTATTTTTTTAACCTTAGGTAGGCTGTACCTGTGTCCAGAGGGAAGGAGCTGGAATTCGGAGTGGAGTGGATGGGAAGAGTGACCGCTATTGTATTTGCCTTCTGGTGGGCTCTGCCCAAGTAGAGAGATGACAGTTCTTGCTGTTGCTGCCCATGATTTTCCCACAAGTCCTGACTATCTTGCCCAACCTATTTTTCTGTGCAACCTTGATATTCCCAAACCAGCAGGTCAAGCAGTAGGACAGAATGCTCTCAATGAATGATATACAAGAGAACCAGGATGATTAGAACAACTGATGTGTGATGTCTCTTGACTGTCTGTTTTATAAAGGGTTACCTTGTTGTTTGAAATTAGTAGGTGTCCTTAACTAATTTCCAGTATTCTCTGTATTATTTATTATTTGTTCCCACTGGGCACAGATGTAATTTCAACGTCAATTCTACGTTGGTTCAAGGTCATTTCATTGAAATGACATGGAGACAACGTTGATTCAACCAGTGTGTGCCCAGTGGGTTGTTTTTTTAGCACTATTTTTCTGTCAATAAAGTCTCTGTCAATAAAGCATGGATTTCAGAAAAAAAGGGTGTGTCAATCACTGTGTCATCATGGTGTGTCACTGAGCTCACACTTGTGCACATCTTGATGAGTACACGACTCCACTCATCTTGAATTAAACACTATGTATGTGTATGTTAAGTATGGGACAGGCCACATGAGCTCTCCAGGTTTTAGGTCCATGTCCAGTAAAAACGTCTTATCTTGCAGTAAATCAACATTGCCACATGGTGGCGAAAAAGACCGGTGTTATATGTCCTAACTCAGTCAGGGATGAGCAACTCCAGCCTCGCTCAAAGGCTGCAGTGCCTGCTGGTTCTTTCTTCCCCATTACACTTTATTTTATTATTATTTATTTTTTTTTTAATTTTACCCCTTTTTCTCCCCAATTTCGTAGTATCCAATTGTTGTAGTAGCTACTATCTTGTCTCATCGCTACAACTCCCGTACGAGCTCGGGAGAGACGAAGGTTGAAAGTCATGCGTCCTCCGATACACAACCAACCAAGCCGCTGCTTCTTTAACACAGCGCACATCCAACCCGGAAGCCAGCCGCACCAATGCGCCGGAGGAAACACCGTGCACCTGGCCACTTTGGTTAGCACACTCTGCGCCCAGCCCGCCACAGGAGTCGCTGGTGCGCGATGAGACAAGGACACCCCTACCGACCAAGCCCTCCCTAACCCGGGCGACGCTAGGCCAATTGTGCGTCGCCCCACGGACCTCCCGGTCGCGGCCGGTTACGACAGAGCCTGGGCATGACCCAGGGACTCTGATGGCACAGCTGGCGCTGCAGTACAGCACCCTTAACCACTGCGCCACCCGGGAGGCCCCCCCATTACACTTTATTGATCCATTCATGTCACTTATTGTTCAGAAAGTGCACACACATGGTTTTCCAGTCATTGATTTGAAGGAAATAACCAAAACCAGCAGACTCTGTGGCGCCCAAGGATTAGAGTTGCCCAAAATCATAGTTTGAAACAATTTTTACCCCTTTTTCATGATATCCAATTGGTAGTTAGTCTTGTCCCTTCGCACAACTCTCCTACTGACTGGGGAGAAGCGAAGGTCAAGAGCCTTGCGTCCTCCAAAACACAAGCTGCACTTGCTTCTTGACACACTGCTCGCTTAACCCGGAAGCCAGCCGCACCAATGTGTTGGAGGAAACACCGTCTAGCTGGCAACCGGAAGTCCGCTTGCAGGCATCCGGCCTGCCACAAGGAGTGGCTAGAGCGCAATGGGACAAGGAAATCCCAGCTGGCCAAACCCTCCACTAACCCGGACAATTCTGAGCCAATTGCGCGCCACCTCATGGATCTCCCGGTCACAGCCGGCTGTGTCACAGCCTGGGATCGAACCCGGATCTGTAGTGACACCTCAAGTGCTGCGATGCAGTGCCTTAGACCCCTGCACCACTCGGGAGGCCTGCCATTGCAGATTTAGTCTATTTTGTCTATTACCCTCTTGGCGCCAACCAGCTGTATGGGGCCATATTGGGCATGATTCACATGGCCATATCTCATAAATAATTGGTACATACAGCCCAATGATGGCTCAAAATGTTTGAGGGGGTCTGGAAAACACAGTTTTCATGGCTAGTGTAAACACTCTAAAAGTTATAGAAATGTGGCAGGAATCCTGCCCTGTACACCTCACTTTCTGTGAAATCCCATAGGAATGCATTATGTCCAGCAAAGCGAATGGTAACACATTTTAACAAAATAGTTTTATGATGAGACCTTTCAGCCTTTACACAAAGTAAGTAACATTCAAAATAAAGATGTCAAGCTATAGTGCCATTGCAGATTGAACCTATTGTACTCTAAATTACTAGTTTTCCAAAATGACTTCCAGCTCCATAGGGCCATGTTGGGCAGGATTCACATATCTCCATAAATAGTTGGTACATAGAGCCCAATGAGGGCTTAAAATGTTTGAGGGAGATCTAGAGAATACAATAAAATGGCCCTAGTCAGCCATATGTATGTATCCTTAAAGATTTTGTAGAAAAGTGGCAAAAAAGTGCCCAGAAACCTACCTAAATTCTGATTCTTGAACACACTTTCATCCTAATTTTCAGCATTTTACATTTAAACACTTTTAGAAAAAAAAGAAAGAAAAAAACGGTGAAATGGGTGTTCCCTAAAGTCTACTAATTACAATGATATATAATATTATATTCTGTATTTTGTCAATTTCTAGAAATATGACAAGAAACCTTCCCTGTATTTACTTCCTTGTACTTAGAATGTTGAAAAAGGAACCACAGACAAAGCCATTCCTATTTAAGCAATCATTGGGCTGTATGTACCAATTATTTATGGATATATGGAGCTACGAATCCTGTACAATTAGAACCAATGTAGCTGGTTGATGATGATTTTGGAAAACTGGTCCTTTAGAGTATAATTGGTGAAATCTGCAATGGCGCTACAGCTAGACATCTGTATTTGGACTTTTACTAACTTTGTGTAGCCTGAAAGGTCTCATCATAAAATTCTGTCAAAATGGGTTACCTGGGACCTCCCGAGTGGCGCAGCGGTCTAAAGCACTGCATCGCAGTGCTAGAGCCTTCACCCAGGCTATGTCGCAGCCAGCCATGACCCATGAGGTGGCGCACAATTGGCCCGGCCTCTTCCAGGTTAGGGGAGGGTTTGGCTGGCCGGGATGTCCTTGTCCCATTGTGCTCTAGCGACTCCTTGTGGTGGGCCAGGCGCATGCACGCTGACTTCAGTCTCCAGCTGTACGGTGTTTCCTCTGACACATTGGTGCGGCTGGCTTCTGGGTTAAACGAGCAGTGTGTCAAGAAGCAGCGTGGCTTGGCGGGATTGTGTTTCAGAGGACGCATGACTCTCACGGGAGTTACAGCGATGGGACAAGACTGTACCTACCAATTGGGGAGAAAAATGGGTACAAAGTATTGGGTTACCTGCCTCTCTGCTGGACATAATGCATTCCTATGTGATTTTACAGAAAGTGACGTGTACTGGGCAAATTTCCTGTCACATTTCTTAAAATTGGCACAAAACAGAAAATCACGTTATGTATCATTGCAATCAGTAGACACTCATATAATTTCTTAGAGCATTTACATGTAAACTATTGGAAATAGCCATTAAAACATTTACGGAAAACAATAATTTGGCACTCATTTTCACCACCGTTCTACTTAACAGGATACATACATATGGCATATTTTGGCAATTTTGTTGTGTTTTCCAGACCCCCATACAACATTTTAAGCCATTATTGGGTTCTATATACCAATTATCTATGGAAATGTGGCCAAGTGAATCGTGTCCAATATGGCCCCATGCCGCTTGTTGGGGGCCATATTGGAAATAGCCACCATAGGGGTAGTGGACAAAAACTGTGAGGGCAATATAGCCACAAATAACGTACGTCTTTAGACATGCCGTAGCTGTGTGTGAAATTTGGTGGCTCTATCACAAAATGCACCATTACTTTTACGTAGCAGCTCGACTATGCTCAAAATGATCTCAAGACAAGCCCCATGAAGGTCTTAAGAGTATTTTATGATCAGAATTATCGTCTACATTATCTGCTGGGTTTATTTAGTGGGTAGTTAATATTACAAAGTCATTTTGATATTGTTTGGAATGATTTTACCCTATTTTCTTCTCACAGGAAATCCAAATGGCAGCGGTATGATTAAAATGGCCACCCTGGTTGACTGACAGGCTTCCAGACTGCCGCCAAATGTTTGAAATGTTCCTTATAGTATTTAGTATTAGTGTACCAAGATTGATAATTGTATTATAAAATGCATGACTATTTCACCTGCTGGTGGACTAATCCATGTAATCTTATTCATGCACTATAAGATCAGCACTCCTACTCTGAGACGCTTTATTCATATGGGCCCTGCAATTCAAATTTAAAATTTAGTTATGAATATGAGGCAAAAGTACAAAATGTCACCTTTAGCTGGACGTAGTTTTATGCTAGTTTTCTTAATTGAGCTTAGCCCCCCCTTTCATAAGTATTTGGACATCAGTTTAAAATAAATGTATGTACTACAAAGCTTAGTATTTGGTTGCAAATCCCTTGCCAAAATAACTGCACCAAGCCTGGCTGCAACCCATTTACTTTACTGAGGGCTTGTGACGTATATGATTATCATGTCATGATATTAGATCTCGTAGCAACACCTAGCTTCACAAATCATGATGTTGAAAGATGGAACTGTTTCAAGACTACCAGATTGTCCCGAGAAGCACATAACACAAAGGAGCGAGTCAGGGCTACCTCATCTGTGTGTCTCTGTCTTTTGTGTGGATTACTGTGTGGATTACTGTCTGCATGTCTGTATAGGGTAAAGCAGGTGTGTTTGCATATGCCTTTGTGTCGATGTCTGAAGTCATGCATCACTGCATGATAGTACTCTATGTCAATAAATATGGTGCTTTACTATCGAGCAGCACACTACAGTAGATTATGATTATTATTGAGTGAATTATTGAGTTTTAATGTATGACTGCTTAGCCTATATCACTGTATGCACTGTATCATGGTAGTGGGTGTGAATATCAATGTGTAAATAAGTGTGTTGAGAAGTGCAAGTGCTCCAGTTGGGGTTCTATATTTAAACACTTTGGTCTCTAGTTTCTGCAGCTGTCACCAAGTTTAAGCTCAGCACCTTTAGCTTTTCTCAGACTGCTCTTGAGTTAGAGTTATACACCTGCCAAACCTTTAAGAGAGAGTGACAGTGAGGGACTCTCTCTTACCCTTGAGGCGGTGGCGGTGCCCCCTCAGCAGAACATCCCTGTTGAACATGTCATCCCCCTGTGCACAAGTGACTCCCATCACACACAGCTGCTGCCGCGAACCACCAGTTCTGTCAGCTAGTTGTACCCAGCTTTAAGTCATTGAATAAAGTTGCATTAATACCACTTAGTTACATGCAGTGTGATCGATTAATTAATGTATCTGTCTGCAGAACATGCATGTAAGCCTACTCAATTCTCTGACTCTCAACTACATATTGGAACTGGTTATTGTAAGTAGGTAATTCATTTGACCAGGGACAATAGCTAGACATTCTAGTAAGAGCGGTGTCTAACACATACCGTAGACAACTCTTTCTTACCTGATCACTGTAGTCACCTTTCAGGGAAGGGTAGAATAATGCACCCGGATGAGGATGAGGATGAGGATGAGGAAAAGTGGCGCGGGTGTTTACAGAGCGTTCACATTTTATTGGACTTAAGTTTCTTTGGAATGTGAATGAGATTGTCTTCAGGTGAACACAACATAATCCTGCGCACACAATGTGTATTCATTTGTAATCTATTTTATTTATGTTGAGATGTTTATTTTTCATTTAAGGCTAATCTAATAGATTTAGCAGCATCCTTCTCAAACTTGGGAGTGGCTTTACTGTCTGGGGCGTTGGTAAAACAAATGTAAACACCGCACCTGTTGTTTGCGCATCAGCATTTGTTTCACAGCCATTAGAAATCTTGACCCAATGCCCGTGCTTGCCTAGGAGTCATATTAACAACGTTTCCTTATTATCTACCCATCAGGGCTGTGGTGTAGGATGTAATGCTGTGTCTGTTTACCCCTCATTGGTTCTCTATTGGCACACACACACACACACACACACACACACACACACACACACACACACACACACACACACACACACACACACATGTTGATTTTACTATCCAAGTGGAGAACAATTGCTTTTTCATTGAAAATCATATTGTCCCTAACTCTAACATTAAACCTACACCTAACCCTTAACCCTTAACACTAACACTAATCTTAACCCTAAACCCTAACCTTAACCTCAAACCCTAACCGTAAAACTAACCCTAATCCTACCCCTAACCCTAATTGTAACTCTAATTGTAAACCTAACCCTAATCCTAAAACAGGACCTTTCCTTTTGGAGACAGGTGAAATGTCCCCACTTGTCAAATTGACCTTGTTTTCCTAAAAGGATAAAGGATAGTAAAGTTAAACCACACACACACACACACACAAAGCCTAGGTCAATTACATTTTCATTCGGTTGGTTTTATGGTTAGGCTTGGCTAGGTCATGATGACAGCAACAGTTCCTTTCTGCTGTTCTCCACTGTGCCACAGATATGCTGTAGTGCATACCCAAAGGAGTGACATTGTCTGCTTTTGAGCCTTTGAGCACATAACAAATATCTGCATCTAGTGGTAGACCTATAAACCAATGCTCTGTAAGGGTGGTCTTCAGTCCCTCTGGCTGCTGTAAGTGGTGTGGAGGGGGGGGGGGGGGGGGGGGGTAACCCATGGAGAGCGCTGTAATTACCCATGGCCACTGTCACAATGCAGCGAATGCACAGGACATCACAACCAGGACATTTTTAACCCCTTCTCATCCCTCTGCCTTTATGTCCCTATCAATGAGGATGAGCTGTTGGTTACATTGGTGAAGTGTATTATACTCCCAACCGTATACCTAGCCATGCCTGATCATATATGTATCCCTCTACCTAAGGTGGCATGCTGTCAATAGCAATCTAGCAATGTTGTCTGCCTTTAAAGATGCTCATAAGGATTCCGTCTTCTGTTACAGGTTGAGAGGTCCATGTTCCATCTGTGAGGTCAGGGAAGGGTGCAGAGTAGCTTGCCACAGATATCAGGAGAGTAGCAAGACAGATGAGGTGGGAGTGGTCAGAGGTAAGAGGGGAATGCATACATTTATCTCTGTTCTTGAAAGAGGTCTTTCTCTCTCGTGCATGTACACAATCACACACCCACAAACACACACAGAAACACACAGTAGGTTAACATAATATTTTATCTCTCTCTCTCTTCTGGACTCACTTAACTAGAGCATAACCAGTGAACCTCTTATGAATGACGAGCCACAAAGGCATTCCCACAAGAGAGGCTTACTGGCGATATAGGACAGGAATGAGAAGTTTATATTCCTTAGTGCACGCATATCTGCGGCATAGGGGTCCTGTGTCCAAAGTACTGGTAACGGTTTCCATCCCCCTCTCTATCCTTTTCCTTCCCTCTCCCACCTCCCTCCCATTCCCTCTCTCCCTCTGTCATCTGCAAGCTAAAATAGCCTGAGCAGATTTTTCTTCTCCCTTTTGTTCCTTCTCAGGGAGATGTTTGGCACACAGACGATCGTGTTCCAACTTTCATTTCCTTAAATATTTTTTGGAGGACCCAACAAGGGTATTTTATCCTGTGCTGGCATATGGGAATGAGGGGCGAGGGGAGCGGGGAACTGGATGGAATCTAGATTTCTGGGACTTGTCTCTCTCATGTCACCAAACAAACACAAACTACATTTTGCACCGGAATCTGGGGGGGAGGAAGGGGTGTGATTTAGGGCTGGGGGCGTCACATAAGCTGTTTGTGAACCCCTGGGGTAGGTGCGTGACGTCCCATGGGACAGTGGGGTATATTTCATTATCCCATATCCCATAACACTTCCTCCTGTTGTGTCTGCCTGTGCCCCTTACGCCCCTGGGGCCATTGCATGCAGCCAGGTAACATTAGCTCCATCAGGTCTCTCTAGGGATGGATGGTTTACTAAGGATAGTAATATTTGTAGTATTTATATTGTGGAATAATGTTATTGCTTTTTAGTTTCATGCTTTTCTTTAGTTTAGTTTAGATTAATGTGTGGTGCATGTGTATATGTACATGTATTTGTATGTGTGTGCGTATACCTTCTCTGAGGCACATCACAGTAGTGCGCTCCAACTAGAATTGGCACAGGATAACAAGAGCTGTCAACTTGTGGAAATATTCAGTTCCAACATCCCAGACTGAAGTCACTTTCTTGTGTTCAAAATTTAATATTAGAAAAAAATATCTACGTATCGCTTTTCCTACTAAGGTCCCAAAATACCGATATCTGATTCTGAGAAACCTAGCTTTCTCTGTGAGGGTTGGTTACATGAGCCCAGGCCTTCCAGCTATATTTCTCTTTACAAGCTTTTTTCAAAGGCGTCAGAATCGAGTTCCATCTTGTCCTCCACCTTTTCTATTTGTAAAGATATTAAAATTCCCATTCATTGTCTGCTCTACTTGACACATTTCATTTGACACACAACATGCTATCTTACACAATAATAGCTTGGGTTCATAGTCTGTGCTCCTCCTTGTCTTTGAACTCTGGGTCATGCATCACTCAGCATAGTGAGATAGAGATAAATATTTCTTTCACCAACGCTACTAGGAGCTTCCTGTTGTACCAGAGGCTTCCTGCTGGACCACTCTGAGAAGAGACTTTCTATGGCGCTCACTGTTTGCATTGAACAACACACACGCAATATTTACCTAGAAACACTACGGAGAACAGCTGTTTAAAGGTTATAGCACTGTATTATAGTACACACTTTCTCTCTCTCTTACACACACACAAACACACATGTTTGTTCTACTATCCTTGTGGGGACCAAACAATTGATTCCCATTCAAAATACCATAACCCCTAACCATAACCTTAACCCCGACCTTAACCCCAAACCCCTAAACCTAACCCTAACTCTAATTCTAACTCTAACTTGCAATTGTAACCCTAACCCTAAACCTATCTCCTACGCCTAAAATAGCCTTTTTCCTTGTGTGGAACAGCAAAATGCCCCCACTTTGTCCTTGCTTTACTGTCTTTGTGGAGATGTCTGGTCCCCACAAGGAATGTAAAACCAAAAACACACAAACACACACACACACAGTTTTAGTCTGCCTCTGGGGCAGGCCAGGCCAGGCTAGAGCGTTGTCAGATCCATGCATCATTGGTAAGAAAATCTCCCCACAAGCCCGTCAACCCCCGCCCCACCTCCCTCTCTGCGGCAGACCTGAAAAGATCCTTTTGTCCCTCATCACCCCCCTTCTACCCCCATCTCCCCAAGCCCACACCCCTCATACAGTCTGTGGTTATGGATACCTGGGATTGTCTCACATGATGCTCCCATGTGGGGGTAAGGTTATACCTGCAGGCACTAGACCTGAGAAAGCCAACCCGAGACCAAGTTCCTTACCTTTGGCTTTTGTCCTCATTGTATATGATTGTTTTACTCACTCTGAGTTCTTACCAAAAAAATACATACCAGACCCCTCTCCCATGCTCTATAGCAGACTGTGTACATTAGTTTACTCGTCTTGATGTTTATTTACACCTGAAAAGGCCTTTCCTGACATTGATTTAATGGGACTGCAAGTTATATCCACGAAAAACAAAATGCCCTTGTGACTTCTCTACTGTCCATTAGCAGCTGTTGTTACTGACACCAGTCAGCTCACAGTAGACCTGATGCCACATCTCATCCAGGCCTAGTGCAAAAGGAGCCCAGTGGCTAAGGCTGAGGCCAAGGCTACTCCTCATAAACATGCTGCACTGCTGCACTTGTGGAATTCTCTGTGTGCCAGGTAGAGTAGACTGACATTTTCTGTGTGTCTGTCTTAACTGTCCAGTGTAAATGCACAGTGTGTTCAGTTGGAATCGGAAGTGTGGGATTCAGGCGTAATTAAAAGCCTTGTCCGAGTTTCCGCAAGGGATTGAATTGATATTCTATTTATACCCCCTGTAGAGGTGACATTGATGGCTGCATTCCTGTATGGTACATAGTAATCTCCTGTGTATCTGTCCTTTACCGGACATATTGCCCTTAGACTTAACTTGCATGTCTGCTTTGGTCCCTTTGTTATTACCTGTTAGCCAATTACCTGTTAGTTTTTCTCTGCCTGCAGCCACATGGGAGATTTCTTGTAATTTGGTCTGAAGTACCTATTTTGTTAGTCAAAGGTTTGCTGCACATTGCTTGTGGGTGGGAGGTAGAGTGCAGAATATTCCAAACCTATTTTTGAGTCACTTAAACTTTTTTAAGACATAAACTTGTTTATGTGTCTCCTGTGAATCAAATACACTGGGGTTCCTGATTTTTTTGGAGTTCAAACGAGGTCCAAACGTTCCTTCTTATAAGATTTAAAGGATACATGTACATACAGGGAATCCTGAGGCATTGTGTCAAGTTGCCTTTTGTAGTAGGGTAGACCTAGGGCTAGTATAACATATAATGGGGCACACTCTTTTCATGCCACTGATAAAAAATAGATTTTTGTAGCAGGTTAAGAGAGCATTTTTGCTAACCCTAATCCTTTTCCTAACCTTAACCTCAGTCTCCTACCCTGCTACATGATTTTTCCTAACCTGCTGCGTAAGATCTCCTAACCTGCTACAAAAAAGTATCTTCCATATCGAAGTGGCATGAAAAAGAGTGTTTCTCAACATATTATTGGAAAACTACTCAAAATCTAACAACCGCATCACTTCACAATATGAAATGCATAGCTGTAAGTGGTAAATATTCACTCCACTGTAGAATGCATTTGTTAATCATAACTGAGAAACAGTCCCAAATGACAACTTCCTCCGGGATGCAGACTGCCCCGGGCCAGGGTTCCTCATGCTACAGAGGGGCATAGACCTGCAATCTTCACAATCAGGCTCTAAAGCTAGCAACAACTGGTTCAGATTAGGCTCAGGAAATCCTTGGTGCTCTATGTTCAAAACAATTCACCCTGACATAAGCCGAATGGGTAGGGGGTGGGGGACGGAGGAGGTTACCAGAATCTTTTCTAGTGCAAGTGAGAAAATCAGTTTCAAAATATGAGCAGATATTTGGTTCAGGCAGTAGGCTATAAATGTTATTGTCCATTGACGATTGCCATATGGGCTAACTCACGCTACTTTAGACCCTAGTAATACCCTATACAAATCAGCCTTGCAGCAATGATTCTTAATATTATTCTAGTAGTGTTATTATTAGTATATTATTAGTATTATTGTTAGACAAATATAGTAACATGCTAATAACTAATAACAACAACAAAATTCAGATTAAGCTACTGTTGTTATTCTTGTTGGTGATGGTGGTGTTATAATTAACCATTCAATTTCCACAATTATTATAGGACATTTAGACTATAACAAGAGTGATACCAGGGTTATACCAGGGTTCAATATTAATTGTATTGTAATTCTAACATTTGTGCATGATGTTGAACATATCTGTGTAAGAATGAAATATTACAAAAATATACATGTATTTGTTCTTCTTAATAGGCCACAGATTCATGTAAGATCATCGCGTGAGCGCGCCTTTCACAGATGGTGTGGCTTTCCGGTGGCCCAGAACCGACAGAACAAACACTTGGAGAGAGCAAAGTAAACACTGCAACACAGACGTAATGATCCGCAGCGCGAGAACTAGGCTTCGCCTTAGGCAAAACATGGCTTTAAATATCCTCAACAAAACTTCTCTGTTGTGCATACCTCATGTCATGGCCCTTTTTACCGATTAGATTTTGGGCCCACATTTTAGACGTTCCCTATCCAGATGTTTTCTAACGTTAGTTATTCTGGATTGCTCATGTGTTTGGTTTCAACGCCTTTAGCATCTCTGAAATCCCACGACATTGAGTAAAAATTAAAGCAACAATTTCCACAAAATATGAAATATGTAGTTTTGGTCCGGAGAGTTGAACAGAGAACTTCATCCAGAGTGACACACACCAATTCCTCACTATCTCACCCATGTAGTCAGTGATCAGTGGCAAGTGACATTGACGCCTAAGTAACAGCATTTGCTTTTCGAATAACTCCGTCTACAAAAGTTTAACATATATATTTTTTTTTATTGTTTCCTGCCATGGCTGTGCGTAACTGTAGAGGCCTCAAGGCTACAAAATGGAGGAAAACCTAACCAATATGTTTTGATTTATTTTAGCCCATATTTTTTTGCATGCCCTAAATATATTTGAGGAATTAATTAATATATAGTATATGAATATATAATACTATTTATTTTATTGAGTGGATATACAAATAACACACATGAAACAAATGTGACGTCTTTTTGGTTTTATTGGAAACTCATTATTATGATTCTAATGAAAACGTTGTTTCTTAGTTTCCATAGCAGGAAGGTGCTATACATTTAATCCGAACAAAAATATCATAAATTAAGCAAAGGGCAGTCCAGTTTAAGTGTCTCGTTGACTTAAGAGTTCGTAAAAGGGGGTTGATTGTATATTAACGGGCAGGAGGGTACCTCCTAAATCGGATAAGCGCATAAAGGAATTGCGTTATAGTTGTAACCAAATTTAACGACAGACAAAAGTCAGTCTAGTTATAAGTTACCACAGTTTAATTTCATATATGTAGGCCTATTCAATCTGGTAGAGTTATCAGTCTTTTCAAAGATAGTATCAGTTTGCCTTTAGGAGCCTAGATCCACAAGGCTCGACGTTAGAGGTCCCAGCAACGAGTCTTGGAGTTGGTGCGGGTGTCCGTGCATTCCATGCAGCGGCTGTGCGCCACCGAGGCCGGTCATAGGGTAAGAGGAGACGCCGGGGTGACTCATATTTCCCTGGAGCAAAAGCAAAGAGTTCTGATCAGGGCTTTGTGGTGGAGAGAACTCATCTTCCGAGCTGGACATGAGCGACTTGCCGCCGTCGAGGGGAGACAGCTGGTTCTGTTTGTTGTTACCGGAGTTATTGTTTTCGCTGTTCTCTCTGAGAAGGGAAGATATGTCAAAATTAGTGATGAAGGCCTTTTGGACACAGGTTTACAGAATCTATAGTCGTATAGGCTAAAAACAAGCCATACATTTCAATAATAAGACAACAACAATCCAATACAATATTGGTTTAAACTTTAGGAGAAAGCAATTTACAAAATATTAAATCCGTTTGAATTATTTGTACATTTCAATTGCGAAATGTAAACTTTTGGTCACATACTTTTAATTATTTAATTAGAATAATATATCTTATCATACTGATTCCATATATTGACGACTTAAACGCGTGACCTGTAGCTCCAATTGTATATGTAACATTATCTAAATAGCTATAACTTCTTCAGATGCCAGAAATGTTTAGAACACTATCGAAATAATGATAGTCAATAGGCTGTCATTGGTTCCATTGCATTTCATTTCATTCCATTTGCAGGCCATAGGCTTTGTTTAGGGTTATCACACTAAATGTTGGAAATGTAATTTACTGTGGATAAATTCTAACTTACAATGGACAAATCATTCAGCATACATTTACTCTAATATTATTTGGGCCATCTAAAAATCAGCAGAAGGACATGTCACTGGAAATGAATTAGAAAGTTGGGAATTTATTCAACGATATTCCACCTGGGAGATTACGCATGTGATGATGTTCCGTTTATTATATTCTACTATTATCGTATAGGCCTATATGGCAACATTTTACTTTTTGATTTAAGCATACCTTTCTTTAGCTTCTGCGGCTCTGTCTCTCTGGCGTCTGTTTTTGAACCAATTGCTGACCTGCGTAGTGGTCAGTCCCGTGGCCTCGGCCAGCTCCCTTTTCTCTCGCGGGGAGGGATAGGGGTTATGCGTGTACCACTCTCTCAGAACACCCCTTGACTTCTCCTTAAAGCAATAACTGGTCTCCTCGCCGTCCCAGATCGTGCGGGGCAGAGGGAATTTCCTGCGGACCCTATACTTCCCCACCGCTCCAAGCGGTCGGCCTCGCAATTTCTCCGCCTCCACGTAGTGCGCTTTCAGCCACAGCTGCTGCAGCTTGGGATGGTTGTGCGGGGAAAACTGGTGGCTCTCCAGGATCTTATATAGCTCTCTGAAGTTCCCTCGGTGGAAGGCGACCACCGCCTTTGCTTTCAGTACACTTTCATTCTTGTGGAGGTGGTCACACGCTGGGAGAGACCAGAGAAAACGACCGAGCCTCTCCAGATTCCCTCCTTGTTGCAGGACCTCGCAGACGCAGGCTACTTGCTCCTGGGTAAACCCAAACGAAGGTAGTATTGACATGATGTCCGGTCCCCAGCCCAATCCAGAAGGATGATGAGAGTCAAAATATTCTTCACTGTTATTCTGTTCCAGAACCCTGTACAATCCGCCCGGGCAATATCCACTCAACCCCTGATGCGCACGGGAGATTCGGATGTTGATTGTTGGGACAATTTGTTCCTGTTGGAGATATGTCAGGCTTAAAGAGAGCGCTGCGCGATTCGTTGATTGGCTCTTCCACTGCCCTATACCCTGGCAGCCGAGCAGAACTGAGTTTGCAGCTCCGTTTCCTCCCTGGAGGGAATACGTCAGGGGCTGAAATTGGAGCCCCCCCCCCCACCCTGTACTCCTCTCCAGCGTTAGCGGAGGGAGCAGAGGTACCTAAATGCTAATCAATTATTACAGACCGCTTAAAGGGCATTTTTATCATGTCCTCGCCATGTTTTTGGAGAGTTTCAGACAGGGCTTGAAGTTAAGTAAGAGATCGATGGATATAGCTGAAGTAATTTATTGCATCACCATGCATGATTCATTATTGTCACTGTCAACCCCCCTCATCTTGCATTCGCGTTCATAGCACGCAGATTGTGTAATTCCCTGCTATTTTTCATAGTCTATTAATTATAAGTAGTTTATTTTATGAGGTGATATAATTTTAGAACTTCTTATGCTAGTTATACGTGTCATGAGTGCCTGCCACAAAGGTTGGGGCTTTCAGATAGGAAAGATAGGTAAAGAAACATCCCACTGGGCAAAAACTGGTTGAACCAACGTTGTTTCTATGTCATTTAACCCCCAAAATCTTTGTGATGACGTTGAATCAACGTGGAACACTTATTGGAGTTGCAAAAAGTCATCAACTTACAGGCATTTTAACTTAGATCCAATGACATGGTGAAAGTTTTTTGTTGATTTCAAGTTGAATTCACGTTAGTTGAAAACAACCAAATGTACATAATACCTAGACGTTGAAATGGCATCTATGCCCAGTGGGGTGCAACATTGTAAATATATTGTAAATAAACTGGCATGGGTTTAAAGCACCAATGCTATCCTATTTCAAAAATAACTTAGGATAGTTATTTGAAAGGCCTCTGTATGTAAATATTGCATGATGGTCTATTGATTAAAGAAACCTATAGGCCTATACCTTATAATGTAGAATATTAGCCTTATTACACGTTATTTCACTGAGTTTACAACGGACATTCTCCAAAAATAATAATGTGGTATAGATTATGGAATACATTTCATCTCCTTTTATTTAACGTTCAAATAATAGCCCTAATAAACCCAACGTTATGCTATTCAGTTTGTACATCAGTATTAAAGTAGGCTATTGCATTATATTTTACTGGTGTGACTCGACTCCTCTCTATGCACCAATGCATATGCCTACCTGACTGGCTGAACCTAAAAATGTGTTAGCACATTGATGGAAATGTACATTGATAAAATATGTATTTGAGGTTTTTTGCAACTTGTCTAATTCTTTCAATTTCCAAAAGCCTTGCCTACATCATTAGGCTCATATGTAATCATTAGGATATTCTGTTATATCTGTTTTTTTTATGTTGTTTCGTTACAATTCGCATTAGTCAATTTTAGACTGGCCTACCATATTGCACTAATTGTTAATTTATTATGGTGTGAAAATTTGATATTTCTATGAAATGATGTATTCCGGGCTCTCCCAAGGTTATTTTCTTGGAAATCGTCTTTCCCCTGCTGTCCTCAATGTTGTGGCGTGAAACATAACACCTATCCATTAGTACATTAGTGATGTGAGTCACAGGCTCTTGGTCGTTGAGTCGTTATTTTGAAGGAAAGATCAAATTCCTTATCTTTCCCAGGTTTTGCAACGTGACTCTCGGGCAACACGTTGAGAACTAGACACCCGAAAGGAGCATTTCGAGGGCAGCCAATATTATTTCTGCTGTCCTTTAGGCTACATATTTAACCAATATGTGATATTGCTAATGAAATATAGTCTAATTTACTGGTAACATATTTGGTATTCCATACACCACTGCCAGTTAAGGTTTAATCGAGCGTTGGTTTTATCAATTGTTTTTGTGGTCGCAGACACCTGCAAAAACAAACTGTAGGCTACCTCGTGCTTCATCAGTCTGGAAATAATGCCTATTACCATAAAGATTATAATATTGACTTAGGTGGACTTTTTGTAAATGAACCTTCCATCATACAATCTATTTAACAAGGGTATGTATGCAATGAATGAAGTTTAAGACTCAAATCTTTGCTGAGAACGTTTTATGATCTCAACATAACTGCCTCCTGATGAATTTACGGCCAGATATAATTGCTAGACCTTCCCAGGTGTACTGATTATAAAGGAAAACAAAATCAAACGAGCATCCCAAGTAGCCTAACGTCGGTTAAGAGATGTGCATTCTGCCATGCAAATCAGACAGTACAATAAGTTATGAATTAATGTGGGATAGGCTACAATCGAAAACAAAGGGCCCATCATTTTGCATTTAAAAAAAGGTGCATAATATGCGGTTGGCCTGCCGGTTCTCGACATTAGGCCTACCTATGGGGTGCGCTCCGCTCAGTTCTCTAACCCCATGCACCAGCAAATGAGCCACTCGCAGGTTTCTCTAATATCTCTACCACATTGCGCCGCGCCTCCTCCTTTAACCGGAGAAGCCAGGGGGACGTGCTCGATCTCAGGTCGTGATTATTTCAAGATGTGGACACCCCTCCAATGCCCATGAGAAACGATGACGACTGGCCACGTCTCTGCACACAACGAGAGGGAGAAAGAAACCGAGCCACAAAAACATAAAGCACTTCATAAAAACGTCACCATATTTCATATCAAACCGTCTATATGTGGCGTTTTGTGAGTGAAGCCTTTTCTTCATTAAAAGGGGAGAGAGTAAAATTATGAAAGTCCAGCAAAGCCGGTTTAACACAAACAATAGGCTAGCAGATGGGTTTCGCTAAATCAAAACTGCTATTTCAGCTGTTGAGTGGAACAATGCTGATACTGTTCAAATTGGCTGAAAAATATGGACTGTATGCAGTCCAGTGGCTTCCCTTAAGATATCCAGCCTACTTGGATAAATCAAAATAGTTCGAGACATAGACATATAGCCCAGGCCTAATAATTGCTGTAAAACGTTTTTCAATTAAAAAGTGGGCCTATGATATTTGCCACCCCGTACAATTCGTTGCATAGGCCTATATATATTCAAACTATGCAAAGTATGCAACAAGCATTCTTAAACAAACATGTATTTTGTTAGGTTACATCAAATCTGTTTTAGATTGTCTATATTTTTCTAACCCAATATAGGCTTAGGCAAATGTCGTGTCTGTATAAACGACAATCTTGTATTATTGTTATTTTTTAAATATATAATTGATCATTTAACTCACTCACCTGTGACGAAAATATGTGATTCATTAATTTCCACGACTCGGATTTGATTTATATTCTGTTAGTTTGTAATGGCCTATAGGCTCAGCCCAACATAGGGCCTATATAGTAAAAATACAAGCCTATTCATCACTTTTAGTGCAATACTCCGAATTAGTTACTGCTTTCTCAAAACACAACCGTTGACATGAATTAGTAAATCAAATTGCAGCCGCAATTATCATCGTAACATAGGATCCTATCATGTTAGAAAATTAGGCATTTTTTAAGAGCACTGCGGTCACCCCCAATCAAAATCATTACGGCTCACTTTCCTCGCATTGCCAACGCATAGGCTACGAAAGGTTATTATACAGCAGGTCAGTAAACACGCTTGTTAAAATATAATTCGATTAAGAGGCTTAAACCGTAGGCCTGTACGAGTTCTATGTATTAAAATAACCACAATGTTTTGTCGTGTTGTCCTTATTTTCTAAACCATTTGAAACCATTGGTTTCAGACAACGTGTAAGGTTATTGTCAGGGAGGGGGCGCCAGCTTATAAACGACAATCCAATTGCCTTATGCACAGATCGAGATGTGATATATTCACAATGCCTAAAACGAAGCCTCCGTTGAATTAGGCTACTTGGAGAGTAGCTTATCTTCAGTGTTAATGTGCTAAATTATATTTTAAATGAATTTAAAATGTCTGTGAGTGTTGGAAACACAACTAATAAAACATATATTGGGCAGGTGACATTCGGCATGGCGAAAGAAGCTGTCATGCTTTAATGGCTTTGAGACGAAGTCTAACTCCTCAATAGTCATATGAGTCTTATCTGCGTCGCTCCTGTTACAAAGTGGTGTGTTTCTCTGGGAAATACCATCTGACCCGTGTGGTGTGGAGATGATGCGGCCTCCCAGCTGTTGCCTCTCTCTCAACATATTACTGTTCAGTGGCGAACAACGTGTGTGTGTGTGTATGTGTGTGTGTGTGTGTGTGTGTGTGTGTGTATGTGTGTGTGTGAGTGAGGGGGAGAAAGAGAGAGATATAGAGATGGATGGAAACACACGGGCACGTGTAATCAGGGGACGTTTACTAGTGCACGTTTGGACCGTTTTCACGCATATGTTATTCGTTGCCCTTATAGTGCAGAACCGACCATTAAATCGCCCCAGGTCGCACCTTTCCCCTTCTCTTTGATTGTGGATGATGGACTGAACATGTGCAGATATTTTCTCACGCCTGATAACTCTATTATCGGAGGTCGAAGTTAAAAACGGCGTTGTAGTTTTGATGGTGAAAACAACTAGCCTAACCTCTGTCATTCCCAATGGATTTTACGCACAGACACATCTCACATCGTAAACGCCGTAGAATGCCCGTTTTCACCAGTGATGCATAATTTTACATATATTTACTAACTTTACTTTCATTTCTTTACTTCTCTCTTTCGGAATCAACAAATGAATCTCAGTGGGGAAAGTATTGGTGGTGGGTGGGTCTGTTGGAGCTGTGCGGCACCCAGCGACCCCTGGCCTCTCATTAGTGAGTGGGACGTGGATCAGCGCAGTACCGCGCTCCCCAGGTCATGTTACATATGGCTTGCAGTCTGCTGCACCGCATTAAATGTCATCTTTGAAACTATCCAAGAGATCAGAGGTCACCGTTTTTAATAAGGCCTCGGTTCTGGGGGGTTTCCCTTCTTTTACTGCTCGCCCTTGCATGTTTTACAGTGCACGTTTTAAATTGCGGAAAAAATGATAGGCCTACATTTTTTCTTCTACTTTTTGGTAACATTGTGTCGTTGGATTGGAGTGTACTTGATCGTAAACGATAGCTGCTGGATGCATTTTATACAAACAAGTGTGTAATTTTAAAAGTGAAATATTTATGGAAAAATAAAATATGCAATACATCTAACAAGGTTGCCTTGTAGGCTACTGTAATTAAAATAAAATAGCAATATTACAAACAGATGTGACATGTTCTTCAAAATAATGTTTAGTCTTCCATAAAATGGACTGAGTGTGGTGTTCATTTTTTTCCTATTCTACAGGCACAATAAAAATGTGCAATTTCGAGCTTTCTGGGGGCCCCACCCCGTGAGACCAACAGAACATGGGCTCCCATTGCCAATGGGACATTGTTCAGGGCTTCAACAAAGCCTTCTTCAATATTACAGGAGGTGTTACCTGATACCTAACAATCAGCTAATCCAATGCCTGTGGCAAGGTCACCTGTGCACAGGTAACCATACACCAGCAACCTGCCTCTCCAGCTCCTTTTCTCCCACTCTCTCCCCCGTCTCTGTCCGGGCCTCATCACCATTGAGTGAGCAGAGACAAACACCTTCTGTTTATTTGGGTCATCTGCATAGAACCCATAAAAAGGATCCACAAAGAGCACAAGGCCAATAGTTCGGTCTCTAAACCACTATAATTTGCCCATCTACCCATCCACAACCCCCCCCCCCCCCATCTTACTTAGCCTTACTTGGGATCCGATGGAGTGAATCAGAATTGGGTGGAAGATCATGTAAAATTCCTCTAAGCCATGTGAGCAGTTCAGGCTTTCTCTGTACAGACACACAGTGCTTGTGAGTGACAGCACTTCAGACTCATTCGTCCACTTGTGGGTTGGCTGAGTGAGCCAGGCAGGGCTTGCTCTGGGTTAGCCCAGGGAGAGGGCCCTGGGACAGGGTGTTTTGGAGCTGTAGACCCCCCACCCCTAAGAGCAGTACCTCTGGAAATCTCATTGCTGTTTATTTGAATTACGGGGGCTGAGATGAGAAAAGGAGGGCTAATGAACTCCAGGTTGCCAGGCATGTGCAAATGATCACTGCAGGTTTGCAGAGCGAGGTTGTAGGCTTGTTGGATTAGGGCACAACTGTTATACCCCTATCCTCACAGAGTTTGGCTTTTTAAGTCTTTTAAATATATAGAAGATGTATGCTTCCTGTCTCGAGAATTTAGGTCCACTGTAGACATAACATTAAACACGAACCCAACTCACGTTTAATCAAAAATGAATCGAGAAAAAAATTGAAAAAAGTGTAACAGTTTTATATTTTTATAAATATAAACTTTTAATGAAGTATGTAGATTTAAAAAAATACATCCAGATTATTTGAGATTACAAATGTACAGTTCAAGATCAAATACAAAACAATCTGTTTTACCACGTGCCTATGGCTCATTTTTCATATGTGACATCAGAGCAAGTAGACAAAGTTGTTCTGTAATGTCATCTTTATGTCAGTTTGCAGTCTGTTCATAGCACTACTCTGAATGGGGGTTTAGGTCATGGAACCTGACAAAGAAAAATGTACTGGCCACTCTATGTATGGATCTGTGTCTTACTGTCTTACTGTTATGTGTAAATGACATCTGCTGGTCATGACATATAATGGTTTTGTGTTGTGTGTCTGTGTGCTCCACATGTATTTGTTGACTAATGATGTCCACTTACTATCTACATTAATATAACAGGATATGTCTTCCTTATGCCCCTATCTGACAAAACCAGGAAATTACCCAAGGTGGAATAGCTAAGCTTTATCAGAAACCCATTAATGCATTGCATGTGTCACACTCTGCACCTACACATCAATCATAAAGTGTAGAGAACGTGTTAGCCACAGTCAATCGTATTTAAAAATAACAATTAAAAGTAAAAGGCACTAGTAGTAAGACATTCTAATATTGTTAACTCAGTTTGCCATGCAAAGGGACACAATAGAAATCCCTCTCCATATAAAACACATCAGACTGCATGTGGTTCTCCTCCATCAAACACAATACCCCCCTCCCAGTTTCTCATACAAACACACGAACAGGCACGCCGGTCTTACTTTGTAGAAAAATATTTTGGATGTATTTTTTCACAGAGACAGTTTAGGAGACATTTAGAAATGAATGATGGGACATACTGTTGCCAAACAGCATATAGAGGTTTTACTATGTTCATTTAGACACAGACTGGACTGTGTAACAGCCCTTTTAGGCCCCCACCCTGTCTCCAATAATGGTGGAAGCTTGAAATATATGAAGCTTGAAATATGTTTTACACATTATAACAAATGTCACAGTATTGATTTGCTAATGTTTCCCCCAGAGGACAAAGTATGTTCTTTGAAGCTACAATCTTATGTTTTGATGCTATAGTGCAAATTGGGAGAGGTCAGTGAATAATAATAATTGGGGGGGGGGGGGTCTTATATTTGTCCTGTTACACATGTGTGTAATGGAAATGTGGTTCTTGCATATCCCAACTCCCCAGAGACACCCACAGGGAGTGGGGTCACGACCAGGGTCACCATTGTCCAGCGCCCCTGGGGTTAAGTGCCTTGCTCAAAGGCATAGAGACAGAATTTTCACATTGTCAGCCCCAGGATTCGAACCGGATTGGTTATTTGCCCAACGCTCTAACCTTGAGGCTACCTGCCACCCATTTGAAGCCTGACATTTTACGAGGCAGAAATGTACAGTAATTTCTTATTGAAGGACTAAATTGCATAAATCCGCAACTGCTGTGTACAGTGGTTTCCTGTTATTCGTATGTGGTTTCATGTGTGGTTTTCAGTGCAGCGTTAGTGGTTTTAATGAACCTTTTCACAGAGACGCTACCCCTGCCCCTACTAAATTACCTTTTTGGTTTCACCCAGATGATGCACTTAGTTTGGAGGAACATCCTGGTCACATGACCAGGGCCATTCCAACACCTGTTCTGCAGATTAAGTCCACTCAACAGGAAGTAGCAGGTGTTGTCTTTAAAAAAATGCACACTTAAAATGTGGTTCAAATGCATGCAAGGGACTTCGAAAATAACAGCTAGTCATGCCTTTCTGCAAGGCATAGAGGAAAGATCGGGGGATTTTAAAATATTTAATTAGGATGACTTCATGGTGCCAATCCAAGGGGTTTGTATCTGAATAGAGTTTATTGTAAGGTAAAATGAACACAACATTAGCAAATAATTTAACAGTTAGAGGAAATGAATGGTAAAAAAAAAAAGAGTAAAAAGATTCACCACATCACTGCTTGGGCAGATATGAGTGCTTATGAAAGGTCATAGGTTACAGGTTAAACGTCAACCATGTCCTCGTCCATCTGCACTGTCTGTAATTTGGCCAGCTCCTTCTCCTCCCCCGGCTCCATTTCCCCACACATGACCCGCACCATCTCATTCACCCCACCGCCACTAGCGTCCACCTTACTCTCCGACACAGACATGTAGTTGTTGTTCATGCCAGGGCCCAGAAGGTGTGAGGAGGGGACATGTTGTGGGTTGTGGCCCCTGAGGTACTCCCCAGGCTGGAGTTGGTGTCCGTTAGGGTCTGTTTGGGCCATCAGAGGGGTGCTGACGGTGAGGCTGGTGTAGACCTCAGGCTCTGGACTGGAGGAGCTGACGGTGGTTACGTCAGAGGAGGAGCCCCGGCTGGAGGGGACCTCCTCTGAGGTTAGTGGGTCTGAGGAGTAGCTGAGCTGCCCACTGGGGTCCAGGTGAAGGCCATGGTGGTAGGAGTACACCCCTCCACCCCCACAACCCTCCAGGGGCTCCTTCTTGATGGAGGTCTGTCCAGCGTTGCCCATGCTGTAGAGCACCGTGCTGGGGTGCATGGGGGCCATGGCCAGCTTGTCCTGATGGTGCTGGTGGTGGTAGGAGTCCTCACTAGAAGAACTGACTGCTACATTGTTCATTTGGATTGTACCTGGGATATTCAAATGACAGATTATTAGACTAAACATTTTATACCTCCATCTAACAGTACTTTATATTCTAATCTCTGAACCACTATAACATCCTTGACTATAACATAGTTCTGTAAATCTTTGGCTTCACTTTTACTGTCCCTCACTCTTACTCTAACTTGCAACATAATTCCATCTGAAATCTCTGCTGTGTCTCTCTCACAACTCCTGGTTTTGGAAGCTGGCCCTGTGAGACCCAGGAGAGTCGTATTGCTGTAAAAGCCTGCTAGGGGCCAACAAGAAGGCTTTTTTCTTTCCATTTTACTTTCCTGTTGTCCTGGTATGAGTTCTCTGCTTTTTGTCAAATTAAGTGCTGTAATGACTCTCTCCTCGTTAGTACGTTTTTTCAGTCCTGTGATTGTCTTAAACAGATTATCCTCCTCTCTCCCCCTGAGGTCAGGAGGGTGCAGTGATGATGACTGATGATGACTTCAGAACCTGTGTTCCATTCATCTCTATAATTTTCCAGGACCACCATATATCACCACACAAGAAAATATGGATGTGTGTGTGTGTGTGTCTGTGTGTGGCCTTTGCATCCAGCCCCAACTCATTGCAGTGTAGTAAAAAGCATCTGCTAAGACAGCTCAGACATATTGAATGCATAACAAAGCTGGTGACTACACCCATTTCCATTTCAACCCAGGACTCAATTTTTTTTTTAAGGGGAGCAGGGTTAAGTTGCTCTAATATTTTAGATGTTTGAAAGGTTAGGGTCAACCACCATTTTACTGTAATGCACTCTCTCTTTCTCTATTAGCAGTTGGAAGAGCACCTAAAATGCTATAATACTATATATAGAACAGTCATTAGTTGTCACCAATACCTCGGAAACTGCTACCAGCAAAACTTCAATGTGGATTTTTTGTTTTAAATGTAGAATAGAATAAAATACAACATTGTTGTCCATTGGTTAGAAGGGAAATGTGTCTTCTGCCTTTCCCAACACCCCCTGATACACACACACCACCACATAGACAGATATGAGGTAAAGTCAACCCACCTTGTGAGAGTGATGAGGAGTCAGAGGGGAGCTGCAGAGGAGGAAGACCCAAGTTGCTGTTGAGCAGTGACGTCCCTTCGCCGTTGGATACGCCGCTAGGCACGTGGACCAGACTGTAACCGCCCAGCTGGAGCGCCCCTGAAGACGAGCTGAACGTGAGGACAGACGAGCCGCCGTTTTGAGCTGCCATGCTGTAAACCCCCTCCAGCTTCACCTCTGCTCCATTTACACAGCCAGAATAGGAGGTGTAGTCCACACTGGAGCCTGCCAGCCCCTTCTCCTGGCCTGCCTGCATCTGCATGTCCACACCAGAGCCCCCCATCAAGACCCCCCCAGAGGGCCGCAGGGAGTTGAAGGCCAAGGGCTGGATGCCCAGGTTGAGCCCATTGAACAGGATGTTGCTGGGGGCCTGGAGGTAAGACGAGCCACCGTTATGGAAGACAGTGGAGGGGTTACTTGTCACTAGGTTTCCGTTGAAGAGCACCTCACTGCTGGATCCAGGGGGTATCTTGATGTCTCCAATCTGTTGGATGATTACACCACTGTCCAGAGACCCTGTCTGCAGGGGGAGGACCCCATGGGTCATCGTCCCTTCAGATGAATTGGAGAGGGGGCGTGGAGAGAGCTCCCCCTGCCCTTTACTAGACTCATCCTC
This sequence comes from Oncorhynchus clarkii lewisi, assembly GCF_045791955.1. NCBI lineage: Eukaryota > Metazoa > Chordata > Actinopteri > Salmoniformes > Salmonidae > Oncorhynchus > Oncorhynchus clarkii. The sequence goes on from NC_092171.1 coordinate 22,074,202, forward strand.
TGTGCTGTGGTTGCCATCAGATTCACTGTGGAAAAAATGCAGGGGGGAGAAGAGAGTGAGACATTGAAAGCAGCTCAGGGACTGTCTGAAGAAAATATGTCCTCTTCTTAACTCTTGGTAGACTTTAATGATGGAATTGCGTGAGGAAGAATTGAGCTCAGCGAAGTAAGTTGTCCTACTGGTTTGACTTATGTTGTTGTCATTGGTGAGTGCACAGGTTGAGTCTTACTACTGACAGAGTGAGTGAGAGACAGATTTTGAAACCGAAATAACCATAGAAAGACATTATTTGCATACAAAGAAATATGGCTGATATGTCAAAGCAACTTTGTCCATACCTCAACTCTCTTAGCCTATGAAAACAATGATACAACCACATTACACAGGCTATATCATTTTATTGGCACACAATATTTGTGGGCAGTGGTGATCAATGGAGATCTCTCAAACATGGCTTTAATGAGGAAAGTCGACTACCAAACGTTTTACCCCATGGAGAGTAAATTGGATTATAGCCCTCCTTTAGTTATACTCATTCAGGTCTACCATTTGGCGTAATAAATTCCGGGGTGACAAATGCAAGCGGTCGCAGCGTGACAACACATGGTCAAATACCTTTATTTGTATTTTCTTATGTGATCATTGGCATATAACGTCTTTTTATTTTATGTTTGCATAGCTTCACTTTTTAAATTAATAATGTTAGTCAAATATTAGGAAATCGAACAATGCCATCTGAATCGTATTTTTCATCATGAGCGAGTGACTGAAAAAGCTGCATTTCACTTGCTACAAAAAAGACGTGCTCTCTGAACTAAAGAGAAACGTATTCTTCATCGTCCTGAGGCCTGCATGCCAATTATTGAAGAAGCATAAATCCTATTCATCTTCTCCATAAATTAGCTCAGGCTTATAATCACTTATTTTGTCACTCAAAGCACAATAATGTTTAGTCAGTGGCAATATAATTATTGGCCCCCACAAACTGGAATGAAGTGGATTGCAAAAAACAAATGCCTTTGATCAATTTATAGCATTATTTTGGGGAAGTTTGTGGTGAGAGAGAGAGTACCCACTGGGCACAGACCTCAATTCAAAGTCTATTCCACGCTGGTTCAATGTAATTCCGTTGAAATTACGTGAAAACAACGTTGATTCAACCAATGTCTGCAGGGTGGGTAAGAGGTCACCTTCACCAGGTGCGCGCGAGAAGAAAACATAAAAAGAAGGGAATAATATCTGTCTGTCTGGGGGATTTTCTAATGAAGGGGAGGTGTTCTAATTCCCCTGGTTTGATAAGAGGGAAAGAAACTTGCCAAAGTGATTTATGTGGTGAGAATTGGATTCAGTTAATTGTGAACCCTAACATATGAACGGAGACTATTCATATGTATAGGCTACATCTATAAAAGCAACTTATTTATAACACAATCTAGAGTATAAAAGTTAAATTTGGAATAGAGTAGGCTTATGTTGGACTGGGGTCCATGCTCTTAGTGCCCTAACACGCAAATGAAACCTGATCTGGATGGCAACAGCCTCATATTTCAAAACATTAGCGGCGTGTAAGCTACCCTGCACAATTTTTTTTGTGCCTATATTATAATGTTAATGATTTACGCTGTCAACTCGCACACCAAGCTCCATGAGCGACTACCATGCAATCGTCAGAGGCTTCAGTCAGGTGTGCATGTACCATACAAGGCAAGCCTGCTCGACCTTGCCAGCAATAATCTCTCAAAATGACTCCTGGTAATGAATTTCTGAGTTTAATTTCTTAAACTATTATGCACACTGTGCCATTTGCGTAAAATCAAGCAATCAACGGATTATTGTCTCACCTTTTTGATTGTGCTTCGGACGGGTTTCTGTCCCTCTGTCTCCTGTTTTTGAACCAGTTGCTGACCTGCGTCAAGGAGAGTCCCGTGATTTTAGCGAGGTTTCTTTTCTCGGCTGGAGAGGGATATCTATTCTGCTTGTATAGATCCTTCAGCGCGTTGCGGGACCTCTCTTTGAAGCAGTATACTGTCTCTTCCCCGTCCCAGATAGTCCGGGGTAGTGGGTACTTTCTCCGCAGGCGATATTTATCCACGGCGCCCAGGGGTCTCCCCCGCGCTTTCTCTGCCTCGGTGTACCGTGCCTTATACCAGAGGTCTTGCAGCGAGGAGTGATTGAATGGACTGAAGTTGTGGTTCTCCAAAACACTGTAGAGCTCCTGGTACCGAGCTTGATGAAAAGCGACAAGAGCTTGGGCTTTCAGGATGCTTTCGTTGCCACGTAGCAGGTCACTCTGTGGTAAGGACCATAAAAACCTGGCCAGCCGGTCCACATTGCCTCCCTGCTGCAAAGCCTCGCAGACACACGCCACTTGCTCCGGGGAGAATGCCAGCGAGGAAGCCGCGCTCACCAGAAGTTCACTGTGGACTGCATCAGTGTTCGAAGTTGCGCGCTCCATAGACAACTCCGCGGTTTCCAGCGCTAGAAGCTTGATGCAATCTCGCTTGTCCGTCTTCACATTTTCCTTCTTTATGTTATTTGAAATTGTGACTTCTCCTGAAGAAGAAGACATTTTTCAAGCCTTCCTTGTAAGTCACTCCTCCCTGGTTTCGGCAAGCCTTCAGCCGATCAGGTTACCCCCTCGCCATGCGAACACGATCGAATGTCTGGCAGCAGCTGTAAATGGATAGCTCTCCCCTTTAGTTCCAATGTGTTTTTTACTCTGCGGGAACTGTAGCAAGAAGGGGCATTGGGGTCTGTCTGAGAGTCACCCAATTGGCTACGACGGGCTATACCAGGGAGGAGCAACCACGATCCAGAGACGAGTGTTTGGTTTGCATCTGTCACTCAGAGATGACGTACAGTATTTCAGAGGCTTACCTGTACAAGGTGAAGGTGTTTGGGATTTTGTTATGGGAGCGGAAAAGACTATCCATCTTGCCTGCATTATGGCATATTATTTTTTGATTGCACCAACTGAGCTATGTGACAATGGACTGCCCCTTTTAGAGAAAGAAAGACATTTTCGGTGAGATGAAAGCCTACCCTTGCCATTTTGCCTTCAATTCCACCTTCGATTAATGTAAAAAAAGTGAACTGATGAAAGTTAGGCTAATGAGTTACATTTTTTAAATACCGGTAGGCCTAAACATTGTGGAATTCTAAAATGTTCGTGTGTGTGAGTTTTTTCTTGTAATCATTGGACAATAACAATATTTATCACTATGTTGCATTTGTCCACTTTGTGCGATGCACTTTTGAGGAACCATTAACTAGGAAGCGTTCTTACCAGCGACGTTCTTATCGGGACTATTTGAAGGTGACACATTTGACCGCTTGAGTGAACTGTCAGGAAAGATTGCTAACTTATTAGCTAGCTGGCTAGTTCATTTTAGTTCTGTTTTCTCTAATTTCTGTGCTTTGTAGAGATGGACGATCAAGGGTGTCCGAGATGCAAGACAACGAAATACAGGAATCCTTCCCTGAAACTGATGGTGAATGTTTGTGGCCACACGCTGTGAGTAACGTTATCCATTCATGCTAACTAGCTAGCAAGCCCAGCAGTGTCCTGAGCGAGCTAGCTTCACAGATATAGCTGCAGGTTTTCAACCCGTTAAATATGTTATTTAGCCAGACCACTACAACAAGGAATATAAAATGTAATGTTAGCTAGTAGTACTTCTGCTATGTGACGTTAGCTAGTCGACTAAACTCAACTCGTGGAGTTTAATCTGTTGGCGTTACTATGTAGCTAGCAAAGCTGAAAGTGAAGAACTATGACCTTTTAGGTGCACGATGTTTGTTGTTTTTCATCCCTTTCTATCTGCAACATAAACACTTCCCCTTGTCTCAGCGCTTGATTACAAGTTGTACAGAATGCACAAGTAAATGTTTTCGTCTCTGGCTTAACACCCGTGCCAATATATCCTCAAAAAACCGTCTTCTCGGGCATTAATCACTTAAATAGACAACGCTGGCTTGTTGTTTTATTGCAAGAACATGTGATACTGAAACGTAACCATATAGCTATCAACTCAGGTTGATGTACTGCCTCAGTCTCTATGGAAGTAAAATAAAAAGATAGCAAGAAAGCTGTCCTCAATCCTCTGTTTGTAAGCCCAGACATCCTCCCAGTCTCCCTGATGAAGGAGAGGAGACGGGTTGATTTTTATGGGTGTTGTTATGCAGTGACAGTGGGTGAGGAAAATGCTGGTGTCTGTTGGCGCATATGCTTGACCCTGTTTGTTTATTATCCGTACCATCAGGAAGTGGCTGTGCTTCGTCATCAAGTCAGCACACTCATAACTCAGGGCTTCTGTTTTATCTGGATGCAGATTCACACTGGGAGAAAATTTAAATAACTTTGCAATAAAGCAATTTAGAGGATCACCCTTCCCTAGCTCTGTTCACCTTGATCTTAAGAACTGTTTACCAGATTATTTGGGTGCTGCTAGGAAACTGCAACCACACACATTGGTAATTGTTTTTGACTGTCCTGACTACTGGTCATTTGATAACTCATGATTTCAAGGTTTGGTGTGCTATTGTTGATGCACAATATTTACGCTATCTTGGAACCCAGAACCAAATTTGATCTGTCACAAAAGAGCCTAAACTTGACAAAAGTTTAATAGACAATGTGTTGATTATGATTCACTATGTTTGAATGAAATTGAAGAAACAAAAATATCCTGTGCCGACCAGTTTATCTTCCTGTCTGTCCGTTGGTCTGACTGATGGTTTGTCAAACTGTGGCAAGGTCTTATCTGCACTGGGGAGAGAGTCTTGCTGACAACGCTATGAAGCCATTCCGGTGTAGGCCGTCCCACACGCTATATGTAACCGCTCCACCCTGTGTCTAAATTTAAATCCCACAGCAGCACATTTAGTGTCCCCGTCGCCAGTAACACTGGCCTTATGTTATTTATTACCTACACACCATGATGCAGGGCCTATGTCCTTTGGCATTTGGAAGCAGGGACTGGGCACAGCACAGATGACGGTGGGCCAGGTACATTAGGGTGGGTATGTAGAGATTGAGGAAGGAGTGATAGGGACACTTCTGCAGGTGGAGGCTAGGTTCTTGTGTGTCTGTCAGTCACCTACCCATTAGAGGGCAGATCGGTGTAGTTTATTTGAAAACTAATTTAGGAAGTTTTACTCTTTCCCATGCTTGATAATGTACATTGTAATTTATGAAATTCCTCTTCCCATTTAGTTTTAAGAGCCAATCAAGTGTCCCAGTGTTTTCTGGCTGTGGCTCTGCAGGTGGTGGGTGTCACAGGCAGGAAAGGGGCGTCACAGCAGGTTAGCAGTATTTGATGATTACTACAGGTGATTACTACACAAAGGGATCTCCTGTCTGGGCCTAGGCCCAGTCCAGAGCATGGAGAGGGCTTCATGGGAGAAGCGGGTGAACCAGCCCCTATGTGGCTGTGTTGTACTTACCTTCTCTACTGTAGAGGAGGAGGGAGGCAGGCAATGTCACTGGCCCTTGGGTTGTGGTGGTGGTGGTGGTGGGGGGGGGGGGGGGGGGGGGGTTGTTTTTGCCCTGCCAGGCCCCTGTTTACCTCCCCCTGACCTGCTGACAGCTGCAGATGGGAGAGATATGAGCCAGGAGCTCTGAACAGGACAGGTGAGGGCTGGGGGTGCAGGGCTCACTCACCACTTTGCTGCAGTGAGAATAGCCTTGGGAGAGAAGGAGAGAGAGCATATGCCAGAGAAACTGTGTATGATGCTAGACATATGGTCTCTCCCTTGCCCTTATGCCCAGAAGCAGGAGAAAGGCACAATCAGAAAGAGGGTCCTATACAGATGGCTAGCCTAAAGATGGCAAGTTCACTTTGAAAGTCTCCTCCCTTCAATCTTCTCATAGCTTCACCTCTTCGCTCTAGAATTACACAGGATTTCCCCTGTGGAGGGTCTGTTGTGTGGTCCATTTATGGGGCAGGGGGCAAGCTATGCCCCACTCCTGGCCCTGCCTGATGAATGGGCTCTTTGTGGGCCTGTGGAAACAAGCAGCACCCCCCCCCCCCCTTCTACCTCCATATGGCCAGGCCTATACATCTCCTGTAGCCTGGGGCCACAGTGAACATCTGCCCCCACTGGGCTGCACTTGATCAGAAGGCTCTCTCATGGTCCCGGGGACCAACCACGTATAGGATAACTTTTGTTTCATCTATGTTTTTGTGCTAAATCCAGTGGTTGTTGAACACTAGGCCTGTTTGTGAATGTTTTGTGAGCTCTGTTCTATACTAGAGGGTGTTTTGGTGTTAATTATCTTTTGGCAGGTTTGCTTTGATTGATCCATATCTGATATGTAAACAGGCAAAGCCCTGTAGTTTCTGCAGTTTCTCCCATAACTGCTTTTTAATTGAGAATCTTGCTGATGAGGTGACAAGGGTTTACTGCAACTTGGCCTGAAGGACTTGCGTTCTAAAGAAGTTTTGAAAGCAATGTGACTTTGGAAACAAATAAAAAAACATGGAGACACAAGATTCCCTCCAGAATTTCATCACATTGAATAAGCAACAACATTTTGGGGTGAAAACGGCAGTAGTAACCCTAGATGTGGCCATTTGGAAACCAGATGTTGGGGCTTGCTTTTGAAGGTGGGCAACTAGGAGCAGGAAGCCTACAGAAGGTGAATTCCAGTAGAATAAAGCTTCTCAGAGACTTAATTAAGAGTGGACTGTGCAAATGTTTATTCAGCCCCCCTGCTCGCCTCTCCTGCCGCCTACTTAGGGAAGAATTAGGGCCTTTTCCATTGTCTTCATGGATAAACGCCTACCTGCTCAAAGGTGTGATTGATTAGTAAATGTTGCTCGGTCCAAAGTTGGCTGTGGTCGTTGCCAAGGCTGTGTTGTCCTGATGGTTTGTGGAGGATCGAACCTGCTGCATTCGAATGCTTTCCTTTTGGTCGAAATTGACTTAATGATGAGATGGGATTTGTGTATCATGCAACAATAGTAGTCAAGTGGTTAGACTTTCTTTATCGATGCAGTTCATAATGCCTTATGATGTATTCAAATCAAATCAAATTTTATTTATTTGTCACATACACATGGTTAGCAGATGTTAATGCGAGTGTAGCGAAATGCTTGTGCTTCTAGTTCCGACAATGCAGTAATAACCAACAAGTAATCTAACAATTCCAAAACTACTGTCTTATACACACAAGTGTAAGGGAATAAAGAATATGTAGCCTAATGTAATTTAGCCTAAATCTACTATAACTGTTTTGCAATTGTTTTGATTTAATTCATATTAGGTCAATTGCTAGAGCACTTTCAAGGTCATTTTAAAAATGATTATAATCCTGACAATGTTGAAAGAACCCAGAGCCTTTCAGGGAACTTCAGGATCAGTGGAATTTGAAATGGTTTAGTGATGAGAGGAGCTGTGGGTACATTGCTGAACTAGATTCTATATTCTATGCAACGTGGCATGCTGACTATGAGTTCCTTTGAAATGAAAAAAACAACAACTGTTTTTCCAGTGCAGACACAGTCAATGGCAGGGGTGTCAGATTAATTTCCGTGTTTGTGTGTGTGTGTGTGTGTGTGTGTGTGTGTGTGTGTGTGTGGGGGGGGGTAAATCAACATTCCATTCATGATTCCTACTGTAAAAATACAAGATGGCCATTATCATGTGCTGTGAGGCTGATAACTCAGACAGACAAAATATACAATTTAAATATACCACCAGGCCTTTGCTAAGGAAAAGTGCATTAGACATGCACATACAGTAGGCAGTAGTTGACATGCATGCTCCATATAATATAGTTTCCTCTACAGCTGTGTGTGTTTGCCACAGGGTTTCCCAAACTTGGGACTCCAAGGGGTGCACGTTTGTTTTTTTGCCCTAGCACTACACAAGCTATTCAAATAATCAATTCATCATTAAGCTTTGATAATTTGAATCAGCTGCGTAATCGAGGACCAAGTATGGGGAAAGGCTGGTTTACTATGTCTGTGTCTCTGTCTCCTCTCAGATGTGAGAGCTGTGTGGACATGCTGTTTGTGCGCGGCTCGGGGAACTGTGTGCAGTGCGACACGCCCCTGAGGAAGAGTAACTTCCGTGTGCAGCTCTTTGAAGACCCTGCCGTCGACAAGGAGGTGGAGATCCGTAAGAAGGTGCTCAAGATGTGAGTGAGGGGCACGGGGGAGAAGGGTGTGTCTCTGTGTGTTCAGCCCACTCCTCCCTCTCCCTAAGCTGCCTTTGTCATTGTCATTATGCTGTTTGTTTTGTAGACAATGGGCCCCCCAGGGTTTGCTCGAATAGGAAACCTCTGCCATACTTTTTCCTCTCAGCCCCTCCTATTCCATCCATCCCTCATCTTTATTTCTTTAGCTCTGCTGTTTCAATGCAATGTCTGTAAACAAGCATTAAGCCTAATGCATATAATAACTCTTCGCTTTCTCCCTCACAGTTACAACAAGAGAGACTTTGACTTCTCCAACTTGAGAGAATACAATGACTACTTGGAGCGAGTGGAGGAGATCGGTGAGAGGAGGCGGGGGGAGAGAGGGAAGGATGCAGCCTGATTGATCTGGCCTTGCCTCTGGATGTTGATGTTTTACAGGCTTCAGTGCCAGGGTCAGAGACACACCAGTCTCTCTGTGCCAATTGTCAGAGATTTCTGTCAGATGGTGTTTGCACTGTGACAATGTGTTGGACCTCTCCTACTGTCCCCTATGCTTACATCGTCAGAAACATGGCTAATTACTTTTAGAGAAATGCACTGGCAAACCCTATGTTTCTATTGTTTATTTTAAATAGGGATATATACAATTTCAACATTAAACCTTAATTCAATGTGTTTTGATTAAATAAGTATCTAGTCAGATGCTTTGCAACATCATAATTCAGCTTGTGCCAAATCCGATTTCCAGTATCAGTCCTAAATCATTTGAAGTGAAGTCCATGCTAGTATGTTGATAGAGGGCTGCCCTGCTCCCTTCTCTCCAGTCTATAACCTGACCAACAACCTAGAGGTGGAGGGGACCAAACAGATCATGGAGGCTTACCAGAGAGAGAATAGAGACATCATTCAGAAGAACAAGGCCAAGCTGGTGGGTACCTGTAACCCCACACTGACTCACTCTGCTTTGCCTGGTGAAACGCATCGCTTATGCATTATTCTGTTGTGCTAAATGGTCAAGCTTCCTCTCTCAACCCCTGTCTCCTCCTCTGCAATACTCTGTCTACTATGATATTGATTGTTTTCTCTCCTACTCCTCTCCCTCTCTTTGTCAGACTCGAGAGCAGGAGGAGTTGGAGGAGCTGCTGCTGTTGGAGCAGCAGGGGAATGAGCAGCGCAGGCTGGAGACTCTGCAGGAAGAACAGAGACAGTTACAGGCCAAGAGGAAGAGCAAGCAGGCTCTACTGGATGAACTGGTGAGAGACACACACACACTAATAAACACAGATTGCCACATAGCACCACACATGCAAATAGAGAAAACAATCAGGTGACATACAGTACCAGTTAAAAGTTTGGACACACCTACTCATTCAAGGTTTTTTTTTAAGACATTAAAACTATGAAATAACACACATGGAATCATGTAGTAACCACTTATTTTTTTAAACAATATATTTTAGATTCTTCAAAGTAGCCACCCTTTGCCCTGAGGACAGCTTTGCACACGCTTGGCATTTTCTCAACCAGCTTCACCTGGAATGCTTTTCCAACCGTCTTGAAGGAGTTCCCACATATGCTGAGCACTTGTTGGCTGCTTTTCCTTCACTCTGCGGTCCAACTCATCCCAAACCATCTCAATTAGGTTGAGGTCGGGTGATTGTGAAGGCCAGGTAATCTGATGCAGCACTCCATCACTCACCTTCTTGGTCAAATAGCCCTTATACAGTCTGGAGGTGTGTTGGGTCATTGTCCTGTTGAAAAACAAATGATAGAGCAAACCAGATGGGATGGCGTATCGCTGCAGAATCCTGTGGTCGCCATGCTGGTTAAGTGTGCCTTGAATTCTAAATAAATCACTGACAGTGTCACCAGCAAAGCACCATCACACCTCCTCCATGCTTCACAGTAGGAAACACACATGTGAAGATCATCCATTCACCTACTCTGCATCTCACAAAGACACGGCGGTTGGAACCAAAAATCTCACATTTGGACTCATCAGACCAAAGGACAGATTTCCACCGGTCTAATGTCCATTGCTTGCGTTTCTTGGCCCAAGCAAGTCTCTTCTTCTTATTGGTGTCCTTTAGTAGTGTTTCTTTGCAGCAATTTGACCATGAAGGCCTGATTCACGTAGTCTCCTTTGAACAGTTGATGTTGAGATGGGTCTGTTACTTGAACTCTGAAGCATTTATTTGGGCTGCAATCTGAGGCTGGTAACTCTAATGAACTTATCCTCTGCAGCAGAGAACTCTGGGTCTTCCTTTCCTGTGGCGGTCCTCATGAGAGCTAGTTTCATCATACTACTTGGTGTTTGCGACTGCACTTGAAGAAACTTTCAAAGTTCTGAAAATGTTCAGTTTTGAATGACCTTCATGTCTTAAAGTTATGATTGACTGTTGTTTCTCTTTGCTTATTTGAGCTGTTCTTGCCATAATATGGACTTGGTCTTTTACCAAATAGGGCTCTTATGTAGAGGTCGACCGATTCAGATTTTTCAACGCCGATACCAATTATTGGAGGACCAAAAAAAGCAGATACTGATTAATCGGCTGATTTTTATTTTTTTATTTGTAATAATGACAATTACAACTATACTGAATGAACACTTATTTTAACTTAATATAATACATCAATAAAATCAATTTAGCCTCAAATAAATAATGAAACATGTTCAATTTGGTTTAAATAATGCAAAAACAAAGTGTTGGAGAAGAAAGTAAAAGTGCAATATGTGCCATGTAAGAAAGCTAAGTTTCAGTTCCTTGCTCAGAACATGAGAACATATGAAAGCTGGTGGTTCCTTTTAACATGAGTCTTCAATATTCCCAGGTAAGAAGTTTTAGGTTGTAGTTATTATAGGAATTATAGGACTATTTCCCTCTATACCATTTGTATTTCATTAACATTTGACTATTGGATGTTCTTATAGGCACTTTAGTATTGTCAGTGTAACAGTATAGCTTCCATCCCTCTCCTCGCTCCTACCTGGGCTCGAACCAGGAACACATCGACAACAGCCACACTCGAAGCAGCGTTACCCATGCAGAGCAAGGGAAACAACCACAGGCTCAGAGCGAGTGACTTTTGAAACGCTATTAGCGCGCGCTAACTAGCTAGCCATTTCACATCGGTTACACCAGCCTCATCTCAGGGGTTGATAGGCTTGAAGTCATAAACAGCGCAATGCTTGACGCACAATGAAGAGCTGCTGGCAAAACGCACTAAAGTGCTGTTTGAATGAATGTTTACGCGCCTGTTTCTGCCTACCACCGCTAAGTCAGATACTTAGATACTTGTATGCTCAGTCAGATTATATGCAACGCAGGACACGCTAGATAATATCTAGTAATATCATCAACCATGTGTAGTTAACTAGTGATTATGATTGATTGTTTTTTATAAGATAAGTTTAATGCTAGCTAGCAACTTACCTTGGCATTCACGTAACAGGCAGTGTCCTCGTGGAGTGCAAAGTAATCAGGTGGTTAGAGCGGTGGACTAGTTAACTGTAAGGTTGCAAGATTGAATCCCTGAGCTGACAAGGTAAAATTCTGTTGTTCTGCCCCTGAACGAGGCAGTTAACCTCTTGGATCTCCCCATCCCGGATCCGGTATCAGGAATACAGACTCAAGCTCATTACCATAACGCAACGTTAACTATTCATAAAAATCGCAAATGAAATGAAATAAATGTGCCATCTCTCAAGCTTAGCCTTTTGTAAACAACACTGTCATCTCAGATTTTCAAAATATGCTTCTCAACCATAGGAAAACAATAATTTGTGTAAAAGTAGCTAGCTAGCGTAGCATTTAGCGTTAGCATTAGCGTTAGCATCCAGCACGCAACATTTCAACAAAAACATAAAAGCCTTCAAATAAAATAATTTACCTTTGAAGAACTTCTGATGTTTTCAATGAGGATACTCTCAGTTAGATAGCAGATGCTCAGTTTTTCCAAAAAGATTCTTTGTGTATTGGAAATAGCTCCGTTTTATACATCACATTTGGCTACCAAAAAAAACCGAAAATTCAGTCCTCAAAACGCGAACTTTTTTCCAAATTAACTCCATAATATCGACTGAAAACATGGCAAACGTTGTTTAGAATCAATCCTCAAGGTGTTTTTCACATATCTCTTCATTGATATATCGTTCTTGGACGCATGGTTTCTCCCCTCAATCAAATGGAAAAGTACAAGCAGCTGGCAATTGCGCACCGAATTCCACGCAGGACACCAGGCGGACACTTGGAAAATGTAGTCTCTTATGGTCAATCTTCCAATGATATGCCTACAAATACGTCACAATGCTGCTAAGACCTTGGGGGAACGACAGAAAGTGTAGGCTCATTCCTTGCGCAATCACAGCCATATAAGGAGACAATGGAAAACAGAGCTTCAGAAATTCTGCTAGTTTCCTGGTTGACGCATCATCTTGGTTTCGCCTGTAGAATGAGTTCTGGGGCACTTACAGACAATATCTTTGCAGATTCTGAAACTTCAGAGTGTTTTCTTTCAAAAACTGCATAGTCGAGCATCTTTTCGTGACAAAATATCGCGCTTAAAACGGGAACGTTTTTTATCCAAAAATTAAATAGCGCCCCTAGAGATCCAAGAGGTTAACCCACCGTTCCTAGGCCGTCATTGAAAATAAGAATGTGTGTTTAACTGACTTGCCTAGTTAAATAAAGGTGTAAAAAAAAAAAAAAAAAAAAAAAAAAAATCTGTGTCCAAAAATACCCATTTCCGATTGTTATGAACACTTGAAATTGGCCCTAATTAAATCGGCCAATACGATTTAATTGGTCGACCTCTAATCTTATGTATACCACCCCTACCTTGTCACAACACAATTGTTTGGCTCAAACACATTAAGAAGGAAAGAAATTCCACAAATGAACTCTTAACAAGGCACTCCTGTTAATTGAAATGCACATCTCATTTACAGGTGCCAGTCTTTGAAGCTCCTCCCATCTTTTACTTGGCTTAAATACAGGTTTTGCTTGAGGCTAGATCATGGCTGGTCAGTGGTTTTTGAAAATGCGCACACACACAAATACAGGTATGAATATGTCATATTTCTATGTTCCCCTCCAGGAGCGCTCTCATGTCCCCGCCACCATCCTGCTGGCCCAACACAAGGACCGGGCCGCCCAGCTGGAGACCCAGATTGAGAAGCAGAAACAGGTGGTCAAAACCACCATCTTCTCCACCGGCATCCCTATGGTGAGTACCGCACGCCACATGTAAACACGCTGACTGTCCTGACTGTGAAGGATGCTTTAAGCCTACCGCATAGTTAGCATACAAACAGCACCCACACAGAAATGCTAATGAATGTCCAGCATGCACCCTGGGTCGGCCTATTTTAGCTAGCTTTAAAGCATGATAAGGTCATACGAACACTCTGCCTGCATGATTTCACTCAATAGTAACGCATGGTTAGCATACTTAAACAGAGCCCAATGCTGGCTAGCTTAATGGGGCACACACACTGCCATTTAGGTAAATGCTAATTCATTGTTAGCATATTACAGTGGTGGTCAGTTTAGATTTAGCTTAATGCTAATGGTTGAGGAGCCCCTGAAGTAGAGTGTTGCTTCAGTGCACTGTGTCCAATCCCTTAGTGCGCTTCTCTGCCTGGTGTGGGAACAAGCCCTCATCTCATCCATAGTTTCATCACATTCCTACCTGCAGCTCTCAGAGACAGAATGAGGGCTCTGGCTAGGTGTTTTGTTGAGTTGTCAGCTTTGTTGTTCAGGGTAGCTGTTGAGGCCTCCTTCCATTTGGCAACGGCTATGTTTTCCTTCACACTAGTTTATTTTCATTATACCATGACGAGATAAAGCGATATCCCCACACCTTTCTCTCCACAAGCCCATATGGGAGGTGTGGCTGACTTCCCAGGGTGCAATGTTGCGTGGGAGAATTCTTGTCTTAGTGCTCAACTAGTCCCAAATCCGTGACAGAATTGTGAAGTCTCTCTCTGTCCAGCTGTCTTTCTCCACACACACTCGCATACCTATACACTAGTTTTGTTTGCAGAATCTAGAAACCTTTTATTCTGTCTCATCAGCCCAGCTAGCATGGGTAATCCTCTGGGCAATATATTTGTACCATGAGTTTATTTGATATCCATTTAAACCCAAAGACATGACCACCATCCAGTCTTCCTCCACCGTTGGAAAATGAGTTGCTCCAGTATGGCTGGCTTCAGGAGGATGTGGTTCTCTCTGACTGACTGGATATGCAGCATTAAGTGCTACTTGCTGATGGAGAGAAGGTTGTAAGATGCTGTTGCTCTTGGCTCGGACCCTGGCTTTTTACAGTCACTTTTACCCCTCTTTCTCCTCCCTCTGACTCGGGGTGGGGTAGAGCAGTTGCCAGGCACATCTGGACGCCGTGAGGCTTCAGTTCGGCTTCAGTTCGGCTTCAGTGTGGTTTTGGTTTCCCCTCACCTCAGTCCAGAAGACTGCTGTTTGACTTGGTGGTGTTTCAAGATGTCACAGTTGATTCCTGGAGAACGCCGGCTTATTTTCTCTTCATTTTTGGTGTCCTGTTGAAGTAGGATTCAAAAGAGATAAGGTGCAGAGTTATGTTGCTGTCATTTGAGAGCGAGAGAGCAAGAGAATTAACAGAAATGATCTTGCCATTAATCAATTATAGGCACCACATGGTTGTAAGAAGGGCGCTTCTCGCTCCTCTTAACTATCATATCCTGGAGATAGAAGCAGACACCCCTCTGGGGGTGTGGAAGCAGGGGGTTTGGCCTCCCACTGAAGAGTCTCTCCTGGCAGGCAGGCCAAGGTGAGCTGTCAGTATAGATAGGAGAGGAACCCGGTGTGGTCTTCTCTTGCAAGGATCGGCGAGTTGTGCATTCCGAAATGTCGTTCTGCACACAACTGTTGTATGGTGCCGTTATTTTACTGTTTGTGTCACGCCTGTTAGCTTGCAAAATTCTTGACATTCTCCTTCGACCTCCCTCATCAACGAGCTATCGCGCACATGACTGCTGCTGACTGGATGTTTTTTTTGTTTGTCGCACCATTCTCAGTAAACCCTAGACACTGTTGTAGTTGAAAAGCCAAGGAGGGCAGATGTTTCTGAGGTACTGGATCCAGCGCACTTGGCACCGACGATCATACCACTCTCGAAGTCGCTTAGGTCACTCATTTTGCCCATTCTAACGCTCAATCAAACAGTTACTGAATGGCTCGATGCCTGTCTGCCTGCTTTTATATAGCAAGCCACGGCCACGTAGGAACGCTGTATTTCTGTGAATGGGGTGGTGTACCTAATAAACTGGCCGGGTGTAGTTCCTCAGTAAGCAATTTAAATCTTTACGATAATCACCAATCCTTGGTGTGAAAGAACAATGGAAGTTATTGGCCTACTGCTGCATTGACCTATAGGCTATGAGTTCCATTTGCTAATTTCTTTAGCTGCCAATGGATCACGGTGTATCAATGTGTCCATATGGCAGAGGCTGGTGATTTCGCATAGTTGACTTTAACATTAATTTAGATTCAGATTTTTATGATTAGCACATGACAATTATTGAGCAAATGAAAACCGTTTTTGAAATTAAACTGTTTCACAAAAATGCACATGAAAAACATAACTGGCACGCAGAACGGTAGAAATGTCAGGATAAATTGTTAACTTTCACAAACTTTAAACTCACGTTCCGCCTATGAAGTCCTTAGAAAATAATTGCCTCCACGTTTCCATGGTTGGATTTAGTTTTTGTCTACTTTGAAGCAAGGTAAGACATTCCTCATAATATGAGAAATACATTCAGATTTCAAACAATTAAGTATGTTTTCAAAATGCATACGGCCTCCAGCTCACATTGTAAAGTGGTGACGCGCTGATAGCCTGTTGCCTGCACTTGAATGGTGATTGGGAGGCACGCTTCAATTACCAGTTGAGAAATAAAAATGGTAGCTATTTTTAATCATGCACTAAAACTGTTTTTAACATGCGATTGCCTTTAGAATTGTTGCGCAATGAATGGGTTGATTAAAAGCACGTTTTACTACAGCAGCAACCAGCAGAGGAGCAGCAGGAGAAGTCCCACAATAGATGGGCTCTGTTTGCTCTGCACATGTGATAGTTGTGCGGGATAAAGACCGATGGGCATGACGGTCAAATGTATTTCCATTCACTGGTATTTCCATCAATGAATAAAGAGCCTTTTTTTTTTTTGCAACAAAAATCTAAAATATCATGGTTTGGCCAGCATTATATATATTTGCAGCTTAAAAATAAAAATGCGGCCAAAAGCCGGCAACTGTAGGTTAATGGAAACCCTGCTTTACACACATGCACCCACACTCAAACAATCATCATATATGCTGCTGCTACTCTGTTCTTATCATACAGTGCATTTGGAAAGTATTCAGCCCACTTGACCTTTTCTGTATTTTGTTACAGCCTTATTAAAAAATTGATTGAGGGTGAAAACAACCATTTAATCTACACACACTAACCCATAATGACAAAGCAAAGACATTTAGACATTTTTGCAAAAAAAAAAAAAAACTTTATCACATTTCCATGAGTATTCAGACCCTTTACTCAGTACTTTGTTGAAGCACCTTTGGCAGTGATTATAGCCTCGAGTCTTGTTGCGTATGATGCTACAAGCTTGGCACACCTGTATTTGGGGAGTTTCTCCCATTATTCTCTGTAGATCCTTTCAAGCTCTGTCAGGTTGGATGGGGAGTGTCGCTGCACAGCTATTTTCAGGTCTCTCCAGAGATGTTCGATCAGGTTCAAGTCCAGGCTCTGGCTGGGCCACTCAAGGACATTGAGACTTGTCCCGTAGCCATTTTTGCGTTGTCTTGACTGTGTGCTTTCGGTCGTTGTCCTTTTGGAAGGTGAATTTTCACCCCAATCTGATAACCTGCTCCAGAGCACTCAGGACTTCAATCAAGGATCTCTCTGTACTTTTCTCCGTTCATCTTTCCCTTAATCCTGACAAGTCTCCCAGTCCCTGCTGCTGAAAAACATCCCAACAGCATGATGCCACCACCATGCTTCACCGTAGTGATCGTCCCAGGTTTCCTCCAGATGTTACGCTTGCATTCAGGCCAAAGAGTTCAATCTTGGTTTCATCAGACCATATAATCTTGTTTCTTACTGTCTGAGAGTCCTTTCGGTGCCTTTTGGCAAACTCCAAACGGGCTGTCGTGTCTTTTTACCCGAGGAGTGGCTTCTGAACGGCCACTTACCATAAAAGCCTGATTTGGTGGAGTGCTGCAGAGATCGTTGTCCTTCTGGAAGGTTCTCCCATCTCCACAGAGGAGCTCTGTCAGTGACCATTGGGTTCTGGTCACCTTCCTGACAACCCCTTTTTAACCTTAATTTAACTAGGCAAGTCAGTTAAGAACAAATTCTTATTTACAATGACAGCCAAACCTGGACGATGCTGGGCCAGTAGTGCGCTGCCCTATGGGACTCCCAATCACAGCCGGCTGTGACGCAGCCCTTCTCCGATTTCTCAGTTTGGCTTGGCGGCCAGCTGTAGGAAGCGTCTTGGTGGTTCCAAACTATTTCCATTTAAGAATGATGGAGGCCACTGTGTTCTTGGGGAGCTTCAATTTTTTTCGTACCCTTCCTCCAGATCTGTGCCTCGACACGATCCTGTCTTGGAGCTCTACGGACAATTCCTTCAACCTCATGGCTTGTTTTTTGTTCTGACATGCACTGTCAACTGTGGGACCTTATATAGACAGGTGTGTGCCTTTCCAAATCATGTCCAATCAGTTGAATTTACTACAGGTGGACTCCAATCAAGTTGTAGAAACATCTCAAGGATGATCAATTGAAACAGAAACCTGAGCTCAATTTCCAGTCCCATAGCAAAGGGTCTGAATACTTATGTAAATAAGGTATTTCTGTTTTTTTATTTTTAACAAACTTTAAATTTCTAAAAACCTAAGGCTGTAATGTAACAACGTGGAAAATGTAAAGGGGTCTGAATACTTTCCAAATGCACTGTATATCCTGATGCCTCGTCACTTTACCCCTATACCTACACTGTCTACCTTTATCACTCCAGTATCTTTGTAAACATGGCATTGGAACTGACCCTGTATATAGCTTACTTCCTCATGTTTATTTCTTGTATGTTTTTGTTCTACCTTACGGTATTTTTAGTATTACATTGTTATTGCTTACTGCATTTTTGGGGTCAGAGCTTGCTAGAAAGGCATTTCACTGTACTTGTGCACATGAACTTGAATGGTCCAAAGTCAGTCTGGGTAATCCCTGACTTTGTAGCACTCCACTGAACAAAGAGACTCTCCCTCCCTGCCTTGATGTCTCTCAAACACACACACACATCCGTGTACTCCACACACACACGTTACCCAGCCTGGGCAAACATCCTTCGAAGACCAAAGTGAAGCGTGTTCTCTTTTTAAAGTAGACATCTGTTGAAATCAAAAGAAATTGGATGTGTGGGAGGTAACCCTTCCATGCTGAAACTAGCTATTGATGATGGCTCTCTCCCTCTTTTTGTTGTAGTCTGATAGCTATAGTCTGCCATAGCCAAGCTTGTTTGTGAAATTAAACCTTGGTTAAATTGTGTTACATTAGTTCAATTATCCACTGGTTCATGGAAGTAGCCTAGGTAACTTTGTGTGTGTAGATGTCTGTTAAGTGTTGTGTTGCAGCTGTCTCACACACAGACCGACTAGAACAGTCTTCCATGCCTGCTTGCTGTTGACCTGTAGATAATCTCCACCGTGGTCCAGCTTTCAGCGTCATCTTAAATAAAACGTCCCACTGCCACAGGGGTGAGATGCACCCCTCGTGGCCAGCAGAGCAGCTGACATGCCTGACAAGGCTGACGTGTGCTCTTGATGAGAGCGCGAGAGCAAAACTAATACTTGGTCAAATGCATGTGGGAAGTTTATCCCTTAACACAGATGTGTACCTTGCTAAAATTCTCAGGGTCCTCTTATACTTGACTGGGCCTTAGTGAACACACATTCGGTGTGTTGCGCTGGCCTGTTTTTCATTGGTAGTGTGCTGTCCTCTGCAGTGACCTTTGTTGGGTAGTCATGCTCCTCATTCAAGGCCAAGCCAAGCTCTGTCTGGCAGACTGGCTCAACCTGTTCTACTATGGAGGCAGTCTGCTACAGCTACACCACACAGCTACTTTCCCCTCACTCTTTCTCTTTCACTCTTGAGTCTTAATCACGCGCTCCATTTCTTCTCTCAATGCTGTGATATGTTCCTCCTCTTGCTGCTCCACTTAGCCATTGCTCAGATGTCATATTTAGCTTTTAAACACTTCCATTATGTGTATTAACACGGGTCTCTAAACGTGTGGTTGTATATGTTAGTAGTATGTTTCCCTTTATACCCCACCAACGTGATTGACATTCATTTTGACTAGTGTGTCATTCCCATCTCAAAGCCTGGCTTGTTTTATGTGGGAGAGGGCTCGATCCTTCACCTTGCTCTTATATTCCATTGTTGGCACTGAGTCCCATGGCTGCGGGGCGGGGATGTGTGGGCTGGGGGTTTGGGAGATTACTTTTGGGGTAAAGGATAGTAGCCCCCCCCCCCCCCCCCGATTGGCACCATCTGTGGGCATTCATTCACACTTGTGCCCCTGCCTCTGGTTTGGCCTTGTTTTGCTTGGCCCCAGAACCCTACAGGCAGGCCGGCCCAGCCCAGAGGATAGTTGTCAGCTTTAAGGGCTTTGCGCTGATGCAGCTGCTGCCTGCAGGATGGTTATATTTAACCCTCCGAGGGAAGGGGAGGCACTGCAAAGGCAGGAGCGTTTACACTTGCTACTTGTGCTCAGTGGGCCAGAGGGGGCCACAAAGCTTTTTATCCACACAGAAGCACCATCCGTGACCGGGTAGGGGTGGCAGAGAGGGTGAGGGAGGCAGGAGGATCACACGTGGGAGGATTTGACCCTCTCGCTCGCTGGTGCAGTTCATCCTAACTCTGGTCATTAGACTTATCCCCAATACAATTCCACACAGTGGCCGTCTTACTCCCGCCACCTCACTCTGTTGTGATTGCAGCAATTATCACTGGGCCATTAGTGAATGGAGCCCCCTGTGGCTCTGCCTGGGTTACATAGAGCTCAGTTGAAGTTAGGCTACCCGTGGGGGGGTTGTCTCCAGCGATCTTGGGACGTCCCGCAGAGCTCCATAGTTGGGGTGATAGAGCGGGGCTGCTTACGAGAGCAAGTGTACTGTGTGTGGCGTAGGTAGTGGCTCCCTGGGGGTAGAGTGTGTGTGATTAGATCTCGTGCCTGGATGTTAATTAGGCTTGGCCTTGAACACTGACTAAGTAGCTCCCATGTTTGAATGTGGGTTGCTTTTCTACAATCATATGCTGGCTACAATGGCTGGCTAATTCAGTATCTTGAGAGTTGAATAAAGATGGTGTGATCTTAAACCTGATGTAGGCCTGACGTGGACCGTACCGGAGTAGGGATAACTAGAAGGGAGTAGTGAGGGACACTGTGATTTCCTCAAGTTATCCTCCCCTGCTGTTTTATTAAGATGGATGGTCCCAAGAGTTTTACTATAGTGTCACAGGGGACTTTTTGGGAATCTTAAACACACACGCAATTACACACTTTTTCCTTGGGTTTTAAGATTGGCCTCTTAATATTGTTTGCAGATGTTTGTTTTGGCCCTGTGGTAGTGGTGCTCTCGCTCTCTCTCTCGGACAGTCACGTGGGCCACGGGAGCCTAGATCTCCGAGTTGTTCTGCTGTGTTGACAGTGAGCGCTCGGAAAACAACCATTTAGACTGATCCACACAGCTTTTAATAGAACGTGATGAGTTTCTGCCACACATGCGGGAGAGATACGATCATTGGGACTTAACTGTTGTTTTTGTTTTACTCATTTGAATATTTAAATGCAGTTGTGATGCTACCTGTCATGTATGTGGTCATCATTCTCGATGTCTGGCAGTTGTAAACCAGTCAACACTTTGTTTAGGTATTGTTTTTCAATCCCATTGTACAATCTGCAGGCAGCTAGTGAATGAATTGGATGTTGACAATACTGATGTTGTGATGCAAACACATTTAACAGGGGAGCTCTGTGTGTGGTGTAGGGGTGAGCGATACAGTATGTGTGTGTTCCTGCCAGTTTTCAAGGTGCCTTTGGACAGGAATGCAACAAACTTCTCTGGACTGCTCTAGTTTGTCTGTCTGTCAAATTAGATTTACTGCCCTTTCACCATCTGTGACTCTTTCTCTTCTCACTTTCTGTCTCGCTTTCTCTCTCTCACCCCACCATCACTCTAGTCTGTCTGGGTGATTGGTGCAGGGGAGAGTAGGAGTAATACAGTGCTGAAAGAAAGACTGAAAGAAGATTGATGGAGAGCGGGGAGAGAGAGTGGCCGGTCTGGGTTTGATTAGCTTGTGTTGGGGCTGAAGTGTTGTAGGGATGAATGGGAGGGAAGAGTCTGCCTGGGTCACTGGCCCCACAGGGTTAAAGGTTTGAGTGGCAGCAGCAGAGAAATGTGTGCGTGGGAGGAGGAGAGAATTTTTGTTTTGTGGAGTGAATGTTTGACTGTCAATAACCAGATTTCCATCCAACCGTTTCATGTGGATGAATAACCTGACACATAAAGTCATGACAGGGCTGATGGAAACAGGAAATGATGGTGCAATTTCATAAATGTCGATAGACAATTTGTTCGTTTGACATGGGAACTTCTTGTTTCAGAAAAATGAATAGAGGTGATAATGCCAATATTGAGAATCACATCAGGCTGTTGTAGGCCTACCACCACGACAAGGAAAAGCAGTATGTTGAATAAGCAGATTAAATAAGTTATGAACTTCACATGCTAGTAAAGTGCACAGTGATCATGCAAATTGCCCATACGCTAAATATGGAGGGTAGGCTCTTATTTGATTGCTTGTGACATCACTCTGTTTCTCGATCAGTGCTTGGCTGCCAATTATCAAATAAAATGATCTTGCTCTTTTCCATATCTCATATAACACCCTGTGCACTTTATCAGCTAACTAGTTTGCTATTAATCAGACCAGTTGTTGTGACAAACCATCAGTGGAGTTGGAAATGCAATTAAACACATTTTCGTCATGGGAACTTGACTGCCAAAGTGCTTAAAAAAAAAATGTACGCTGCGTCATCACGCACAGGCCATTTTATCTGCAAAACAAGTCAGTTTGATGGAAACACACCTGGTCGGAAAATGAGCATATTGTTTTTATGCAGACTTTAGAATATTTTTCTGAAAATCTGTCGCCAGTTGGATAGAAACCTATGTTTGTTTTATTTGTTAGTGGCAATATCTTGATTTTTATCACATAATATTCAGATATTTTATATGGCCCCACACCACTGAATCATTGTTTTGAGCTGTGTGTCACACCGGACTGTGTTGCTTGTGTCGGCCCCAGCTTTGTTCATTCTATTGTGCATGATTGCCTGGCCAGCAGCATGCGTTAGAACAGCAGTCGGAGGCCAGGGGCCACATGTTACTAGTTCAGTTGGTTTTCATCAGCTCCCCTTTCACTGTAATGTTTATGCTCTTTGTCTCCCTGTTTCTCTCTCATACTTTTTGTCACTCTGTTTCTCTCTCATACTTTTTATCACTTTCTCTCTCTCATACTTTTTATCACTGTTTCTCTCGCTCTCGTACTTTCTATCACTCTGTTTCTCGTACTTTCTATCACTCTGTTTCTCTCATACTTTTTATCACTCTGTTTCTCTCATACTTTTTATCACTCTGTTTCTCTCTCCTTTTTATCACTCTGTTTCTCGCTCTCATACTTTTTATCACTCTGTTTCTCTCGCTCTCATACTTTTTATCACTGTTTCTCTCTACTTTTATCACTCTGTTTCTCTCTCTACTTTTTATCACTCTGTTTCTCTCTCTCTACTTTTATCACTCTGTTTCTCTCTACTTTTTATCACTCTGTTTCTCTCGCTCTCATACTTTTTATCACTCTGTTTCTCTGTTTCTCTCTCTACTTTTTATCACTCTGTTTCTCTCTCTCTACTTTTTATCACTCTGTTTCTCTCTCTACTTTTTATCACTCTGTTTCTCTCGCTCTCTACTTTTTATCACTGTTTCTCTCGCTCTCTACTTTTTATCACTGTTTCTCTCGCTCTCATACTTTTTATCACTCTGTTTATCTCTACTTTTTATCACTCTGTTTCTCTCATACTTTTTATCACTTTCTCGCTCTCATACTTTTTATCACTCTGTTTCTCTTACTTTTTATCACTCTGTTTCTCTCATACTTTTTATCACTCTGTTTCTCTCATACTTTTTATCACTCTGTTTCTCTCTCTACTTTTTATCACTCTGTTTCTCTCGCTCTCATACTTTTTATCACTGTTTCTCTCTCTACTTTTTATCACTCTGTTTCTCTCGCTCTCTACTTTTTATCACTCTTTCTCTCGCTCTCTACTTTTTATCACTCTGTTTCTCTCGCTCATACTTTTTATCACTCTGTTTCTCTCGCTCTCATACTTTTTATCACTCTGTTTCTCGCTCTCATACTTTTTATCACTCTTTCTCTCTCTACTTTTTATCACTCTGTTTCTCTCTCATACTTTTTATCACTCTGTTTCTCTCGCTCTCATACTTTTTATCACTCTGTTTCTCTCGCTCTCATACTTTTTATCACTCTGTTTCTCGCTCTCATACTTTTTATCACTCTGTTTCTCTCGCTCTCATACTTTTTATCACTCTGTTTCTCGCTCTCGTACTTTTTATCACTCTGTTTCTCGCTCCCTTCCTATATTTTTGTTTAAACATTATCTATGGTTTTTTAAAATTATCTTTGTTTCATTGTCATCCAAACTCATCCATTACCCTTCTTCCAGTCTAAATGCTTTAAAGCTAGACTGAAACTCAGTAGAGAACATGGCCGACCGGAAAGTCCCTCTGACTAATGGCACAGGCTGAGATCGAACAATGCTGCAACGTCCTGAAGAAGGATCATGTTTCTTGCTCAATGGCCACAGTCAAGGGCATTTTGACTGCGAGGCAAGGCAGACATTTGAAACCCCTTTCAACCTTCATGGATTGGAAGAGAATATGCAGATATCAAATCTGTTTCACAGCATATTTTCTGATTGGAGGATACACGACAGATTAATGTGGGTCGTTTGGCGTGCCGGAGAGCTTACCAAATGGCAGGGATGTCATTCAGGTAATTTGGTTGGCCACCCACCGTGCCATGATGGTGTTTCTGGATGAATCCACTTAAAGCTCCCGTTGATTGGAGTCACACAGACAGACGGACGGATGGATGGACAGACGGACGGACGGTTACTGCTCTCCTCCATGACTTTGCCTCCCTCCTGTAAAGTTAATTTATCATGAATCACCGGAGCCTTCTGGGCAGTCTGTGTTCTGTATTTCTCATCATTACTTACCTTGTTCTCCACAGGATTTATTCTGGGTATTTATAGTATTTACTTTGGTTCAGAACTATTTTTGAGTAGCTCTCTCTTGCTTTGTACAATTCGAGCTCTAGCATAAGCACAGGCTTTCCCTATCCAAATCACCATCAGAGGGTTTAACTTAGGGTAGGTTATTTTCACTATTGAGAAAAATAGCTTTGTTCACTGCTTAACTCTTGCTGTCTACTTTGGGGGCCGTTTTGGACTTGGTCAATGCTGTTCGATCTAGCATGCCTTTTTACGACGACATAGGTTGCCGACCACCGGTTGTTTCCTTAAGGATTTGGGTAGCATATTTGTTCTACAACTGCTAAATCTCTTTGTGGTGATTTATTAGTGATGTTCACACCGGCAAACATGTTTGACTGTAATGTGCCACTTCTCCTGTGCTACAGGGTCAGACTGTGTCGCTGCTGACCGTGAACCGGTTAGAAGAGGTTCTGTACCACTACCAGCCCATCCACATGCACACATACGGACCCCCCGTCCCTGAGCTGGAGCAGCTGGGGCGACTCGGGTAAGAACCCATCCTGTAACACACACAGCTCTGCACAACTGGCAAAGTTAGCTGCTGCACAAAATAATCTGGAGATGGCAGTGGTTTGATAAATAACTACAGGGGAAAGCACCACATTGCAAGGCCTTGCTTATATTGTTCAGTGAACAGTAGTGTAATCAGCACCTCCAAAGGTTGACCAGCTTAGTATAAGGCCTGGCCTAGTTTGCACAGCATATCTGATGTGGTACAGTAAGGCATTTAACTGGGAGTGAGGCTGCTCTGGATTTCTGTTTTTTTTTCTTCTCTGAAGTTGCCCTTGATTAGCTGTGAGAGGTGGGGGGAGGGCAAGGTTTAAAGGGGAACAGCCAACCAGTTCCCCTGCACCAGCCCTCTGCCCCTTCCCTCTCACTGCTTCTCCTGGACCTTGTTGTCTGTCAGCAAAAACAATTTGATTTGATTTGACTTGACTAAGGCCCTCCCACCTGCCAAGAGCCCTGATCTAATTGGTGGAAAGTGGCACATGGAGACGAATTAGAGCGCTCAGTGGTGTAAGGAGGTGACTGTTATTGTGACAGTGAAGCTAAAACTTAATTTGGCTCTACTCCAGCATTTTGTATTTGAGATAAAATTTCTCATATGAGGCGACAGTACAGAATGTCACCTTTTTTATTTGATGGTACACTACCATTCACAAGTTTGGGATCACTTAGAAATGTCCTTGTTTTTGAAATAATCACTTTTTTGTCCCTTTTTTAAAATAACATCAAATTGATCAGAAATAGAGTGTAGACTTTGTTAATGTTGTAAATGACTATTGTAGCTGGAAATGGCTGATTTTTAATGGGATATCTACATAGGTGTACAGAGGCCCATTATCAGCAACCATCACTCCTGTGTTCCAATGGCACGTTGTGTTAACTAATCCAAGTTGATCATTTTAAAAGGCTAATTGATCATTAGAAAGCCCTTTTGCAATTATGTTAGCACAGCTGAAAACTGTTCTGATTTTTAAAGAAGCAATAAAACTGGCCTTCTTTAGACTAGTTGAGTATCTGGAGCATCAGCATTTGTGGGTTCGATTACAGGCTCAAAATGGCCAGAAACAAATACTTTTCTTCTGAAACTCGTCAGTCTATTATTTTTCTGAGAAATTAAGGCTATTCCATGCGAGAAAGATCTTGTACAACACTGTGTACTACTCCCTTCACAGAACAGCGCAAACCGGCTCTAACCAGAATAGAATGAGGAGTGGGAGGCCCCGGTGCACAACTGAGCAAGAGGACAAGTACATTAGTGTCTAGTTTGAGAAACAGACGTCTCACAGGTCCTCAACTGGCAGCTTCATTAAATAGTACCCGTCTCAATGTCAACAGTGAAGACGTGACTCTGGGATTCTGGCCTTAGCATGACCAAAAATCTCAAATTTGTATTCTTCAGACCAAAGAACAGATTTCCGCCTGTCTAATGTCTATTGCTTGTGTGTCTTAGCCCAAGCAAGTCTCTTCTTCTTATTGGTGTCCTTTAGTAGTGGTTTCTTTGCACCAATTCCACCACGAAGGCCTGATTTACACAGTCTCCTCTGAACAGTTGATGTTGAGATGTGTCTGTTACTTGAACTGTGTTAAGCATTTATTGGGGCTGCAATTTCTGAGGCTGGTTAACTCTAATGAACTTATCCTTTGCAGCAGAGAACTCTGGGTCTTCCTTTCCTGTGGCGGTCCTCATGAGAGCATGTTTAATCATACCACTTGATGGTTTGTGCGACTGCACTTGAAGAAACTTTCAAAGTTCTTGAAATGTTCCGGATTGACTGACCTTCATGTCTTAAAGTAATGCTGGACTTTCGTTTCTCTTTGCTTATTTGAGCTGTTCTTGCTATAATATGGACTTGGTCTTTTACCAAATAAGCTATCTTCTGTATACCACCCCTACCATGTCATAGCACAACTCTTGACAATGCACACCTGTTAGTTGAAATGCATTCCAGGTGACTACCTCATGAAGCTGGTTGAGAGAATGCCAAGAGTGTGCAAAGCCGTCAAGGCAAAGGATTGCTATTTTGAAGAATCTCAAATATAAATATATATTTTGATTTGTTTAACACTTTTTGGGGGGATTTCTACATGATTCCATATGTGTTATTTCATAGTTTTGATGTCTTCACTAATATTCTACAACATAAGAAGAACCCTTGTTTGAGTAGGTGTGTCCAAACTTCTTACTGCTACTGTGTATGTTTTAGAAATGAAAACACTGTGTCTAGTCCCCCCCCATTTCAAGGTGTCATATTTTTATCTAAAAAATAGTGAATTCGTTATTTTCAGCCACACTCGTTGCTGACCAGTGTATAAAATTGAGCACACAGCCATGCAATCGCCATAGACAAACATTGGCAGTAGAATGGCCTTTACTCAAGAGCTCAGTGACTTTCAACGTGGCACCGTCATAGGATGCCAACTTTCCAACAAGTCTAATCGTTACATTTCTGCCCTGCTAGAGCTGCCCCGGTCAACTGTAAAAGCTGTTATTGTGCTGTGAAAACGTCTAGGAGCAACAATGGCTCACCTGTGAAGTGGTAAGCCACCCAACCGCACAGAACGGGACTGCCGTATATAGAAATTGTCTGTCCTCGGTTGCAACACTCACTACCGAGTTCCAAACTGCCTCTGGAAGCAACGTCAGCACAAGAACTGTTTGTCAGGAGCTTCATGAAATGGGTTTCCATTGCTGAGGAGCTACACACAAGCCTATCATCATCATGCGCAATGCCCAGCGTCAGCTGCAGTGGTGTAAAGCTCGCCGCCATTGGACTCTGGAGCAGTGGTAACGTGTTCTATATAGTGATTAATCATGCTTCACCGTCTGGCATTCCGACCGACGAATCTGGGTATGGTGCCTCAAGTTTTTCACTCATCATTAGAAACATATTTTACTCTTATTTATACTGAAAAATATATAGACGCAACAAGATTTCAACAGTTTTACTGAGTTACAGTTTATATAAGGAAATCAGTCAATTGAAATAAATTCATTAGGCCCTAATCTATGGATTTCACATGACTGTGCAGGGGCGCAGCCATGGGTGGGCCTGGGAGGTCATAGGCCCATCCACTTGTGAGCCAGGCCCACGCACTGGGGAGCCTGGCCTTACCAATCAGAATGAGTTTTCCCCTATAAAAGGGCTTTATTACATACAGAAATGCTCCTCAGTTTCACCGGCTGTCTGGGTGGCTGGTCTCAGACGATCCCACAGGTGACAGGGGAGCCTGGCCTTACCAATCAGAATGAGTTGTGGAGGTCCTGGGCTGGCGGGGTTACATGTGGCCTGCGGTTGTGAGGCTGGTTGTACTAACTGACGACAAATTCTCTAAAATGACATTGGAGCTGGCTTATGGTAGAGAAATGCACATTAAATTGTCTGGCAAATGCTCTGGTGAACATTGCTGCAGTCAGCATTCCAATTGCACGCTTCTTCAACTTCAGACGTGTTGAGGAAGTGTGTCACATTGTTTACCATTACATTTTTATTGCGCAGAACATGATCTGAAATGCAACCAAAACAAACTGTAAATCCAACAAGTTTGTAAAGTAAGAAGCTTTAAGTAGTCATTGCTTGCTAGGAATATGGGACCAAATACTAAACATCTGACTACTTGACTACACATATACTGAGTGTACAAAACCATTGACACCTTACTAATATTGAGGTGCACCTCACTTTGCCCTCAGAACTGTCTCAATTTCTCAGGGCATGGACTCTACAAGGTGTCAAGTGTTTTACAAGGATGCTGGCCCATGTTGACTCCAATGCTTCCCACAGTTGTCAAGTTGGCTGGATGTCCTTTGGATGGTGGACCATTCTTGATAGACATGGGAAACTGATGAGTGTGAGAAACCCAGCCATGTTGCAGTTCTTGACACAAACCGGTGTGCCTGACACCTACTACCATACCCTGTTCAAAGGCACTTTATTTAGGCTTTATTGGCATGGGAAACATATGCTAAAATTGCCAAAGCAAGTGAAGTAGATAATAAACAAAAATGAACAGTGAACATTACACTCACAGACGTTCCAAAAGAGTAAAGACATTTAAAATGTCATTATGTCTATATGCAGTGTTGTAACGATGTGCAAATAGTTGAAGTACAAAAGGTAAAATAAATCAACAGAAATATAGGTTGTATTTACAATAGTGTTTGTTTGTCACTGGTTTCCCTTGTGGCAACAGGTCTCAAATCTTGCTGCTGCGATGGCACACTGTGTTATTTCACCCAGTAATTATGGGAGTTTATCAAAATAGTTTTTTTCCCAGTTCTTTGTGGATCTGTGTAATCTGAGGGAAATATGTGTCACTATGGTCATACATTTAGCAGGAGGTTAGGAAGTGCAGCTCAGTTTCCACCTCATTTTGTGGGCAGTGTACACATAGCCTGTCTTCTCTTGAAAGCCAGGTCTGCCTACGTCGGTCTTTCTCAATAGCAAGGCTATGTACATAGTCAAAACTTTCTTAAGTTTGGGTCAGTCACAGTGGTCAGGTATCCTGCCGCTGTGTACTCTCTGTTTAGAGCCAAATAGCGTTCTAGTTTTCTTGTTAATTCTTTCCAATGTGTCAAGTATTTCTCTCTTTGTTTTCTCATGATTTGTTTGGCCTAATTGTGTTGCTTTCCTAGGGCTCTGTGGGGTTTGTTTGTGAACAGAGCCCCAGGACCAGCTTGCTTAGTGGACTCTTCTCCAGGTTCATCTCTCTGTAGGTGATTGCTTTGTTATGGAAGGTTTGGGAGAATCTTCCTTTTAGGTCATTGTAGAATTTAACGTCTCTTTTCTGGATTTTGATAATTAGCGTGTATCTGCCTAATTCTGCTCTGCATGCATTATTTGGTGTTTTACGTTGTACACAGAAGATATTTTTGTGGAATTCTACATGCAGAGTTTCAATTTTGTGTTTGTCCCATTTTGTGAATTCTTGGTTGGTGAGCAGACCCCAGACCTCACAACCATAAAGGGCAATGGGTTCTGTAACTGATTCAAGTATTTTTAGCCAGATCCTAATTGGTATGTCATATTTTATGTTCCTTTTGATGGCATACAAGGCCCTTGTCTCTCAGCTCATTCACAGCTTTGTGGAAGTTACCTGTGGCGCTGATGTTTAGGCCAAGGTATGTATAGTTTTTTTGTTTTTTGTGTGTGCTCTAGAGCAACGGTGTCTAGATGGAATTTGTATTTGTGGTTCTGGCAACTGGACCTTTTTTTGGATCATCATTGTTTTTGTCTTACTGAGATTTACTGTCAGGGCCCAGGTCTGACAATCTGTGCAGAAGATCTAGGTGCTGCTATAGGCCCTCCTTGCTTGGGGTACGAGCACCAGATCAGCGAACAGTAGACATTTGGCTTCAGAATCTAGTAGGGTGAGGCTGGGTCCTGCAGACTGTTCTTGTGCCCTCGCCAATTCGTTGATATATATGTTGAAGAGGGTGGGGCTTAAGCTGCATCCCTGTCTCACCCCACGACCCTGTGGAAAGAATGTTTTTTTTTTTTGTGTGCCAATTTTAACCTCACTTGTTGTTTGTACATGGATTTTATAGTACATTGTTTTCACTGAGGAAATGTACGAGTCTGTTAATGATAATGCATAGGATTTTCCCCAAGGTTGCTGTTAACTCATATCCCATGGTAGTTATTAGGGTCAAATTTGTCTCCACTTTTGTGGCGTGATCAGTCCTTGGTTCCAAATATTGAGGAAGATGCCAGAGCTGAGGATGATGTTAGAGTTTAAGTATAGCCAATTTAAATTGGCCTTATTGGGTTGGAGGGTTTGTATTTTGTCCTGTAGTTCACTCAATGTAATTGGAGAATCCAGTGGGTTCTGGTAGTCTTTAATAGTTAAATCTAAGATGTGTATTTGATCATGTATATGGTTTTTCTGTTTGTTCTTTGTTATAGGGCCAAAAAGATTGGAGAAGTGGTTTACCCATACATCTCCGTTTTAGATAACTCTGTGTTGTTATCCAATTTTCCCAGAAGTGGTTAGTGTATGGTTTCTTCAATTACACTGAGCTGATTTCTGAGGTGCTGTTATTTCTTTTTCCGTAGTGTATTTCTGTTGTTTTTGTGATTCATTTTAGTGAAGGTGTGGACTCAGGTTTTCTGGGTCTCTGTTTTTGGTTGGATAGGTTTCTCATGGTCTTTCTTAGGTTTTTGCATTCTTCATCAAACCATTTTTTTTTAAATTTCACCTTTATTTAACCAGGGAGGCCTGTTGAGAAGAAGTTCTCATTTACAACTGTGACCTGGCCAAGATGGAGCAAAGCATTGAGACACAAACAACAGAGTTACACATGGGATAAACAAACGTACAGTCAATAACACAATAGAAAAATCTATATACAGTGTGTGCAAATGTAGTAAGATTAGGGAGGTAAGGCAATAAATAGGCCATAGTTGCGAAATTTAATTAGAATTTAGCATTAATACTGGAGTGATAGATGTGCAGAAGATGATGTGCAAGAAAAGATACTGGGGTGCAAAAAAATAAATAACACTATGGGGATGAGGGAGTTGGGTGGGCTATTTACAGATAGGCTGTGTACAGGTGCAATGATCGGTAAGCTGCTCTGACAGCTGATGCTTAAAGTTAGTGAGGGAGATATAAGTCTCTAGCTTCAGTGATTTTTGCAATTCGTTCCAGTCATTGGCAGCAGAGAACTGTAAGGAAAGGCAGCCAAAGGAAGAGCTGGCTTTGGGGATGACCAGTGAAATATACCTCCTGGAGCGTGTGTTATGGGTGGGTGTTGCTATTGTGACCAGTGAGCTGAGATTAGGCAGGGCTTTACCAAGCAAAAACTTATAGATGACCTGGAGCCAGTGGGTTTGGCGACGAATATGAAGCCAACGAGA
The DNA here is from genome assembly GCF_045791955.1 of Oncorhynchus clarkii lewisi. Lineage (NCBI taxonomy): Eukaryota > Metazoa > Chordata > Actinopteri > Salmoniformes > Salmonidae > Oncorhynchus > Oncorhynchus clarkii. The sequence continues at coordinate 22,106,177 of NC_092171.1, forward strand.
GCATACAGGTCGCAGTGCTGGGTAGTGTATGGGGCTTTGGTAACAAAACGGATGGCACTGTGGTAGACACCATCCAATTTGCTGAGTAGAGTGTTGGAGGCTATTTTGTAAATGACATCGCCAAAGTCCAGGCTCGGTAGGATAGTCAGTTTTATGAGGGTATGTTTAGAAGCCTAAGTGAAGGAGGCTTTGTTGCGAAATAGGAAGCCGATTCTAGATTTAATTTTGGATTGGAGATGCTTAATGTGAGTCTGGAAGCAGAGTTTACAGTCTAACCAGATGCCTAGGTATTTGTTGTCCACATATTCAATAAGAACTTGCCAAAACAGCAGTAGAAAAGGCATATTGACATTAGAGAGAGGCATAAAGCAATCACAGGCCAGGAGAGCTATGACAACAATGGGTGTATATAGCGATGAATGTGCAGAGCGGGTTGGTTAGGACATACACAACCTGAGTTCGAGGTTGGGGCCGACAGGTAAACAATATGAGGTACCGTGTTATTGAAAAGAGCAGCAATAGGTGAGTCAGGGTGCTGTTCGGTAGTCACTACTACGCTAGGCGAACAGGGGACACAGCGTTCAGAAATCTAGTGGGCCGGGGCGAGCAAATGGTTAATTTGGCAACATCGTAACAGAATAGCCTGTTGAGACCACATCGGGCGATCACGTTGGCAGTCCAGTCGTGATGGATCGGCGGGGCTCCGTGTCGACCACATCGGGCGATCACGTCGGCAGTCCAGTCGTGATGGATTGGCGGGGCTTCGTGTCGACCACATCGGGCGATCACGTCGGCAGTCCAGTCGTGATGGATTGGCGGGGCTCCGTGTCGACCACATCGGGCGATCACGTCGGCAGTCCAGTCGTGATGGATTGGCGGGGCTCCGTGTCGACCACATCGGGCGATCACGTCGGCAGTCCAGTCGTGATGGATTGGCGGGGCTCCGTGTCGACAATAAAGGGTCCAGGCCAATTGGCAAACAAGGTATTGTAGACCTAGAATTAGCTGGTATATGGGCCAAGCTCGAGGCTAGCTCAAGGTTAACTGGTGCTTGCTTCGGGACAGCGGCGTTAGATAACAGTAGCCACTTGATTGCAGCTAGCTTGCTGCGACGATCTGGTGTAATGATCCAGAGCTGCAGGAATCCAGTGATGTGGTTTATGAGAAGCAATCCGATAGGCTCTGGGTTGATATCGCGCTGTGCAGACTGGCAGGTATTGTCCGAGCTTAGGCTGGCTGGTGACCGAGAAAAAGGTGAAGACCACTAGCCGTGGCTAACAGACTTGTAGCTAGATAGCTGGCTAGCTCCTGATGGAGGTTCCAGTTATAAGGAATAGAAATAGCAGGTCCATACCACATTGGGTGAGACGGGTTGCAGGAAAGTATATTTAGTTCATAGATAGGTGAGATTAAGAGAGAGACGAGAAAAAAAAACGGTCTATTTACATGGGATAAGACAAAGACACACACGCATCCGATTGCTACGCCGTCTTGGATACGCCATTGTGTCGTTCATTTTCTTCGGTTTTCTTTTTTTTTTTTTTTTTGATAGGGAAGCTGAGAGGTCAAATATACTGTTTAGGTTTTCTACTGCCAAGTTTACACCTTCATTATTACAGTGGAATATTTTGTCTAGGAAGTTCTCTAAAAGGTAATTAATTTGTTGTTGCTTTATTGTTTTTGGTAGATTTCCACACTACATTCCTTCCATCTATAGCATTTCTTGATATTATTCAGTTCCTTTTGGCTCATGATTGATTATTGCTTTGTTCCAAGTAAACTGATTTTGCTTTGATCTGATAGGGGTGTCAGTGGGCTGACTGTGAAAGCTCTAAGAGACTCTGGGTTGAGGTCAGTGATAAAGTAGTCTACATTACTACTTCCAAAGATGCGCTAAAGGTTTACCTACCATATGTGTCCCCTCGAAGCCTACCATTGACTATGTACATACCCAGTGTGCGACAGAGCTGCAGGAGGTTCTACCCATTTTTATTGGTTATGTTGTTGTACATTTTTATTGGTTATGTTGTTGTGCTAGGGGGTGAATATGGAGGTGGGAATGCTGTTGCCTCCAGGCAGATGTTTATCCCCTTGTGTGCTGAGTGTGTCGGGTTCCTGTCCAGTTCTGGCATTTAGGTTGTCACAGGCTTGTCCCTGGGCCTGGAAGTGATAGCTTCTCCATCCTGGAGGGAGAAATCAGTCTTTAATAAAGTATGGGGATTCTAGTGGGTGATGTAGGTAGCACACAGGATGACATTTTGAGATAATTTCCTTTTGAATTTCTAGCCAAATGTTAAATGGTCCTGTTTTGATTAATTTAACAGAGTGAGCAGGTCTGTTCTATACCGAATCCCCTTCCCTGTTTCACACCTGGTAGTTTGGTGGATGGGACTGCTAGCTTTCTGTAACTTAAGAGGGCAACCAGTGAGTCGTCTCCTCCTATACCATGTTTCTTGTAGGATGACACTGTCTCTATTTCAGATTTTTTTGGTGAGGTCCAGGTTCCTGCTCTTTAGGTCAAAGGCAGATGACCTCAGGCCTTGGATATTCCAGGATGAGATGGTGAAGGCTTTGTGTTCTATAAAGTGTCCAATGTTGTTAGTCGTGTGGTTTGACCTCAGACCAGTAAGTGTGAGCAGAGCAGAGCCTGCTGAGCATTGGCTTGGGCTAGTGTAAGAGTGGGGTTTGGGCCTGTTTGCCTGCTTACGGCCTGGGCATATGTGACTTCTATGTTGAGGCCCTCTTTGCGGGAGTGGGGGGCATGGGGTGGGCAGGAGGGACATAGGTCTGATCTGAGGGAGCCTAAATGGGGTGTGGGCATGGTTGACTTGGAGGTGTGTTGATTGGTGGGGGTGTGGATGTGGCTGGTGGTGCTGTGGTCTGGATGTAGGTCCGGGGGGGGTGGGTCGTCCCACAGGTCTGGGAATGTCTTGCTGGTCTGTGCGATGTGTCTATTGATCTGTTGCTCCTGGTTGAAGTGTTAGGGCTGCGTTTTAGGGCGATGTCCTTTTAGGGTGAAGGTGGGCACTGCTGCCTTGTATAGGTGGACCTGGTCATAAAGACTGTTCTAGTCCAGAGTGGAGTGGTGGGTAAACATTTGGTTTTGAGACACAGTCATGGGAAATAATTGCGTTTACCCGCTCTATGGTAGGCTTAAAAATCCGTCTTTAACCTGTCTCCTCCCCTTCATCTACACTGATTGAAGTGGATTTAACAAGTGACATCCAATAAGCGATCATAGCTTTCACATGGATTCACCTGGTTAGTCTGTCATAGAAAGAGCAGGTGTTCTTAATTTTTTTGTGTACTCAGAGAAATTGAATTTGTCCAAGTACTTATGACACCTTCATATGGACTAGATACAGTTGCCAAATACATTTAAACTCAGTTTTTCACTATTCCTGACATTTAATCCTAGTAAAAATGCCATGTCTTAGGTCAGTTAGGATCACCACTTTATTTTAAGAATGTGAAATGTCTGAATAATAATAGAGAATGATTTATTTAAACTTATTTCTTTCATCACATTCCTAGTGGGTCAGAAGTTTACAAACACTCAATTAGTATTTGGTAGCATTGCCTTTAAAATGTTTAACTTGGGTCAAACGTTTTGGGTAGTAGCCTTCCACAAATTGGGTGAATTTTGTCTCATTCCTCCTGACAGAGCTGGTGTAACAGAGTCAGGTTTGTAGGCCTCCTTGCTTGCACACGCCTTTTCAGTTCTGCCCACAATTTCTATGGGATTGAGGTCAGGGCTTTGTGATGGCCACTCCAATACCTTGACTTTGTTGTCCTTAAGCCATCTTGACTTTGTTGTCCTTAAGCCATTTTGCCACAACTTTAGAAGTATGCTTGGGGTCGTTGTCCATTTAGAAGACCCATTTGCAACCAAGCTTTAACTTCCTGACTGATGTCTTGACATGTTGCTTCAATATATCCACATAATTTTTCTCCCTCATGAAGCATCTATTTTGTGAAGTGCACCAGTCCTGTTTTACTGTGGATATAGATACTTTTGTACCTGTTTCCTCCAGCATCTTCATAAAGTCCTTTGCTGTTGTTCTGGGATTGATTTGCACTTTCGCACCAAAGTACATTCATCTCTAGGAGACAGACCGCGTCTCCTTCCTGAGCTTTGGGCTTTGTCCCATGCATAATTGCGTACTATTGCTTGTACAGTTGAATGTGGTACCTTCAGGCGTTTGGAAATTGCTCCCAAGGATGTACCAGGCTTGTGGAGGTCTACAATTATTTTCTGATGTCTTGGCTGATTTCTTTAGATTTTCCAATGATGTCAAGCAAAGAGGCACTGAGTTTGAAGGTAGGCCTTGAAATACAACCACAGGTACACCTCCAATTGACTCAAATTATGTCAATTAGCCTACCAAAAGCTTCTAAAGCCATGACATAATTTTCTGGAATTTTCCAAGCTGTTTAAAGGCACAGTCAACTTGGTGTAGGTAAACTTCTGACACACTAGAATAGTGATTTAAGTGAAATAAGCAGTCTGTAAACAATTGTTGGAAAAATGACTTGCACAATGTAGATATCTACATATCCTAACCGACTTGTCAAAACTATAGTTTGTTAACAAGAAATATGTGTAGTGGTTGAAAGACAAGTTTTAATGACTCCGTAAGTGTATGTAAACTTCCGACTTCAACTCTACTGAAAGTGCTTTCATTTCTAAATGGCAAAACAGATATGTATGAAAATACCCTCAAATAAAATTAAATTTTGTACTGTCGCCTCATATTTAACGTTTGATCTCAAATCCAAAATCCTGAATTATAGAGCCAAATTAAAAGCTTTAGCTTCACTGTCCAAATAAATACACTGATGGAGTGTATCTACCTCATATTACCATCATTCAGCAGAGATTACATTTCATGTGGCCTCCAGATGATAGTCTTGCAAGGAAGAATTTCAGACCCTTGTGAGGGATGATTATCTTGCCGTTTCCATAGATTTTTGAAATAATTTTTATTTTAGTGATGTACCGATATGACATTTTTGGCCGATTCTGATATTTTCCTTACCAAAAAAAAAAGATCTGTGTAATTTAGAACTTTTGCGGCCTTTTAAGCATTCGACTACAGTTAAATAATTTACACATGGACGCAGCGGTCTAAGGCACTGCATCTCAGTGCAAGAGGCGTCACTTCAGTCCCTGGTACGAATCCAGGCTGTATCACATCCGACCTTGATTGGTAGTCCCATAGGGTGGTGCACAATTGGCCCAGCGTTGTCCGGGCCGTCATTGTAAATAATAATTTGTTCTTAACTGACTTGCCTAGTTAAATAAAGGTTACACACACACCACACTGACCAAAAATGTATTTTGTTGGCTTTTACGCATTTCGCCATTACCAGTAAGACCTAATCGAAACCTATTTCTTTCACCTACTTGCTGTGTTTCGTTGTTAATTTGTTCAGTCGTTTCATTCTCAACCAGGATTTCTATGGAACGCCGATTTGGGTTTTTGCGTGTCAAAAAAGATGCACGTCAAATAACACTATGACGTGTGAAATAAGCTTGTTGACCAATCAGGACATGAATATGACTGCACGTCACATAATAATTTAACACGTTCATAAATTTTTTAACGTAATTATTACACATTGATTACACTCACTTGTATTTCATATGTCACAACGATTCATCGATACGTATGCTATGATGCTGGTAAAGTTGTCTCCCGCACCTACATTGCTGGTCAAAAAAAAGCTACCTAGCTCATGGATGCAAACAATGTTCTTGCCCAAAAACATAGCAAAACGACAATCTGTTTCAGTAGCTAGGTGTCAACATCTAAAATAACCCTAATTTATAACACAGTTCTTATTTGATTAATGGTGGTTGGACCCATCTATGTGAAGCTAACCACAATAAGAATTAGCCACAATAGTGGACTTTGCGGCTAGCCTTCAAATTAAAAATGACACAATTCTACTATTTTATTTTGAAGGCAAACCGCAAATTCCTCTTGTGCCTAATCCTTATTGTGGCTAGCTTCACAACATATAACCCAGTGTAGCGAAATGCTTGTGCTTCTAGTTCCGACAATGCAGTAATATCCAACGAGTAATCTAATCTAACAATTTCTCAACTACTACCTTATACACACAAGTGTAAAGGAATGAATAAGAATATGTACATAAAAAATATATATGAACGAGGGATGGTATAGAATGGCATAGGCAAGATGCAGTGGATGGTATAGAGGCTTATAACGTTAGCTTTGGGCAACAGGGTTAAGTAGCTGGCTAGCTATTTATTTTCATGAACTGAAGTTCAATTTCCATTGGCGAACAAGTGGCGACCTAGCTAATACTTACTCACAAGGATTCCTAAATCATTGCTAAGAACTAATGAAAATGACTGCTGTTTCTACTAGTCATTTCAGGCTGGTTGTATTGGTGCTAGTTAGGTACCACGATAAAGCTAGCTACCCCAGACTTTGCGGTCAAACAAATGATGCTTTATTACCAACGTGGGTTTGTAAACACATCGTTCGTGGCCAGTGTTTGCTTGTTATCAGACTTTTTTTAATAAAACATTTTTTAAAATGTATACAGCTTTGACAGTGCTACTGTATCTTTTTTTGACACGCAAAGACACAAACGGCGTTCCATAGTATGTTTGTCGTGAAGCTAATAGCAGTGATGCTATTTCTGTGTAACTCCGGTAGGAGTCGCTGAAAAATAGCACACTTGGTCGTGTATAGCGGTGCTTGACCAGTCTGTGAAAGCCAACATCACCCACAACAGAGAACGGATGATTGTCAAGGGCAATGAATTCCATTGTCTTGGTGTTAATGGATTTCGCCTTTGAGTTGTCTCACTGAAATGTTCTTACTCTTTCAAATGACTGCTCGACTTGTTGACTGCTCGATCCACACCACAGAACTTGTGGGCTAGGTTAGGAATGCTGTGTTGCAAGTGTAGCGCAACATTTTACTTGGCGTCATGTACGCACGTTGTTGGCATTTTTAGCTAATATCGGCCGATTCCGATATGGTCAACGATATATCGTGAATCCCTATTTTATATGTAATAAAAATGCCCTATTGATTTTAAGTTCCTCAATCATTTCACATTTCCCTAATGAAGTCCTGAGCCACCTAATTGAAGTGAAACCTTCCTTAAAGGATTGCAGGAGGCTTTAGTAGAATAACGGGGACTTTTTTTACACTACCGTTCAAAACTTTGCAGTACTTAGAAATGTCCTTGTTTTTGAAAGAAAAGCACTTTTTTATTATTTTTGTCCATTTTAAAATAACATTAAATTGATCAGAAATACAGTGTAGATATTGCTAATGTTGTAAATGACTATTCTAGCTGGAACCTAGAAGGCCAGCATCCCGGAGTCGCCTCTTCACTGTTGACGTTGAGACGGGTGTTTTGTGGTTACTATTTTTTTTGTTTTGTTTTGAATTTTACCCCTTTTTCTCCCCAATTTCATAGTATCCAATTGTTGTAGTAGCTACTATCTTGTCTCATCGCTACAACTCCCGTACGGGCTCGGGAGAGACGAAGGTTGAAAGTCATGCGTCCTCCGATACACAACCAACCAAGCCGCTGCTTCTTTAACACAGCGCACATCCAACCCGGAAGCCAGCCGCACCAATGCGCCGGAGGAAACACCGTGCACCTTGGCTAGCGTACACTGCGCCCAGCCCGCCACAGAAGTCGCTGGTGCGCGATGAGACAAGGACACCCCTACCGACCAAGCCCTCCCTAACCCGGGCGACGCTAGGCCAATTGTGCGTCGCCCCACGGACCTCCCGGTCGCGGCCGGTTACGACAGAGCCTGGGCGCGAACCCAGGACTCTGATGGCACAGCTGGCGCTGCAGTACAGCGCCCTTAACCACTGCGCCACCCGGGAGGCGATTTGTGGTTACTATTTAATGAAGCTGCCAGTTGAGGACTTGAGGCGTCTGTTACTCAAACTAGACACTCTAATGTACTTGTCCTCTTGCTCCGTTGAGCACCGGGGCCTCCCACTCTTTCTATTCTGGTTAGGGCCAGTTTGTTCTGTGAAGGGAGTAGTACACAGCGTTGTACGAGATCTTCAGTTTCTTGGCATTTTCTCGTGTGGAATGGCCTTCATTTCTCAACATGAATAGACTGATGAGCCTGTAATCGAACCCAGAAATGCTGATGCTCCAGATACTCAACTAGTCTAAAGAAGGCCAGTTTTATTGCGTCTTTAAATTCAGCACAACAGTTTTCAGCTGTGCTAACATAATTGTAAAAGGGCTTTCTAATTAATGATCAATTAGCCTTTTAAAATGATCAACTTGGATTAGCTAACACAACGTGCCATTGGAACACAGGAGTGAGGGTTGCTGATAATCAGTCTCTGTACGCCTATGTAGATATCCCATTGATTTCCAGCTACAATTGCCATTTACAACATTAACAATGCCTACACTGTATTTCTGATCAATTTGATGTTATTTTAAATGGACAAAACTGTGCTTTTCTTTCAAAAACAAGGACATTTCTAAGTGACCCCAAACTTTTGAACGGTAGTGTACATTATATATGCAGTGTAATGCTGAGGTTTTTGTTCTTTTGGCCAGGCTGATCAATATGCAGATGAAACACACCGTTAAGAGGGGGGGTGTGTGTGTCTGGTGTCAGCAGTTCAGGGGTCCTGCAGGACCAAGGCTGGCGGGGAAGGGCTCTGCCACTGAGATAAATGAGGCTCCTCTCAATGAGGAACCCCAGTCCCTCTGGCGTAGGCAGCCATACAGACTACTGTACAAATAAACCACAACTCCCATGATGCAGTGGGCTCTGTTAGCTTGAGCTGGAATGCTGATGACACTTCTGCATTGTTGGCAGTTTTGTGATTCAGCTAAGTTCAGAGTTTATGCACCCGTGCATGGACACACACACACGCACGCCAAAGTCTGACAGACACACACCAAAAACTTGCATAGTGACACACACACACACGTACACGTCCTAGTCTGCATTTCTGGCCACAACAGATATGGTTGAAAGGTGTGTGGAGAACAGTGGGAGGTTATGGAGAGGTTGGAAGCGAGTTCTCCAGTGCTGCGTTGGGCCAGAGCGTCAGTCTTTTGACCTACAATATGAAGGGGATATGAATAGGGAAGGAGGGACTGTCCTAGGGTGTTATCTTTAACAGGGCTGTTTCTCTTGGTCAGGGCCCATGGTGACAGCAGCACTGCTGCTAATTTGTCTTGGACAGGGGAATCTGGGGGGGAGAGGAGAGTTGGGCGATCAGCCGTGCACACCCCTTGTGGCCTCTAGGGCCCGGCTCTGCACAGTATGTCCTACACCCACTTGAGGACTGAGTGCGCTCGCTCTCGCTCTCTGTCGCGCTCTCTGTCGCTCTCGCTCTCTGTCGCGCTCTCTGTCGCTCTCGCTCTCTGTCGCTCTCGCTCTCTGTCGCTCTCGCTCTGTCTGTCGCGCTCGCTCGCTCTCTCTGTCTGTCGCGCTCGCTCGCTCTCTCTGTCTGTCGCGCTCGCTCGCTCTCTCTCTGTCTGTCGCGCTCGCTCGCTCTCTCTCTGTCTGTCGCGCTCGCTCGCTCTCTCTCTGTCTGTCGCGCTCGCTCGCTCTCTCTCTGTCTGTCGCGCTCGCTCGCTCTCTCTCTGTCTGTCGCGCTCGCTCGCTCTCTCTCTGTCTGTCGCGCTCGCTCGCTCTCTGTCTGTCGCGCTCGCTCGCTCTCTCTCTGTCTGTCGCGCTCGCTCGCTCTCTCTCTGTCTGTCGCGCTCGCTCGCTCTCTCTCTGTCTGTCGCGCTCGCTCGCTCTCTCTCTGTCTGTCGCGCTCGCTCGCTCTGTCTGTCGCGCTCGCTCGCTCTGTCTGTCGCGCTCTCGCTCTGTCTGTCGCGCTCTCGCTCTGTCTGTCGCGCTCGCTCTGTCTGTCGCGCTCGCTCGCGCTCGCTCTGTCTGTCGCGCTCGCTCGCTCTCGCTCTGTCTGTCGCGCTCGCTCGCTCTCGCTCTGTCTGTCGCGCTCGCTCGCTCTCGCTCTGTCTGTCGCGCTCGCTCGCTCTCGCTCTGTCTGTCGCGCTCGCTCGCTCTCGCTCTGTCTGTCGCGCTCGCTCGCTCTCGCTCTGTCTGTCGCGCTCGCTCGCTCTCGCTCTGTCTGTCGCGCTCGCTCGCTCTCGCTCTGTCTGTCGCGCTCGCTCGCTCTCGCTCTGTCTGTCGCGCTCGCTCGCTCGCTCTGTCTGTCGCGCTCGCTCGCTCGCTCTGTCTGTCGCGCTCGCTCGCTCGCTCTGTCTGTCGCGCTCGCTCGCTCGCTCTGTCTGTCGCGCTCGCTCGCTCGCTCTGTCTGTCGCGCTCGCTCGCTCGCTCTGTCTGTCGCGCTCGCTCGCTCGCTCTGTCTGTCGCGCTCGCTCGCTCGCTCTGTCTGTCGCGCGCGCTCGCTCGCTCGCTCTGTCTGTCGCGCTAGCTCGCTCGCTCTGTCTGTCGCGCTCGCTCGCTGTCGCGCTCGCTCGCTCGCTCTGTCTGTCGCGCTCGCTCGCTCGCTCTGTCTGTCGCGCTAGCTCGCTCGCTCGCTCTGTCTGTCGCGCTAGCTCGCTCGCTCGCTCTGTCTGTCGCGCTAGCTCGCTCGCTCTGTCTGTCGCGCTCGCTCGCTCGCTCTGTCTGTCGCGCTCGCTCGCTCTCGCTCTCTGTCGCTCTCGCTCTCTGTCGCTCTCGCTCTCTGTCGCTCTCGCTCTCTGTCGCTCTCGCTCTGTCTGTCGCGCTCGCTCGCTCTCTCTGTCTGTCGCGCTCGCTCGCTCTCTCTCTGTCTGTCGCGCTCGCTCGCTCTCTCTCTGTCTGTCGCGCTCGCTCGCTCTCTCTCTGTCTGTCGCGCTCGCTCGCTCTCTCTCTGTCTGTCGCGCTCGCTCGCTCTCTCTCTGTCTGTCGCGCTCGCTCGCTCTCTGTCTGTCGCGCTCGCTCGCTCTCTCTCTGTCTGTCGCGCTCGCTCGCTCTCTCTCTGTCTGTCGCGCTCGCTCGCTCTCTCTCTGTCTGTCGCGCTCGCTCGCTCTCTCTCTGTCTGTCGCGCTCGCTCGCTCTCTCTCTGTCTGTCGCGCTCGCTCGCTCTCTCTCTGTCTGTCGCGCTCGCTCGCTCTGTCTGTCCCGCTCTCGCTCTGTCTGTCGCGCTCTCGCTCTGTCTGTCGCGCTCGCTCTGTCTGTCGCGCTCGCTCGCGCTCGCTCTGTCTGTCGCGCTCGCTCGCTCTCGCTCTGTCTGTCGCGCTCGCTCGCTCTCGCTCTGTCTGTCGCGCTCGCTCGCTCTCGCTCTGTCTGTCGCGCTCGCTCGCTCTCGCTCTGTCTGTCGCGCTCGCTCGCTCTCGCTCTGTCTGTCGCGCTCGCTCGCTCTCGCTCTGTCTGTCGCGCTCGCTCGCTCTCGCTCTGTCTGTCGCGCTCGCTCGCTCTCGCTCTGTCTGTCGCGCTCGCTCGCTCTCGCTCTGTCTGTCGCGCTCGCTCGCTCTCGCTCTGTCTGTCGCGCTCGCTCGCTCTCGCTCTGTCTGTCGCGCTCGCTCGCTCTCGCTCTGTCTGTCGCGCTCGCTCGCTCTCGCTCTGTCTGTCGCGCTCGCTCGCTCTCGCTCTGTCTGTCGCGCTCGCTCGCTCTCGCTCTGTCTGTCGCGCTCGCTCGCTCGCTCTGTCTGTCGCGCTCGCTCGCTCGCTCTGTCTGTCGCGCTCGCTCGCTCGCTCTGTCTGTCGCGCTCGCTCGCTCGCTCTGTCTGTCGCGCTCGCTCGCTCGCTCTGTCTGTCGCGCTCGCTCGCTCGCTCTGTCTGTCGCGCTCGCTCGCTCGCTCTGTCTGTCGCGCGCGCTCGCTCGCTCGCTCTGTCTGTCGCGCTCGCTCGCTCGCTCTGTCTGTCGCGCTCGCTCGCTCGCTCTGTCTGTCGCGCTCGCTCGCTCGCTCTGTCTGTCGCGCTAGCTCGCTCGCTCGCTCTGTCTGTCGCGCTAGCTCGCTCGCTCGCTCTGTCTGTCGCGCTAGCTCGCTCGCTCGCTCTGTCTGTCGCGCTAGCTCGCTCGCTCTGTCTGTCGCGCTCGCTCGCTCTGTCTGTCGCGCTCGCTCGCTCGCTCTGTCTGTCGCGCTAGCTCGCTCGCTCTCGCTCTGTCTGTCGCACTCGCTCGCTCGCTCTCGCTCTGTCTGTCGCTCTCGCTCTGTCTGTCGCGCTCGCTCTGTCTGTCGCGCTCGCTCGCTCGCTCTCGCTCTGTCTGTCGCGCTCGCTCGCTCGCTCTCGCTCTGTCTGTCGCGCTCGCTCGCTCTCGCTCTGTCTGTCGCGCTCGCTCGCTCTCGCTCTGTCTGTCGCGCTCGCTCGCTCTCGCTCTGTCTGTCGCGCTCGCTCGCTCTCGCTCTGTCTGTCGCGCTCGCTCGCTCTCGCTCTGTCTGTCGCGCTCGCTCTGTCTGTCGCGCTCGCTCGCTCTCGCTCTGTCTGTCGCGCTCGCTCGCTCTCGCTCTGTCTGTCTGTCGCGCTCGCTCGCTCTCGCTCTGTCTGTCGCGCTCGCTCGCTCTCGCTCTGTCTGTCGCGCTCGCTCGCTCTCGCTCGGTCTGTCGCGCTCGCTCGCTCTCGCTCTGTCTGTCGCGCTCGCTCGCTCTCGCTCTGTCTGTCGCGCTCGCTCGCTCTCGCTCTGTCTGTCGCGCTCGCTCGCTCTCGCTCTGTCTGTCGCGCTCGCTCGCTCTCGCTCTGTCTGTCGCGCTCGCTCGCTCTCGCTCGGTCTGTCGCGCTCGCTCGGTCTGTCGCGCTCGCTCGCTCTCGCTCGGTCTGTCGCGCTCGCTCTCGCTCGGTCTGTCGCGCTCGCTCGCTCTCGCTCGGTCTGTCTGTCGCGCTCGCTCGCTCGCTCTGTCTGTCGCGCTCGCTCGCTCTGTCTGTCGCGCTCGCTCGCTCTGTCTGTCGCGCTCGCTCGCTCGCTCTGTCTGTCGCGCTCGCTCGCTCGCTCTGTCTGTCGCGCTCGCTCGCTCGCTCTGTCTGTCGCGCTCGCTCGCTCGCTCTGTCTGTCGCGCTCGCTCGCTCGCTCTGTCTGTCGCGCTCGCTCGCTCGCTCTGTCTGTCGCGCTCGCTCGCTCGCTCTGTCTGTCGCGCTCGCTCGCTGTCGCGCTCGCTCTGTCTGTCGCGCGCTCGCTCGCTCGCTCTGTCTGTCGCGCGCGCTCGCTCGCTCGCTCTGTCTGTCGCGCTAGCTCGCTCGCTCTGTCTGTCGCGCTCGCTCGCTGTCGCGCTCGCTCGCTCGCTCTGTCTGTCGCGCTCGCTCGCTCTGTCTGTCGCGCTAGCTCGCTCGCTCTCGCTCTGTCTGTCGCGCTCGCTCGCTCGCTCTCGCTCTGTCTGTCTCGCTCGCTCGCTCTCGCTCTGTCTGTCGCGCTCGCTCGCTCGCTCTCGCTCTGTCTGTCGCTCTGTCTGTCGCGCTCGCTCGCTCTCGCTCTGTCTGTCGCGCTCGCTCGCTCTCGCTCTGTCTGTCGCGCTCGCTCGCTCTCGCTCTGTCTGTCTGTCGCGCTCGCTCGCTCTCGCTCTGTCTGTCGCGCTCGCTCGCTCTCGCTCTGTCTGTCGCGCTCGCTCGCTCTCGCTCGGTCTGTCGCGCTCGCTCGCTCTCGCTCTGTCTGTCGCGCTCGCTCGCTCTCGCTCTGTCTGTCGCGCTCGCTCGCTCTCGCTCTGTCTGTCGCGCTCGCTCGCTCTGTCTGTCGCGCTCGCTCGCTCTCGCTCGGTCTGTCGCGCTCGCTCGGTCTGTCGCGCTCGCTCGCTCTCGCTCGGTCTGTCGCGCTCGCTCGGTCTGTCGCGCTCGCTCGCTCTCGCTCGGTCTGTCGCGCTCGCTCGCTCTCGCTCGGTCTGTCGCGCTCGCTCTCGCTCGGTCTGTCGCGCTCGCTCGCTCTCGCTCGGTCTGTCGCGCTCGCTCGCTCTCGCTCGGTCTGTCGCTCTCGCTCGGTCTGTCGCGCTCGCTCGCTCTCGCTCGGTCTGTCGCTGTCTGTCGCTCGCTCTGTCTGTCTCTCTGCACTCTCTTGCACTCTGTACCTGAATAAATATGGGCTGAGCTCTTATTAAAGGCAGCTGCTACACTAATGGGGTAGAGAGAAGGCTGCATGTTCAGACAACAGGGGCCCCCGAAAGTGTCCATTCAGCTTCCACCCCCCCAACACACATACAATCTCAGAAACACAGTCTGTATGTGCATGTCTTTGTGCATGTGTCTCTGTGTGTGATTTAAAAACCACAGAAGAGAGGAGGCCCCCTATAGTGTGAAGACATTTTATGAAAAGGAAGCGTCACACATTCTGTTTCACTGATTGGCACATGCATTAATTTATTCCGCACCGAAAATACCTTTTGCTGTGCATTACCATAACAGATTATAATGTGAATTTTCCTACACTGTGATCTGGACCACTGAAGGTGTGGTTTACTGTAGTCTTAGAACTGAGGGTGTTCAGGACAGGTGTGGCTGGGTCAATACTGGCCTCTCCTGGCATGCCAAGCCGCCTCAGCCCAGTCTAACTTCCAGTGACATGGTTGGGAACTGATTACTGAGGTTTCACCACTTGACTCCACACACCACAGAGGGATGCCATTGTTCTATCTGTGCTTCTGCTGTCTGTGGATGAAAAGAGAACCTGAATGATGGTACATTTGTATATTATGAACATATGTTACTGTTTTGGAAGTCATGTACGGTTTGTGTGTTTTGTTAGGGAAGGTTTGTTTTGGTCTTGTTGTGTGTCTTTGAGAAATGGAAAGAGGGAGCATGTTTATGTGTGCTTGTCTTTGATCTGTGTGTGTGTGTGTGTGTGTGTGTGTGTGTCTTCTAGTGCACTTCTTAAGCTCTGACTGTAGGCGATGACAGACCCAAGTTGTCTGCCGCTCTAGAGAGAAAGGGGAGAAAATCTTGGACAATGACTAATCGCGTGGGGGGGAAATATGGAGAAGGAGAAATTGGCAGCACCACACTCAAACATTCTACTAAAACCTCAAGTGCTGACAATGAAAGCTAGAGAGAGCAGTTGTTTGTGTTGGCACAGGTTGCCCTGAAATTAGTCCATCTCTGTGACAGGGGTTGCTCAACGCGCCACTTTAATTACCAATGTAGATAGTATTTAGAAGTTTTACCCCCGCCCCTCTTCCCTCCCAGCTCTACCTAATTGGTGGAAAAAGTGAGGTTTTCGTCGTGGAGAGGTTGGTTGTCAGGCGGCCGTCTCTCCTCACCTGGTTGGGGTGAAGGGGAGCAGATGAGGGAGGGGGAGGGGGGAGCTGGATGTTTAGTCTGGAGCTCCTCTCCAGGGGACCCAGAGCTAAGCTGAGCTGCAGACCAGGAAGTAGTGATCCTGAGCCATGGAGGCACCTGAGACTCACTGGAGTCTGGCTGAAGGGTTCAAGCTCTCTGACGGATGGATGGAGGGGATTGATTGGTACATATAGAGAAAAGGACGCTTTGTTGTTAAGCTACCATAAGCTATGTTTCCATTCACTTTTGTCGACATTTAGAAAGTTTGCATAGAAAATAGATTTGACATTTGCCTGCAAGAGTGTGTGTCCATTTGACATTTTTGTGTTGATTTTA
Source organism: Oncorhynchus clarkii lewisi (assembly GCF_045791955.1). NCBI lineage: Eukaryota > Metazoa > Chordata > Actinopteri > Salmoniformes > Salmonidae > Oncorhynchus > Oncorhynchus clarkii. The sequence continues at coordinate 22,121,688 of NC_092171.1, forward strand.
AAAACAGCTGGACATAATGACGTCAAACCAAAAAAAGATATAATTCTGGCAAAAACCTACAATGTCAAATAAAAATAAACTTTTTCCATTACCCATTTTGGAAAATTGTTCATTAATAAGTTGGCAACAGCATGCATGCCCTCAGACTATCTGTTTCATGTCTCAGGTAAGCCGCAAAAGCCAGCATGGACAGCATGCAAGAATTGACAAATATTTGACATTCTAATAATTGTCATGTGCCAATGTATCGCGACGGTTCATGCCACGCTGGCTGGGCCATATGGCCTAAAAATCACATCTCTTTTATTTTTTTCAAAGTTATATCTGATTCATCATATGTATCTGCATTTCAAACAGTCAGAAATAATTTCATGAATTCAGGGCTTGTAAAATTATCCCTAGGCTTAAATATAAGCCTCCCACAACCATAACACCCACTAATTATTTATTTTTACCAAAATAGTTTAACTTGATTTTTTTGTTGTTGCAATAATCACTGATCACCCTTTTTGTTGCAAATGTAACCAGAACCATGTACATCCATTAATAATGACCAACGTCTTGTAGCAGACATTCAATAAAATGAACACAGGTCTCATCAACAGTCTCTCAAGCACAAGTCCACATGCTAGTGAGAAGTCAGCTAATCTATTTGCTTGTGAACAAGGTAGAACAATTGAATTGTTATGCATATACAGTGGGGCAAAAAAGTATTTAGTCAGCCACCAATTGTGCAAGTTCTCCCACTTAAAAAGATGAGAGGCCTGTAATTTTCATCATAGGTACACTTCAACTATGACAGACAAAATTAGAAAAGAAAATCCAGAAAATCACATTGTAGGATTTTTAATGAATTTATTTGCAAATTATGGTGGAAAATAAATATTTGGTCAACCGTGAAGCACGGGGGTGGCAGCATCATGTTGTGGGGGTGCTTTGCTGCAGGAGGGACTGGTGCACTTCACAAAATGGATAGCTTCATAAGGAAGGAAAATTGTGTGGCTATATTGAAGCAACATCTCAAGACATCAGTTAAAGTTAAAGCTTGGTCGCAAATGGGTCTTCTAAATGGACAATGACCCCAAGCATACTTCCAAAGTTGTGGCAAAATGGCTTAAGGACAACAAAGTCAATGTATTGGAGTGTCCATCACAAAGCACTGACCTCAACCCTATAGAACATTTGTGGGCAAAACTGAAAAAGCGTGTGCGAGCAAGGAGGCCTACAAACCTGACTCAGTTACACCAGCTCTGTCAGGAGGAATGGGCCAAAATTCACCCAACTTATTTTGGGTAGCTTGTGGAAGGCTACCCAAAATGTTTGACCCAAGTTAAACAATTTAAAGGCAATGCTACCAAATACTAATTGAGTGTATGTAAACTTCTGACCCACTGGGAATGTGATGAAAGAACTAAAATCTTAAATAAATCATTCTCTACTATTATTCTGACATTTCACATTCTTAAAATGAACTTGTGATCCTAACTGACCTAAAACAGGGAATTTTTACTAGGATTAAATGTCAGGAATTGTGAAAAACTGAGTTAACTTCTTAGCACACCCATCCCGTTAGCGGGATCATTTTCGTCAACATCCGCTGAATTGCAGAGCGCCAAATTAAATTACAAAAAATATTTAATTTTCATGAAATCACAAGTGCAATATAGCAAAACACAGTTTGGCTTGTTGTTAATCCACCTGGCGTGTCAGATTTCAAAAAAGCTTTACAGCTAAAGCAAACCAAGCGTTTATGTAAGGACATCTCTCTCAGCAGACAAAACATAACAAACAGCTAGCAGCCAAGTAGTTTGGTCAGAAAAGCAGTAAATTAAATCGCTTCCCTTTGATCTTCGGATGTTTGCACTCACGAGACTCCCAGTTACACAATATATGTTCCTTTTGTTCCATAAAGATTATTTTATATCCAAAATACAGGCTCTAGCGGTCATGACGGGGCAGACAAATTCCAAATAGTATCCGCAAAGTTCGTAGAAACATTTCAATCGTTTTTATAATCAATCCTCAGGTTGTTTTTACAATAAATAACCGCTAATATTTTAACCGGACCGTAGCTTTTTCAATAGGGGAGAGAGTGAAAATTTCTGTTCCAAGCTGTTGGCGCATGCAAAACTCTGCTGGCACCCAGCCATCCACTGACGTGATGTGATTGTTCTCGCTCATTTTTCAGAATAAAGGCTGAAACTATGTCTAAAGACCGTTCACACCATGTGGAAGCCATAGGGAAAGGAATCTGGTTGATATCCCTTTAAATGGAGGGAAGGCATGCAATGGAACAGGGAGCTTTCAAAATAAGAGGCACTTCCTAGTTGAATTTTCCTCAGGTTTTGCCTGCAATATCAGTTCTGTTATACCCACAGACAATATTTTGACAGTTTTGGAAACTTTAGAGTTTTCTATCCTAATCTGACAATTATATGTATATTCTAGCTTCTGGGCCTGAGAAATAGCCTGTTTAATTTGGATACGTTTTTCATCCAAACATCCAAATACTGCCCCTTACACTCAACAGGTTAAAATCTATTTGGCTAAGGTGTATGTAAACTTCTGACTTCAATTGTATGCGTTTCGGCTAGACAGAGCAGCTACATCTGGTAAGAAGAGGGGTGGGGGTGTTTGTCTATTTGTCAATAACTGCTGGCATGCGATGTCTAATTAAAAAACTTTTGCGGTATTGCTCGCCTTGGGTAGAATACCTCATGATAAGCTGTAGACCACACTATCTACCAAGAGTTCTTATCTATATTATTTGGAGCCATCTATTTACCACCACAAACCAATGCTGGTACTAAGACCGCACTCAACGAGCTGCATAAGGCCATAAGCAAACAAGAAAAGGCTCATCCAGAAGTGGCGCTCCTAGTGGTCGGGGACTTTAATGCACGCAAACTTTTATCTGTTTTTCCTAATTTCTATCAACATGTCACAAGTTCAACCAGAGGAAAAAAACTATAGACCACCTTAACTCCACGCACAGAGATGCATACAAAGCTCGACCTCCTTTTGGCTAATCTGACCATAATTCTATCCATGATTCCAATTTACAAGCAAAAACTAAAGCCGGAAGCACCAGTGACTTGCTTAATAAGGAATTGTTCAGATGACGTGGATGCTACGCTACAGGACTGTTTTGTTAGCACAGACTGGAATATGTTCCGGGATTCATCCAATGGCATTGGAGTATACTACCTCAGTCAACCGCTTCAACAATAAGTGCATCGACGACGTCATCCCCACAGTGTACCGTACATACATGCATTTCCCAACCAGAAGCCATGGAGCTGCCAGTTTCAAGGAGCGGGAGACTATTCCAGACGCATATAAGAAATCCTGCTATGCCCTCAGACTAACCATCAAACAGGCATAGCGTCAATATAGGACTACGATTGAATCCTACTACACCGGCTCTGATGCTCGTCTGATGTGTCAGGGCTTGAAAACTATTACAGACTACAAAGGGAAACGCAGCCGTGAGCTGCCCAGTGACAAGAGCCTACCAGACTAGCTAAATGCCTTTATGTTCGCTTTGAGGAAAGCAACACTGAAGCATGCATGAGAGCTCCAGCTGTTCCCGACGACTGTGGGATCACGCTCTCCATAGCCGATGTGAGCAAGCCCTTTAAACAGGTCAACATTAACAAAGCCGCGGGCCAGACGGATTACCAGGATGTATACTCAAAGCATGAGCGGACCAACTGGCAAGTGTCTTCACTGACATTTTCAACCTCTCCCTGACCGAGTCTGTAATATCTATGTTTCAAGCAGACCACCATAGTCCCTCTGCCCAAGAAAGAGAAGGTAACCTGCCTAAATGATTACCACCCCGTAGCACTCAAGTCCGTAGCCAGAAACCCTAAATCCACTCCAATTTGCATACCGCCCCAACAGATCCTAATGTGAGAATGCTCTTCACTGACTACAGCTCAGCTTTCAATATATAATAATATAATAATAATAATAATAGTGCCCACAAAGCTCATCGCTAAGGACCCTGGGAATAAACACCCGCTGCAACTGGATCCTGGACTTCCTGACGGGCTGCCCCAAGGTGGTAAGGGTATGCAACAACACATCTGCCAAGATGATCCTCAACACGGGCCCCTCCTACTCCCTGTTCACTCATGACTGCACGGCCAGGCACGACTCCCAACACCATCAAGTTTGCCGATGACACAACAGTGGTAGATCTGATCACTGACAAGATAGCCTATAGGGAGGAGACAACCTCTCCCTCAATGTGATCAAGACAAAGGAGATGTTTGTGGACTATAGGAAAAGGAGGGCTGAGCATGCCCCCATTCTCATCTACAGAGCTGCAGTGGAGCAGGTTGAGAACTTCAAGTTCCTTGGTGTCCACTTCACCAACAAACTAACATGGTCCAAGCACACCTCGACATGGTGTGCTTGGTGTCATGAAGAAGGCACGACAACTTTTCCCCCTACAGGAGACTGAACAGATTTGGCATGGGTCCTCAGATCCTCAAAGTTCTACAGTTCCACCATCAAGATCATCCTGACCATTTGCATCACCGCCTGGTATGGCAACTGCTCAGTATTTGATGGTAAGGTGCTACAGAGGGTAGTGCTTACGGCCCAGTACATCCCAGGAGCCAAGCTTCTTGACATCCAAGACTCACCTAAGTCATAGACTGTTCTCTCTGCTACCAGACGGCAAGTGGTACCGGAGCAGCAAGTCTCGGATCAAAAGGCTCCTTAACAGCTTCTACCCCCAAGCCATAAGATCGCTGAACAACTAAGCTAATCAAATGGTCACCCGGACTATTTACATTTGTTTATATTTGTTTTTACACTGCTGCTACTCGTTGTTTATTATCTATGCATAGTCACTTTATAAATTACCTCGACTAACCTGTACCCCCACACATTGACTCCATACCGGTCTCGTTATTATGCAAATGTGTGCTACTTTTTGATTGATTGGATTTTTAAAATGTTAGTTTATTTGAACTATTTCTTGAACTGCATTGTGGGTTAAGGGCTTTTAAGTAAGCAGTTCACAGTTACCTGTTGTATTCGGGCATGTGACAAATACAATTTGAATTGATTAGATTTTTAACCACTTATTTTTGTCACTAAACAGTCTCTATATAGTCTTTCATAATTGTGTTTGACTGGTACCAGGGGACCTTCAGACGAGTCAAACTAACCGATATGTATGTGTCCATGAGAGTCTCAACTTTACACAAAGGGGTCTCATTCGTGGCATTCGGCTGCACCAACTTCAGACGATTTCCAATTACGCTTGCTAGGGTCGTAGAGCAAAACGCAGAACACCATCGTGTTTGTGATAGTTGGCCAAATCGTTCGGACGCTATAGACGATTTTGTGAGAATGTCTCATGGTCTGACAAACACCGCTCTAGCTCTGTCACTTTTCACAGCATTTTCTAGCTTAAACAGAGATTTTTATGGGGATTTTTGTTTTATATACTAGATTTATATTAGATTTCCGCAGGGGCGCGGACATCGACCTTGGGGGTTAATTGTCCTCCTGTGTCTCTCTCTTAATTTTCTTTCTCTCTCTCCCCCCCTTCCACTCTCTCACCACCCACCCTCTCCACTTCCCTCACTAGGAGTCAGTAAATCTTAGTCACTGTGGCTCCCGTGCGTCTCGCTCTCTGAGTGTGTGGAGAGCAGCAGGCGTGTGCTTGGCTGAGGACCACTCCAGAGGGACTGTTTACACAAAATTGCCTGAAATGGCTTTTCCATACGGCCACGGCTCTCTGATCACAGCTGAGATCAAATCCACTTGATGGGCCTGGGGCCTGGGAGGGAGAGGGGGTTGGGAGGGGTTGAGGTCTTCACAGGGTCCTGGGGGGCTGCCTGGGACAGAGGAGAGTGATGGCACCTCACAGTGAAGGCCTCGCATACTGGACACACACACACACACACACACACACACACACACACTGTAGCGTTGATGATTGAGTTATGGGGCTGGATGAAGGCGAGAAAGGCTCTGTCTAGTATGATCTGATGAACCCAAGGTCTTTAATCTGGTTTTTACTGCAATTACATAACCTTCCTTAATTTATTCAAGCTTTTGTGGGGGCGATTGAAATGTATAACGTAACAACAATGAATCATAAAGATGTATGTTATAGGATACTTTTGTGTAACAAATATGGTATACCTTCTGTTTCTCAAAAGCTCAGGCTGAAAGTGTCACTTTTGCTGGCAGCTAGCTGGGTAAAGCAAACCATTGCAAGATACTGCTTCTCTGGATGCTCTATCCACACCCTCTCAGAGCAGTGAGCACTGCTCACTGTGAAAGCTGTAGCTCACAGATTTGACATTTACACAGCCAAAAGATACTGCAGGAAGTATATGAGAGTATGGGAGCCAGATCTTTAATGCAGGGTTGACTGGCAAACCCACAGTATGAGCTGTTATCAGCTGCATCACACTCAGCTCTGAGTCAGTCAACTCTCATCTCTGATTTTCTATTATAGCTACTCTCGCGTGGCCAGGCGCTGTATTTTCGTGGGGCAAGCCTGGAAATATGGGGAAGGGGAGTGGTGGTGGTTCTCTCCGTTACAGGGGTAGCTGTGCTACTCCCAGGGTATTGTGTGAATGTTGTATAGTACAGAATCCACTCATTATCCTGACCTGCACTCACAGAGAATATTCTTTGTCCTAGGAAACGGAAGCAAAACAAGCATAGCTCTGTATAAACTGGATTTATTGTTGTCTCTTAATGTGATCTGTGCAAATATTGATTGAGTGTGAGTCATTAGGCCAGTGGATTGGAGGAGGAGGCTTCTCTGCTGACAGTAGAAAGCTCTTTAGCTTTATGGGTTTGTTTGTAAAAACAGCAGAAAGCAAGGGAGTCGCCACGCCAGTCCTCCACTGGGTGTTCCTGGGATCTGTCTGTGGGTTTGAATGGAGAGAGGGCTGTTTTCTGTTTTTCTTATTAGGGCCCCTTGCCAGCCTCTTCCCCAGGCAGGCGGGTGGTGTTCCCATACACACAACAGGCCAGCCCCAGTGATGGAGACTAGGGAAGCTAGCTAGCTGTCTGCTGCCTCCTTTGTTTATTTGTGGCGCTGGTTAGAGACTGCAGGGTCAACTCCCAGAAGAACGAGAGAGAGCGGCGATGTCTCCTTACTATTTATACATTCCCCTAATACAGTGGGGAGAACAAGTATTTGATACACTGCCGATTTGGCAGGTTTTCCTACTTACAAAGCAGAGCTGGAATTCTTACTGGTTGGTAGGTGATCAAATACTTATGTCATGCAATAAAATGCAAATTAATTACTTAAATCATACATGTGATTTTCTGGATTTTTGGTTTAGATTCCGTCTCTCACAGTTGAAGTGTACCTATGATAAAAATTACAGACCTCTACATGCTTTGTAAGTAGGAAACACTGCCAATTTTGCAGGTTATCAAATACTTGTTCTCCCCACTATATGCAGAGGTGTGTAAGGCAGGCTCCTCTCACCCTAGCTATAGGCATACACACACACACACATATTGGCACAGTGGATTGCTGTGTGTCTCCTCCTTCCCTCCCAGGTTTCAGTGATGTACAGGGAGATTAGCTGGCTCATTTTTCCCTCTTAAGAGCTAGGGAAAGAAAACAAACTCCCGTCATCTGGTGCTGTGTTGTGGGGACTTGCCTCACACAGCTAATTGTAGTAGGTACCTTTCCATTATGATGTTTGAATCTCCCTCCCACCCTCTAATTGAAATTATCTTGCCACTCCCTATAGCTTGAGGGTCTGTGGAAACTGATACCAGTGTTTCAGAACCCAACTGGGCGAAGGTTTTTCTTCCGCAGTGTACCAGTGTTCTATTCACAATTTGCTACATATGACAATCAACACTCCCGTGTGGTGTGTTTTGTGGGTGTGTCCCGCGCTAACAACCATTTGGTGAAGAGCATATGCCCTTCCATTATGGGCCCATTTGGTTAACGAGGACCCTGATTGTATTCTCCCTGCTCTCCAGGGGATAGATGCTCAGTACCTGCCTGGCATCTCACTGCCCTAACGTGGATTCCTGTGTCAAGTGGCTAGTTAGTGGTGGGTTTCCATGCCATGGCTGAAGTACAGAGTTTGGGCTGTCCTTTTGCTCTGTCAGGCAGCCTCTACCGCCCCCACCAGGCCAGACATGGAAAGAACAGGTCTGTGACACAGACAGTCCTGGAGGAGCGGTGACAGGTGACGCTTTGTGAAGGAAGTATAGTTAAGTTTTAGGCGTCTACTTAAGCCTCTGTTCTTTGTAATGCCTTAAAATCACAGACACAAAAATGTCATTCATACTCTTTCTGTGATTAATGTAAACCGGCCTTATAGGTTCTGCTTGCCGGTTGTCAATCACAAATGAGTGTGTATTTCTGTAAGTGTTAATGTCAAGTGTCATACAATGCTTGTGTTAACACCCTGAAAGTGGCCCTCCTTAACTAAGTGTTACTGATGCCCCTTATGGCTCTCTGAGAGACACCCTCTGTCAGTGGAGTTGACCTGCAAGTGATGATAAGATACGTGATAAAGGATAAGGAGTCGATGACCAAGCGTGTGTGTGTGTGATGTCCCAGACCAATTCTCCAGTGTACAACAGGGTTTTGGGCCGTGCCATATCATCCAAATGGTTCAGGATATAATCTCACACTCCCATGTCCTGAAGGAAACTCCATCCCAGGGAGATGAGACTGGCCTCTGGACCCTGATGATGAAAGGCTGCTGTTGACATATTTAGTTTACCTGTAAGAGTGCTCTATGTTCGTCTCCACTGCAGGGTTTTTTGTTCCTGGGTGGCTGGGTGTGTTTTAGCTAGCATACCTTCTAGTAAATTCTGCAGAGAGGAAGTATATTGCTAGTAAGGTTTTGGGAAAGATATGCAGGTCACTGTACCCTGTAACATAGAGACACCCACACACAGCGGTGCTCTTGTTTTTAGGGCAGTGGGGGGTGTGCGTGTGTGTGTGTGTGTGTGTAAGTGGAGCTGTGAGTGTGTGTAAGTGGAGCTGTGAGTGTAACTGGAGCTGGCTAAGGAATGCAGGGGTGTTTCTGGAGGAGCAGTTGGGGTGGGGAGGGTGATTAGGGGGTTGACAGCTGAGTGCTGACCCGTCTATAATGACAAATCATCCGGCAGGTGTGTGGCTCTGCACCCCCACCCCCTCATTCCCAGGCCAGGATTTCCAACCCCTGCTGGATCGAAGCGCTAAAGGAAGACTTCCGGACATGAGGCCTGCTGTCCAAGAGGCTCATGACTGGCCTTTCAGAAGTATGAAACAGGTCTTTGTGGAGAGCTCTAGCCAGGACCTCCCAAACACTGACCTTAATAACCCTTTACTGTCACCACACACCTCAGCCCTGATATCTTACACAAAACCCTCCACCACCTTCAACCAGAAGGCTGTAGTCTTGGATAGTTGAAAGTTAATTGAGTTTTGACATTGCTAAATATTTTTCTCTCTCACTGTGTACAGAGTAGAATTGTCCCATAGTGCGGTTGTGATGGGAGTTAAGATGCTCCGTCTCTACCATGGCCACGAGTGATGGGAAGTAAACACTTCTCTTTGATCTTTTGTGCTGCAAAAACAACTGCATTCCCAGGATCAGAGAGTGTGGTCTGGGAGCAGACAGGTGCTGAGCTGCAGCCTGGTCTGGGGTCAGTGACCAGACCGTTGTGAAAGTAAAGTGCAGTAGCAGGAGGAGGGAGACGAAGACGTACTGTAACAACAGCTGGCTACCACTACTGCTTCAGTGATTCATGGTTTTCTGATAGGGGCCTCTATTATACATTCACAGTGGAGTTCATTTATACTGATGCACTATTGTAGATGAGCACAACCCACTCAGACCTACATACAGGGATGTTTTCATAGAGGAATACAACCAAGCAACCTGCTGTAATCCCACAGTGTCAATCAGCAATGTTTTAATAAGGCTGGTCCAAATGAATGAATATATTGTCTCTTGTGTATGTGGTTTGTGAGAGCACCACCAACTGTTGGCCATCTATAGACAAGTGTGGTTGTGGCAGCATTATATCTTTGTCTCTTTTCTTTACATCATGGCTGGGTTTCCCCACAGCCAACACATGGAGTCTAGACGAGGGCCTCGATCCAGCCACTCTGCCAGTCCCTCACATAAGGTAGCTGCTCCAAAGCAGGCCGTTTTCACTCAGCCTTAGTCCTGCAGCTATTTCACTGAAGTCTAACACCCTCCCTGTCTTCCACACACACACACTTGCACAACAGAAAGAGAAGCCACACATTTTCAGATGATAACCACGCGGAACCTTCCGGGAACATTTCGGCACTTATCTTTTCACTTTGAATTAGAGATGTGCCTCCGTGTAGTTTTCCAGGCAACAGGAGCAGGGAATACTTTTGAGGTTCCAACCGGAAATCCAAGACGATTATTAGCGTTAGCAGGAGACATTTCCCAGGTATTCACCGTTCCATGCCAGAGGAAAAAAGCTGTTCGCTCCAACAGTTTGGAGGCATTTGGCTCTCGGAAAGGGGTGGATGGTAGCATGAACACTGAAAACCGAATTCTAGAGTAATATTGTTATTACGCCCTTGTGGTAATACACTGATTCAAGGTGTTCATGTTTTTAGATTTAACAGTAGGATCATTAGTTTTCCATTTCTAGGCCGTGTAGGACAATGTATACTGAAGAAAAATATAAACGCAACATGCAAGAATTTCATTTTACTGAGTTACAGTTCATATGAGGAAATCGGTCAATTGGAATACATTAATTAGGCCCTAATCTGTGGATTTCACATGACTGGGAATAAAGATATGAATCTGGTCACAGATAATGAAAGAAAAAAAAACAAATTGGCCTCAGGATCTCTTCACAGTATTTTCGTGCATTCAAATTGCCATCGATAAAAGGCAATTGGGTTTGTTGACCGTAGCTTATACCTGCCCATTCCATAACCCCACCGCCACCATGAGGCACAAAGTTGACATCAGCAAACCGCTCGCCCACACGACGCCTTACACATGGTTTGCGGTTGTGAAGCGGGTTGGACATCCTACCAAATTCTCTAGAATGACAAGATATGAACATTCAATTCTCTGGAAACAGTGTGACAGAACTCCACATTTTAGAATGGCTTTTTATTGTCCCCAGCACAAGGTGCACCTGTGCAAAGATCATGCAATTTAATCAGCTTCTTGATATGCCACACCTGTCAGGTGGGAGGATTTTCTTGGTAAAGGAGAAACGCTCACTAACAGGGATGTAAACATATTTGTGCACCAAATATGAGAGACATGAGCTTTTTATGCGCATGGAGCATTTGAGGTCTTTTATTTCAGGTCATGAAACATGGGACCAATACTTCATATTTTTGTTCAGTGTAGTATAACAAAGAGCTGGGCGTGCTATAGGATCCATACGTTATCATGGGTTTTTGTATGGACTAAAGAACCAACTAAGATCATGCTGACAAATGTCATTCTGTCATCTCTATCGCCTGCATTAGTCTATTCCCGCCCCCCTAAGCGACATAATGGACCAGTCCAAAGTGACCCATATTTACCCAATAACAGGAGGCTTTGAAAAGGCCCAGATCAGGTTGCAGCTAATGCTCCAGTGGGGCCCGGAGAGTGAAAGATGTTACCGGCCGAAACGGCTTGGGTTTCAGGGGCCTGTGAACAAAAGGCAGCCAGTCCTCTGGGAGAAAGAGAATGAGGAGTGTGGGGTGGGGGAGAGGTGTAAGCCTAACTTTGTCTCAGAAGGTGAAGTACAGACACAGTATAGTGGAATAGTAGCAGCAAAGCTGGTTCAGTGCACCATGTATACTGTTGAGTGTCTCATTCATTCAGTGTATGTCTATTGCTGTGTACCAATTACTAAACTTCACTGTCTGTTTGCAAATGTTTTATGAAGCACCCATGTAAAATATGTGTCTGTCTGTCTGTCTGTCTGGAAGTGTGTGTGTAAAGTAGAGCTTGGAGAGGAGATTTAATGGAGCTGAACTGAACTAACGTGTGGCGTTAGGGGGGAGCAGAAGGCAGACTGACTGGTTTAGTTTAACGGCTTTAGACTAGTGGACTCGCTGGTGATGATACTCAAAGGTGATTTCACTCTACATCCTCCCACTCTCTCTCTCACTCTCTCTCTCTCTCTCTCTCTCTCCTCCCACCATTATTCTCCCTCCCTCCCTCTTTCGCTCTCCCTCCTTAGGGGCAGGCTGGTATAAAGTTACACAGAGCTCTCAGCTTTCTTGGAAGGAATGACCACACGAGTAGCTTGGGGATTAGATTAGCAGGAAGAGCAGACTTAGCCAGGCTGGAAATAGACCACTTTTTCACTGTTAAAAGGGCCCAGTACAATATAATCAATAGTCAGCACTCATCTGCTGTGGGGAGAGGAGCAGGAAGCCATCGGAGAAGGCATCAAGTGCTCTGTGAAGGACAGGCTACAGGAGCTAAGGCTAAATGAAGTTATTATTAATCACTGGGATGCCTGTTTTGGACTTGTGTGTTGTTTCTCTAGTGGGTGAAGAGTGGTCTTTATGTACAAAACCCGATCCGTCCTTCTCTTCTTACGTCTGGAACTTAACCACTGATGGCTAGAATTCATTTTCTGTTCATGTCAATGCATAACACATTAGTAAATGCCATATTGACCATAATGACCATGCATACGTTATGCTCAGCAGTTGGTTTTTAGATATTAGTATTTTTTTTCATATACTGTGTATCATGTCAAATGTTAAGTACACACAGGTACACATGTAAACTGCCAAAAAGAAATGCTCCATAAACACATACTCCAACACACACCACCTCCCTCCCACTCCAACAGTCTCTCTCCGAGCCTCCCCACGTGTTGGGTTACTCTGTAAAGCAGACCGAACCAGAGCAGAAATCAGAGGGCTGTCTGTGTGCTCACTTCCTATTTCACTTTCCCTGGCTCTCAGGGACAGGAGGCACAAAGCTTAACTCGTGTGGGGGCTCTGTATTTGGGCTGTGAGTGTGGCAGAGGGGTGAGTGTGTGTGCTGTCTGTTGCTTTGGGTCTCAGTGGCTTGAGGACTATGTTAGCTTAGTAGTCAGACTGTAGAACCCAGTGAGGGAGGCCCAGTCGTGTGGGGGTGGGAGGTCGCTCCCTTGGTGCCCACTGAGCTGACTGACAGCCTAGGACTGAGTGTGTGAGGAGGAAGGGAGGTAGAGTCAGGAAGAGCACCCCTGTCACCACAGAGACCAGGGGACAAGGTACAGTAGACAGCTCAGCTGTTTTTCCATCTACAGCTCAGAGTGAAAATGAACAGTGACTCGCCATCCTCTGGTGGGCTAGGGCAACATCTGCATGCACTTAAAAATAAAAGACACCTATAATACTATAATGGTGGCAGGGTGGAGGGGCGCCGAGGCACAAGGTGTTTGTGAGTGTGCACTGTGTGGGGTTGACGGGCGGTTTACTCCTGCCTTCATATGGTGCTGAGGGAATTCTGTAGGGCTAGAAAAACCTTGGGTGCGGGCCAAGTGTCTGAGGAAAAATCAACCAATGCTCAAGAAATGCTTCACATCAACTGCATCAATGCCTTTGCATCCAAGCTTTGGATGTGTTGACTGGGTGATTCGTTTTTAAAGGCCTCACCACCTCTAAAGACAGACTGTGAAGATTTTATCTTCACATCACATATACATCAGTTAGTAGAAGTGATGCTAATATAGGGATGATGAAGGAGAGGGGACAGACTAATATACTGTGTCTTCGGAAAGTATTCAGACCCCTTGACTTTTTCAAAATGTTGTTACGTTACAAGCTTATTCTAAAATGTATTAAATTGTTTTTTTTCCCCCTTATGAATCTTCACACACTACCCCATAACCACAAAGCAAAAACTGTTTTTTTTAAGACATTTTTGCAAATCTATTAATATTAAAAATCATCACATTTATAAGTATTCAGACCCTTTACATAGTACTTTGTTGAAGCATATTTGGCAGCGATTACAGCCTCGAGTCTTCTTGGGTATGACGCTACAAGCTTGTCACCCATGGATTTGGGGAGTTTCTCCCATTATTCTCTGTAGATCCTTTCAAGCTCTGTCAGGTTGGATGGGGAGTGTCTCTGCACAGCTATTTTCAGGTCTCTCCAGAGATGTTCGATCAGGTTCAAGTCCAGGCTCTGGCTGGGCCACTCAAGGACATTGAGACTTGTCCCGTAGCCATTTTTGCGATTGTCTTGGCTGTGTGCTTAGGGTCATTGTCCTGTTGGAAGGTGAACCTTCACCCTAGTCTGATGTCCTGAGTACTCTGGAAGCAGGTTTTCATCAAGGATATCTCTACTTTTCTCCGTTCATCTTTCCCCAATCCTGACAAGTCTCCCAGTCCTTGCCGCTGAAAAACATCCCAACAGCATGATGCTGCCACCACCATGCTTCACCGTAGGGATGGTGCCAGGTTTCCTCCAGACGTGATGCTTGGCATTCAGGCCAAAGAGTTTAATCTTGGTTTCATCAGATCTGAGAATCTTGTTTCTCATGGTCAGTCTTTAGGTGCCTTTTGGCAACCTCCAAGCGGGCTGTCATGTGCCTTTTACTGAGGAGTGGTTTCCATCTGGCCACTCTACTGTAAAAGCTTGATTGGTAGAGTGCTGCAGAGATGGTTGTCCTTCTGGAAGGTTCTCCAATCTCCACAGAGGAACTCTGGAGCTCTATCAGAGTGACCATTGGGTTCTTGGTAAATGCCCTGACCAAGGCCCTCTTCCCTGATTGCTCAGTTTGGCATGGCAGCCAGCAAGTGTATGGTGGTTCCAAACTTCTTCTTTTTAAGAATGATGGAGGCCATTGTACCCTTCCCCAGGTCTGGCCTTGACACAATCCTGTCTCGGAGCTCTACTCTATTCCTTCGACCTGATTACTTGGTTTTTGCTCTGACATGCACTGTCAACTGTGGTACCTTTATATAGACAGGTGTGTGCCTTTCCAAATCATGTCCAATCAATTGAATTTACTACAGGTGGACTCCAAGTTGTAGAAACATCTCAAGGATGATCAATGGAAACAGGATGCACCTGAGCTCAATTTCGAGTCTCATAGCAAAGGGTCTAAATACTTATTTACATAAGGTAGATGTTTTTAAAAATGTTAATACATTTGTAAAAATGTCTAAAAACCTGTTTTCCCTTTGTCATTATGGGTTATTGTGTGTAAAATAATGAGGGGGAAAAATTAATTTAATACATTTTGGTATCGGACTGTAACGTAACAAAATGTGGAAGAATTCAAGGGGTCTGAATACTTTCCAAATGCACTGTAGGTGCTGACACTGCTTTGTTACAAAATTATATTTTACTGGTATGGTTCTTCTCTCTTTCTGTTGGTAGGTATTTGAACCACGTGCGTACTGCCCAGCCCCAGGACATGGCTGGAGGATACAACTCAGGACTGGCGTGTCATCGAGCCATCCAGGATGCCTTCAGTGGGCTCTTCCATCCACTGGGTTGACTCCTCAAAAACAGAGAGGAGCTCAGAAATATGAGGCTGTCAATATAAACTCTTGTCTAAGGACTCAAATCACCACCCTGCTCTACATTGGGGAGGGAGCCATAGACCGCTATGGAAGGTGGTCTAAAGTCAGACCAGGATGTATATGTTGCTATTTTTGTATGATCTTATTTTCATTTTTATTAAAATAAATATTTAAAAAAACAAGCCAGTTGTGGTCTGAACCATGTCGTTTGTTGGATAATAAAGCTTTTGAAACAATGCCTTATTGTTTGACCAGGATAATGGACCAGTCAAGACGTTACCATGATTTAGATCATGACCGCCTCATTGACACTTTAAAATTAAAATGTGAACACCATTCACAGATCAAAAACGAAATGTATAATTTTAATGTCTCAGAATGACTTCCTTGGTCAAATATATTCAATCTTTCGTCTCCCCAGACTTCTGTCTCTTTGGCGCTGGTTCTTCTATGGTTTCTGAGGAGAGAAGAAAGAGTATTTTCATTTTCAGTTTTTCAGAGTGAATGAATCATGCATGTGTGAGTACTGTGTGAATGAAAGCTCACCTGCCTGTGTGTATTCTTACTGCTGAAGAGCACCTCTTTGGGGATAGTGAAGGTCACAGACATCATCTCCTTATTGGGGGCAACATTCCTCACCAGATGCACAGAGCACCGCCCCTCTAGGGACAACCCCAGGCTGGCTGAGGCCCTTTCCACCATGTCTCTCTGAGGGTCTTACTCCTTAGAGAACACATAGCAGTGCACTTGCGGCAGTTTCACATCACATGTACACTGGCTGTCCCCTTCAGCAGGCAGGCAGACAGGGGTCTTATAACCCCTCCCCTTCTATTAATACAACATCAAATGTATTTATTTAGCCCTTCTTACATCAGCTGATATCTCAAAGTGCTGTACAGAAACCCAGCCTAAAACCCCAAACAGCAAGCAATGCAGGTGTAGAAGCACGGTGGCTAGAAAAAACTCCCTAAAAAGGCCAAAACCTAGGAAGAAACCTAGAGGAACCAGTCTATGAGGGGTGGCCAGTCCTCTTATGGCTATGCCGGGTGGAGATAACATAAGCATAATCAATTATTATAATACATCAAACATTTGGTACAGCCCTGATCATGACCCCTATGTGAACCCCTGACAGTTCCAATACACACAGGAGAAATAAAACTCATATGTCACACCGTTCTCACGCACCTATAGCAGAGGGAGAGCGAAGATAAGGAATGAATGCAATGCGCATGCCTCTGATTTCATGACAAACTATGTTTAATCAAAATCACAATTTTATTGGACTTACTTTGGCCACCATATTCTCCTCTCCAACCATCACCATCTTGAAGAAGCGGTAGGTGGAGTCGATGGTGTTGGTCTTATTGACCACACAGGTCACCCAAGGGTTCTTATCCATTATGACTTGGCCTGGAAATTGATTTGCAACAGCAGACAGCATCATGCCAGTAAAACAAAATGAATCAGCACTATCGTTTTCCTCACACACGCACTTAATGTATTTCATCGGTAGCTAATTGACCACTCAGGAAACACAATCTTGGGAGGGTGGTCAGGGATTGAAGAAAGCATCACTTGTAAAATACACAATGACCTGTCAACAGCATCTCTGATACCCATGCTTGTGTCTGTCTTCTGACAGATAGTACTACTTATATTGTGATGCTGAACAGTACAGTATGTTTGTGGCACTCTCACCTATGAGGTTTCTGTAGGGAAGCTGGTGCTCCCGCAGGTTCATATGTGCAATGTGACCCACTCGACTAAACCCTGAGTGAAATCCTGTCCCTCTGGAAGCAGAGTGCACAGAACCTCCTCACTCTTCAGGTTATCATAGGTCAGCCGTAGCTTGTTGCACCTGTAGCTCTTGAGGTACTCCAAATGACCGCAACACCTCGGCCTCTGCGTCGCTGAATGAGTTGGGTGAGGAGACACTGGCAGGGTCCAGCAGCAAGAGCCTGTCATTATCGCTGCCTTCGACCGCCAAAAACGCTTTAACATGCCTGGGCGCTGGAGGGCTATTTCTTTCGGGCTCTTTACCAATTTATTCAGGACTTATTTTGTCACACACAGGGCTGGGACAACAACTGTCTGGGCTTCTTTATCCAAACAAGTCAGACCTCGGACCTCTGGAGGAGCTGTGTATAGGCTGGGCTCCATCGCGCTGTATTGTTGCTGCACAGGCATCTGATTCTGGAACTCACAGGACAAGTTGATGCTCGGGACCGCAGAACACTGGGTCCGATATCGATAGCGGGATTGCAAGCTGTTTTAAATTTGTAGTAGTGAGAATATTCTAGGAATACTCCTGCAATGACAAATCGTAGAAGAGGTCTCTTTGAAATATTACCTGCCCTAAGCATCTACATTAGGAAAATGAAAAACAGACAATATACGTAAAATAAAAAGCGGATAATTGACACATAACACTGAACGATTACTGTTTGATATTGCATGGAAAGATTACTTTATTCAGTACAAATGTAAACATTGAAACGCATTCATCACCTCAATATCGGCTCTGCATAACGCGCACATGTTTATGTCATCATTAGTGGACTTGTTTGCAGCCACATGATTCGTCAGATGGAACTGTCGATCTCTGATTTGATAAAAATGTTGTGCGACCTATAAAGGCGACGAATACATGCGGAAGCGTTTTCATGTCATATGACCAACTCAAATCAACTGTCAGAAGTTGCAAACACAGCTAGAACGTTTCTAATAGTGGCGCATATTTTGTTGGTTAAAGGAAGCGTTTGCCGTGAACAGCCACCACAAACTGCACAGATGAGGTATCTATTGTATTGGTTGTTGAAAGTAACATTATACTAACGCCTTGCTCTTGGGTAAGTCACCTGGAGACATGAGTATCAATGGGGAAGGCACCACCGTCCACTCTGACCATTGGGCCGCTGCGGATGACATGGGCTGCGAGACCAACCCTCTCCTGGGAAATGTAAGTAAGCACTCCGCTCTAGCCGGGTATTAAGAGGCATACGTTAAATAACCTTCTGCTCACTCAGACAATGGCAGTCTGAGTTTCAGTAACGTTACTTTTGGCAACCGGTTTACAATCCCAATCTAGCCTACTACAACTGGTCTCTAGTAGGGAGTCTATATTATGTTAGAAAGTGAAACGGTCAAATAGAAGGCAGGACCCAGCTAGTGAACATGAATCACATGCTCAATCTGTACAATTCTATCTCACATGACACTTTAGTTCACTTGCATTGTCTCCCTCAGCACTTTGGAAATCATGCACATTCTCTTAGGCTGTTTGGCATTGCAAAGTCCACATTTCACAATGATTTGGCCTCAGGGAGGTACTGAACACATCCCATTAGAATGATTTGTTAAAAGTTATTCTTCTTGAGCCAGCAGATAGTGACTGGTAGGCTACATATTTCTTTGGCAGTTTTTGTCTGTTAAATTTGGCATCTTCACACATCCCACTGTAAAGTGAACCTTAGAGTTCATGACAAAGAAAATAATGTCCCCTAATAAGGTCAAGCATTGCAACACTAGTCTTTAAAATGATTGATTGGACTGGTTACTCATTATGGTGATTGATTGCTGTGAAACAAATTAACTTACACGGGAATTGGAGCACCTCAGACATTTTACTACGGCTTCTCTGCTAGCACCTATATCGCCTCATGTTTAGCCCTCTAGTCACTTTTTAATAATGTGTTCATATTTTGCCTTACTCATCTCATATGTATATGATGTATTCTGTATTCTACTGTATTTTAGTCTATGCCGCTCTGACATTGCTTGTCCAAATATTTATATTTTCTTAATCCCATTCCTTTACTTAGATTTGTGTGTGTTGTAGGTTGTGAAATTGTCAGATATTACTTTACTGTCGGAGCTAGAAACTCAAGCATTTTGCTACACCCGCAATAACATCTGCTAAACACGTGACCAGTAACATTTGATTTTATGTAATTATAGTGCATTTCCTGTCCACCACTGCTGTAACCTTGGCTATATCAGCTCCAAAAATGTGTATGTTAATCCAGACTCATACTCCTGTTTGCTGTGACACTGACACCCAGGGTTGTGGCTGGATCTCTCCAGGGTATTCCCTAATAGAGAGGCCATGCCGAGCCAGGCATCACCCTTAATATACACAGCTCAGGCAGCTCAAATCCACTCATCCCTCATTCCATTCCCACATCCTACATTTCATTATAGGGCAGTGATCCTCATCATCATTACACCAGTGTATCTCAGAAGGGTTTCCCCTAAGTAGTAGTCAGTCCGTGTCCCTTTCTTGATTATGTTTTGTATCAGAAATGGTGCTTTCAAGTAAAAGTAAGCTATTGTGTAGTGAGTTGTATATTGATTTGTGATTGACTGGGCTCTCCTTATGTCTCCCCCCCCCCCCCCCCCTCTCGCTCTTCCGCTACCCCTCCAGAGAGCAGAGGAGCCAAGGGCTAAAGGGGCCTCCTTTACCTCCTCGGTCTTCAACCTGATGAATGCCATCATGGGCAGTGGCATCCTGGGCCTGGCCTACGCTATGGCCAACACAGGCATAGTGGGCTTTTGGTGAGTAGGACACATCCAGGCATATTTTTAAGAAGAAATTGCGCTGCCTCTTAAATCCTTTGTGTGCTCAGCTTTCCCATACAATCTCTACAACTGTATCTCTATGTATGTCACTGTGATGTGAATGTGGCTCCATGTCTGCAGTATCCTCTTGCTGCTAGTGTCCAGTCTGGCAGCTTACTCTATACACCTCCTACTGAAGCTGTGTGATCAAACCGGTGAGCTGGCCTTCAGATCTCATGTCAAACGTCTGTATGATATAGCGTGATTAGGCTGACAATGTAATGTCAATCTAGATCATTCCATCTTATCTCTTAGACAAGCTAAAATAAACCCACATGATCAGTCAGGTGATGGCACACCTCTAATTCAGTCATCTTGAGTATGTTACTACCAGTATTGTCTCCTGAGAGTTGGTTTAGATGAGATGTCAATGGGAATTAGAATTATAGTACACTTCCATATAGTTCCTGTTTAAGATTAGGTGTGAACTGTAGAGAATGTACACTGTTTGTTTATGGTGGATTGATGGGTTTCTGTCACCCATAGGTATCACCTCATATGAAGACCTAGGCGGCAGAGCCTTGCAGAAGCCAGGCAAAGTGAGTCCGAATAACAAATCATAAGTCACAAATAAATATTATTCACTGTTTCCATCAAGGAGGAAGTAAGACATGAAGCTTGACTTGTATGCCTAGTATAGTACTACACAGTTGTGGAACGTTATGAACTCTGATATTTCACTTTTGTACCTGCGTAGGAAATAATCTATCATTCAAGTAACCCCCTTTTAAATTATTTGTAGGTTCTTGTTGGAGTCAGTATTCTCATCCAAAACATTGGAGGTAAGGTCAGCTTTGTTTCTTTGCTCTTAAGTTCCTCAATTCTGCATCCTGCAGTTGTAACATTTGAAATGAGGTAGCACCATTGAGAAGTAACATTTTACGGTGAGGCAGACCTGGTTTAGCCTCAATGATGTCACAGTATCATGTGTCACTGGCGGGAGTGAGGAGGTTGTAACGCTGGACACGTTTCCTGTAACTGTATGAGGTTCTGGGTTCAATCCCCGGCATCTCCACTCCTTTTAGGGCTCCTGAGTGGCGCAGCGGTCTAAGGCACGGCATCTCGACCTGGCCAAGGCTTTCGACTCTGTCAATCACAACATTCTTATTGGCAGACTCGACAGCCTTGGTTTCTCAAATGATTGCCTCGCCTGGTTTACCAACTACTTCACTGATAGAGTTCAGTGTGTCAAATTGGAGGGCCTGTTGTCTGGACCTCTGACAATCTCTATGGGTGTGCCACAGGGTTCAATTCTCGGGCCGACTCTTTTCTGTATACATCAATGATGTTGCTCTTGCTGCTGGTGAGTCTCTGATCCACCTCTACGCAGACTACACCATTCTGTATACTTCTGACCCCTCCTTGGACACTGTGTTAACTAACCTCCAGACGAGCTTCAATGCCAATACAACTCTCCTTCAGTGACCTCCAACTGCTCTTAAACGCAAGTAAAACTAAATGCATGCTCTTCAACCGATCGCTGCCCGCACCTGCTCGCCCGTCCAGCATCACTACTCTGGACTGCTCTGACTTGGAATACGTGGACAACTACAAATACCTGGGTGTCTGGTTAGACTGTAAACTCTCCTTCCAGACTCACATTAAACATCTCCAATCCAAAATTTAATCTAGAATCAGCTTCCTATATCGCAACAAAGCATCCTTCACTCATGCTGCCAAACATACCCTCGTAAAACTGACCATCCTACCGATCCTCGACTTCGGTGATGTCATCTATAAAATAGCCTCCAACACTCTACTCAACAAACTGGATGCAGTCTATCACAGTGCCATCCGTTTTGTCACCAAAGCCCCATACACTACCCACCATTGCGACCTGTACACTCTCGTTGGTTGGCCCTCGCTTCATACTCGTCGCCAAACCCACTGGCTACAGGTAATCTACAAGTTTCTGCTAGGTAAAGCCCCGCCTTATCTCAGCTCACTGGTCACCATAGCAGCACCCACTCGTAGCACTCGCTCCAGCAGGTATATCTCACTGGTCACCCCCAAAGCCAATTCCTCCTTTGGTCGTCTTTCCTTCCAGTTCTCTGCTGCCCATGACTGGAACGAATTGCAAAAATCTCTGAAGCTGGAGACTCACATCTCCCTCACTAGCTTTAAGCACCAGCTGTCAGGCTAAGTACAGGTGCAGTGATCTGTAAACTGCTCTATCTGTAAACAGCCCATCTATCTATCTACCTACCTCATCCCTATACTGGTATTTATTTATTTATTTTGTTCCTTTGCACCCCAGTATCTCTACCTGCACATTCATCTTCTGCCGATCTACCATTCCAGTGTTTAATTGCTATATTGTAATTACTTCGCCACCATGGCCTATTTATTTCCTTAATTTACCTCATTTGCACTAACTGTATATAGACTTTTTGTTTTCTTTTGTTCTACTGTATTATTGACTGTATGTTTTGTTTATTCTATGTGTAATTCTGTGTTGTTGTATGTGTCGAATTGCTACGCTTTATCTTGGCCAGGTCGCAGTTGCAAATGAGAACTTGTTCTCAACTAGCCTACCTGGTTAAATAAAGGTGAAATAAAATACATTTAAAACATCTCGGTGCAAGAGGCATCAATGACAGTCATTGTAAATAAGAATTTGTTCTTAATTTGTTCTTAACTGACTTGCCTAGTTCAGTAAATGTCAAATGAAATAATAGTAAATAAACTGTTCATTTGACTAAACTGTGTTTACTGCAGTCTTACTGGGCCTCCTGCTGGAAACCAAAGGGCCCTGCACCACAACCCTTCCTGGTGTGGCCATTGGCCCGAGTCCCTGATAACCTTTAACCTCAAGGCACTGTCTCCTCTGGCGCCTTCCATATGGGTCTGAAACATACTAATTGATCTCAGATGGTGACCCTCATAGTCCCACCCCTCAGTGATGAGACCTAATGGGAGCCCCCACTTATACCTCCCCCTCCCTTCCTCAGCACTACTTTTCACACAGATGGGAGCCTAGGTGCTCTCTCTTGCCCAGTCATTAGCAGCAGGGCTGAGTGGATTATTATTGCAGTGCCCTTTAAAATGTTTGTGGTTGTCCCAGCATGGGGCAGTCCTTGAGAGAGGGCCTATGCACTGCCATGCCCCCCCCCCCTGTGTCTGTCCTTTTGTAAGGGGTGCAATTAGCTCACTCTGGGTAAACACTTATCTACCCTGCCAAAAGCTGATGGGCCTATCAACCTTAATTACTACATGGCCTACGGCAGTGGCTCCCAACTAGGGGTACTTGGTCTATCCACGGGGGTACTTGAGAAGACTCATGAGATCATAGGCCTACTGGTAAAATATACATGAGGGGGTACTTCAGGGTTACTCCAGGCAGAGTAAAATTCAGTTGGTGGTACAGTAACTGAAAGGGTTGGGAACCACTGGCCTAGGACTCTCTCAGACCCCCGCCCACTAGCTTAATGAAATGAAAGTGCCTCTGTCTTGTGCTAAATACACCTTCCCACTGTGTCCACAGGGTACATACTGTACATACACCAATACATTACACAGTACACCAACTCTCCTTTTTTTGTTGTTGAGAAAGACCATAATTCAATAGCTTTTGATTGAAAGAATATCATTTTTTGCTCATGGCCTTATGTTTAGAGATGAAAGTATATTCCCCACTACCAATGTGTCTGGCTTGTGGAAGACGTTGTCTACTTACTGTATATGACTGCATGACTCTAAACAATTCCATCATGTTTCCCATGTCTGTATGGACATGCAAATCTATTTTTATGCCTGGTCATAAGGAAGGTCGGGTTTCTGTGGTCCATACGTCAGAATAAACTCCAGACTAGGTGTTATGTACTGTATTTACCATAGTGTCTGTGAGCTGAACTGAGCGTGTGAGCAAGGAATATCCCACACTGTAGCCATACCACTGGGCTATTATGTCTGAGGAAGGGAGATTCCTGGCACCCCCATAGTAAAGCATGCCAACACTGTAACTGCACTTCATCAAGGCCAGGGCAGAGACAAGTTGGCATCTGATGCTGGGGTTACCTCAAATCCTATGAGTCCAAGATAGGCGCCTAATGATTATCTGTACGTGTGGCTGTCTGTGTGGGCAGTAGTGTTGGAAGCGTTTTCTAATGAAAACAATTAGTGGATCAGTAGGGATAAGGGTACAGGTTAGTTTAGTTTAAAGGAGACAGGAAGTCCAGCCCAGGGCAGTCTGGTCCAGGCAGCTGGCCCTGGCCCTCCCTCGTTCCCCAATCTAATACCCATAACGCTGCCTCCCTTAACCATAGCAACTGACTAACACTCTCTCACTTACCCTGACCTAAGCACTTCTCACCTCACGTCATTTGCTCCCTCTGTCCCGCTCTCTCATATTAGGGGTGGGCAGTCTGACCCACATGAAGTGACCTAAAGCCTGGCCTATGATTGGCTGTCAGAAGAGTTTGGGTGGGAGGGAGGGGGCGGCTCATGAAACTCATACAATATCCTGTTTCCTAGGAAGCAGGAGGGAGGAGGAGAAATACCTGGATTAGTGTCAGGGATCATTATTGTTAGTATTCCTTCCCTCTCCATTCTTGCTGCCCTGACGGGGCTTCTGCAGTGGAAACATCTGCATAGTATCTACAATTTGGGCTTAGCTGGGTGATCCCCGGAGTCTGCTGCCCCACCTCTGTCAGCTTGGAGAGGTGTGGACTAATATTCTTAACCTTTGTCTGACCTGTGTTTGGTTGGAACAGCATATTTGACTATTTGCTCGTGTGTGAACAATATGGTTTTAACTATAATGAGCGTCTCTGATATTCCTCCCCAGCCATGTCGTCATACATGTTCATCTTGAAAACAGAGCTTCCTGCAGCCATTGCCAGCTTCCTGAGCCCAGAGACCACTGGGTATGCATACACTTCCTGCATTTTCAATTCAAATGAGCTTTTATTCAAACAAACTAGTTACCAAGACATTCCTCCTGTGGTTTTATCTGCCTTATCACTAACAGTTATTTCTGTCCATATGGTGCATTAATCACATTTTACTGACACAGGTAAAATGCCATTTAGAGCAGATTTGGATCAAATAACTGACATAAGACTAAGGATTCTAACCACAAGGCAGCTAAACCTGGAATTAACTACTCATACCTAGCCAGGCATCAGATTCAGCTAAGATCACATGAAGAATGTGGAGGAAATATGTCACCAAACCACAATACACTGTCTAGCAGGGCTTGGAGGAAAGCCTCAGTGGTGTTGTGTAACGTGGAGCAGCAGTGGAGGAACTGTACCTCTGACTGACTGAGAACCATTCCTCAGACTCCATCAGTGTCCTGTCCTTCATTGAGGCCTGGCTGGAAGACGTACCCCTTCCCCTCCCTACCTCCTGAGAACAGCCCACAGGGATGTCCAAGGCCTAGAATGTAACTTCTATCACTTTATTATCAGCCACACTGAGCTGAGCGATAGCTGTGGCTGGTCTCAGCCCAATCCGTCAACATCTGACTCTTCCCCGCACAGCTGCTTTGTATTAGAGGCACTCCCTCGCCCCAAATCTCTTGCATATGTTCCCTGGAATCAGAGCGATACAACGGGATATCAGTTTTGCCATTTTAATTACGGCCGTGCTGAGGGAAACAAAACTGTGCTGTTGATGAGTGGCTTTGGGATGTTAACACGCTCATATTGAAGCCCATTAAATGCTAAATACTCCAGTTGATTTATATTAAATAGCATACCCCAAGTTGATTTATATTAAAAAGCATTTCCATTTGCAGCCTCTTATCTTGGTATCCCAGAGTGAAAGGCAGTCAGTTGTAGTCTATTTTGGAGCTTTCGAGTCGTGTCTGTAGTGAATTATGTACTGCCTACAGTAAGTCAATGAGCCCTTGTTAAAGGCCACTGACGAAGCCAGGCACGGTCATGGACAGCTGGGATGCGTTTCTGCTGCATTGACCAGATTTATGCTAATCTCCAACACTTGGTGGAGATGGACTCATTGGCAGAGCTAGTCAAAACTCAGTCCCATCCTGCAGCTTGTTATACCACATTTCACAGGCATTTCAACAATCTTTTTTTCCCCCTCTCCATTGAGTAATCTAACCAGGGTTGATCCACATCCTCCAGATAGCCAGTGGCGATATGGGCTTCCCTTTGGTAGAAGCAGAGGAAAGGTTCTGAACTGAACAGTAGTGTAACCTGATTGTCCTAGGAAGGGTTTAGGTTTGAGCTGAGACAGGCGTTTGGGTCAGAGTGGTTGTTTACATGGCATCCTGTTAAAGAATGTCCAGTCCGTGCAGACAGAGAAGACTGGGCCACTATGGTAACCCAGGAGCCGTGAAACTGCCAAACGAGTCACTTGGTGTTGATGTGGTCAGAGCAGGTGCTGCTGATACTGGGAGCCCCATAAACAGCCCTGGAGCCAGTCCCACATGACCCCACACTGCGTCTCTTCCCTCCCAACACACAACAGCCAGAGCCACCGCTCACTCCCATCCCGATCGACCCCAGCGGAGCCAGCATGCCTTCCACATGTCACCCTTTTGCCCCCCCCCCCCCCCTCGCTCTCCCTCCCACCACCCGCTTTCTGAATAAATTGCCAAGGCTATCCCTCAGCAAAGGAAAATATTATTCGCCCTCAGGAAAAAAAAACAGCGACTGAAATCATGCCCCATCTGAGAGAACGTTTGCATGTGAATTACATAATTGTTATGGTTTGTGAGAGTTAAAGCCTTTAATGTATACCACATGATGAGACTGTCTCGCTGTATTTGAGCATGAAATGGAGACAATTTTTTTTGTTCGGGGTTCCAGGGGAGATTCCCCATTAGTGTCTTCATCATAAGACTGGGGGGGGGGGGGGGGGGGGGGTTCTGAAGATATCAATATTCTCTTTCCCCCTCTCCCTTCATCCTCTCTGACCATCTCTCTGTAGGGGGGCCTGGTATGAAGATGGCAAAACGTTGCTGATTCTGATGACGGTGTGTGTGGTTCTACCTCTGGCTCTGCTGCCCAAGATTGGTGAGTAGCCTGGTTTAGTCTCGTCATCTGGCACTCTTGCCCCTGAATCTTTGATAGCTGTGTATATCACCATTCCTCTCCTTCCACCCTCTAGGTTTCTTGGGCTACACCAGTAGCCTTGCATTCCTCTTCATTCTCTTCTTTACAGTTGTGGTGAGTTCAGTTCAAATCTTATGCTTGTAAAAGACTTGTTTCTTTTCCTCCATAATCCATCTGACCTGTTGCCTTTTTCCCAGGTTGTGGTCAAGAAATCGTCCATCCCTTGCCCCCTCCCAAGCAATGTGACCCTGAGCATCAACCAGGTAACAACCACAATGCAAACTGCCCTGGCCACACACACCAAATACTGTTGGTCACATTGACCTGAAGGCTGTGAGCTTTACTGCAGGCCTGGTTCAGGGCCATAGGATTAGGCCATAGGACACAATCCTGGAGATTGAATTTCTGAATGGGAGGCTTTGGTGGCTGACTGAGCTAGTTATGTATGACAAAGACCAGGGAACACTGCACTGTGATTGGTGCCAGTCCTGGAGGGGAGGAAGTACCTATGACCTCGCCAGTGCAAGGAAGTGACCGTTGACCTTGTTGGATATAAGCGCAGCACTATTGCTTCCTTGTACACAGTCACGGCTTTGGGTCCATTTTTAAATGGCTGCTATTTACGTTTCTCCACAGCCATGACTGGAATTTAATCTACCGCAACAACGCTCACATGTTTAGCCACCGTTTACAACTGGTCTCATTTTAAAAAAGAAAAAAAAGAATGGAATAGCTTTAACCTTGCTCCATTTTCTCTGTTCATAACATTTTTCCAGGTATCCAATTCCTCGGAATCGGAATGTACGCCCAAACTCTTTGTCATCTCCAGTAAGGTATGTATGCATTGGTTGAAAAGTTGTCTTCATCAACCATGGATATGTAGTCCATAAAACACACAGAAGCTATATAATAATTGGTAATTAATAATAATAATAATAATAATAATAATGATGACAGTTGCAGAAGCAGTCCTATGGCTCTTTTAGCGCTTCAGTAAATGGCACTGTCTGTCTCTAGTTCTTAGTTGGTCACTGGTGACATTTCCCAGTCATTAAGAGTGCAGCATTGTGCAGTGTTTGGAATAACACCTGTGTGACATTACCACACTTCAGTTTAGCTAGTAATGTCTACTATTATTGCTTCAACTACTCGATCCGCACACACACACACACACACACTGCTGCTCCCCCTCCCTGGGTTACCGTATAAACCGCTCCCCCTCCCTGGGTTACCGTATAAACCGCTCCCCCCTCCCTGGGTTACCGTATAAACCGCTCCCCCCTCACTGGGTTACTGTATAAACTGCTCCCCCCTCCCTGGATTACCGTATAAACTGCTCCCCCCTCCCTGGGTTACCGTATAAACCGCTCCCCCCTCCCTGGGTTACCGTATAAACTGCTCCCCCCTCCCTGGGTTACTGTATAAACTGCTCCCCCCTCCCTGGGTTACCGTATAAACTGCTCCCCCCTCCCTGAGTTACCGTATAAACCGCTCCCCCCTCCCTGGGTTACCGTATAAACCGCTCCCCCCTCCCTGGGTTACTGTATAAACCGCTCCCCCCTCCCTGGGTTACCGTATAAACCGCTCCCCCCTCCCTGGGTTACCGTATAAACCGCTCCCTCCTCCCTGGGTTACCGTATAAACCGCTCCCCCCTCCCTGGGTTACCGTATAAACCGCTCCCCCCTCCCTGGGTTACCGTATAAACTGCTCCCCCTCCCTGGGTTACCGTATAAACTGCTAAGGCCTAAATGACTGCAGTGTGGTGAATGATTGGTGTGTGTTTCAGAGTGCTTACACCATCCCCACCCTGGCTTTCTCCTTCCTCTGCCACACTGCCGTGTTGCCCATCTACAGTGAGATGGACCGGTCAGTATCCTGCCTGACACATCCCATACACATCGTACTGTATATACCTGTGTATTCACTTCACTTCACTTCACCTGTGTATTCACACTGCCGTGTTGCCCATCTACAGTGAGATGGACCGGTCAGTACCCTGCCTGACACATCCCATACACATCATACTGTATAAACCTGTGTATTCGATGTCCTTACGACAACCCTCGGCCTGCATGGGGTCGCTCTCTGTCTTGTTGTTAATCGAGCATAATAACCTTCTGCCGCCGTTTATCCTCATCCTTCCTCACTAAATGTATATATTTCTGGACATGGGATGTGAAAGTGACATCCACTTCCGCTTTACTTCCGTATTGTCTTCCATGCTTTTTTGAACTGGCTTTACAATTATATAGTCATTCATGAAAATGCGGTCATTTTTATTTATGAATGTATGTAGATTTATTTACTTCTACCAGATGCATTTTAGGAAGTTTTTGCTCTTGAATACCATCGTGCCAAGTTTCTGTCTATTAAAGAGCATTCCGAAAAACTACAAGGCTGAGTGGGCAGTCATTTCCTGTTTACGTTCACAGCATATTGCTATGGAAATTATCATGGCCTCTGCAGTTATCATGTATGTATTGTGGGGCCTTTTCAAATGTATGCATACTGAAATAATCAATCACTCTCCTGATGTGTGTTTAGGCCCAGTAAGAAGAGGATGCAGAATGTGACCAATGTTAGCATCTCTCTGAGCTTCCTGCTCTACCTGATCTCTGCTTTGTTTGGCTACCTCACCTTCTACAGTAAGCGGACAGTGACACCTCACAGAGAGAGCGCTGGTTGAAACTATTCTATCCATGTTGTCTCCCCCTCCTTCCAAAATGTTGGACCAGTCCTTCACTCAAATCAAATGTTATTGGTTGTGTACACATATTTAGCAGATGTTATTGCGGGTGTTGCACAATGCTTGTGTTCCTAGCAGTAATATCTAACAATACACCCATCTAAAAAGTTATGGAATTAAGAAATATTAGGACAAGCTCTGCTATATCTCTGACAGGCCACGTAGACTCAGAGCTCTTGATAAGCTATGACACGTACCTGCCGCGTGATGTCTTGGTGATGGCTGTGCGTCTGGCCATCCTGCTGGCTGTGCTGCTTACTGTACCCCTCATCCATTTCCCTGTAAGTACTGTACCCCTTTTAGACTACTGCTCTGCGTCTGCTTGTTTGCTTACACTCTCATACTTCCATATGAGTAGTTGGGACATTCTATCTGCTAAATGACCAAGAATGTACATGTCTGTCCCATAGAAAGTTATGACTTGCCTCCAATCACAGTACCATATTTTAATGAGTCCAGTTGTATGATTGCTCTAAACCTGTGCTGTCTGCCCTAAAGGCCCGGAAGGCAATGTCAGTGCTGTTTTGTGGAGATAGGCCTCTCTCCTGGGTGTATCATATCTTCTCCACTCTCTTGATCCTGACTGTGGTGATACTGCTGGCCATCCTTGTCCCTGACATCAGGAATGTGTTTGGAGTTGTGGGTAGGTGTTTAGTCATTTAACTAATGGGGTTTTCTTTGAGGGGAGGGGGGATTATTATTGTACCATTTGCATTCATACGTTAGGTCCTTATCAGATAAAAGGGTTTCAAATGGTTGGTTGATGTTCTCTTGTTTAGGGTGACTGTCTTTTTAATCTATAGTTAGATTTGGGTGTTAAGTATATTGTGTATGTTCTTTTACCGCCTGTGCCTCTGCATCCTCCAGGCTCGACCACGTCGACCTGCCTGTTGTTTGTGTTCCCGGGGATCTTCTACCTCCGGCTCAGCAACCAGCCACTCAAGTCTCTGGAGTCTGTCGGGGTAAGTGCACACTTCCCCAATTCATCCTCATACTGGAGTTGTTTAGCTTCAACTCATAGAAAATAGGAATTTGTAATGGCTGGAAACTCAAGAAAACACCACTATTGAATTTCTATAGCCATCTACTCATAGTTATTCTACAATAACACCTGGCAATGTAATGATTATGACTACCTGTGGTTGTTTGTATATAATACTGTATTTAATACTAAAGTGATGTCACCCCCCCCCCCCCCCCCCAGGCTGTATGTCTGCTGATCTTCGGCCTGTTTGTGGGACTGCTCAGTCTGTGTGTCATCGTGGTCACCTGGGCACAGAACCCCTGAACAGGACCACAGAACTAGACCACCCACAGCTCTGCTCCATAGAGCCTAAAGGGAGAATTATGCCAAATAAATACTATTAGGCAGCACAACAGAACTCCATGACCACAAAAGATGTATGACCACAGGTCAGTGGCATGACCACAAGATCACTGCATCACTTCACCCAGACTCTGAAAGCATTCGACTGCCCACCACCCCCATACAATCAGTACTGCTCTTGTGTTTTTATGTTAACTGTACCTTTTAGCTATGGTGCTTCCAAAGCTTCAGTTGCCTTTTTTACTTCTGGACAATGTGTACACTTGACAATACATCTTGAATGTGGGATGACGTATTAGTGTCGGTGAAGTTATTCTATTCATACTGTTATTTTTAAACTGCTTTTAAACTCCCTCATTGACAAGATTAAGAAATCTTTTATTGGGGCTGACCATGCTGAAGACCGGCCAATCACCAGACAACAGAGGTGTCATGCTCATAGGGGGCACAAGGGCATGTGCAGATCTGTCAAATTTTTCAGATGTTAGGTTAATGACAACTTAATTTTTAAGCCCATGTTTTACCCTAATTCTTTGTCAAATACTGCTGACAGATCTTTTTTTAGAGGGGGCACATTGAGTGGACCAGGCAAAGAGGCACCCCAATTCTCCCTAGTAAGTGGTTCCTTCCAAGGTGAACCATGGAGCAAAGTATAGAGCCAGTGATGGGTAGGACTTGCAGGTGGTATGTTAATAAGTTAATTTGACAAGTGATGTAGCCTATTGACTCCTTGATGAATAAATAAAATACATTTTGTTTCTGCTGTAATACTAGCCACATAACAATTTTATGAAGTTAGCTTAAACTAGCAAGCTAGATGGGTTCCCAATCTACCAACCACAATTTGCTTGGTAGCTAGTTATCAGTCAAATTAGAGTATCTTATCTAACCATTTTAGCTGGAATGCCTGCTGGCAAGGTTGCTAGACTTTCTAAATGTACTGAATAAGACTCACATTCCTTTCAATCTTTTACCCAGGTTTTGGCAAAGATGCAGAGAAGCATATTTAGTTTCTTTAAAAAAGCACCACAGGTCAGGAGGATACAGACAGCTCAAGACAGATAAATACTTGGTTTAAATGTAATCTGGCACCTTATGATAATGATCATATGTGCCTATGTGATCGTATCTACTGGTGTAATATCCTAGGCATGTTAGTGCAGCATATCGAGATGTGTGATATACAACAGTCAGAATGACACATCAAAATTACAATCGACAACCGGTAAATGACACCAGGTCATCATACCATACCTCTGTATGCTTACATAACCCATGCAGAAAAATAGGCATATCCTCATGTACTTTGTGCCCCCTCTAAAATGATGGGTGCATGACACCCCTGGACCGTTGTAACTCTACATTACTAGTAGCATCACTTGAAGCTGTGGAAGACCATGAACTGCCAGATCCCTAAATTAGACAGATTCTTGTTCGTAAATGAAAGTGCTATAGAAAATAAATACACTGCTCAAAAAAATAAAGGGAACACTAAAATAGCACATCCTAGATCTGAATGAATGAAATATTCTTATGAAATACTTTTTTCTTTACATAGTTGAATGTGCTGACAACAAAATCACACAAATTATCAATGGAAATCAAATGTATCAACCCATGGAGGTCTGGATTTGGAGTCACACTCAAAATTAAAGTGGAAAACCACACTACAGGCTGATCCAACTTTGATGTAATGTCCTTAAAACAAGTCAAAATGAGGCTCAGTAGTGTGTGTGTGGCCTCCACGTGCCTGTATGACCTCCCTACAGCTGCACTACCTGAGCCACTTGTGTGGGTTGTAGACTCCATCTCATGCTACCACTAGAGTGAAAGCACCGCCAGCATTCAAAAGTGACCAAAACATCAGCCAGGAAGCATAGGAACTGAGAAGTGGTCTGTGGTCACCACCTGCAGAACCACTCCTTTATTGGGGGTGTCTTGCTAATTGCCTATAATTTCCACCTGTTCTATTCCATTTGCACAACAGCATGTGAAATGTATTGTCAATCAGTGTTGCCTCCTAAGTGGACAGTTTGATTTCACAGAAGTGTGATTGACTTGGAGTTACATTGTGTTGTTTAAGTGTTCCCTTTATTTTTTTGAGCAGTGTATATTAGTTTACATGGTCTCTCTCTGTCAATGTCATTTTCAGTTACTTAATGCTCTGATGTGTTGAGTGAATATACTATACACTCCTTGACTGCACCTCAGGTATCAATCGTAGAAAAGTTATCCTGCTGTCTTACTTCGACCTGGTTTTAAAACATAAAAAATGCTAATCATGGTTTATCATCTGTATTACATGATACATTTATTGTAAAATAAAAGGGAAACATTGTGACTTGTGTAATTGACTTTGGAATTTTAATTGAGTACTGCTGCAATCTTTTTTACTGTGGAATAATAATCACTCTACCATGTATTTGCATGCATTGTATTGACGTTGGGACAATCTCTGCAGTGTAGCGTTTGGGGTCTGTAGCTAATGAAAGCCAAATGCCCAGTACGTTTCCAATCATGATGCTGTTTAGATTGTCTCTCGGCACCCTCTGGAACCTCTGGCCGCTGCACTGCTGCTTCTAATCTGAGGAATGGAGTACTCTGGTTCCCAGGCCTAGCAGGAGTCCGCCCACTCCTCACACATATGGGAGATCTGCTATCGTCAGGGGAGGGAGGACATGGTGTGTCATTGCTGGAGTATTCTGGTAGAGATTTGCTAGTTTAGCTCACATGTGGTTTAGTTCTGGTCTACCTCAGCAGTGAGGAGTCCAGTGTCTTTCCTATGACAGGCTTTGCACCCCAGAGGAAGGATCTCCTAGTTTGGCTTTATAGAAACCAAGGGCAGAATCTCAATTGCATACACCTTACCACCGCCTCAAAACTCATTGGAGAAGGTAAGAGGGGCGGGACCCCTGGCTTTCTCATCCAATGGGTTTTGAGAAGGAAGTGAGTATGCAATTGATCTTTTCATCTCTCATCTGCCCCATAACTACACATATTTCCACAGTGAACTGATCAAACAAAAGTAATCCTTTGTCTGCTTGTCTGACGACTTTGGTTGCAAAGAGAGGCTCTTCTGTAACGCTTTGCAGCAGAAACACAGGCTTGTTAAACAGTAACAGATATGAGTTGTACAGATCATAGCTATCTGTCACCACTGTTGTCTGTTGGTCAGGACACAGGTTTTCACAGAAATGGTGATAATCAGGAACATCACTACACTGATGGCCATGTCTTATGTTCCCAAAGGAACCAGTATAGAGTAAATTGCCAATATTCCTCAATCACTGAACAGAAGCACCATCTAGTGTTTGACCAAGCTCACAGCAACCTCGACTCCACCTCTACCACTGCTTGTTGACATTGTGTGCTTTGTATACGTAGACTTTGGTAGAGAGATGTAACCAAATGCGGCAGTTTTCTCCAAGCGTTTCCCTGAGTTTGAGCTGTATGTTAATGCAGACCAGAGATGTTTTGATGGAGGGTTCATGCATGTGTCCTCAGTGTTTTTGTTTTGCTTAATGGACTTAACGGAGGAGAGTTGGAGTGGGGAGGAGGGAAAACGGGGCTTAAATTAAACCTCTGTTGGCAGCCGCAGCTTGCCCCATAATTTTTTAGAGCTGTCAGTTTTATTTTTTCATGTTTTTTCTTCTGTTGTTGGAGATCGGGACGTGAGGTACCACCAATTCTTATTCCATGTCCCTACTCAAATAAAATAAAAATGTATTTGTCACATACACATGGTTAGCAGATTAATGTGAGTGAAGCGAAATGTTTGTGCTTCTAGTTCCGACAACGCAGTAATAACCAACGAGTAATATAACCTAAGAATTCACAACTACCTTATACGCACAAGTGTAAAGGGATGGAAAAATATGTACATAAAGATATTTGAATGAGTGATGGTACAGAACGGCATAGGCAAGATGCAGTAGATGGTATCGAGTACAGTATATACATATAAGATGAGTAATGTAGGGTATGTAAACATTATATTAAGTGGCATTGTATAAAGTGGCTAGTGATACATTTTTTACATACATTTTTCCAATATTAAAGTGGCTGGAGTTGTCAGTATGTTGGCAGCAGCCACTCAATGTTAGTGGTGGCTGTTTAACAGTGTGATGGCCTTGAGATAGAAGCTGTTTTTCAGTTCTCGGTCCCTGCTTTGATGCACCTCGCCTTCTGGATGATAGCGGGGTGAACAGGCAGTGGCTTGGGTGGTTGTTGTCCTTGATGATCTTTATGGCCTTCCTGTGACATCGGGTGGTGTAGGTGTCCTGGAGGGCAGGTAGTTTGCCCCCGGTGATGCGTTGTGCAGACCTCACTACCCTCTGGAGAGCCTTTCGGTTGTGGGCGGAGCAGTTTCCGTACCAGGCGGTGATACAGCCCGACAGGATGCTCTCGATTGTGCATCTGTAAAAGTTTGAGTGCTTTTGGTGACAAGCCAAATTTCTTCAGCCTCCTGAGGTTGAAGAGGCGTTGCTGCGCCTTCTTCACCACGCTGTCTGTGTGGGTGGACCAATTCAGTTGGTCCGTGATGTGTACGCCGAGGAACTTAACTTACGACCCTCTCCACTACTGTCCCGTCGATGTGGATAGGGGGGTGCTCCCTCTGCTGTTTCCTGAAGTCCAAGATCATCTCCTTTGTTTTGTTGACGTTGAGTGTGAGGTTATTTTCCTGACACCATACTCCGAGGGCCTTCACCTCCTCCCTGTAGGCCGTTTCGTCGTTGTTGGTAATCAAGCCTACCACTGTAGTGTTGTCTGCAAACTTGATGATTGAGTTGGAGGTGTGCATGGCCACGCAGTGGTGGGTGAACAGTGAGAACAGGAGAGGGCTCAGAACGCACCCTTCTGGGGCCCCAGTGTTGAGGATCAGTAGGGTGGAGATGTTGTTACCTACACTCACCACCTGGGGGCGGACCATCAGGAAGTCCAGTACCCAGTTGCACAGGGCGGGGTCGAGACCCAGGGTCTCGAGCTTGACGAGTTTGATGACGAGTTTGGATGGTACTATGGTGTGAAATGCTGAGCTTTAGTCGATGAACAGCATTCTCACATAGGTATTCCTCTTGTCCAGATGGGTTAGGGCAGTGTGGTTGCGATTGCATCGTCTGTGGACCTATTGGGGCGGTAAGCAAATTGGAGTGGGTCTAAGGTGTCAGGTAGGGTGGAGGTGATATGGTCCTTGACTAGTCGTTTAGCTCAGTTACCTTAGCTTTCTTGGGACCCGGAACAATGGTGGCCCTCTTGAAGCATGTGGGAACAGCAGACTGGGATAAGGATTGATTGAATATGTCCGTAAACACACCAGCCAGCTGGTCTGCGCATGTTCTGAGGCTGGGGATGCCGTCTGGGCCTGCAGCCTTGCGAGGGTTAACACGTTTAAATGTTTTACTCACGTTGGCTGCAGTGAAGGAGAGTCCGCAGGTTTTGGTAGCGGGCCGTGTCAGTGGCACTGTATTGTCCTCAAAGCGGGCAAAGAAGTTGTTTAGTCTGTCTGGGAGCAAGACATCCTGGTCTGCGACGGGTCTGGTTTTATTTTTGTAATCCGTGATTGACTGTAGACCCTGCCACATACCTCTTGTGTCTAAGCTGTTGAATTGCGACTCTACTTTGTCTCTATACTGACGCTTAGCTTGTTTGATTGCCTTGCGGAGGGAATAGCTACACTGTTTGTATTCGGTCATGTTTCCGGTCTCCTTGCCCTGGTTAAAAGCAGTGGTTCTCGATTTCAGTTTCGTGCGAATGCTGCCATCAATCCACGGTTTCTGGTTTGGGATTGTTTTAATAGTTGCTGTGGGTACGACATCGCCGATGCACTTGCTACTAAACTCGCTCACCGAAATCAGCGCATTCATCAATGTTGTTGTTTGACGCAATGCGGAACATATCCCAGTCCAAGTGATCAAAGCAATCTTGAAGCGTGGAATCCGATTGGTTGGACCAGCGTTGAACAGACCTGAGCGCGGGAGCTTCCTGTTTTAGTCTCTGTCTATAGGCAGGGAAGACCAAAATAGTCGTGGTCAGCTTTTCTGAAAGGAGGGCGGGGGAGGGCCTTATATGCGTAACAATGATCCAGGGTTTAAACCAGCCCTGGTAGCACAATCGATATGCTGATAGATTTTAGGGAGTCTTGTTTTCAGATTAGCCTTGTTAAAATCCCCAGCTACAATGAATGCAGCCTTAGGATATGTGGTTTCCAGTTTACATAGAGTCAAATAAAGTTAGTTCAGGGCCCTCGATGTGTCTGCGTGGGGGGGGAATATATGCGGCTGTGACTATAATCGAAGAGAATTCTCTTGGTAGATAATGCGGTCGACATTTGATTGTGAGGAATTCTAAGTCAGGTAAACAGAAGGACTTGATGTATGTTGTTATGTGCACACCTTCTGTTTGTGTGTGTGTGTGCATGCATATTTTAAATACATATTTTCAAAAGTCTAAGAATTCCAGTTCAATGTATTCCTATTCTGAGAACTGAGTAACGATACAGAGTAAACCCACAGGGACCCAGTATAATGTCCTGTAGTCCTCCCAGGAGGAAGAGACAGGTCCTGGCCAGACAGATGAATGGTCAGACAGTCCAGGTTTCCTTAGGTAGTCCTGGTGTAACAGAGTGTGTGGTAGTAGCCAGGATGATCAGTGGTTGGCTCTGAGAGCGTGGACATGAGGGTGAGCAGAACCTCTGCTTGAGTGCCACACTTCCTGGTCATTCCTGCAACAGATGAGGAGCGGTCACTATAGGCTCACTGCAGTGGCTTAGTTACAGTGCCAGATCTACTACATCTGGCACTGTAGTAGATCTAAGTCCTGTAAGACATCTTCTTACTGTTCACCTTTACAACCTATTCAAAGCCAGCACTGAGAAGAAGTCTTGTAATACTTTCTGATATTATACTTTCTCCTAGTGGCGGTGTGAGTTTTCATTATTCTAACATTATGGTTGTGGAATGTCACGCAGACATGAGAACAGTCTGAATCTACTTGTAAATACTATAATAGATCTCTACATAATGTAATTTGACTGTCACCACAGCTTGTGTTTTCGTAACCACCGTGTCATCCTGCTGCCTCTAACCCCTCCTCCTTGCTTCTCTGCATCCCCCAGACCATTTTCAACCCCAATCGATTTACATGGTATATCACTAACCATGCTTTTCACGTCAAACTAAGAACATTCCTCACTCTGAGGACTCTTTTAAGTCCACAGATGTCCCTTCATTCACACCACTCCAGTCATATTAGGGCATTTCCATGTAAAAAGACCCATGCGCACCAACATGTGAAGTTCATAGCATTATATCAAATGAAAGCTAAGAGACTTGTTTTTAGACTTCCACATTTTGTTGTGTTATAAAGTGGGATTAACATGGATGTAACTGTCATTTTCTGTCAACGATCTACACAAAATACTCTAATGTCAAAGTGGAAGAAAATGTTAACATTGTTTTTAAATGAATGAAAACTAAAACACTATATCTTGATTAGATAAGTATTCAACCCCCTGAGTCAATACATGTTAGAATCTCCTTTGGCAGTTACTACAGCTGGGAGTCTTTTTTGGGTAAGTCTCTAAGAGCTTTACACACCTGGATTGTACAATATTTGCCCATAATTATTTTTAAAAATTCTTTAAGTTGGTTGTTGATCATTGGAAGACAGCCATTTCAGGTCTTGCCATAGATTTTCGAGGCGATAACTGTAATTAAGCTACTCAGGAATATTCAATGATAGTCTTGGTAAGCAACTCCACTGTATATGTGGCCTTGTGTTTTAGATTATTATCCTGCTGAAAGGTGAATTTGTCTCCCAGTGTCTGTTGGAAAGCAGACTGAACCAGGTTTTCCTCTAGGACTTTGCCTGTGCTTAGCTCTATTCTGTTTATTTTTATCCCCCAAAAAACTCCCTTCTCCTTACATCATGTTATGAATATGCTTGTCATCAGTATCATGCTGCCACCACCATACTTGAAAAGAGTGGTACTCAGCAGTGGCGTCATTTTACCTAAACCTAGGGTAATACAATTTGAAGAACAGCAAAAATAAGCTAAATTTACTCCAGCCATTATCAACTTGGCTACTGTAGCTTCAGTCACCTCAGTTTATAGGTGACTTAAAATTCTACAAACACATGCCATACAGCAATTAGCTGGTAGACACTAGCTCAGCACCGGGATTAAAAACTGTAGTTTAGTTTCATGTCATGTCAAACAGCCGACGGGTTAATTCTGTTAATATTTTGGCATGTTTTTTTTACATTTAGGACATTATACAACATTTATAAAGCAAACATGATCCCTTGGGTCTAGCACAGCAAATACTTCAATTGTTTAAGCATATGTTGCAGAACAGTGATTGCAGAATTTTCTTTTTGTTAGGCATCAGACATGGAGTTGACAAGTCACTGACAGGGGTTGACAACATACTCAAAACAGACATATTTTTGCCTCCAAATGAAAGTTTAATACAAACATTTGTAAAATATGGAAAATTATTAATTTGAAAATCCCCCATAAAAACAACGATTCTGTCATCTTTCAGCAATCTGAAGGAGTTGAAGACAAAAAAATAAAAATATTCAGTTTCTTTATGACTCTAAAACCTTATTAAATGTAACATATTTGAACCTAAATTAATTTTCTATTTTAATCTATCAGCCTGCATGCCATCTGGTGCCTTTGCCCCTACTCCAGATTACCGATCCCTGCCTGCCTTGACCTGTCGTTTGCATGCCCTGTTGTTGTAATAAACATTATTACTTCAACACAGTCTGCACTTGGGTCTTACCTGAAACGTGATAGTACGAACTGGCCATTACTGACCCAGCAGACTTGGACCAGCTCCGCAACGCCATCTCATCCCATGGAGCCCTCATTGGTAGACACGAGGAGTTGTTTCGTGGTCTGATGGAAAGGTTCCTGGTTGTGGCCGAACGTCATGACCTAGCATTGGACGCTTTGCGGGAGCAATTCCATGGGTTGTTTACCAGGCAGCCTACCACGACGGCAACCTCCCAGCCCCTCAGTAACCCGGCTGGTTGCAGCGCCGTCACACCGGTTTCCCGGAAACCCGCTTATCTCCCAGTGCTGGAGATTGGAGATTTCAGAACCTGCCGGGCCTTTCTCTCCCAGTGCTCCCTCGTTTTCGAGCTGCAGCTTTCTACGTTCCCCTCGGACCGCTCAAAGATAGTGTACATTATTATGTCCGGGAGGGCACTCGCACTATCCGGCAGGGCACTCGCCTG
Organism: Oncorhynchus clarkii lewisi; assembly: GCF_045791955.1. Taxonomy (NCBI): domain Eukaryota; kingdom Metazoa; phylum Chordata; class Actinopteri; order Salmoniformes; family Salmonidae; genus Oncorhynchus; species Oncorhynchus clarkii. The sequence continues at coordinate 22,162,145 of NC_092171.1, forward strand.
GGTCACAGCAGTGTGGGAGCAATAATCCGCCGTCTGCCTCAGTCTGGAGGTATTCGTGATGAAGGTGAGAAAGGTGTTCGAGGCTCCGGTGTCCGGGAGAGAGGCTGCCCAGAAGTTACTCCAGCTTCGGCAGGACTCCTTCAGTGTGGCAGACTATGAACCCAGAAGTTACTCCAGCTTTGGCAGGACTCCCTGAGTGTGGCAGACATGTGGTGGATATCTGCACACTAGCAACGTAGGGTGCCTGGAACCCGGAAGCGCTGTTCCTGCACGGATTATCGGAGGAAGTAAAGGAAGAGCTTGCAGCCCGGGAACTACTAACGGATCTCGACTCACTCATCGCTTTAACCATTAGGATCGATCAGCGGCTACGGGAACGTAGGAGAGGTCTGATTGCGGTCCCAAACGCTCCCTCAAGGATCCCACCTTGCATCTAATGAACTCCGGAATTCCCCGGCGTCTTTGTCCCCGAGAGTTCCTCCAAGAGCCTCCGAAGCCTGACGATTTGCCTCTTCCCTAGCTGATACAGCTCGGCAGGGCTAGGCTGTCTCCAGGCAAACACATATGCAGACTTAACACTCAAAATCGTCTGTATTGTGATACTACTGTCATTATGTGTTTACCTGTCCCTTCAAGAGACCTAACTTATTGGTAGGACACCGGAGGATAATTTTCTTAAGGATAATTTTGCTTCTCCTTCTACTCGCCCCCCTCTCCATGCCACCCTGCTGTGGGGCGACCAGTCCAAGTCTCTCCAGATACTCATTGACTCGGGGGCCAATATGAGTCTTATGGACGTTACCCTAGCATCCGAGCTGGGCATCCCCACTCAACCCCTCTCCATTCCCATGAATGTTAGAGCACTGGACGGGCGCTCTATAGGCCAGGTCACCCACCATACCACCCCCATCAACCTATGAGTGTCGGGGAACCACAGCGAGACCATCCAATTCCCGCTAATTGAGTCCTGTGGTATTGGGATTCTCTTGGCTCCAGCGACACAATCCCTTGATTGACTGGTCTACTGGTGCCATCGTGGGCTAGATCCCATTCTGCCATGCCCATTGCCTGAAATCAGCGCTGCCTGCCGAGGGACGTCTTCCTGGGGGATTGGAAATTGCCCTGAACCTCTTCGCCATTCCCAAGGAGTACCAGGACCTCCGGGAGGGGTTCAGTAAGGCCCGGGCCACTTCACCTCCAAAACACAGACCGGTACCCAAGGAGGTTAAGCCGGTTGAGCTGACACACCGCTATAGTCTGGCACCTACACCCCCGGAAGCCGAGACCTTTCCCCCCTGCTCCAAAATCAATAGCCCATCTGCTGTTTGTCCTCTGTTACCCCGTACCCTCCGTATACGTCCTACTTTTCATGTCTATATCTAAACCCATGTCTCACAGCCCTTTGTCTCCTGTTTCCAGGCCCACCCCTCTCCCCCGTCTCATGGACGGCCAAACAGCGTACAGGGTGAGACGTCTCGGGGCAGATTCCAGTACCTGGTTAACTGGGAGGGTTATGGCCCGGAGGAGAGGTGCTATGTCTCCGCTAGGGACATCCTGGACCCAGGCTTCATCTCGGAATTCCAATGCTGACACCGCGCTCAACCAGGTATGTGTCCAGGTAGGATGCCAGGTGGCGTCCCTAGAGGGGGTGGGGGGTAAATGTCACGCCCTGATCTGTTTCACCTGTTATTGTGCTTGTGTCCACCCCCATCCAGGTGTCGCCCGTCTTTCCCACTTATCCCCTGGGTATTTATACCTGTGTTTTCTGTCTGTCTGTGCCAGTTCGTCTTGTTTGTTAAGTCAACTAGCGTTTTGTTTCTCAGCTCCTGCTTTTCGAAAGTCTCTCTCTTCTCACCCTCCTGGTTTTGACCATTGCCTGTCCTGACTCTGAGCCCACCTACCTGACCACTCTGCCTGCCTGCCGTCTGGTCCCTTTGCCCCTACTCCGGATTACCAACCCCTGCCTGCCTTGACCTGTCGTTTGCCTGTGCTGTTGTTGGAATAAACATTGTTACTTCAACACAGAATTTCCTGGATTTCTGCATACATTTGACATGATCTTCATCTAAGTCACAACAATAGACAAACTCAGTGTGCTTAAACTAATAATACACAAATTATTGTATTTTTATTGTCTATATTGAATACAGCATTTAAACATTCACAGTGTAGGTTGAAAAAAATATGTGAACCCCTAGGCTAATGACTTCTCCAAAAGCTAATTGGAGTCAGGAGTCAACTAACCTGGAGTCGAATCAATGAGACGAGATTGGAGATTTTGGTTAGAGCTGCTCTACCGAATAAAAAACATTCACAAAAAGAGTTTGCTATTCACAAGAAGCATTGCCGAATGTGAACCATGCCTCGAATGAACTGCAAAAATCACTGAAGCTGGAGATTTCCATCTCCCTCACTAGCTTAAAGAACCAGCTGTCAGAGCAGCTCACAGATCACTGCACCTGTTCATAGCCCATCTGTATACAGCCCATCTATCTACCTCATCCCCATACTGTATTTATTTATTTTGCTCCTTTTGCACCACAGTATCTCTACTTGCACATCCATATTTTGCACATCAACCATTCCAGGGTTTAATTGCCATATTGTAATTACTTCGCCACCATGGCCTATTTAGTCCCTTATTTGACCTAATTTGCACTAACTGTATATAGACTGTTTTCTTTTTTTCTACTGTATTATTGACTGTATGTTTTGTTCATTCCATGTGTAACTCTGTTGTTGTATGTGTCGAACTGTTATGCTTTATCTTGGCCAGGTCGCAGTTGCAAATGAGAACTTGTTCTCAACTAGCTTACCTGGTTAAATAAAGGTGAAAAAAACAAACAAGAGATCTCATAAAACGTAAGATTAAGAATTGTTGGAAAGGGTTACAAAAGTATCTCTAAAAGAAAGTCCACGGTAAGACAAATTGTCTATAAATTGAGAAATTTCAGCACTGTTGCTACTCTACCTAGGAGTGGCCATCCTGCAAAGATGACTGCAAGAGCACAGCGCAGAATGCTCAATGAGGTTAAGAAGAATCCTAGAGTGTTAGCTAAAGACTTACTGAAATCTCTGGAAGATGCTAACATCTCTGTTGAAGAGTCTACAATACGTAAAACACTAAAGAAGAATGGTGTTCATGGGAGGACACCATGGAAGAAGCCACTGCTGTCCCCCAAAAATATTTTCAGGTCTCTCCAGAAATGTTTGATTCAAGTCTTTGTCCTGTTGGAAGGTGAACCTTCGCCCCAGTCTGAGGTCCTGAGTGCTCTGGAGCAGGTTTTCATCAAGGATCTCTCTATACTTTGCTTCGTTCATCTTTCCCTCGATCCTGACCAGTCTCCCAGTCCCTGCCGCTGAAAAACTTCCCCACAGCATGATGCTGCCACCACCATGCTTCACCGTATGGATGGTGCCAGGTTTCCTCCAGACGTGATGATTGGCTTTCAGGCCAAAGAATTCAGTCTTTCATCTTTCATCAGACCAGAGAATCTTGTTTCTCATGGTCTGAGTCCTTTAGGAGCTCTGTGACCATCGGGTTCTTAGCCACCTCCCTGACCAAGGCCCTTCTCCCCGATTATTCAGTTTGGCCGTGCAGCCAGCTCTAGGAAGAGTCTTGGTGGTTCCAAACTTCTTCCATTTAAGAATAATGGAGGCCACTGTGTTCTTGGTGACCTTCAATGCTGCAGAAATGTTTTGGTACCCTTCCCCAGGTCTGTGCCCTGACACAATCCTGTCTTGGAGCTCTACGGACAATTCCTTCGACCTCATGGCTTAATTTCTAAAAACCTGTTTTCGCTTTGTCATTATGGGGTATTGTGTAGATTGATGAGGATTTTTTTTTATTTTTATCAATTTTAGAATAAGGCTGTAACATAACAAAATGTGGAAAAAGTCAAGGGGTCTGCATACTTTTTGAATGTACTGAACCCTGCCAGTTCGCTCTTTGCCACTAACGTGGTCCTAAAGCCAGCCACTAATCCCGCTAAACTGCAATTGCCTTATTAAATTGGGATTGGAATGATTTTAGTAGCCTATTTTAAATTGTTGGTGTTGAGCTAGTGTATGGCAACTACCATACTCTGACATACCCAATTTACACTCCTGGTACTCAGTGATGTGTTGTTGTTTTGAATTTGCCACAAGCAACGCTTTTTAGGCTATTCAGGACAAAAGTTAATTTCTTTGCCACATTTTTTGCATTATTTTAGTGCCTTATTGCAAACAGGATGTATGTTTTCTAATATTTTCATTCTGTACATGCTCCTTCTTGTCACTGTCATTTAGCTTAGTTTTGTGGAGTAATCCATCCTCAGTTTTTTAAAATTGTCATTCTGTTACCAAAAACCCACATTTAAGTAGAATAATGAAAGTTCACAGAAGTAACAATTAAAAGTAGACCTACAAATGAGTTAGTGTTTTTCTTGATAACAAATTTGTTTATTAATTATTAAAGCTACAATATGTAACTTTTTGCAAGACCTGACCGAATTCACATAGAAATGGTCAGTTATAGATCTTTCATTCCCATTAAAGGCAAGTCTAAGAAGTCTGTTCTATGTGCGCTATTTCTATGCTTCCTGTTCTTAAGTTTTGTTTTTGCTTCTTTTGGTTTTGTACACCAGCTTCAAACAGCTGAAAATTGGGTCGCGTCCATATATGCAGAACAAAATACTAAATGACTGGGTCGCGTCTCTGCCAACTGAACCGATAGAACGAATGACCAGCCGGCTTGGGTAGCAACCCTAGATTTGTGTCATGACTATATCTTGTGGAAGGATGAAATAGTATGAATAAATTCATCAAAATAAAGTTAATGAAAATATGTCAATCATTATTTGAATATGTTGGTAACCCGTTGTATAAAAGTGATAATGCCCTCGAAGCTAGTGTTTGGAGGATATATCCTCCAAACACCTGGGTACAGTTTAATTAACTGTATGTACTGTACTGAACATATCTACTTGACTGTACTCTACTGTTCTGTACAGTACTGAACTCTTGGTTAAAATAGACGTCTATGATTGGTTCAGATTTGGTCCGGTATGGACCAATCAAATTTGGTCACACACGCACATTACTATACTCATGATGACTTTTTGAGGACCATCAATTAATTCCCATTCAAAATCCTATGTTCCTTAACCCCTAACCCGTAAGCCTGAAATAGCCTTTTTACAAGTGAGGATTGGCAAAATGTCCTCACTTCTCTGAAATTTTGTTGGTTTACTATTCTTGTGAGAGCTTCTGGTACTCACAAGTATAGTAAAACGTGTATACACTCTCTCTCTCTCTCTCTCTCTCTCTGGGTTGAAGAGTTAACACTCAGTTAAATGTATGTAAAGCTGGCAGCAGGCTCCCGCAGTGTAATTGATGGAAGATTCAGGGCCACAGACCTTTTCAAAACAGCCTCTTTGTCAAGTGAGTGACATACACCGATCACAAAAGCATACGTGAAAGGTTAAGCTGAAAGAAGCTAACATTACTTTTTCACATTGCAACAGGCAGTTTCTTGTAAAGATCTTGAAAACACACCATTGTATTGTCTTTGTGGCTGACAGGCTGTGTGTATAACCCTTATTATAATGACAAGAATGGAGCAGGGCCTTCTCTTTACTGGGTGTCAGGGGTCTGCTCGATAAAGTGCCCTCCAGTTCCACTTCCCCTAGTTGTCCTCTCAAGTGCTTTATCAATCCCTGCAACAGAAAGACAACGCTGAGTTCATCGCTCAACACCAACCAAATGTCAACAGAATGCATTTGTGAAGCCTTGGCAGTAGAATTGGGTTCCATGCTGATCACTTTTCTCTTTCTCACTACAGTCATAGTTGACACAATAGCAGAAAAATAATGTTGAATAGACTGATTCAAGCAATGCTGTCACCATAGAAAAATAGGACCAGATTAGATAATTATACATAACTGCACAGAAACATTACAAGAGGAGAGCACAATGAGCTGTTTACTACATTTAGAGCAGAATGGTAGTCTCCAACAGCCCTTAGCTGACTTGTACAGAGGGCTGGGTAGGTGGGGAAGTTCGTCTGGAAAGGGGGCCACAATAGTGAGCAACACAGTATGGGGCTTTGAGCAGGCTCTGTTTTTGGGAAGTGGGGGGTGCATTTGCCTTTCCCCCGATCCCCTTAGCACTTCGCTGAGCCCTTAACGCGGCCCTGACGCCTCACTGGCAGAAGCCACGCTGCCCCACATCTGGAGCCAATTACCCAGGAGGGGCTTTGACATAGCCCCCCACCTTCCCACACTGGATGGCCCAGTCTCACACACACATTCCTCTGCTTTTCACAACATTCTCTCACTCGCTCTCATTTATCCCTTCGTTCCCTTCCTCTAAGTCTCTCTGTCTCCCAGTCTATATTTCTATATCCTGTCTTCTCTCACCCCCTAACTTATCTTTTTACATCTACTATGGTACTATTCACACACAATCTGCGTGTCTCTCTATATTAAACTTGAAATAGGAAAAACAGAACTCACTCTCTGTCCCTACTCCAAAAAGGGTGAAAGTAGTGGTAAAGTGAGCTAGTGAGGTCTCATGCACCCTGACTGGCACAAACTTTCTCTTTCTCGCTGTCTCTATCTCTCCATGCCTTTTTCCCTTGCCCTCAACCTGTACCAATTAAGGTGTCACGTTTCCCAGCGGCAGAGTGCTGGTATGAAATATGGACGTGTGAATAAAAGGGACACTTCGCACCAAATCAGCTTTTACGACTGTGATTTATGGCCTGCTGGTTCTCCCCTCATTTCATCTAAAGGACTGCTGTTTTTATTTTGCTGGGGGAGAGGTAAACTGAGGGGCTCAAAAGCTAGTGGAGGGCAAACATACATTGACTTAGTTCTGCAAAGAATAAATAGTATGTTCTCACAATAACAAATAAGTGGTTACTGTCATTCAACATTGACATGCCCCAAATTGCATTCAACCATCTTGGCTTATCATTTTGCAATTGTTTGGCATAATGCCACTGGTAATGATGACACATATAACCTACATATAAGCTCTCTTTTGAAGGGTTCACTCTGGTTTATCATGTACCTTTTGATATCTCTGTTTATAGCCCTGTGAGGACAGTGACTAGGAAAGAAAGATACTGGTGGATTACACATAATCAGCTCATTTGGCCTAGTTCAGTATTCAGTGTGTAGGAGTCTCTAGTCGTACCCAACCTGAAGGGGACGAGAGGTCCAATGTGGCATTAGGTGAGGGGGATAGTGTTGGGGTACTGCCCCTGTGAGGGATGGAGGTAATTGGGTTGGGTCTGAGGGGGGTGATGGGGAGGGGGTTGATGTGGGAGGCATGGTGTTTATATACTAGCCACATGGGCCTTCCCTTACCGGGGTCACACACAGAGGGCTGGGGATGGAGCTCACCATACCTGGCCCATATTACCCATATTCCCTGTTGTCCCATTTGGCACCAATGCTATGGTTCATTAGCTGCAGCTATAGAGTGTACCTGGGCACGGAGCCAGAGAATAGAGCTGTCCAGGGTTACAGGAGCATAAATCGTAATGTGGACGGTGAAGGGAATGTGGAAACACTACAGGTGGCAGTTACTTTAGTCGTACCAATGAATACCCTGGACTGTTACAACCTGGTTGAGGTAGCTGCTTCTGTGTTAATGTGTACAAGAACGTTAACATGCAATTTTAGAGTTTACACCAGAGGTGTGTCCTTGCAAAGAAATGTGTGATTATATATATGAGAAAGTGTGGTCATGTGTGTTTGTGGAGTACACACCAGAACACGTGTTTGAGTTCAGATGTGTGTGATCATAACTCTTGATTTGGGCATGGCAACATCTGTAGGGAGGAGAGTATAAAAATGGATGAAAAACGGGAGAGAGTTGGAGAAATAGAGAGATGAGGACAGTTGGGAAAACAGAGAGACCAAACAAATCACCCTCCATGATCGTATAAACGCCAGCCAGTGAAACGACTGTTGTGGAGAAAAATGTCTGCGGTAGCCTAAGAAAAAAAGACCACTGTCAAGATGAGGAAGTAGGGCATGTAAACGTAAAGATGGAAAAAAACAAAAGATTGATGATACGAGGAAGATGGCTATCAAATGAACTTTCTTGAGTTCAACAGCAGTCTCAGCCTGCCCTCTGCTGGACTGTATGGTGTAATGCTCCACAAAACTGGCAATGAAAACCAATGTACAGTATTCCTTGGGAGGAATGGTTACTCACAGACCATGGATGATGGATCAATTGAATGTGTTTTTACCGGTAATGAAAGTTGTCCCAGGAGGTTGTCTTAGACCACTTTGATGTATTACGGGCACATGTTTGTCTCGGAATTCTATTACTGACAGGTCAAATCCCTGTCAGTAATGACTCAATGTCTGACTGAACACACTGACATACACATACATCTGTAGTATTCAGGTTAGTCATTCTGGGGTGATAATTGTGAAAAACATATGAAACCACACTACCCTATCTATCTGTCACTTTTATCTCATCACTGTCTTCTTTTTATAAGGGCAGGTAAAAGCCGTTGTTTATAAGACAGGCTCTATCCCTGAGATCTGTAAGAACCGTGTTAAAAGATTCGTTTTTTAAGACCATCTCTGTTCCCTGGGATGTGGCCCCTTTATTGGAAGCAGCTGGAAGAGAGAGATGTGGGGAGGCGACGTTTGGCAGAGAAGGCTGAGAGGTCAACTCTAACACTAATAACGGCCAGACTTTGATCGTGAGAGAGATAAATATTTACTGACCTCAAAGATTGACAGTGTGGCACCGAATATGAGCTTTTCTTTTGCCAAAAAGATTGGGGTCAAGGGAGTTTGGAAATGAAGGCAGAGAGAGTGTGTGTCAGAGGAAGATATTCAGAGACAGAGAGGGGTTAAGACTGGAGGGGAGTTAGAACTAACCCATGAGTTAAGGTCATCATTAGCGCTTGCTGGTTACTTTCATAGGTCCTCTGAGGCAATCTTTCAGAAGAAAACTCTTGCCTTTAATTTCCTTCTTTTTGATTCTGGTGTTATTAGCATTCAGCATAAATCAACTCCACAGCGCCCATCCTTACAACTCAGATTAAAAGCCCACTTGTTTCAACCATGTCTTGCAGCTCATGGCCATGTGCCTTTAATTACATCTTCACAGCTGTGCCAGGTGATATTCTTCACACAAGAACTGTACAAGAGACCTCTGGAGGCTAAATAGCTGTAGTCACACTTTCTGTATATCACAAGGGGGTGCTATTTCCTTATTTATCTGCCGAGGACAGGAGAATCATTCCGATAGCCTACCCCCATGCTCTGAGGCAACCCTAAGCGCTGCAAGTGCACTACGGTAGTTATAGTCTTAATGCTACTTTTTCACATTATTATATCAATCCTTGATAATAACCGATGAGACTAATATTGACTAGACCTTTTACAGTTAGTTGTAGCATGCCGATTAGTCAGAACAAAATGTAAACACGTGCATTGAGAAAGAATAAACTCTATAGAAAGCATTATCGTGCATGGTCCCTACTTCTGTTACTTCCTTTTTACGGAACTTGCCTTGTGCTTCCTTGAAGTAGACCTAGGTCGTTCTCAGAACGTGCGCGCTTTCTGTATAGCCTACATCAGCAGTGTTGTTTTGGGAGGCAAGATCACACGCGCTGGTCCAGGGCACCGCTCACGACCGAGGGTCAAGAGCACCGTCCGAACGCGTCACCTGCAAATGCCTATTGACGAGCAATGTCTTCGAATTGCTCTAGGATGCAACATTGGACTCAAATTCACAGTCAAATATATTGATTTATATTATTTTGAAATTAGGTCAGTATGTAGGAATGCTTTTACATGACTATCGCAATAGCGTAGTTTTAATTTGAGTTTAAAGTCTTTTTTTATTTATTTTTTTACTTTGAACTGGTTACGTTTTTTTTCTTTCTGTAGAGGAACAATATGAAGTTCAACGGGTATCTGAAGCTTAGAATTGGTGAGGCGGTGGACCTCAAACCAACTACTTTTTCTCTTCGTCATTCTGTAATGTTCAACAAAACGGCTCCCACTCTAGACCCTTACCTTGTGATAAAGGTGGACGAGTACAAAATTGGACAAACGCATACAAAACAGAAAACCAACATGCCAACTTACAACGAAGAGTTTTGCCTCAATGTCAACGACGGCAAGCATATAGAGTTGGCTGTATTTCATGATGCACCCATAGGGTATGACGACTTTGTTGCCAACTGCATTATTCAATTTGAGGACTTGATCAAAACCTCGAACACAGAAGATACTTTTGAAGGATGGGTGAGTAGCTTTAAAGCGGCAATCATTAGTTAAAACAGTAATAAAGCCGAATCCCTTCCCTGTTCCTATAAAAAGCTGAGAGATGGGGCTGGAGAAATGTAACCACGAGCAAAGCATTTTTTTTACAACAAAACAAAACGCACTATTTTCGCATTTGTTCGGGTGGTGCTGAAAATGATGAATACGAAGTTGAACGTTTTGGAAATGACACTTTAAGCCCTGGGCACTGTGAGGATGAATAGGGACTGATGTGGCTGTCATGACACAATTGTATCCTCTTGGCAATTCACTCAAATAGCCTTTATGATAAAGCAGAATGAATATAGCCAGACTGTCAGTAAAAAATACCCTGATCATATTTTCTTTTACCGCTCTGAAAAGTCCCGTTGGAGAACTTTTGGGGAATTTGCATATACACATTCCATACTGTACTGTTGGGTGATAAACTAATGCCAAGGGCCAGACGCAAGGTAATAGGCACTTCTAAATACATCCCCATCAGTAGTGCTACTTGTAGACCTGAGATGCATAGTTTACACTCATTTTGCCATTCCCTTTCCAGTCCTTTCTTTACAGGGCAAGAGCCGATAGTGTCCTTTCCCCATATAGAGCCGCTAATTATAGGCGGCATCTTAGTGAATGTCTGTGTGTTTAGCTTACGCCTAGTCTCAAACCCAGACCCACATGAGCACATTATAGGAAGCAACACGTCTGTCTAGAGACTAGCTTACGCCTAGTCTCAAACCCAGACCCACATGAGTACATTATAGGAAGCAACAAGTCTGTCTAGAGACTAGCTTACGCCTAGTCTCAAACCCAGACCCACATGAGCACATTATAGGAAGCAACACGTCTGTCTAGAGACTAGCTTACGCCTAGTCTCAAACCCAGACCCACATGAGTACATTATAGGAAGCAACAAGTCTGTCTAGAGACTAGCTTACGCCTAGTCTCAAACCCAGACCCACATGAGTACATTATAGGAAGCAACACGTCTGTCTAGAGACTAGCTTACGCCTAGTCTCAAAAACCCAGACCCACATGAGTACATTATAGGAAGCAACACGTCTGTCTAGTGACTAGCTTACGCCTAGTCTCAAACCCAGACCCACATGAGTACATTATAGGAAGCAACACGTCTGTCTAGAGACTAGCTTACGCCTAGTCTCAAACCCAGACCCACATGAGTACATTATAGGAAGCAACACGTCTGTCTAGAGACTAGCTTACGCCTAGTCTCAAACCCAGACCCACATGAGTACATTATAGGAAGCAACACGTCTGTCTAGAGACTAGCTACCGCCTAGTCTCAAACCCAGACCCACATGAGTACATTATAGGAAGCAACACGTCTGTCTAGAGACTAGCTTACGCCTAGTCTCAAACCCAGACCCACATGAGTACATTATAGGAAGCAACACGTCTGTCTAGAGACTAGCTTGAGCCTAGTTTTAAACCCAGACCCACATGAGTACATTATAGGAAGCAACACGTCTGTCTAGAGACTAGCTTACGCCTAGTCTCAAACCCAGACCCACATGAGTACATTATAGGAAGCAACACGTCTGTCTAGAGACTAGCTTACGCCTAGTCTCAAACCCAGACCCACATGAGTACATTATAGGAAGCAACACGTCTGTCTAGAGACTAGCTTACGCCTAGTCTCAAACCCAGACCCACATGAGTACATTATAGGAAGCAACACGTCTGTCTAGAGACTAGCTTACGCCTAGTCTCAAACCCAGACCCACATGAGTACATTATAGGAAGCAACACGTCTGTCTAGAGACTAGCTTGAGCCTAGTCTCAAACCCAGACCCACATGAGTACATTATAGGAAGCAACAAGTCTGTCTAGAGACTAGCTTACGCCTAGTCTCAAACCCAGACCCACATGAGTACATTATAGGAAGCAACACGTCTGTCTAGAGACTAGCTTACGCCTAGTCTCGAAAACCCAGACCCACATGAGTACATTATAGGAAGCAACACGTCTGTCTAGTGACTAGCTTACGCCTAGTCTCAAACCCAGACCCACATGAGTACATTATAGGAAGCAACACGTCTGTCTAGAGACTAGCTTACGCCTAGTCTCAAACCCAGACCCACATGAGTACATTATAGGAAGCAACACGTCTGTCTAGAGACTAGCTTACGCCTAGTCTCAAACCCAGACCCACATGAGTACATTATAGGAAGCAACACGTCTGTCTAGAGACTAGCTTACGCCTAGTCTCAAACCCAGACCCACATGAGTACATTATAGGAAGCAACACGTCTGTCTAGAGACTAGCTTACGCCTAGTCTCAAACCCAGACCCACATGAGTACATTATAGGAAGCAACACGTCTGTCTAGAGACTAGCTTGAGCCTAGTTTTAAACCCAGACCCACATGAGTACATTATAGGAAACAACACGTCTGTCTAGAGACTAGCTTACGCCTAGTCTCAAACCCAGACCCACATGAGTACATTATAGGAAGCAACACGTCTGTCTAGAGACTAGCTTACGCCTAGTCTCAAACCCAGACCCACATGAGTACATTATAGGAAGCAACACGTCTGTCTAGAGACTAGCTTACGCCTAGTCTCAAACCCAGACCCACATGAGTACATTATAGGAAGCAACACGTCTGTCTAGAGACTAGCTTACGCCTAGTCTCAAACCCAGACCCACATGAGTACATTATAGGAAGCAACACGTCTGTCTAGAGACTAGCTTACGCCCAGTCTCAAACCCAGACCCACATGAGTACATTATAGGAAGCAACACGTCTGTCTAGAGACTAGCTTGAGCCTGTCGGAAAGGCAGAAGCGACATCAGCAAAGGGCCATAACCACACATGCTGTTCTAATGTGTTAATTGTGCTCCCTGCTAGCAGTATGTCAAGCATGGCATTGTAAAGTGTGCTGGAAACCACAACCAGCAGAGACTTTGCATCTGGGGTCGGTGCCTTGCATGCACAAACAGGCTGAAGTGTGATAATACCCTATCTTACTGCATCTCATACCGCCACTCTCGTACAGCCACTCAAATACAGCCATTGATAGATGTTAAAGTGACAGTATCAAAAGAATGACCTGTTATGACTTTCTACATTTCTCTCTCTGGTTGATGTGCATTGCTTTAGGGGCTACATGGATACCTCTTTATACCATTGTAGGCTACTATTGGTTTGGGTTATGTTTGTCACTGGAACTGCCCTCTATAACATAGTTTCACTCGTCTGGTTTACTTTTGGTCCATTTTAATAATGTGTAACCTGAACCTGTGCGAACTGGGATCGTCAGTGGGCCTTGAGACCCACCATCCTCCAGTGGCTGTCTGGGCTTCTTATTATCTCTTATGGTCACACAGTCCAATTTTTAAAATTGAACCTTTATTTAATTAGGCAAGTCAGTTAAGAACAAATTCTTATTTACAATGAAGGACAAACCCGGACAAATTGTGCACCACCCTATGGGACTTCCAATTACAGCCAGAAGGGATGCAGCCTTGATGTGAACCAGGGACTGCAGTGACACATCTTACACTGAGATAGAGTGCCTTAGACCCCTGCGGCACTCTGGAACAATGGGCTGACATACTCAACCTCCTCTGTCATGGTGCCAAAAAGCTATTAAGCAATACTTCACAATGTTGGCTATGAAGCCCAGAGTCAGATGAACTGGTGGATACCATTTTTATGTCTACGTGTGCAGTTTGAAGGAAGTTGCTAAATAGCGTTAGCGCAAACGCTGGTTAGCATGGGCTCTTAAAACTACCTCTAACTTCCTTCATACTGGATGCAAAGACATACAAATGGTATCCATGAGTTCATTCGACTCTGGGGAAGTATCCCTTTAACCTCTTGAAAAGTAGAATCTGAGTTTTTTTTTTTTTGCAAAGCTTCCACCAGGGGCCAATCGCTGAAGACCAGAGTCAGTGCAGTGGGTGTGTCTGTGAGGTTTTATTGACCAAGATGTGGGCATAGCCTGCCCTCACACTTTAGGACATGCACTCTTGACAGCACTTATCTGATAGATCTGAACTGTGAAACTATCTTTTTGCTTTGTTAGCTTTCTCAGATGAAGTGCTTGGGGCCCTATATGTATGACAAAGAGTAGAGACTAAAAAGTAGGGCACAGGCCTCCACACGCCAACACCACTGTTATTGCTGCTTTCCCAACGTCTGCTTGACGCTCCAAGTCCCTCTCAATCCCATCCCATCTCCCTTGTTTTATAACCTCTCTTGGCTCAGAGCCAATAACATCACTTTCTCTTTCTCACCTGTGTTCCTCTCTAACCAGCAGGGCAATTCCACGACAACAGAATGATGCTGAGACTCAGATTTCTCACTTTAAAATGTATGTCAAACAAAATAAAATGATTGCAAAGTTAAACATACCATACAACTCTATGCACAAGGTCTACTTTTTAACAATTTCCACTGAACATTTTACAAAATCACATTTACCTGGAAGAACAGCACAAACTGTCATTCTGTTCCAAAATTTGCATCTGCACTGTTTTTTTTAAGTAAATGTGTTTTTGGACAATGTTAAAAGTAGTCATTGTGCATAGAGTTGTACGGCAGGTAGCCTAGTGGTTAGAGCGTTGGGCCAGTAACCAAAAGGTTGCTGTGTCGAATCCCCGAGCTGACAAGGTAAAAACCTGAACAAAAAAAAAACCTGAACAAGGCAGTTAACCCACTGTTCCCCAGTAGGCTGTCATTGTAAATAACAATTTGTTCTTAACTGACTTGCCTAGTTCAATTTAAAACAATGCCCCTCAAAAAATTATTGCAAACGTTTAAAGTGTAACTTTGGAATTGCTCAGTACAGTGTTGCATATTAAACACAAACATACTTTACAGAGTGTCTTAAATCTTAGGGGCTATCGGGACACACACACATACAATAACTTTACTTCTTATTGCACTGTTACACAGAACCTTGACCAGCACCATAACACTGTGTGCCTCCGCCCCCATGTCAAAGTACAGAGGAGCAGAGAGAGAGTCTATGTTGTGTGTCAGGACAAGCAGCAGTTTGAGGTGTTAACCTAAAAAATAGCAACTCAAAATAGAAGCATGCAGTCATATCTGTGTCTCATCAGCCTGTGGCTCAGCCTCATGTGCCACCCACCCACTCCTCTCACACCCCACTCACATCCTCAACACTGGGGGACAGTTTCCATTAAGACCCATAACTTACACCTGTGACAACTTCAAATAGTGGCCTGTGTTGAACCATTTATCAGGTTCATTGAAATTTTGTCTCTTCTAGAAAGGGTTGGGGACTGAATACACTAGACGCAGTTTAACTCTAAATGTCTGTCAGCAGCTTCCACTCCCTGAAAAAACCACTTCCTCCATTGCTGTGGCTCAGCCAGGCAAAGTTCCTGCTTTTTAAATTTAGTGTGGTCCTGTTTGCATCAGAGCTTGATTTAGTCTGAACACTTCTGTCTTTATCTGTCTCTGGAGTCCTGACTGCATCAGCTGCTTCACAGAGTACACAGACCCAGGGCTCTCAGAGAAAGAGAGAGAACGGGAGCTAACAGTAATGGGTGACAGTAGGCTAATAGTTTGTGTGTGCTCAGCTGAACACAAAGGAAACATGTGGAGGGTGATGTCTTGTCAAGGTCAATAGTTAAGGAATGAGAGAGGTGAAATTATCATAACATCTACATCTGATGTCATTTTCTGTCTGGGATTTCCGTTTCCAATGTTTCAGCCTCAGCATTAGATCATGTGTGATGTTACATATATTCCCTCCTTACAGTGATAGTTCTGTATCTAACTGACCAAGTATATTGAATGGAGAGACCAGCTGGTAGTGATTACTAAATCAGGATAGAGATGACCCTGCAGTATCAGTCCAATCATGTCACGTTTGTTGTGGATTGTCAAGGTTTTTCCATGAACCCTCTCTGTAGTTTGTGCTGTAAGCAAGGGCATCACTTTTTGTTGGATATTTGGGGTTGGGGTCAGGGTCAACGGGTTCCGGTGTCATAACCCCTCTAGGGGGGTCTGGAGTCATGTCTCCACGGGAGATGCTTTGTTTTAAAAAGGTCTGAAATTATTGTTTCTGGTGAATTTGGTCAATATACCCCAAAAACAACTGAAACACAAATATTTCTTTAAACTGTGTTGTTACTCGTAACAGTTCAGAAAGTCACCACCACACCCCTTCTTTAACTACATTTAAATGTTAAAACCCATTATTCTATTTGTGTACCCTTCACCACGCTTGGCTAGTACATGGTCTTGAATAACTCATTTCTTATACCAAATTAACTTAAAATCTGACTCCAGAAACATCTTACTTAGTTACACAATTGAATTGTAGTATTAATTCATAAAATAATTCAGTGACATTCAAAATATAACTCTTCGATATGGATCTAACGATAGACTTCAAAATTAACCTATCAGTGTAGCATCATGCTCAAGCAATAGACTTGCTAGCTAGCTGACAACAAAGTCCCAGTCTATTATGAATTGTACAGTGTACTGTAGTTAGCTAGCTATGTAGCCATTAATTAATTTGGTACCTCCATTAAGGGCACTAACTACTTTTTCACTAGGGTGAACAGTGACTCACTAAGTGCTGCTCATCTGGAGCTGCAGTTGAAAAGGGGAAGATACTGTGCTAGCGAGCTAAAATAGCCAACCTAGCATAGCATCACCCACTATAAAACTATTTTTACACAATTATCTCATCACCAGTAAATAGTTCACTAGTTACACAGGAACATAGGAATAGATTTATGAAATGTTCATTAACTTTTACTTGTTTTAAAATGTTAAAACATTCAATCATTGGATTGCTCATGAATGTAACTACCCAGGGCTCAAAAATAACTTTTTTCATCACCGGGACAGAATCTTTCCAAAGTGCAACTTTTAACATCCCGAACTGTAGATGACCATCCCACATTAAAATACACTATACATACAAAAGTATGTGGACTGCCCTCCAAATTAGTGGATTCAGCTATTTCAGCCTCACCCGTTGCTGACAGGTTTATAAAATCGAGTACACAGGCATGCAATCTCCATAAACAAACATTGGTAGTAGAGCTGCCCCGGTGAACTGTAAGTACTGTTATTGGGAAGTGGAAATGTCTAGGAGCAACAACGGCTTAGCCACAAAGTGGTAGGCCACACAGGCTCACAGAACGGGACCGCCGAATGCTGAAGCACGTAGTGAGTAAAAACCTGTCCTTGGTTGCAACACTCACTAGAAAGTTCCAAACTGCCTCTGGAAGCAACTTCAGCAACATTACTGTTCGTCGGGTGCTTCATGAAATGGATTTCCATGGCCAAACAGCCGCACACAAGCCTAGATCACCATGTGCAATGCCAAGCGTCGGCTGGAGTGGTGTAAAGCTCGCTGCCGTTGACCTCTGGAGCAGTGGAAACGTGTTCTCTGGAGTGATGAATCACGCTTCACCATCTGGCAGTCCGACAGACGAATCTGCATTTGGCGGATGCCTGGAGAACGCTACCAGCCCGAATGTGTAGTGCCAACTGTAAAATTTGGTGGAGGAGGAATAATGGTCTGTGGATTTTTTTCATGGTTCGGGCTAGGCTCCTCAGTTCCAGTGAAGGGAAATCTTAATGCTACAGCATACAATGGCATTCTAGATGATTCTGTGTTTCCAACTTTGTGGCAACAGTTTGGGAAAGACCCTTTTCTGTTTCAACATAATACCCCCGTGTACAAAGCGATGTCCATACAGAAATAGTTTGTCGAAATCGGTGTGGAAGAACTTGACTGGCCTGCAAAAAGCCCTGATCTCAACCCCCATCAAACACCTTTGGGACAAATTGGAACGCCGACTGTGAGCAGGCCTAATCGCCCATCATCCGTGCCTGACCTCACTAAAGCTCTTGTGGCTGAATGGAAGCAAGTCCTCGCAGCAATGTTCCATCTAGTGGAAAGCCTTCCCAGAAGAGTGGAGGACGGTTATAGCAGCAAAGGCGGGACCAACTCCATATGAATGCCCATGATCTTGTAATGAGATGTTCGACGAGCAGGTGTCCACATACTTTTGGTAATGTAGTGTACTTCTAAAGATGTCTTAATAGAAAATGACTCAAGTAAAAGTGAAAGTAACCCAGTAAAATACTACTTGAGTAAAAGTCTAAAAGTATTTGGTTTGAAATATACTTAAGTATCAAAAGTATAAATAATTTAAAATTCCTTACTAAGCAAACCAGATGGCACCATTTTCTTGTTTTTTAAATGTATGGATAGCCAGGGGCACACTCCAACACTCAGACATAATTTACAAAAAAAGCATTTGTGTTTAGTGAGTCCACCAGATCAGAGGCAGTAGGGATGACCAGGGATGTTCTCTTGATAAGTGTGTGAATTGGACCATTTTCCTATCCCGCTAAACATTCAAAATGTAATGAGTACTTTTGGGTGTCAGGGAAAATGTTTTGAGTAAAAAGTACAATATTTTCTTCAAGGAACGTAGTGAAGTAAAAGTAGTCAAAAAAATAAATACCCCCCAAAACTCCAGAGCACCCAGGACTTCATCAAAGATCTCTCTGTTCTTTGCTCCGTTCATCATTCCCTCTATCCTGACTAGTCTCTGCTGCTTAAAAATATCCCCACAGCATGATGCTGCCACCACCATGCTTCACCATAGGGATGGTACCAGGTTTTCTCCAGACGTGACGCTTGGCATTCAGGCCAAAGAGGTCAATCTTGTTTTCATCAGATCAGAGAATCTTGTTTCTCATGGTCTGAGAGTCCTCCCAGCAGGCTGTCCTGTGCCTTTTACTGAGTGACTTCCATCTGGCCCTCTACCTCTACCATAAAGGCCTGATTGGTGGACAGCCAAAGAGATGGCTGTCTTTCAGGAAGGTTCTCTCATCTCCACAGAGGAACTCTAGAGCTCTGTCAGAGTGACTATCAGGTTCTTTGTCACCTCCCTGACCAAGGCCCTTCTCCCCCGATTGCTCAGTTTGGCCGGGCAGCCAGCTCTCGGAAGAGTCTTGGTGGTTCCAAACTTCATCCATTTAAGAATGATGGGGCCACTGTGTTCTTGAGGCATTTCAATGCTGCAGAAATGTTTTGGTACCTTTCCCCAGATCTTTGCCTCGACACAATCCTGTCTTGGAGCTCTACGGACAATTGCTTCGATCTCATGGCTTGGTTTTTGCTCTGACATGCACTGTCAACTGTGGGACCTTGTATAGTCATGTATGTGCCTTACCAAATCATGTCCAATCAATTGAATTTACCACGTGTACTCCAATCAAGTTTTAGAAACATCTCAAGGATGATCAATGGGAACAGGATGCACCTGAGCTCAATTTCGAGTCGCATAGCAAAGGGTCCGAATACATATGTAAACAAGGTATTTCTGTTTTTGCTTTGTCGTTATGGGGTATTGTGTAGTGATTGCTGAAGAAAATGTTGTATTTAATTAATTTTAGAATAAGGCTGTAACGTAACAAAATGTGAAATAGTCAAGTGGTCTGAGTACTTTCCGAAATCACTGTATGCCTATGTCTGTGTGAGATGGATGTTATTGTCACTGGAGCAGGGTGTCATTTTAATAGAGCTAGCTCAACCAGCTGGACCTGCTCTCTAGTCTCTTCACCACATTGCTCACATTCTCCCCACATTACATACACACTCAACCCACTCAACATGCTAAATACCGGTATGTTAAAGAAAAACCTAACAATGCAGATGTTTTTTTATCTCAATATCAAATCATTTCTGGGTAACAATTAAGTACCCTTCTGTGATTTATTATTTTGAATTAAATGGTAAAAAAGAAACAGAAATAGTTTCTTAATAAAGAGCAATTTCTCAAGATGTATTTTTCTATGACTGTCTTGGAGTGGTCTGAGTGGGGAGAGAAACTGAAAACTAGCTGAGGTTTGGAACTCTCTTTCTTATTGGTCTATTAACTATATTACCGCCTGGTGATGTCACCAGGCAGGCCAAAACATCATCCCACCAAAACCAAGTGGCCTTTTCTAACAGCTCTTACACTAAAAGGACATCATTATAATTTTCACAGTATTACCCCAAGCTTACAGTGTGGAAATATATATAAAACACAGGAAAATCATATTTGACTGCACTGGGCCTTTAAATAGTCTAGTCTAATGTCTCCTGTGTTTGTGTGCAGGTGGACCTGGAGCCAGAGGGCAAGGTGTACATACTCATAGCACTCAATGGCTCCTTCATTGATGGTAAGAGTTTTTCACTGTATCTCACACTAACCCTCTATCTATTTCATCCATAGATGGCACAACTATCTCTTTCTCCCTCTTTCTCTGTTCCTATCTTTTATTTTTCTTACACTGAGACAGCATACATTCTTTCAACTCCTTAAATATTCAGTAACATTTTGTTCTATTCGACCCTCCTCCCTCTAAAGTTAAAAGTCTGTCTGTCTGTCTGGCTACTTCAACACAGCCACTGATGCAGTTGATAACTAACAGGCTGTCAAACAGACATTCGGCGTCACAAAAACCTGGTTGTGTGTATGTGTGAGCGTTTGTGCATGCCTGTGACTGACTTACTGTAAGACATACTGTAGATGCTTTGACTGATGGGAATCCTATCTCCTTTGTTTCCTTTCAGATAAAAGCAACAATGTTCTATCATCCATATTTCCTGTCTGAATAACATACTCCCCTCTAGCAGTTTGTATAGTGCTCTGCCGTGATTTTATCACCACTGAAAATCATCATGACCTTATCTAAACTGCATCTGACCTGGATACCCTACAAATAAAAACTGCACATAGCTCTGCAATTTTCTCTCACTTTATCATAATATCATTCATACACTTCTCCATTCTGAAGGTCACTTCCCTGATATAATAATATTTAATTTGTAAAGAGTACGATTGGGATAGTTCATGAATGCTTTAGGGAGGTTCCGTCCAGGAAATAACACACATTAAACCCTAGTTTTTGCTTTGGCAAATCAAACATCCTTCAATAGCTGACAATTGAGTGCCATTCTCAGTGTAGTACTCCACCACCTGTCTCTCTGACATGTGTCGGGACTCTAAAACATACAACTTTCCTCTGTTCGTATGTGGTTTTAGCACCTCACAAACTCAACTATTATTACTCTAGACAGACACACACGCACACAGACATACACACTCACCTATAGACACGCACACACTCATCCATAATACCATACATGATATGATCAGTGGCATGTATTCATGGATGCCAAGGGAAGCCAGGCTTCCCCCAAAAATGTACCAAGAAAAAAACATATAAAATAAACTCCTTCAAGACTGTTGGAAAAGCATTCCAGGTGAAGCTGGTTGAGAGAATGCCAAGTGTGCAAAGCTGTCAGGGTGGCTATTTGAATCTCAAATATAAAATCAATTTTGATTTGTTAAACTTTTTATTTTGGTTACAACATGATTCCATTTGTGTTATTTCATAGTTTTGATGTCTTCACTATTATTCTACAATGTAGAAAATAGTAAAAATAAAGAAAAACCCTTGAATGAGTAGGTGTTCTAAAACTTTAGACTGGTAGTGCAATCTCTCTGTGTTTCATACGTTCAGCCTCTTGTGAATTGAACAAAATGTATCTCACCGGAGAAAGCATCCCAGTGAACGAAACAGCGCCCCTCTGTCTCAGTTTGTGTAGTGTATCTATCCGATGCTGTCTGGTCAGAAAAAGTATGAAATTGATGCTGCCCATAATATTGAATGCAAGGGAAGCCAGCAAGTATTTGGCCTCCCTTGATAATAGCCAATCAGCTATTAAACTGAGTGAGCTCAGCTTTGAATGGTCCTGGCGCAACAAAAACATTTTTTAAGGGAAGATAGTTTGGATTTGGCTTCAGTCCAATCACATCACAGGCCAATCATCATTACTGACAGAAAACAAATTAATTGTTGTGTTCTCCGGTGGCTAGCTAGCTAAAATCGTCCCTTTCCTAAATTAGCCATGGATGGAGATAGGGATATGGACTTAATTCTCCATACTGGTCAATCATTAAAACGGCGATTCTGATCCAACCATAAATTCGTACATTGTGCCCCTGGCCTGAGAGGATGGAAGTTTAACGTTTAGCTAGATTGCGGTATGCTAATGTTAACTAGCTGGCCTGACCTATCGTTGCCCATGAAAGGAAGTTAGGCTAGCGAGCAAGTATTTTAACCAGGTAGCCTAGGTCAACAACAACTTAAAGTGTGACTGTGTGACTGTCATAGACCGTTTAGGCAACATGAAGGGAGAGAAATACTCCTCAGAATCAATTTGAAAGAAATAAGCTTTTTGTGCTTATTGAACATTTCTGGGATCTTTTGTTTCAGCTCATGAAACATGGGACCAACACTTTACATGATGCGTTTATATTTTTGTTCACTGTAGTTGTCACTCTATTAGACTAAGCATAGGTGATAAGCTGTTGAAATTGAAATGGTGCTGGAATAGGGGAGACCACTCCAGTTTTCTTTGCGTCTTGCGGTAACTCTCTGTGGCTCTAAATAAATAGTTGTTTAGTAGTGTGAAAATGTCAAACATTACCTTGCTCTATCATGCTGTAGGTCATGTAACTGTTTGCTACATGCAATATGTTTTGTGGACTTCACAGGACAGATGTTGCTCTCTGGTTTTGTAATGAAACGTGTGGTTGACTTTATTCTGCCACTGTGTCTTTTTATTGCCTTGGGCCTTAGGCCAATATGTCATGGTGGTAAGGCATGTGAGCTAACAGGTTATAGAGCTATCAAAGCATTTATCACAACACCGGTTTAAGTATGGCTTTTTTGTCCTGGATTGGCTTCCTTGGTGATTTTACCCACGCAAAATATATATATATATATTTTTTATTTAACCAGGTAGGCAAGTTGAGAACAAGTTCTCATTTTTGACCTGGCCAAGATAAAGCAAAGCAGTGCGAAACAAACAACACAGAGTTACACATGGGATAAACAATAGTACAGTCAATAACAGAATTGAAAAATCTATGTACTGTGTGTGCAAATGTAGTAAGATTAGGGAGGTAAGGCAATAAATAGGCCATAGTGGCAAAATAATTACAATTTTGCAAATAAACACTGGAGTGATGGATGTGCAGAAGACGATTGTGCAAGTAGAGATACTGGGGTGCAAATGAGCAACAAAAAAAAATAACAATATGGGGATATTTTGTAAATGACATCGCTGAAGTTGAGGATCGGTAGGATGGTCTGTTTTACGAGGGTATGTTTGGCAGCATGAGTGAAGGATGCTTTGTTGCGAAATTGGAAGCCGATTCTAGATTTAATTTTGGATTGGAGATGCTTAATGTGAGTCTAGAAGGAGAGTTTACAGTCTAACTAGACACCTAGGTATTTGTAGTTGTCCACATATTCTAAGTCAGAACCGTCCAGAGTAGTGATACTAGACTGGCGGGCAGGTGCGGGCAGCAATCGGTAGAAGATCATGCATTTAGTCTTACTTGCATTTAAGAGCAGATGGAGGCCACGGAAGGAGTGTTGCTTACAGCTCAACACCGTGCAGGACGTTTGGCATTTGCCAAAGAACACCAAGATTGGCAAATTCGCCACTGGCGCCCTGTGCTCTTTACAGATGAAAGCAGGTTCACACTGAGCACATGTGACAGACGTGACAGTCTGGAGACGCCGTGGAGAACGTTCTGCTGCCTGCAACATCCTCCAGCATGACCGGTTTGGCGGTGGGTCAGTCATGGTGTGGGGTGGCATTTCTTTGGGGGACGCACAGCCCTGGTGTAACCGATGTGAAATGGCTAGCTAGTTAGCGGGGTGCGAGATAATAGCGTTTCAAACGTCACTCGCTCTGAGACTTGGAGTGGTTGTTCCCCTTGCTCTGCATGGGTAACGCTGCTTTGAGGTTGGCTGTTGTCGATGTGTTCCTGGTTCGAGCCCAGGCAGGAGCAAGGAGAGGGACGGAAGCTATACTGTTACACTGGCAATACTAAAGTGCCTATAAGAACATCTAATAGTCAAAGGTTAATGAAATACAAATGGTATAGAGAGAAATAGTCCTATAATTCCTATAATAACTACAACCTAAAACTTCTTACCTGGGAATGGTTGCAAGATTGAATCCCCGAGCTGACAAGGTAAAAATCTGTCGTTCTGCCCCTGAACAAGGCAGTTAACCCACCGTTCCTAGGACGTAATTGAAAATAAGAATATGTTCTGAACTGACTTGCCTAGTTAAATAAAGATTAAATAAAGGTGTAAAAAAATATATTTAAAAACAAATCGGCCAAATCGGTGTCCAAAATCGGTCCTAATTAATCGGCCATTCCGATTAATTGGCTGAACTCTAGTTATATCGTTTAGGACCTTGAGTGTGGCTGAGGTGCACCCATGACCCACTCGGTAACCAGATTGCAGAGCGGAGAAGGTACGGTAGGATTCGAAATGGTCGGTGATCTGTTTGTTAACTTGGCTTTCGAAGACTTTAGAAAGGCAGGGCAGGATAGATATAGGTCTGCAACAGTTTTGGTCTAGAGTGTCTCCCCTTTGAAGAGGGGGATGACTGCGGCTGCTTTCCAATCTTTGGGGATCTCAGATGATACGAAAGAGGTTGAACAGGCCAGTAATAGGGGTTGCAACAATTGCAGCGGACAATTTTAGAGAGGGTCCAGATTGTCTTGCCCAGCAAGGGTCCAGATTTTGCAGCTCTTTCAGAACATAAACTATCTGGATTTGGGTGAAGGAGAAATGGGGGAGGCTTGGGTAAGTTGCTGTGGGGGGGGCAGAGATGTTGGCCAGGATAGGGGTAGCCAGGTGGAATGCATGGCCAGCCGTAAAAAAAAATGCTTGTTGAAATTCTTGATTATTCGGTGGTGACAGTGTTTCCTAGCCTCAGTGCAGTGGGCAGCTGGGAGGAGGTGCTCTTATTCTCCATGGACTTTACAGTGTCCCAGAACATTTTGGACTTTGTGCTACAGGATGCAAATTTCTATTTGAAAAAGCTAGCCTTTGCTTTCCTAACTGCCTGTGTACTTCCCTGAAAAGTTGCATATCGCGGGGGCTATTTGATGCTAATGCAGTACGCCACAGGATGTTTTTGTGATGGTCAAGGGCAGTCAAGTCTCGAGTGAACCAATGGCTATATAACTTTTCTTAGTTCCATTTTTTTTGAATGGGGCATGCTTATTTAAGATGGTGAGGAAAGCACTTTTAAAGAATAACCAGGCATCCTCAACTGACGGAATGAGGTCAATATCCTACCAGAATACCTGGGCCAGGTCGATTTGATAGGCCTGCTCACTGAAGTGTTTTAGGGAGCGTTTGACAGTGATGAAGGGTGGTCATTTGACCGCATGCCCATTACGGACGTAGGCAGTGATCGCTGAGATCCTGATTGAAGACAGCAGAAGTGTATTTAGAGGGCAGGTTGGTCAGGATGATATCTATGAGGGTGCCCGTGTTTACGGATTTAGGGTTGTACCTGGTAGGTGCCTTGATAATTTGTGTGAAATTGAGGGCATCTAGTTTAGATTGTAGGACGGCCAGGGTGTTAAGCATATCCCAGTTTCGGTCACCTCACAGTACAGTCTGAAGATAAATAAGGGGCAAATAATTCAAATATGGTGTCCAGGGCACAGCTGGGGGCTGAGTATGGTCTATAACAAGCAGCAACAGTGAGAGACTTATTTCTAGAAAGG
This sequence comes from Oncorhynchus clarkii lewisi, assembly GCF_045791955.1. Taxonomy (NCBI): domain Eukaryota; kingdom Metazoa; phylum Chordata; class Actinopteri; order Salmoniformes; family Salmonidae; genus Oncorhynchus; species Oncorhynchus clarkii. The sequence continues at coordinate 22,188,064 of NC_092171.1, forward strand.
TGGATTTTTAAAAGTAGAAGCTCAAACTGTTTGCGCACAGATAGCATGACAGAACTCTGCAGGCTATCTCTGCAGTAGATTGCAACTCCACCCCCTTTGGCAGTTCTATCTTGGCGGAAAATGTTGTAGTTGGGGATGAAAATGTCAGAATCTTTGGTGGTCTTCCTAAGCCAGGATTCAGACACAGCTAGAACATCCGGGTTGGCAGAGTGTGCTAAAGCAGTGAATAAAACAAACTTAGGGAGGAGGCTTCCAATGTTAACATGTATGAAACCAAGGCAATTACGGTTTCAGAAGTCATCAAAAGAGAGCGCCTGGGGAATAGGAGTGGAGCTAGGCACTGCAGGGCCTGGATTTACCTCTACATCGGCAGAGGAACAGTAGGATAAGGGTACGGCTATAAGCAATAAGAATTGGTCGTCTAGAACGTCTGGAACAGAGAGTAAAAGGAGGTTTCTGGGGACGATAAAATAGCTTCAAGGTATAATGTACAGACAAAGGTATGGTAGGATGTGAATACAGTGCAGGTAAACCTAGGTATTGAGTGATGATGAGAGAGATATTGTCTCTAGAAACATCATTGAAACCAGAAGATGTCATCGCATGTGTGGGTGGTGGAACTAATAGGTTGGATAAGGTATAGTGAGCAGGACTAGAGGCTCTACAGTGAAATAAGCCAATAAACACTAACCAGAACAGCAATGGACAAGGCATATTGACATTAAGGAGAGGCATGCTTAGTCGAATGATCAAAAGGGTCCAGTGAGTAGTGAGGTTGGTTGGGGTCACGGCAATTCAGACAGCTAGCCGGGCCATCGGTAGCAAGCTAGCATAGGATGGAGGTCTGTTTTTAGCCACCTCGTGCGTTTCCGTCGGTAGGATTAGTGGGGTTCCGTGTGGTAGAGGGGATGAATCCAATTTGCAAAAAAACAAAAAACAATAGATAGAGTCCCAAGAAAAAATAAAATAAAATAAAAAAATCAATTGTCCGATAGGCCTATTCAGATAGCAGCCGATAAGACAGCTAACGATTAGCGGACCGCAGATGGGCGTTCAGGTTACGTCGCGACGGAGGAGCCAGCTGGATAACTCCCTCGGGTAGATAACGTCGGTAGTCCAGTTGTGAAGGCCCGGTGGGGCTCCGCGTTGGCAGTAAAACGGGTCCGGATAGGTGATTGTAGCCCAGGAGTGACTGATGGAACTCTTCAGCTGGCTAGCTCCGCAATAATTGATGTTTGCTCCGGAATCAACGTAAGCCGATAGTCACACGGATAGCAGCTAGCTAGCTGCGAGATCCAGGTATAAATGTCCAGAGTTAGCGGTTGAAATCCGGGGACATGGAGAGAAAAATAGGTCCGATATGTTCCGGTCCGAGCCGCGCCGTACAAAACTGGTGATAGATTTTTGAGCTAAAGGATAGCTGATGACCACAAACCGTGGTTAGCTGAATACTAACGATTAGCCAGTAAAGAAGCTAACTAGCTTCTGATTAGCTTCTGGTTAGCTTCAGGCTAGCTTCTGGATTAGCTTCTGGCTAGCTTCTGGTTAGCTTCTATGGAGGATTACAGATTTGAGGTAAATAATACTTTCTTTTTTTTTTAAATATAAATTGGTGAGGCGGGTTGCAGGAGAGTGTTTTGAAGATGAGTTTATGGAAAATAAAAAATATATATAAAAAGGTATGCGAAGAAAGTTGTAAATATATATATATATATATACAGGACACGGCAAGACAAGGACAAAAGACGTCTGACTGCTATGCCACCTTGGAGCAAGATGTGTGTGTGCTAAAGCAGTGAATAAAACAAACTTAGGGAGGAGGCTTCTGATATTAACATGCATGAAACCTAGACTTTTACGGTTACAGAAGTCAACAAAAGATAGCGCCTGGTGAATAGGAGTGGAACTGGGGGCTATAGGGCCTGGGTTAACCTCTACATCACCAGAGGAACAGAGGAGGAGTAGGATAAGGGTACGGCTGAAGGCTATAAAAACTGGTCGTCTATTGCATTGGGGACAAAGAATAAAAGGAGCAGATTTCTGGGAGTGGTAGAATAGATTCAGGGTATGATGTTCAGACAATAGTATGGTAGGATGTGAGTACAGTGGAGGTAAACCTAGGCGTTGAGTGACGATGAGAGAGGTTTCGTCTCGAGGCACCAGTTAAGCCAGGTGAGGTCTCCACATGTGTGTGGGGTGGGACAAAAGAGCTATCTAAGGCATTTTGAGTGGGACTGAGGGCTGAAATAAAACAGTAAGAACTAGCCAAGACAGCAGTAGACAAGGCATATTGACATTAGAGAGAGGCATAAAGCAAACACAGTTGTTGATCAGGAGAGCTAAGACAACAACGTGTAAATGGCGATGAAAGGGCAGAGTGGGTTGGTTAGGACATACAGGACCTGAGTTTGAGGCTGGGGCCGACAGGTAAACAAAATGAGGTACCGTGTTATTGAAACAGTACAGGGGGCATCCGCTGTGTAGCCGAGTGATCATAGGGTCAAAAGAGCAGCAATAGGTGAGTCAGGGTGCTGTTCGGTAGTCACTACTACACTAGGCGAGCAGGGGACACAGAGTTCAGAAAAGCTAGCGGGCTGGGGCTATTAAATGGTTATTTGGCGACATCGTAACAGAATAGCCTGTTGAGACCCCCTCGGACAGTTACATCGGTAGACCAGTCATGATGGATCGGCGGGGCTCCGTGTCGGCAGTAAAAGGGCCAATTGGAAAAATAGGTATTGTAGCCCAAGAATTGGCTGAAGGACCTCTTTGGCTAGCCGGGAGATGGGCCTAGCTCGAGGCTAGTTCCAGGCTAACTGGATGCTTGTTTCGGGACAGAGACGTTAGCCAGGAGTAGCCACTCGGATAGCAGCTAGCTAGCTGCAATGATCCGGTGTAAAGGTTCAGAGCTTGCAGTTGGAATCCCAATACTGTCTGACCCCCATCCCATTCTGTTCCCATGTTCTAAGATGATGCCACGGGGAATGTGAAGGTGTTTAAGCAGTTCAACAGGAAGAGGCAGGGGGCCGTGAAACGCAAAATTCACCAGGTCAACGGACACAAGTTCATGTCCACATTCCTACGGCAGCCCACCTTCTGCTTCCACTGCAAAGAGTTCATCTGGTAAGGACACACACACACACACACACACACAAAACATATGTTTTACTATTCTTGAGGGGACCTAAAATTGATTTCCATTCTGGTACCCTAACACTACACTAACCTTAACTCCTATCCCTAATTGTAACCATAAGCCTAATCCCTATATTGAAAATAGTCTTTGGGAGAATGTTCCTTGATTTACTGTCCTTGTGGAGACTTGGGGATTTCCGGTACCCACAAGGATAGTAATACAAGACCACACACACACTCCACTGCCCTCACCTCATAGAGTTCATCTAACGTGTTACACATAGTGATAGTATTGTCGATGGTTTATAATAGAAACAGTCAGTTACAAATATATTTCATATGTAAACAGTATGCTTTGCATGATTCCTGACTGTCAGGTCTTCTGTTACAGGGGTGTTTTTGGGAAGCAGGGTTACCAATGCCAAGGTGAGTGACCCTTTTTCTCCTTTTCACTGTTTTCTTTCTTGAGTCTTTCTTTCTGCTCAAACCCCCAGTCTTTCTTTTCTCTCACTCTTATTCACACCATTTCTGTGACCACCAGCCCACTCAGAAAGGAAGTCAGTGCTACGCCACAGAGACGGAGCTCTCTCTCACACGGCCTGTTTTTATTATTGAGCTGCTGAACCCAAAACCCAATCATCTCACAGTGCCCGGCCTCTATCTCAAATAATTAAGCCACATGGTCTTTCTCAGAAACAATTGATAAAAATCCCTAGTGTTTCAGCAGGAAGCTGATGCCTTTGTCAGGGTTTCTTTCACACTTAACGGCTGTGTTAATGAAAAACATGGTTTGATTGTTGTTTTGATTAATTCTCTGTCTGTTTTCCAGTATGCACTTGTGTGGTTCACAAGCGATGTCATCAGTTGGTTGTCACGGTGTGTCCACGCATGAAGAAGCCTGTCAAGGAGCCGGTGAGACAACATACAGAGACGAGCCATTTGAACTTTAACACCATACCCCTATTACACTACAATAACACTGTAACATCTCTGTCATGTCATTACTAGAACACCCACCCCTCCACATTCCAAAAATCACTCTCTCATCAATGGAATGTGTTCTGACAATGCAAAGACAAAAAGTTGTCTTTGTACCTGAAATACACTATTTTGACTATCCGGGGGATTCCAGAGTCAAAATCGGCTGTTCTACAGGTGCATTGTGCATCAGCTGATAGATCCAGATCCAGTCAGATGGCCTTCAGACGCAGATGAAAATATCTTTATTCAGGAACTGTGTCAGTCAGGGACCCTGCCCCGGATGCTGTTTGTGCTGAGTTGTTGTGGGTGAACAACATCAAGCTACTGAATACAGATGTAGGATCTTAATTTGATCACCCTGTTGCAGGAGAACTGCAATGCAGGTTTAAAAAGGCTTCTGAAGTTTGTAATTACCAGTTTGAAATTTCAGACTTTATTTTCCCTTAAAATGTCCATTCATTATAATCCACATAATAATTCACATTTCCTGTTGCTGCAGGATAGTTTTCTGCTGAAGCAAACTGGCACAATGACATGATGCCATGTGATGGTTTGCTTGAGCACACACTGCTACCTGCTGGCTGTGTGGTTTATAACATGCAGTATTTACATGGTTTCCCATTCAAACCGAGGTCAATGCAGTGGTGGAAAAAGTACTCAATTGTCATACTTGAGTAAAAGTAAACATACCTTAATAGAAAATGACTCAAGTAAAAGTCACCCAGTAAAATACTACTTGAGAAAAATATAAAAGTATTTGGTTTTAAGTATACTTAAGTATCAAAAGTAAATGTAATTGCTAAAATATACTCAAGTATCAAATGTAAAAGTATGATTCATTTCAAGTTCCTTATATTAAGCAAACCAGACAGCACAAATGTCTTTTTTTTTTTAAACGAATAGCCAGGGGCGCACACCAACATAATTTACAAACAAAGCATTTGTGTTTACTGAGTCCGCCAGATAAGAAGCAGCAGGGATGACCAGAGATGTTCTCTTGATAAGTGTGTGAATTGGACCATTTTTCTGTCAAAATGTAACGAGTACTTTTGGGTGTCAGGGAAAATGTATGGAGTAAAAAGTATATTATTATCTTTAGAAATGTAGTAAAGTAAAAGTTTCCATAAATAGTCAAGTACAGATACACCCCCCCCCCCCCCCCCACACCCCCCCAAACTACTTAAGTAGTCCTTTAAAGTATTGTTTACTTAAGTACCTTATACCACTGGGCCAATGTGATGACATTCTGATAAATTCTCATTCACAGACCACCAATCAAGGCTTCAGTATCAACGTCCCCCATAAGTTTAACATCCACAACTTTAAGGCTCCCACCTTCTGTGACCACTGTGGTTCTCTACTGTGGGGCCTTGTCAGACAGGGTCTACACTGCAAGAGTAAGATTCTTTCTCTCATTTCTTATATTCTTTCTCTCTCAGATGTTTATAGGCAGGTGTTCCATTTTCATGGCTTATTAACCTGTACTTCCTGTCTGTTGTGTGTCTGTCCTCTGCAGTCTGTAAGATGAACGTACACATCCGCTGTAAAGGCAACGTAGCACCCAGCTGTGGGGTCAACAGTGTGGAGCTGGCCAACAAGCTGGCAGAGATGGGGCTGCAGGCTGGGGGGCTCTCCAAACGCAACTCACTGGTATGCTAACTAGATGAAAAGAGAGAGCGGGAGAGGAAGAAATAGTGTGCCAAGTTAACCCACACATACAAACCACAGGAGGTTGGTGGCACCTTAATTGGGGAGGACAGGCTCGTGGTAATGGCTGGACTGGTATATGTGAAATGGTATTAAACAAATGGTTTCCATGTGTTTGATGCCATTTCATTTGCTCTGTTACAGACATTATTATGATCTGTTATCCCCTCAGCAGCCTCAACTGATACACACACGTACTTAGATACATACACATACAGTTTATATACACTAATGTTGGAGTCATTAAAACTCGCTTTTCTTTTTTTTCATTTTTTTTTTTTTTTATCCCCCTTTTCATGGTATCCAAATGTTAGTAGTTACTATCTTGTCTCATCGCTACAACTCCCGTACAGGCTCGGGAGAGACGAAGGTCGAAAGTCATGCGTCCTCCGAAACACAACCCAACCAAGCCGCACTGCTTCTTAACACAATGCGCATCCAACCCGGAAGCCAGCCGCACCAATGTGTCGGAGGAAACACTGTGCACATGGCGACCTGGTTAGCGTGCACTTCGCCCGTCCCGCCACAGGAGTCGCTAGTGCGCGATGAGACAAGGATATCCCTATCGGCCAAACCCTCCCTAACCCGGACGACGCTAGGCCAATTGTGCGTCGCCCCACAGACCTCCCGGTCGCGGCCGGCTGCGACAGAGCCTGGGCGCGAACCCAGAGTCTCTGGTTGCACAGCTAGCACTGTGATGCAGTGCCCTAGACCACTGCGCCACCCGGGAGGCAAAAACTTGTTTTTCAACCACTCCACAAATTTCTTGTAACAAACTATAGTTTTGGCAAGTCGGTTAGGACATCTACTTTGTGCATGACACAAGTAATTTTTCCAACAATTGTTTACAGACAGATTATTTCACTTATATGTAATTCACTGAATCACAATTCCAGTGGGTCAGAAGTTTACATACACCATGTTGACTGTGCCTTTAAACAGCTTGGAAAATTCCAGAAAATTATGTCATGGCTTTAGAAGCTTCTGATATGCTAATTGTCATCATTTGAGTCAATTGGAGGTGTACGTGTGGATGTATTTCAAGGCCTACCTTCAAACTCAGTGCCTCTTTGCTTGACATCATGGGAAAATCTAAAGAAAGTAAGACCTCAGAAGAACAAATTGTAGACCTCCACAAGTCTGGTTCATCATTCGGAGCAATTTCCAAATGCCTGAAGGTACCACATTAGTCTGTACAAACAATAGTACGCAAGTATAAACACTATGGGACCACGCAGCCGTCATACCGCTCAGGAAGGAGACGTGTTCTGTCTCCTAGAGATGAACGTACTTTGGTGTCGAAAAGTGCAAGCCAATCCCAGAACATCAGCAAAGGACCTTGTGAAGATGCTGGAGGAAACCGGTACAAAAGTATCTATATCCACAGTAAAACGAGTCCTATATAGACATAACCTGAAAGGTCGCTCAGCAAGGAAGAAGCCACTGCTCCAAAACTGCAATAAAAAAGCCAGACTACGGTTTGAAACTGCACATGGGGACAAAGATCGTACTTTTTGGAGAAATGTCCTCTGGTCTGATGAAACAAAAATATAACTTTTTGGCCATAATGACCATTGTTATGTTTGGAGGAAAAAGTGGAAGGCTTGCAAGCCGTATAATACCATCCCAACAGTGAAGCACGGGGGTGGCAGCATCATGTTGTGGGGGTGCTTTGCTGCAAGAGGGTCTGGTGCACTTCACAAAATAGATGGCTTCATGAGGAAGGAAAATTATGTGGATATATTGAATCAACATTTCAAGACATCAGTCAGGAAGTTAAAGCAAATGGGTCTTCCAAATGGACAATGACCCCAAGCATACTTTCAAAGTTGTGGCAAAATGGCTTAAGGACATCAAAGTCAAGTTATTGGAGTGGCCATCACAAAACCCTGACCTCAATCCTATAGAAAATATGTGGGCAGAACTGAAAAAGCGTGTGCGAGCATGGAGGCCTACAAACCTAACTCAGTTACACCGGCTCTGTCAAGAGGAATTGGCCAAAATTCACCCAACTCATTGTAGGAAACTTGTGGAAGGCTACCCAAAACGTTTGACCCAAGTTAAACAATTTAAAGGCAATGCTACCAAATACTAATTGAGTGTATGTAAACTTCTGACCCACTGGGATTGTGATGAAAGAAATAAAAGTTGAAATAAATCATTCTCTCTACTATTATTCTGACATTTCACATTCATAAAATAAAGTGGTGATCCTAACTGACCTAAGAAAGGGATTTTTTTTGCTAGGATTAAATGTCAGGAATTGTGTGAAAAGGTGAGTTTAAATGTATTTGGCTAAGGTGTATGTAAACTTCTGACTTCAACTGTACATACATTACATACATACTCTGTTGTCCCCCAGTCCCCTGGAGGGCAGGGCCAGGAGCGGGCCCTCAGTGTGAGGAGGGAGAGTGGAAACCCTCAGCAGCAGACCAGACGGCTGGGTATCACTGACTTCACCTTCCTACAGGTGTTGGGCAAGGGCAGCTTCGGCAAGGTGAGACAATAGAGATACACTATGGAGCGATAACACAAGGGACTGTGTGAGGGTTTGGAGTTGGGTTAGTGACGTGTGTGTGTGTGGTATATTCTTATGTCAGGTGATGCTGGCTCGGTTGAACTGCACTGAGCGGGTGTTCGCAGTTAAGGTGCTGAAGAAGGACATAATTCTGCAGGATGATGATGTTGAGTGCACTATGACAGAGAAGAGAGTGCTGTCACTAGCTGGCTGCCACCCCTACCTCACTCAGCTCTACTGTTGCTTTCAGACACTGGTGAGACACGCGCACATTCTTACATTTACAGTTGACTGCAATATATATATTTGCTGTAATGCAGTTAGAAAAGCCAAGGCTAGCTTTTTCAAGCAGAAATTTGCTTCCTGCAACACAAACTCAAAACAGTTCTGGGATACTGTAAAGTCCATGAAGAATAAGAACACCTCCTCCTAGCTTCCCACTGAACTGAAGATAGGAAACTCTGTCACCACCGAAAAATCCACTATATTTGAGAATTTCAGTTAGCATTTTTCTACGGCTGGCCATGCTTTCCACCTGGCTACCCCTACCCCAGTCAACAGCACTGCACCCCCACAGCAACTCGCCCAAGCCTTCCCCATTTCTCCTTCTCCCAAATCCAGTCAGCTGATGTTCTGAAAGAGCTGCAAAATCTGATCCCCTACAAATCAGCCGGGCTAGACAATCTGGACCCTTTCTTTCTAAAATGATCTGCCGAAAATGTTGCAACCCCTATTACTAGCCTGTTCAACATCTCTTTCTCTTTCTCTGAGATTCCCAAAGATTGGAAAGCAGCTGCGGTCATCCCCCTCTTCAAAGGGGGAGGACACTCTTGACCCAAACTGCTCTATCCTACCCTGTCTTTCTAAGGTCTTCGAAAGCCAAGTCAACAAATAGATCACCGACTATTTTGAATCCCACCGCACCTTCTCCGCTATGCAATCTGGTTTCAGAGCTGGTCATGGGTGCACGCTCAAGGTCCTAAACGATATCTTAACCGCCATCAATAAGAAACAATACTGTGCGGCCGTATTAATTGACCTGGCCAAGGCTTTCGACTCTTGTCAATCACCACATCCTCATCGGAAGACTCGATAGCCTTGGTTTCTCAAATGATTGCCTCGTCTGGTTCACCAACTACTCTCATAGAGTTCAATGTGTCAAATCGGAGGGCCTGTTGTCCGTGCCTCTGGCAGTCTCTATGGGGGTGCCACAGGGTTCAATTCTTGGGCCGACTCTCTTCTCTGTATACATCAATGATGTCGCTCTTGCTGCTGGTGAGTCTCTGATCTACCTCTACTCAGACGACACCATTCTGTATACTTCTGGCCCTTCTTTGGACACTGTGTTAACAACCCTCCAGACGAGCTTCAATGCCATACAACTCTCCTTCCCTGGCCTCCAACTGCTCTTAAAAACATGCTCTTCAACCGATCGCTGCCTGCACCCGCCCGCCCGTCCAGCATCACTACTCTGGACGGTTCTGACTTAGAATATGTGGACAACTACAACTACCTAGGTGTCTGGTTAGACTGTAAACTCTCCTTCCAGACTCACATCAAACATCTCCAATCCAAAGTTAAATCTAGACTTGGCTTCCTATTTCGCAACAAAGCATCCTTCGCTCATGCTGCCAAACATACCCTCGTAAAACTGACCATCCTACCGATCCTCGACTTCGGCGATGTAATTTACAAAATAGCCTCCAATACCCTACTCAATAAATTGGATGCAGTCTATCACAGTGCCATCCGTTTTGTCACCAGAGCCCCATATACTACCCACCACTGCGACCTGTACGCTCTCGTTGGCTGGCCCTCGCTTCATACTCGTCGCCAAACCCACTGGCTCCATGTCATCTACAAGACCCTGCTAGGTAAAGTCCCCCCTTTTCTCAGCTCGCTGGTCACCATAGCAGCACCCACCTGTAGCACGCACTCCAGCAGGTATATTTCTCTGGTCACCCCCAAAGCCAATTCTCCCTTTGGCCGCCTCTCCTTCCAGTTCTCTGCTGCCAATGACTGGAACAAACTACAAAAATCTCTGAAACTGGAAACACTTATCTCCCTCACTAGCTTTAAGCACCAGCTGTCAGAGCAACTCACAGATTACTGCATCTGTACATAGCCCATCTATAATTTAGCCCAAACAACTACCTCTTCCCCTACTGTATTCATTTATTTTGCTCCTTTGCACCCCATTATTTCTATCTCTATATTTCTCTCTCACATTCTTCCACTGCAAATCCACCATTCCAGTGTTTTTCTTGCTAAATTGTATTTACTTCGCCACCATGGCCTTTTTTGCCTTTACATCCCTTATCTCACCTCATTTGCTCACATTGTATATAGACTTATTTTTCTACTGTATTATTGACTGTATGTTTGTTTTACTCCATGCTGTTGTATGTGTCGAACTGCTTTGCTTTATCTTGGCCAGGTCGCAATTGTAAATGAGAACTTGTTCTCAACTTGCCTACCTGGTTAAATAAAGGTGAAATAAAATACATAAATAAATGCCTAGATTGTCCTGTTGAGGGCAGCAGTGCCCTAACGTTATGAGTGTGAGAGGTTAAATTGATTGTGACACAGGAAGCACAGTGTGAATGGCCATCTGGATGCCAGAGCTATTCTACAACCCAGAGCCTGCTCTGTTTTAGTTGTTTGAACCCTCGCTGGTCTACTTCAATGTGGATGAAAATCGAGCAGTGTTGAGTGATGGGTTATCTCTGGCTCCTAGACACAGCTTACTATGTATACCTCAGCTACCCCAGACCACACTCTATCTTCACTCCATAGTTCTGTCTTCTTTGAGTGGGAGTTACAGTACTTCATATCTTAACAATACAAATTGTAGCTGTACCTCATCTCTCACAGAGCCCCTCTACGCCATTCATATCCATGACTTATCCAGTTGGGTTAATCTAAGACATGCTCAGTAGAATAACACAGTAAGGGCTCTATAGTCTTTACCTACCTAGTGTGCTGCAGTTGAACAGAACACCTTGTACTGGCTAGTCATGTCTGGTACATTTATGGCCCATACAGTACTGCACTCCGTGTTCTTTGTGTTTTTTCCTGCTCCCATATTCTGGAACATATGTGTGCCTAACCTGTAATGAGATCAATTATTTATGTATTTGCACAGTGTACATTGCTTAAAATGGAGCTGGAGAAGAAGGCAGATGTTTTACATGCCCCCAACAGATTGTGTTTTTTGTTTGTTTATTTGCGTTGTTTGTAACTTATTTTAACTTATTTTGTACATAATGTTGCCGCTACCGTCTCTTATGACTGAAAATAAATTCTGGACATCAGGACTGCGAATACTCACCGCGGACTGGCAGAACCCTTTTTTTCCTCTTTAACGAGTCTGACGAGCCCGACGTGAACGATATACTGCTTTCTCGGGAACAGGCTCAGATCCCTGTGATTTGCGTGAAGAGGAGGCGGAGAAAAAGGGGCTGGAGGGTGGGTTGCCTTCTGAGAATTCGTAGGCGATCGAATAAACCCCCACTTTCTTCCATTATGCTAGCAAACGTGCAATCTTTGGACAATAAAATAGATGACCTACGCGGAAGATTAAACTATTAACGGGACATTCAAAACGGTAATATCTTATGCTTCACGGAGTCGTGGCTGAACGACGACAGTCAACATACAGCTGGCTGGTTATACACTACACTGGGAGGACAGAACAGCAGCGTCTGGTAAGACAAGGGGCGGTGGACTATGTATTTTTGTAAATAACAGCTGGTGCATGATATCTAAGGAAGTCTCTAGCTATTCCTCGCCTGAGGTAGAGTATCTCATGATAAGCTGTAGACCACACTATCTACCTAGAGTTTTCATCTGTATTTTTCATAGCAGTTTACATACCACCACAGTCAGAGGCAGGCACTGACAGAAATGAATGAGCTGTATTTTGCCATAAGCAAACAAGAAAACGCTCACCCAGAGGCAGTGCTCCTAGTAGCCAGGGACTTTAATGCAGGGAAACTTAAATATGTTTTACCAAATTTCTATCAGCATGTTAAATGTGCAACTAGAGGGAAAAAAACTTTGGACCACCTTTACTCCATACACAGAAGCATACAAAGCTCTCCCTCGCCCTCCATTTAGCAAATCTGACCATAATTCTATCCTCCTCAATTCCTGCTTACAAGCAAAAATGTAAGCAGGAAGCACCAGTGACTAGATCAATAAAAAAGTGGTCAGATGAAGCAGATGCTAAGCAAAAGGACTGTTTTGCTAGCACAGACTGGAATATGTTCGGGGATTCCTACGATGACATTGAGGAGTACACCAGTCACTGGCTTCATTAATAAGTGCATTGATGACGTCGTCCCCACAGTGCATACCCCAACTAGAAGCCATGGATTATAGGCAACATCCGCACTGAGCTAAAGGCTAGAGCTGCCGCTTTCAAGGAGCGGGACTCTAAACCGGAAGCTTATAAGAAATCCCGCTATGCCCACCGAAGAACCATCAAACAGGCAAAGCATCAATATAGGACAAAGATCAAATCACACTACACCGGCTCTGACGCTCGTCGGATGTGGCAGGGCTTGCAAACCATTACAGACAACCAAGGGAAGCACAGCCGAGAGCTGCCCAGTGACACGAGCCGACCAGACGAGCTAAACTACTTCTATGCTCGCTTCGTGGCAAATAACACTGAAACATACATGAGAGCACCAGCTGTTCCAGAAGACTGTGTGATCACGCTCTCCGCAGCCAATGTGAGTAAGACCTTTAAACAGGTCAACATTCACAAGGCCACAGGGCCAGACGGATTACCAGGACGTGTACTGCGAGCATGCGCTGACGAACTGGCAAGTGTCTTCACTGACATTTTCAACCTCTTCCTGTCCAAGTCCGTAATACCAACATGTTTTAAGCAGACAACCATAGTGCCTGTGCCCAAGAACGCCAAGATAACCTGCCTAAATGACTACCGACCCGAAGCACTCACGTCTGTAGCTATGAAGTGCTTTGAAAAGCTGGTCATGGCTCTCATCGACGCCATTGTCCCAGAAACCCCAGACCGACTCCAATTTGCATACCGCCCCAACAGATCCACAGATGATGCAATCTATTTTGCACCCCGCACTGCCCTTTCCCACCAGGACAAAAATAAACACCAATGTGAGAATACTATTCATTGACTACAGCTCAGCGTTCAACACTGTTGTGCCCTCAATGCTCATCAATAAGCCAAGGACCCTGGGACTAAACACCTTCCTCTGCAACTGGATCCAGGACTTCCTGACGGGCCGCCCCCAGGTGGTAAGGGTAGGTAACAACACATCCGCCACGCTGATCCTCAAGACAGGGACCCCTCAGGGGTGCGTGCTCAGTCCCCTCCTGTACTCTCTGTTCACTCATGACTGCACAGCCAGGCACGACTCCAACACCATCATCAAGTTTGCCAATGACACAACAGTGGTAGGCCTGATAACCGGGAAGACAGCTTATAAGGAGGAGGTCAGAGACCTGGCCATGTGGTGCCAGGACATCAACCTCTCCCTCAATGTAATCAAGACAAAGGAGATGATTGTGGACTACAGGAAAAAGAAGACTGAGCACCCCCCCATTCTCAGCGATGGGGCTGCAGTGGAGTAGGTTGAGGGCTTCAAGTTCCTTGGTGTCCATCACCAACAGACTAACATGGTCCAAGCACACCAAGACAGTCATGTGAAGACAGCACGACAAAACCTATTCCCCCTCAGGAGTCTGAAAAGATTTGGCATGGGTCCTCAGATCCTCAAAAGGTTCTACAGGTACACCGTTGAGAGCATCATTGCCTGGTATGGCAACTGCTCGGCCTCTGACCACAAGGCATGACAGAAGGTGCCTAGTCACTGGGGCCAAGCCTCCTGCCATCCAAGACCTCTATACAAGGCAGTGTCAGAGGAAGGCCAAAAAGATTGTCAAAGACTCCAGCCACTCTAGTCATAGACTGTTCTCTCTGCTACTGCATGGCAAGCGTTACCGGAGCGCCAAGTCTAGGTCCAAGAGACTTCTTAACAGCTTCTATCCCCAAGCCATAAGACTCCTGAACACCCTAATCTAATGGCTACCCAGACTATGTGCACCCCTCCATTTTACACCGCTGCTACTGTCTGTTGTTTTCATCTATGCATAGTCACTTTAATAACTCTACCTACATGGTAGCAGTGTGAACAAGCAGCGGCCCGGGTGGTAATTGTCCTTGATTATCTTTTTGGCCTTCCTGTGACATCCGGTGCTGTAGGTGTCATGGAGGACAGGTAGTTTGCCCCCGGTGATGCGTTGTGCTGACCGCACCACCCTCTGGAGAGTCTGGGTGGTGCAGTTTCCGTACCGGGCAGTGACACAGCCCGACAGGATGCTCTCAATTGTGCATCAGTACAAGTTTGTATCCACCCTCTGGAGAGCCTAGCACTTGAAGGCGGTGCAGTTGCCATACCAGGCTATGATACAGCCTGATAGGATGCTCTCGATTGTCACCCAAAACCCTGACCAACTTTTACAGATGCACAAGACAAATTTCTTCAGCCTCCTGAGGTCCACCCACACTATCTGTGTGGGTGGACCTTTTCAGTTTGTCCGTGATGTGTACGCCGAGGAACTTAACTTTCCACCTTCTCCACCACTGTCCCTTCGATGTGGATAGGTGGGTTCTCCTTCTGCTGTTTCCTGAATTCCACGATCATCTCCTTTGTTTTGTTGAGTGAGATGTTGTTTTCCTGAAACCACCCTCCGAGTGCCCTCACCTCCTCCCTGTAGGTTGTCTCGTCGTTGTTGGTAATCAAGTTCACTACTGTTGTCTGCAAACTTGATGTTTGAGTTGAAAGCGTGAATGGCCACGCAGTTGTGGATGAACAGGGAGTCCAGGAGGGGGCTGAGCATGCACCCTTGTGGGGCCCCAGTGTTGAGGGTCAACGAAGTGGAGATGTTGTTTCCTACCATCACCACCTGGGTGCGGCCCGTCAAAGTCCAGGACCCAATTGCACAGACCTAGGGCCTCCTGCTTGATGATGAGCTTGGAGGGTTCTATGTATGGGGTTGAATGCTGTAGTCAATGAATAGTCAATGAATAGCATTCTTACTTGGGTATTCATCTTGTCCAGATGGGATAGGGCAGTGTGATGGCAATTGTATCGTCTGTGGACCTGTTGGGGTGGTATGCAAACTGAAGTGTGTCTAGGATGGCCGGTAAGGTGGAAGTGATGTGATCCTTGACATGTCAATCAAAGCACTTCATGATGACGGGGCGTAATACGGGGCGATAGTAATTTAGTTCAGTTGTCTTTGCCTTCTTGGGTACAGGAACAATGGTGGCCATCTTGAAGCATGTGGGGACAGCAGACTGGGATAGAGAGCGACTGAATATGTCCGTAAACACACCAGCCTGCTGGTCTGTGCATGCTCTGAGGATGCGGCTAGGGATGCCGTCTGGGCCAGCAGCCTTGCGAGGGTAAACTTTTTTGGGATAGGGGGCAGTATTCGGAAGTTTGGATGACTGAGGTGCCCAAAGTAAACTGCCTGCTACTCAGGCCTAGAAGCTAGGGTATGCATATAATTAGTAGATTTGGATAGAAAACACTAAAGTTTCCAAAATGGTTAAAATAATGTATGTGAGTATAACAAAACTAATATGGCAGGTGACAACCTGAGGAGAATCCATCCATGAAGTGCTATTATTTTGAAATGCCTGTTTTTCCATTGAAAGCCTATCCACCATACAAAGACTTATGACGCAGTTCACGATTCCTATGGCTTCCACTACATGTGGCCAGTCTTTATGCATTGTTTCAGGATTTTACTCTAAAAAATGAGGGAGAAACACCACTTTCAATGAGAGGCCAGTGGAAATTTCCAGAGATGTGTCCTCGCCTTTCTTGTTTTTCCTTTTCTATTGACGAAGCTATTGTCCGGTTGAAATATGATTGATTATTTTTGACAAAAACAACCTGAGGATTGATTATAAACATCGTTTGACATGTTTCTACAAACTTTTATGATTTTTCGTCTGCCTGCTGTGACAGCGCTTTGTGCCAATGGATTACTGAACAAAACAAACATTTATTGTGTCACATGGAGTCTTGTGAGTGCAACCATACAAAGATCATTAAAAGGTAAGTGATACATTCTATTGCTATTTCTGACTTTTGTTACTCCTCTGCTTGGCTGGTTACTGTTTAATGATTTGTCTGCTGGGCGCTGTTCTCAGATAATCGCATAGTTTGCTTTCGCCGTAAAGCCTTTTTGAAATCTGACACAGCGGTTGGATTAACAATAAGTTCATCTTTAAGCTGATGTATAACACTTGTATGTTTTAGGAATTTTTATTATGAGTATTTCTGTTTTTGAATTTGGCGCTCTGCAATTTCACTTGCTGTTGTCGAGGACGCTACCGTCCCACCTATCCCAAGGAAGTTAACACGTTTAAATGTTTTGCTCATGTCGGCCACAAAGAAGGAGAGATGGGGGGGGGGGGGGGGGGGGCTGCAGTCCTTGTTAGAGGTCTGCAAGAATGGCACTGTATTATCCTCAATGCGGGCAAAGAAGGGTTTTAGTCTGGAAGCGTGACGTCGGTGTCTGGGACGTGGCTGGTTTTCTTTTTGTAGTTTGTGATTTCCTGTAGACCCTGCCACATACGTCTCGGGTCTGAGTCGTTGAATTGCGACTCCACTTTGTCCCTGTACCGGCATTTCGCTTGTTTGATTGCCTTGCGGAGGGAATAACTACACTGTTTATATTCAGTGATGTTCCCAGACCTCTTTCCATTGTTAAATGCGGTGGTTCGCTCTTTCAGTTTGCTGCGAATGCCGCCATCCATCCATGGTTTCTGGTTAGGGTAGGTTTTAATAGTCACAGTGGGTGCAACATCGCCAATGCACTTCCTTATATACTCACTCACCGAGTCAGCGTATAGATCAGTGTTATTCTCTGAGGCTGACTGGACCATATCCCAGTCCGCGTGATCAAAACAATCTTGAAGCGTGGATTCCGATTGGTCAGACCAGCATTGAATGGTTCTAGTCACTGGTACATCCTGTTTGAGTTTCTGCCTATAAGATGGTAGGAGCAAGATGGCGTCGTGGTCGGACTTGATGAAGTGAGGTCGGGGGAGGGCTTTGTATGTGTCCTGGAAGTTAGAGTATAAGTGATCGAGTGTATTACCCCCGCGAGTACTGCAATCAATATGCTGATTGAATTTAGGTATCCTTATTAAAATCCCCAGTTACAATTAATGCAGCCTCAGGATATATGGTTTCCAGTTTACATAGAGTCCAGTGAAGTTCCTTGAGGGCCGTCGTGGTGTCTGCTTGAGGGGGAATGTACACAGCTGTGACGATAACTGACAAGAATTCACTTGGAGGTAATATGGCCGGCATTTGACTGTAAGGAATTCTAGGTCGGGTGAGCAGAAGGACTTGAGTTCCTATATGTTATGATTACACCATGAGTCGTTAATCATGAGGCATACACACCCCCTCTTCACAGAGGGGTGTTTATCTCTGTCGGTGCGATGCATGGAGAAGCCCGGTGGCTGAACCGATTCCGATAACATATCCCGAGAGAGCCATGTTTCCGTGAAACAGAGAATGTTACAATCTCTGATGTCTCTCTGGAAGGCAACCCTTGTTCGAATTTCGTCTACCTTGTTGTAAAGAGACTGGACATTGGTGAGTAGTATACTTTGGAGCAGTGGGCGATGTGCACGTCTACGGAGCCTGACCAAGAGGCCGCTCCGTCTGCCGAGGCACAGTTGTTTTGGTTCGGCTTCTGGGATTAGATCCATTGTCCTGGTCCAAACAGAGGACCCGCTTCGGGTATGTCCTATTCCTGGTCGTAATGTTGGTAAGTGGATGTCGGTCGCTCTTATATCCAATAGTTCTTCCCGGCTGTATGTAATAAACTTAAGATTTCCTGTGGTAACAATGTAAGAAATAATACATAAAAAAACTAAATACTGCAAGGTTTCCTAAGGACTCGAAGCGAGGCGACCATCTGTCGGCGCCATTTTGTATAGTAGGGTAATAGACAAGAGTTTGACGTCTCTTCCTCCTTGACATAAGGAACTTGGTATGTCCTCAAACATGTAGAGCTGTTGTGGATAAAGTTGGGATTCGTTATTGTGTATGTACAAACTGAACCATTGTCCCTGTGTTGCAGGACCGCCTGTTCTTTGTGATGGAGTTTGTCAACGGGGGCGACCTCATGTTCCACATCCAGAAGTCCAGGAAGTTTGAGGAGGGCCGCGCTTGCTTCTACACTGCCGAGATCACCTCTGCACTAATGTTCCTGCACAGCAAGGGCATCCTCTACAGGTCCAATACACACACACACACACACACACACATGCTCTTATATAGAGACGGCTAACCTTTTCATTGAAGTGATGCCAAGGTGGCAGGTGACTGGTTCTAATCCATCTAGATTTGTGTGTGGTCTTTTAAAAGTCTTTTTACATGGTTGTTGTCCACTTACCATGATGGCCAACACAACGATCTCTCTGCCAAACCTCATGTTGATAAAGGTGGCAGCAGCATCTGAGCGGCTACGCTAAATGTTGAGTTTATATCTACAGTGCCTTGCGAAAGTATTCGGCCCCCTTGAACTTTGCGACCTTTTGCCACATTTCAGGCTTCAAACATAAAGATATAAAACTGTATTTTTTTGTGAAGAATCAACAACAAGTGGGACACAATCATGAAGTGGAACGACATTTATTGGATATTTCAAACTTTTTTAACAAATCAAAAACTGAAAAATTGGGCGTGCAAAATTATTCAGCCCCCTTAAGTTAATACTTTGTAGCGCCACCTTTTGCTGCGATTACAGCTGTAAGTCGCTTGGGGTATGTCTCTATCAGTTTTGCACATCGAGAGACTGAATTTTTTTCCCATTCCTCCTTGCAAAACAGCTCGAGCTCAGTGAGGTTGGATGGAGAGCATTTGTGAACAGCAGTTTTCAGTTCTTTCCACAGATTCTCGATTGGATTCAGGTCTGGACTTTGACTTGGCCATTCTAACACCTGGATATGTTTATTTTTGAACCATTCCATTGTAGATTTTGCTTTATGTTTTGGATCATTGTCTTGTTGGAAGACAAATCTCCGTCCCAGTCTCAGGTCTTTTGCAGACTCCATCAGGTTTTCTTCCAGAATGGTCCTGTATTTGGCTCCATCCATCATCCATCATCCCATCAATTTTAACCATCTTCCCTGTCCCTGCTGAAGAAAAGCAGGCCCAAACCATGATGCTGCCACCACCATGTTTGACAGTGGGGATGGTGTGTTCAGCTGTGTTGCTTTTACGCCAAACATAACGTTTTGCATTGTTGCCAAAAAGTTCAATTTTGGTTTCATCTGACCAGAGCACCTTCTTCCACATGTTTGGTGTGTCTCCCAGGTGGCTTGTGGCAAACTTTAAACAACACTTTTTATGGATATCTTTAAGAAATGGCTTTCTTCTTGCCACTCTTCCATAAAGGCCAGATTTGTGCAATATACAACTGATTGTTGTCCTATGGACAGAGTCTCCCACCTCAGCTGTAGATCTCTGCAGTTCATCCAGAGTGATCATGGGCCTCTTGGCTGCATCTCTGATCAGTCTTCTCCTTATATGAGCTGAAAGTTTAGAGGGACGGCCAGGTCTTGGTAGATTTGCAGTGGTCTGATACTCCTTCCATTTCAATATTATCGCTTGCACAGTGCTCCTTGGGATGTTTAAAGCTTGGGAAATATTTTTGTATCCAAATCCGGCTTTAAACTTCTTCACAACAGTATCTCGGACCTGCCTGGTGTGTTCCTTGTTCTTCATGATGCTCTCTGCGCTTTTGACGGACCTCTGAGACTATCACAGTGCAGGTGCATTTATACGGAGACTTGATTACACACAGGTGGATTGTATTTATCATCATTAGTCATTTAGGTCAACATTGGATCATTCAGAGATCCTCACTGAACTTCTGGAGAGAGTTTGCTGCACTGAAAGTAAAGGGGCTGAATAATTTTGCACGCCCAATTTTTCAGTTTTTGATTTGTTAAAAAAGTTTGAAATATCCAATAAATGTTGTTCCACTTCATGATTGTGTCCCACTTGTTGTTGATTCTTCACAAAAAAAGTACAGTTTTATATCTTTATGTTTGAAGCCTGAAATGTGGCAAAAGGTCGCAAAGTTCAAGGGGGCCGAATACTTTCGCAAGGCACTGTAGAGAGCCCTCCATGTTAGCGCCACATATAATGACTGCTAGATTGATGTGACGAGCTAATGTCTTTTCCTGGAAATACCCTAACCCTAGAACACCAGGCCTTGCTCTATAACAGTACTAAAGACCCTGTGCTGACTTCTCAACATATGGTCCCAGATGTAGCCCAAGTGTATTATGTAACCTAACCACCTTCTTGTCTTAACTACTGTATCTCTTCCTCGTGCTCTTTCACCTCAAGATAAAGGGCTCATTATCAGCCAATCAGGGGCCATAAAATGGAGCAACAAAATGATTTTTGCAAAAGTGCTTTAATCTCGATTTTAGACCATTAATATAATCTTAAATCAAAGTCCAGAGCTTATAGTACCCAATGTCAAAATGTTACAGACCACAAGGTCCCCTCCTTGACTAGTCCTTTAATCTCTTTAGGTTTGCTTACTGTGCTGTTAGTCATTATTACATATTTGAAGTCCAGATAAGGTAAATGGTTTGGGTTAGTAAGTCAGTAAGTCACCAACTACTCCCTCTACTAGTACTTTCCGCTCCCTGTATGATTGGGAAGCACTTGGTCCCTCTCTCTATGCCTGCAGCTGTTTCCCAATCACCAGTTGGAGATGTGATTCACAGCAGATCAAGTCAGCATGCGGCAGACGTTCAGAATGCACTGAGATGTTTCCAGCATGGCAGTTTGACCCCAAGGTCATGAACACACTGTGACTATGACCTACATCGCATAGACAAAGGTCTAATGTCTCTAATATCGACGCTAGATTCACTGCCCAGCCGTGCCTCTCACAGGAAGTGATGAAGAGGAATTAGGTGGATGAGGTAGCGACTGAGGTTGGAGTAGAGAGCCAAACAAAAACCAGAGGACAGGAAGCAGGCAGGGTTTGTGATTAAGTGGAGGGTAATTCTTTAGTAAAACGGTGTCATTGGACTCAAGCCTGAAAACCCCACCACCCACTGGTCACAAACTGTTTGAATCAACGTTGTTTCAACCTAATTTGAGAGATTAACGTACTTTGGCGTGAAAAGTGCAAATCAATCCCAGAACAACAGCAAAGGACCTTGTGAAGATGCTGGAGGAAATGGGTACAAAAGTACATATATCCACAGTAAACCATATATCGATATATCCTATATCCGGAGAAGACAAGGTGAGTGCTACCATCAGTCCTGTGTCATGCCAACAGTAAAGCATCCTGAGACCATTCATGTGTGGGGTTGCTTCTCAGCCAAGGGAGTGGGCTCACTCACAATTTTGCCTAAGAACACAACCATGAATAAAGAATGGTACCAACACATCCTCCGAAACCAACTTATCCCAACCATCCAGGAACAGTTTGGTGACGAACAATGCCTTTTCCAGCATGATGGAACAGTTTGCCATAAGGCAAAAGCAGGGAACAAAACATTGATATTTGGGTCTATGGCCAGGAAACTCCCCGGACGTTAATCCCATTGAGAACTTGTGGTCAATCCTCAAGAGGCGGGTGGACAAACAAAAACCCACAAATTCTGACAAACTCCAAGCATTGATTATGCAAGAATGGGCTGCCATCAGTCAGGATGTGGCCCAGAAGTTAATTGACAGCATGCCAGGGCAGATTGCAGAGGTCTTGAAAAAGAAGGGTCAATAGACGCCTTTGACACTTATGAAATGCTTGTAATTATACTTCAGTATTCCATAGTAACATCTGACAAAAATATCTAGACACTGAAGCTGCAAACTTAGTGGAAATTAATATCTGTGTCATTCTCAACTTTTGGCCACGACTGTATGTACCTCCGACTTCAACTGTATTGTCTTTTTATTTATTTTTTTACCCTAGGTTGAATTGAAACAAAAGTCGTTGATGACTTTGCAAATGCTTTTTAGGCCTAAAAAGTATCATTGAAATACTGTATGACTTATAAAGTATGCTTACATTTTAATTTGCTTTGTTAAAATGTAGCTTTGGAATGGCTGATAGCAACAGTGAATATATTTAGTTACTAAGAGATCTCTCAAAATCATTCTCTCGATAGCACATTGATAGTAGTCAGTGACACATATTAAAGCTGAGCAGGGCTGGGTTTGGGAGACCAAATGGATAGCTGTAGATATATAAACTCTCCGATAGTTTTTTTCTGATAGTGGATATAACGGTATTTCAAAAGGTGCAAATTCAACATATTTTATATAAGGTTTATCTATGTTGAAAATGTGTAACCATGATGACATAATCCTGTGATTCAAATTTCACCCTTAAAACAACAATTTCACATTCAATATGTTGAAAAATTACATTGAAACAATGTTGATTCAACCAATTTGTGCCCAGTGGGATATTACATTTTATTAAATTGTAGACAAACTGGAATTTGACAACCAAACACAATTTAATATCACTTTTGCAATACAGTAAATTCCCTATTAACTTGTTAACAAATGATGTGTTGGATTCACATCTCTAACTTCAACAACAAAAATGTAAAGAATAAGATTAAGCCAGTGGCTCAGATGAAACTATCCAAGCATTAGATATCCTTGAAATGTTGATATTTGGTTGCGTGGTCAACCAAACACAATTCAATAATCTTTCATATGTAACAGTATTTATTCAACCTTAAAATGAGTAACACATCTATGGCCACATTTTGAGGTTAGCCTACTGTAACTCTAAATCTCTTACGTAATCAAGCGTGCATGTTCAAGATAGCATTCAAAGGTCGCAGGTCTGTGGAGATCTTCAGTTGCTTTCATAATCTGTGCAGAATCTTGAACAGCATTGATCACTTGCACTATGTACTTTTAATGTAATCTCAACTGCAACCCAGGACATTTGGTTGTTCTATTAGATGAAGCCCATAACACGTTAAGTTGTTGTATAAATACAAATATCTGACATTGTATTCCCATTTGAACTTTGTTATGCTTTTAAATGGTTGACAGCGCAGTAATAACACATTTAGATGACAACTAAACCAAAAATCAAACATATTGTTTTTCTACTGTAATTTGGTTGTGCTTTTATACTGAACAAAAATATAACTGCAACATGCAACAATTTCATTGATTTTTACTGAGTTACAGTCACTCAGTCAATTGAAATAAATTCATTAGGACCTAATCTATGCATTTCACATGATTGTTGGTCACAGATACCTTAAACAAATGGGCCTCAGGATCTTGTTACGATATTTTTGTGCATTAAAATTGCCCTCGATTTAAATGCAATTGTGTTCATTGTTTGTAGCTTATACCCATACCATAACCCCGGCACTCTGTTCACAACGTTGACATCAGCAAACCGCTCACCCACACTACGCCATACACGTGGTCTGCGGTTGTTAGGCCGGTTGTATGTACTGCCAAATTTTTAAAAATGACGTTGGAGGTGGTTTATGGTATTTTTCAATTAACATTGAATTATCTGGCAACCGCACTGGTGGCTAATCCTTTTGTCAACATGCCAATTGCACGCCCCCTCAAAATTGTCGACATCTCTGGCATTGTGTTGTGTGACAAAACTGCACATTTTACAAAAGGTGCACCTGTGTATTGATCATGCTGTTTAATCGGCTTCTTAGAGTAATGGTGCCGATAGAGAGGGCTGCCTCACTTCTAGTCCTTAGGAAACTTTGCAGTATTTAAAAATATATATACAGTGGGGCAAAAAAGTATTTAGTCAGCCACCAATTGTGCAAGTTCTCCCACTTAAAAAATATGAGAGGCCTGTAATTTTCATCATAGGTACACTTCAACTATGACAGACAAAATGAGGGAAAAAAATCCAGAAATCACATTGTAGGATTTTTAATGAATTTATTTGCAAATTATACAAGGCCCTCCCTCCCCCGCCCTCCTTTCGGCAAATCTGACCATGACTCCATTTTGCTCCTCCCTTCCTATAGGCAGAAACTCAAACAGGATGTACCCTTGCTAAGGACTATACACATACGTCTCGTGTCTGAGTCCTTGAATTGCGACTCCACTTTCTCTATACTGACATTTTGCTTGTTTGATTCCCTTGTGGAGGGAATAACTACACTGTTTGTATTCGGCCATATTCCTAGTCACCTGTCCATGTTTATTATCTTGGCAAAGGAGACATTCTCACTAACAGGGATGTAAAACAAATTTGTGCACCATATGAGAGAAATAAGCTTTTTGTGTGTATGGAACATTTTTGTGATCTTTTATTTCAGCTCATGAAACATGGGACCAACACTTTACATGTTGCATTTATATTTTTGTTCAGTATAGAATCACAAGCTTCATGTAGTAAATGCGTGCTTGAAGTATGGGAGCAAATATTATACTTTAGACTGCTTTATTTCTACAAGTCTTTTTTGCCCTGTGTTTGTTTTGCAGTGAGCCAGAGGCACCATGAGGAACTGAGTCAGTCAGGACAGGAAACACCAGATTAAACCAACCACACTATACTTCCATTAATGTGTGTCTGTGTGTCTTCACTCTATTTCTTTTTCCTCACTCCCTCCCTCTCACACATACACACACAACCTACACATTAAGTCATTACCTCACCTTTACCTGCAGACTCAGCCATGCCCGTCTAACACATTGGTGACGCATCACTGCTGTGTCACCTGATCTCAGATTAGCGCTATTGGCTGGGTTAATCAGTCTCTCAGATAGCCAAGGCTCCAACGGCCTTAGTGGGGAGGAGGAGGGGCCTCCAATAGAGATGGAGACAGAGACCAGACAATTTATTGTTATGGGGGATGATTCATTATGAAGGAAATTAATAATGACTGCTTTGCTCCTACCTTACTGCTTCTCCTGAATATTGCTTCTCCTCGTTACAGTGCTAATTTAAAGACGCTAGACAAACTTCAAAGATACAAGAGCCCAACGCCAAAACATTTTGTTAATGTCTGTGTTTGAAGTTCTCCCCATTGTCAGCTCGGGGATTTGAACTTGCAACCTTCCAGTTATGAGTCCAACGCTCTAACCACTAGGCTATCCTGCCGCCCCAATAGGGAACATACGTAATAGTTGAATAGTTTCCCCCCAAAAATGAATGCGTTTAGGAGTCTACAGGTCTGGAGATGTCTGTAATGAGGTGTTATGTTTTCCAGGGATCTTAAACTGGACAATGTGCTCCTTGATAAGGATGGACACTGTAAACTGGCTGATTTTGGCATGTGCAAGGAGGGCATGTTTGAAGGTGTGGCCACGGGCACCTTCTGTGGGACGCCTGACTACATCGCCCCAGAGGTCAGTTTACCCCCCTCCACTTATACCCCTTCCTCTGCTCTAAGATTGCATCCTTTACACCAATGGGAATCATTAAGTATCGGTCTCCCATCTATCTTTCGAAGGACATTGGAGTTCACATTATTTAGGAGCCAGCCCCACTATGTCACCCCACCACTCTGAATACCCAGTACTGTTAACACTGGTCCTCTAATCCAGTCTCCCTGGTGGTTAGCAGCTAGGTAACACACCTGTGTTGGGTTGGCCCCCTGAAACCACTTCAGTTCTGTTAGGAGAGCCCCATCTGCCTCTCACAGGCTCTGTTTGCCAACACTCTTTAAATCCCCACGACGAAATGCACCAAGAGAGGGGTCCTTGGTTACGAATTAGTGAGTTTATGAATGTGGAGTGTGTATGTGTTTGTACGTAAAGCATTTAGTCTGATTTTGATGAATGGCTTCATTGCCATCCCCAACACTCAGTCCTTAGTGTATCCCAGTGAAGAGCAGCGAAACCCAAGGAACTGTCTTGGCTCTGGAATTTGGTGTTACATTTAGTAAAACTCCAGTTGATGTACTTTAGAAGGTCTCTACTATGTTGTGTAATGTTGTTAAATGTCATGTGTTGTGGGTACCCAGATTCTTCAGGAGATGCTGTATGGGCCGTCTGTGGACTGGTGGGCTCTCGGGGTGCTGCTCTACGAGATGCTGTCTGGCCACGCCCCCTTCGAGGCAGAGAACGAGGACGACCTGTTTGAGTCCATCCTGAATGAGGAGATTATCTATGCATCCTGGCTGAGTGCTGATGCAGTCAATATCCTGAAAGCTGTAAGTCCATCCTAAAAAAATTAAAAGTCCATCCTTAATGCGGAGCTCATCTATCTGTCCTAAATGACCACAGTTAATCATGTCAATAACACTCAATGCTGTTCATGTTACAGAGGCCTTTATATTGTTTACATGAGAGAATATACAGTGGAGTCTGAAATTATTGACACACCTAAAGATTTGTATAAATAAAGTAGTCAAAAGCTTAGGATTTGGTCCCATATTCCTAGCACGCAATGACTACATCAAGTTTGGGACTGGACAAAATTGTTAGGGAGCCAAGCCCAGCCAATGAGAATTTGTTTTAACCCCACAAGGGCTTTATTACAGACAGAAATACTCCTCAGTTTCATCAGCTTTCCGGGTGGCTGGTCTCAGACTATCCTGTCGTTGGAGGCGGCTTATGGTAGAGAAATGAACATTAAATTCTCTGGCTACAGCTCTGGTGGATATTCCTACAGTCTACATGCCAATTGCACGCTCCCTCAACTTGAGATGTCTGTGGCATTGTGATGTGTGACAAAACTTCACATTTTGGAGTGGCCTTTTATTGTCCCCAGCACAAGGTGCACCTGTGTAATGATCATGCCGTTTAATCAGCTTCTTGATATGCCACACCTGTCAGGTGGATGGATTGTCTTGGCAAAAGAGAAATGCTCACTGACAGGGACGTAAACAAGTTTGTGCACATAATTTGAGAGAAATAAGCTTTTTGTGCATATGGAACATTTCTGTGACCTTTTATTTCAGCTCATTAAACATGAGACCAACACTTTACATGTTGCGTTTATATTTTTGTTCAGTATAGAATCACAAGCTTGATGTAGTCAATGTGTGCTAGGAATATGGGACCAAATACTTAACTTTAGACTACTTTATTTCTACAAATCTTTAGGGGTGTCAATAATTTTGACCACTACCTTTTTGAAAATAGAAAATATTACTATTTCTATTTCTCTCAGCAATTGTATTAGTATGAATAAATAGAAAAAGTCCCCCTTTTTTTGTTGCATACAATATAGCTCAGATTTGAATTATTGTACACAGTCATTATTGCTCATGTTTATCAGGAAGGTGTCAATCATTTCGGGCCCAACTCTGTCAGAGTACATTTTGTCTCTGAACCAAAGGGCAAGAAGATCGATCTATACACAGTTGTGTATTTAGAGCCTTATGAGGAAAAAATGATAAGTCCAATTAGCCTACCACCAGCGGTTTGCATAATAGAATATCAACATTACAGACCACCATGTAGAGAGAAGCAGTAGCAACACTTCCATGCAAACAGAACTGGCACCCATCTGTTGCCACAAGTGATCACAGGGTTAAAAAATAATATAAGCTCTCAGATAGGAGAGAACATACAGGACAGGGTTTTGGGGACGGATTTTTGGTCAGCGCATCGGGGTGGATAATAAATAATCTGGGTCCTCGTGTATGACACTAGCCTCACAGTGCTCCCTCTGTCTTACATAACTACATTAAGGCACAGTCCACTACCCCACCACTATAAATAACGCTGCCTCCTCCCCTCTGACCCCCCCCCCCCCTAGCGTCACATCATGTTATGTAAAGGCTAGCTCGTGTCATCATATCCAGAGGCTTTCAACAGTTGAGTGGATTTAACTCGCTGCTCTATTTATACTGAAAGCTGCTCGCTCTGATATAGTAGGCTTGTTGTCTGTCTGCAAAGTTTAGTTCTCAGGCCTGGCAGAGTGGATGGCACAGGCCTGGTGTAGCCAGTGGAAAATATGATAGACTCAAGTAGGATTTCCCAATTTCCATTTTGTGGTCAGTTGAGGAGGAGGGAATTACATAGTGCATTTCTCTGTCCCATCATGAACTGACTAACCAATTTCCTCTGCTCCTCTACTCTTCTCTCCTGGCCTCTTCTTGTCTTCTTGTCTCTGCTTGTGTCTTCCTTTCTCTACATCAGCTCTACTTTCTCCTCTCCTCTCCTTGTGAACTGTTTCGTTATAAAAAATGCAATGGCTCTGGGCTGTTGAAGAGTGGCTTAGATTAAATCTCAGTTTAATTGTGGTCTGGTCTCAAAGCAAAGTGTATTGGTTGCGTACACAGATTTGTAGATGTGTACGCAATGCTTGTGTTTCTAGCTTCGGCAGTGCAGTAATAGCAACAACAAAGAAATTCACACATAATCAATAAAAATAAAAATAAAAAGTTTTATATAGGATGAGCCGTGACTAGACTACAGTATATACATATAAAGTGGGTGAAACAGTATCTAAACATTATTAAAGTGACCAGTGTTCAGTTAATCTATATACATAGGGCAGCAGTCTCTGAGGTTCAGGGCAGGGTACTGGGCAGAGGCCAGCTAGTGGTGACTGTTTACAGTTTGATGGCCTGAAGATAGAAGCTGTTTCTCAGTCTCTCGGTCCCATCTTTGATGCACCTGTACTGTCTCCGACTTCTAGATGGTAGCGGGGTGAACAGGCCGTGGCTCGGGTGGCTGAGGTCCTTGATGATTTTCTTGGCCTTCCTGTGACATTAGGTGCTACAGATGTCCTGAAGGGCAGGCAGTGTGCCACCGGTGATGCGTTGGGCTGACTGCACCACTCTCTGGAGAGCCCTGCGGTTGCGGACGGTGCAATTGCCGTACCAGCCGGTGATGCAGCCTGACAGGATGCTCTCAATGGTGCATCTGTGGAAGTTCGTGAAGGTCCTAGGGGCCAAACCAAATTTATTCAGCCTCCTGAGGTTGAAGAGGCGCAGATGCATTTTCTTCACCATCCTGTCTGTGTGAATGGACCGCTTTTCAGGTTGTCGGTGATGTGCATATTGAGGAACTTGAAGCACCACTCTGCCAGGGCTCTAATCTCCTCCCTGTATGCTATCTCATCGTTGTTGGTAATCAGGCCTACCACTGTTGGGTTGTGAGCAAACTTTATGATTGAGTTGGAAACGTGCATGGCCAAGCAGTCATGGGTGAACAGGGAGTACCGGAGGGGGCTGAGCACACACCCTTGTGGGGCCGGTGTTGAGGATCAGTGTGGCAGAGGTGTTGTTGCCTACCTTCACCACTTGGGGTCAACCCACCAGGACCCAGTTGAATGGGGAGGACAGACCCAGGGCCCTGAGCTTAGTCATGAGCTTGGAGGGCACTAATGGAGTTGAAAGCTGAGCTGTAGGTGATGAACAACATTCTTACATACAGTACCAGTCAAAAGTTTGAATACACCTACTCATTCCAGTGTTTTTCTTTATTTTTACTATTTTTGACATTGTAGAATAATAGTGAAGAGATCAAAACTATGAAATACCACATATGGAATCATGTAGTAACCAAAAAAGTGTTAAACACATCAAAATATATTTTATATTTGAGATTCTTCAAAGTAGCCACACTTTGCCTTGATGGCAGCTTTGCACACTCTTGGCATTCTCTCAACCAGCTTCATGGGTAGTCACATGGAATGCATTTCAGTGAACAGGTGTGCCTTGTTAAAAGTTAATTTGTAGAATTTCTTTCCTTCTTAATGCGTTTGAGCCTATCAGTTGTGTTACAAAGTAGGGGTGGTATACAGAAGAGAGCCCTATTTGGTAAAAGACGAAGTCTGTATTATGGCAAGAACAATGGTTGGTTTGGATAAGTTCTAATCGTCACAGTGGGAACAACATCCTCTATGCACTTCCTGTCACCAAGTCAGTGTATACGTCAAAACTATTCTCAGAGGCAACCTGGAACATTTCCCAGTTCGTGTGATCAAAACAATCTTGAAGCATAGATTTTGTTTGGTCTGACCAATGTTGAACGGCCCTTACCATGGTAGCTTCCTATTTAAATTTCTACCTATAGGTGGGAGGAGCAGAATGGAGGTGTGAGCTGATTTTTTAAATGTTTTGTTTATTAAATTGACCATAAAACTTAAATCCAAACGTGCATATTAGTAAAATCATCGAGGATAACACACAAAGTCTAGGACTTATTTCCATTGTGGTCCTCTTGAGACAAGATGGCTAGGCAAAATCCAACAGTTGCAACACAGTATGACAGCAAGATAATAAAACATAAAAACAAAGAATAAGAACATCTATCTCATCATTGCAGTTACATCATAAGGTACATTCAAATGGGCACAGAAGACAGTTTTTTGTTTTACTTAAACTGTCCAGTGAGGATGTTGTTTTTATGGGCAGAAGCAACTCATTCCACTCTGAGGACCCAGTATACAAGAAAGTACCTTTCCCAGCATTACTCCTGAACCTGTATAAGTACACATTATCAACACCTGATCTGATGCTGTTATGTGCATCCCTAACATGGGGAAAGTAATCAGTTAGATATCTGGGCGCAGAACCATGAATAGTCCTGTAAACCAAACCAAGTTTAATCTGGGACACCCTAACCTCAACAGGCAACCAGTTCAGTTCCTGAAAGCAGCTCCTGCCTATGTGAGTATGTGGACTCCCCTTCAATACTGCCCTGATCAGCTAATTCTAGGCTATCTGGAGTACTAGCGTATTCAAAATGGCATTGAATGAGGGCAGTGGCTAGCACTCTCATGGAGTCCTTATTAAGCAGCTTGGACTTTCTAGCCAAAAACGTAGTCCTGGGTGGGGGAGGGATTTGTAGCCGTCACGGAAGGGAGAGTATTAATGTTCTGTTAACTGTGTTTGGGTCTGGTGTGGCAAGACCTATTAATCTTGGGGTGGACTGGAGGTGAATCTGGTCCCATTTTTCATTAGTTTTGGCTGATTGGGAATGTCACTGCTAGCCCCCTAGACTCCTCAGCCAACACAGCGGTCCAATACATTAATTTGTTCCTCTGGAATCACTCCTCAAGGAAATTTGAGAGACTGTGTTTAATTTAGTTTTGTTGTGTTTTCTTTGACTCTTCCCCTTGGCTGCTCATACCCACCAACGTCAGATGTTGTTGAGAAAAATGTAAGGTCCACATACAGTATTTAGTCCAGGAAATGGTTGCTTTGTTTTGTTGACACAGTTCAGATAAATAGAATTTACAAAACACATCTGTGTCTCTCCAGACGCCAAGCTGAGCCGGAAAGGAGGTGCTACTGGGCCTCGGGGTGTGTCTTTCTGCAAGTGTGTCAGGGGGGTGGATGGGATGGCATTCAAGGTCGAACCAAATCTGATGCTAATCTCAACAGTCATATTATAAGCCACATTCAAGTTATTTACTTCATTAACACACTTTATTTTACTTTTATTTGCTTCTCATATGCAATTATATTTCTGTTCTCTCCACAGTTCCTGACTAAGAACCCAGCCCGGCGTCTAGGCTGCATGGCGGAAGAGGGCGGGGAGAATGCTGTGACTAGCCACGCCTTCTTCATTGGAATCGACTGGGACAAGCTGAACCGCAGGGAGCTGGAGCCACCTTTCAAACCCCGCATCGTGAGGCGCGCACACACACACCTGATATACATGATTGATGTCATTACAAACTGTTTACAGTAGATATTATGGTAGAGTTGTAATACCTTCCTATCTTACCATTTATAATACACACCCAGTTTTACTCTCTTAACCATTGAATTACAGTATGGTAGGTAGTGGCCTGGGTTATGAAAGACATGCAAGGTGGTATCTGTTGGCAGTTACCCAAAAGTATTTCCAGGACATCTCACTGATATTTTGTTATTGTGCCTCCTTTCCTGTCTAACCAATACTTCACTTTCAGAAAACTGCAGAGGACGTGAACAATTTTGACCCAGACTTCACCCAGGAGGAGCCCACCCTGACGCCGATTGAGGACCTCCTTCCCTCTGTCAATCAAGACGAGTTTCACAACTTCTCCTTCACTGTTCCTGAGCTGCTGGACGATTAAGGTGCCCTGTGTGACACCCCAGCACCCCCAGACTTCTGTCATACCTCCCCCTTTCACTGTTGACCCCTTTTTCTCTGGCCCTACTGACTTCTACTTCTGCCCAATGGGGAGGCAGTTTGAGTGGAAGAGGCTGACTTCCAGATACATGAGGACTCATATTGGACTCTTACTGTAGCACTGAAAAACATATCCAGCTTCTGACATTATCAATTAAATTCTTGCAGCAGGATTGTTGCGTAATTGCGTCTTGGCACTGTGGGATATGACATCACTGTCTCGTCACCGTGAGACATGACTGACTGGTTCTGTGTTGAGACAGAGAGAGGTTGCTCAATGAGGCCAGATTTTAATCAGAGATTCTTTATTTTTCCATGCTCGTTCCTGTCACCTTTGGAAAACATGGGACAGTTCTGACTTGTAATCTTGCTCAAAGTGTTTTACTGATCTTTCAGACTAGTTGACTGAAATGCAAAGCAATGTTAATGGCAATTTGTCCGCTGATACAGAAAGATGAATTTCCCTACAGTTACTTCAAGATAAATACAAGCATTTTTTAAACTAATGAGAATTGTGTATCTGTGTCTTTATTAACTTGACATACTTCTTGTTCATGCTGTGACCATTGGCGATTTTAGCATGTAAATCCTGGTGGGCAAACTTTTTCTTTTTTTTATGCATGCCAGCAAAACCACTACACAACACTAAACAATACATTCATTGCACTATAACGGTGACGAACGGTGCCCACAAACTCTTAGGCCTACATAAAGCTGTCCCAACAGCAGAGCTGAACTTTTCAGCACCATGGAATGAATCCTAACCGCTGCTACACCTGGCTATCAACAGAGCCTTGTCTAGCAGTGAAACAGTTAATTCAGCCTCATTTACTGCCTTTAAAAAAACATAGCTGATATGTCTGACTTGCTTAAACAAATGTGGTTCCTACTGACATTTGAGATCTACAAACTATGGCATAAGGGAATGATGAGCGGATAAGAGGCAATCCGTTATTTCAATGAAGACATTAATTAGCTAGCTAGGACGGGCGTAGTCAATATAACTTTGTTCAGCACTTTAGAAATGTACAGCGACAGAATTCAGAACATGGGCCTTTCTTAAAGTATTTTCCCTGTACACCAAGTCAGAACCGTAGGATAAATATAGACTGACAATGAAAGCTCTTACAATATTCGATGATTACAGTTCTCTAAAACAGGCTATAGGCTACATGTGCACCACCAAGTCAGAACAGAAGGCTAAGTTATGAGGGGGGAAAGGGACCAAATTATTAGGGTGAGGCACATGGGCTACTAACTGCTTACTACACAACATCAGTATACATATCTCCCTGGCATATTGCATCATTTATGCAGCAGCATACAAGACATTTTTGGACTCACCTTGTTGTGCTGTGCTCACTTGAACAGGAAGGTGGCGCGGCGGTCTTTCTTGTGGGCTCGAGAAAGAGGCCCGAGTTCCCGACTTGGAATTCCGAGTCTAAATTATTTTCTGTATTTTCCCAGTCAGAGGGGGAACAAATTTGAGTTCCTTACCAATTGGATATCACGTAATTGGGGAAAAAAGGGGTTCAAACATTTTAAAGGATAAACATTCACATATAACGTCATGGGCCAGAAGTTACAATCTTGTTTCATCGCTGCAACTCCCCTACGGACTCGGCGAAGGTCGAAAGCCAAGCCGCATTGCTTCTTGACACAGTGTTCGCTTAAACCGGAAGCCAGCCGCACCAATGTGTCGGAGGAAACACCATCGAACTGAGGACCGAAGTCATCGGGCAGGTGCCCGGCCCGCCACAAGTAGTTGCTAGAGCACAATGAGACAAGGAAATTCTGGCTGGCCAAACCCTCCCCTAACCCGGACAACACTGAGCCAATTGTGCGCCATCCAATGGGTCTCCAGGTCACAGCTGGGGATAGAACCCAAGGCTGCAGTCGCGCCTCAGCACTCATTGTTGAATTTGAGTAATGTTTATGGCCGATGAGCACCGATATGTTTTATCTATAATTTATTTTATTGTGGCAAGGATGATAAGGATTTGCTAGTAGATTGTCGACTTGATTTATGATGACTGCTTGTCTGGCTAGCTAAGATTTTGAAAGTATGATGTTGACAAGATCAGTCCAATCAAAGCTACTGTAGATATGTGGCCAATGACTTTGAGCTTTCTTTGATGGGCACTTCTAATGTAAGTCTATGGCAGCACCCAATGGGCTTCAATATTCGAGCTATGCCTCCCGGGTGGCGCAGTGGTTAAGGGCGCTGTACTACCAGAGACTGGGTTCGCGCCCAGGCTCTGTCGTAACCGGCCGCGACCGGGAGGTCCGTGGGACGACGCACAATTGGCCTAGCGTCGTCCGGGTTAGGGAGGGTTTGGCCGGTAGGGATATCCTTGTCTCATCGCGCACCAGCGACTCCTGTGGTGGGCCGGGCGCAGTGCGCGCTAACCAAGGTTGCCAGGTGCACAGTGTTTCCTCCGACACATTGGTGCGGCTGGCTTCCGGGTTGGATGCGCGCTGTGTTAAGAAGCAGGGGGGCTTGGTTGGGTTGTGTATCGGAGGACGCATGACTTTCAACCTTCGTCTCTCCCAAGCCCGTACGGGAGTTGTAGCGATGAGACAAGATAGTAGCTACTAAAACAATTGGATACCATGAAATTGGGGAGAAAAAGGGCTAAACATTTTTTTTTAAATAATAATAATAAATATTCGAGCTCTACCCGTAGATTTTGCGGTGACGTAGTGTCCCCATGAGTGACAGAACACTGAGAACATTACCAACCCCAAGGCGCTGTATTTTTTGCTGGCTGTCCCAGCACCACAGAAAGTACCTTACTCAAGAAAGCAAAAAAGAGACCATGTCTGCATGCAGCTTTATTAACTCTTTTTTTAAACATTGTTTGCAAACTGATATGTGACAGAATATTAAAGCCAGAATAACATGCAAGAGAGGCGCAAAAAAATGAAATGGGCTAAACAGGTAGGGCTCAAGACAGGTTGGGCTGAATGACGTGTCGCCACTGGCTGTGACCATTAGTCAAGATAACTGACTGACTCCAGCACATAGACGATAGCAGGGAAAATGGTAACGTAACCAGAACGGCTGATCTGCTCTATAAAATACTGGAATGACTGCTGAGGGGTCCATGTGAAAAAGTTTCTCTGTCCTTCCCGGAAAACACACACACACACACACACACACACAGCATACAGTATGTTTTACTATCCTTGTGGGGACCTAAAAAACATTTTTTACCTAACCCTTAACTTAACCCTAACTCCTAAACCTAACCCCTAAACCTATCCCTAATTCTAACCCTAATTGCAACCATAAACCTAACCTCTAAGCTTAAAATAGCCTTTGTCCTCATGAGGACGAGGGAGAATGTTCCTTGTTTTACTATCCTTGCGGGGACTTTGGGGGATTTCCCGTACCCACGAGGATAGTAATTCAAACACAATGGAGATAAATGTCAGTCATTTTCACCTTTCATATCAGACACAGGGATGTGGTCTGAGAAGAGGGAAGGGGGTCTCACACCTCTTGTTTTGTCCCTGTTTTTAAGGAATACATCTCATCCTATTTTATTTGTCACAGGCTTCGTTAGCAACAGGTGTAGACTAACAGTGAAATGCTTACAATGCAAAGAGA
Source organism: Oncorhynchus clarkii lewisi (assembly GCF_045791955.1). Taxonomy (NCBI): domain Eukaryota; kingdom Metazoa; phylum Chordata; class Actinopteri; order Salmoniformes; family Salmonidae; genus Oncorhynchus; species Oncorhynchus clarkii. The sequence goes on from NC_092171.1 coordinate 22,224,122, forward strand.
AAAAAAATAAATAGAAGAATAATAACACAAGAAATAAATACACAATGAGTAACGATAACTTGGCTATAAACACGGGTTACCAGTACTGAGTCAAATCAAAATCAAATTGATTTATAAAGCCCTTCTTACATCAGCTGATATCTCAAAGTGCTGTACAGAAACCCAGCCTAAAACCCCAAACAGCAAACAATGCAGGTGTAGAAGCGGAGGGAGTCGGGAAGGGCATCTAGGAATCTTTGGGTTGTGCGAGAATTTATAGCACGGCTTTTGATGATCCTTGGTTGGGATCTGAGCAGATTATTTGTTGTGATTGCAAACATAATAATTGATGACTGATTAGGCTGCATAGATTTCATGACTAGAAGCTCAAAAGACGAAAACGTTGTTTTCTTTTTTTTTTTGTAAATTGAAATTTGCTATCGTAAATGTTAGCAACACCTCTGTCTTTGCGTGATGCACGGGGGTTATGGTCACTAGTGTAAGCAGGAGGTGAGGCCTCATTTAACACAGTAAATTCATCAGGCTTAAGCCATGTTTCAGTCAGGCCAATCAAATCAAGATTATGATCAGTGATTAGTTCATTGACTATAACTGCCTTGGAAGTGAGGGATCTAACATTAAGTAGCCCTATTTTGAGATGTAAGGTATCACAATCTCTTTCAATAATGGCAGGAATGGAGGAGGTCTTTATTCCAGTGAGATCGCTAAGGCGAACACCGCCATGTTTAGTTTTGCCCAACCTAGGTCGAGGCACAGACACGGTCTCAGTGGGGATAGCTGAGCTGACTACACTGACTGTGCTAGTGGCAGACTCCACTAAGCTGGCAGGCTGGCTAACATTCTGCTGCCTGGCCTGCACCCTATCTCATTGTGGAGCTAGGGGAGTTAGAGCCCTGTCTATGTTCGTAGATAAGATGAGAGCACTCCTCCAGCTACGATGGAGTCCGTCACTCCTCAACATGCCAAGCTTGGTCCTGTTTGTGGGTAAGTCCCAGAAAGCGGGCCAATTATCTACAAATTCAATCTTTTGAGAGGGGCAGAAAACAGTTTTCAACCAGCGATTGAGTTGTGAGACTCTGCTGTAGAGTTCATCACTCCCCCTAACTGGGAGGGGGCCAGAGACAATTACTTGATGCCGACACATCTTTCTAGCTGATTTACACGCTGAAGCTATGTTGCGCTTGGTGACCTCTGACTGTTTCATCCTAACATCGTTGGTGCCGACGTGGATAACAATATCCCTATACTCTCTACACTCGCCAGTTTTAGCTTTAGCCAGCACCATCTTCAGATTAGCCTTAACGTCGGTAGCCCTGCCCCCTGGTAAACCGTGTATGATCGTTGGATGATTCGTTTTAAGTCTAGTACTATGGGTAATGGAGTCGCCAATGACTAAGGTTTTCAATTTGTCAGAGCTAATGGTGGGAGGCTTCGGCGTCTCAGACCCCTTAACGGGAGGAGTAGAGACCAGAGAAGGCTCAGCCTCTGACTCCAACTCGCTGCTTAATGAGGAGAACCTGTTGAAAGGTTCTGTCGGCTGAATGAGCGACACCGGTTGAGCTTTCCTAAAGCATTTCCCTCCAGAAGCCATGAGAAACTTGTCCGACTGCGGGGACTGTGCGAGGGGATTTATACTACTATCTGTACTGGTGGCACAGACGCTGTCTCATCCTTTCCTACACTGAAATTACCCTTGCCTAACGATTGCATCTGAAGCTGGGATTGCAGCACAGCTATGCTCGATGTATCGAGTCGATGTGCATGGGTATGAGGTAATTGAGGTAGATATGTAAACTCAGCAAAAAGAGAAAACATCCCCTTTTCAGGACCCTGTCTCAAAGATAATTCATAAAAATCCAAATAACTTCACAGATCTTCATTGTAAAGGGTTTCAAACACTGTTTCCCATGCTTGTTCAATGAACCATAAACAATTCATGAACATGCACCTGTGGAACAGTCGTTAGGACACTAACAGCTTACAGACGGTAGGCAATTAAGGTCACAGTTATGAAAACTTAGGACACTAAAGAGGCTATTCTACTGACTCTGAAAAACACAAAAAGAAAGATGCCCTGGGTCCCTGCTCATCTGCGTGAATGTGCCTTAGGCATGCTGCAAGGAGGCATGAGGACTGCTGATGTGGCCAGGACAATAAATTGCAATGTCCGCACTGTGAGACGCCTAAGCAGCGCTACAGGGAGACAGGACGGACAGCTGATCGTCCTCGCAGTGGCAGACTACGTGTAACAACACCTACACAGGATCGCTACATCCTAACATCACACCTGCGGGACAGGTACAGGATAGCAACAAGAGACTATAAGAAACTGCATCAGATTATTATTTATATGTTGCTTTATGGATCTCTTGAGAGAGAGAAGGGAAATGCAGTTGCAACCCTAACCATAAAGATCCATCCTCTGTTTGAGCCATCATGTACTGTATATCTTACATTCTTACTGTCGTCACAGACAATAAATGGATAAACAGGAAACTACAGTGTCATGACTGTCGCCTCTGATAGTTACAGGAAGGTGAGGTTACTGTTCGTTGAAAGGGCGACTTAGATGTTGGCCAAGCATTCTGCTAATAAGCAGCTGGTCTAGGAGATGGAAGATAGATTTGAAAACAACCCTTCTCTGACGCTGAAGGAAATCCCAGCAGTCAGAAGAAACAATTTGCTGCCCTGTGTTGAACCTGCTCAGAGCTCGATGTTCTTGACCCGGAGATGTGCACTGATATGTTCAGATAGGATGGGAACTTCCTGTCATTTAGCACTGGAAGTCTTCAGACAGTACCAGAGTCACTGATTTATCCTGCTGGAAGAAATTCCCAAGATATAAAATTAGCATTGTTTGAAATCAATGGCAGGAAATAGCTCCCGTCTAAACAGAGCACAAGTAATGTCCCACTAGCCTGTGCTACAAGGACACATAGACCTTATGTGAACTTTATTCAATTGAAAGAGGATGCCTCACACGGCTCTAAAACCTTGCCAGCACTAAACTAACAAAATCCCACCTCTATCTTCTTTATTCTATGACTTACTGGAGCATCAGTTTAGCTCAAGGTTTAAGGTCAAGAGCATTGATCTCGGGAGGCACCAGTGCAGGCTACTAATCTGGTTTAATCAGACCTTGCAAAAATTCAACCCCTGTGCAATGCCTCAGGCCTCATTAAGGGGCCTAGTGAGCTGAGCATAATAAAAATACTAGTAATAGTTTTAAAAATATATATATATAAGTTCTCTACTTGAGCCCCCCTGACAAACGACCTGCTGTCGTGGGCTGCTCAGCTCATCACTCCAATTATGTTTTGGTTCAGCAGCAGCAAAATCTGCAGAAAGCTTGAAATTTGCAAAGTAAATGGGGAGGGAGTGGGGTTTATCCCAGGACATTGTTTACTAAGGCCTCAAAAAAAGTACATGAATCCATACAGCTGAATAATAATTCATAATAAACCATAATTTATTTCCATACCTACAGTTTTTCTCATAATAGTAGAAACGAGTGTCATTAATCACCCACAGACTGATTCATTCCTGTGCATTGTTCCACTCAATATGGTTGCAAACGTGACTTTCATTGAAATTAAGCTCCGGCAAAGAGGAGCTTTCAGAGTGGGGCAGAGAAAAAGAAAGAAGATTTAATTTGAACAGAAAAAGTACCTAAACTAATTTCTTTAGTAAAACGACAGGTGCTGCTGAAAATACTGGCAGGGGATTTATTTCTCCTTGAGGCAGAGGACATTCATGTGTTACCCATGTATCTGATCATGTCTGGCCTAAAAGAGGATGGCATGTCATACTCCTTTTGACTAGCCAGCATCAGATACAGTGACATGCAAAAGTATTCATCCCCCTTGGCGTTTTTCCTATTTTGTTGCATTTCAACCTGTAATTTATATTGATTTTTATTTGGATTTCATGTAATGGACATACACAGAATAGTCCAAATTGGTGAAGTGAAATTTAAAAAATAACTTGTTTAAATTTGATTAAAAACGAAAAGTGGTACGTGCATATGTATTCACCCCTTTTGATTTGAAGCCACTAAACAAGATCTAGTGCAACCAATTACCTTCAGAAGTCACATAATTAGTTAAATACAGTCCACATGTGTGCAATCTAAGTGTCACATGATCTGTCACATGATCCCAGTATATATTCATCTATTCTGAAAGGCCCCAGAGTCTAAGCAAGCGGCACCACCAAGCAAGCGGCATCATCAAGCAAGCGGCACCATGAAGATCAAGGAGCTCTCAAAACAGGTCAGGGACAAGGTTGTGGAGAAGTACAGATCAGGGTTGGGTTATAAAAAAAAATCTGAAACTTTGAACATCCCACGGAGCACCATTAAATCCATTATTTAAAAAATGAAAGAATATGGCACCACAACAAACCTGCCAAGAGAGGGACGCCCACCAAAACGCACAGACCAGGCAAGGAGGGCATTAATCAGAGAGGCAACAAAGAGACCAAAGATACCGCTGAAGGAGCGGCAAAGCTCCACAGCAAAGATTTGAGTATCTGTCCATAGGACCACTTTAAGCCGTACACTCCACAGAGCTGGGCTTTAAAGCCAGAAAAAAAGCCATTGCTTTTTTTTGCCAAAAGGCATGTAGTAGACTCCCCAAACATATGGAAGAAGGTACTCTGGTCAGATGAGACTAAAATGTCGATTTTTGGCCATCAAGGAAAATGCTATGTCTGGCGTAAACCCAACACCTCTCATTAGCCTGAGAGCACCATCCCCACAGTGAAGCATGGTGGCGGCAGCATCATGCTGTGGGGATGTTTTTCATCGGCAGGGACTGGGAAATTGGTCAGAATAGAAGGAATGATGGATGGCACTAAATACAGGGAAATTCTTGAGGGAAGCCTGTTTCAGTCTTCTAGAGATTTGAGACTGAGACGGAGGTTCACCTTCCGGCAGGACAATGACCCTAAGCATACTGCTAAAGCAACACTTGAGTGGTTTAAGGGGAAACCTTTTAAATGTCTTGGAATGGCCTAGTCAAAGCCCAGACAGAATCCAATTGAGAATCTGTGGTATGACTTAAAGATTGCTGTACACCAGTGGAACCCATCCAACTTGAAGGAGCTGGAGCAGTTTGCCTTGAAGAGTGGGCAAAAATTCCAGTGGCTAGATGTGCCAAGCTTATAGAGACATGCCCCAAGAGACTTGCAGCTGTAATTGCTGCAAAAGGTCGCTCTACAAAGTATTGACTTTGGGGGGTGAATAGTTATGCAAGCTCAAGTTCTGTTTTTTGGGGGTCTGTTTCACAAGAAAAAATATTTAGGATCTTCAAAGTGGTAGGCATGTTGTGTAAATAAAATTATACAAACCCCCCAAAAATCTATTTTAGTTCCAGGTTGTAAGGCAAAAAAATAGGAAAAATGCCAAGGGGGTTGAATATTTCGCAAGCCACTTGGGCTACATAATGTAAGGCAGAGGGGCGCTGTTTTGCCTAGCTCGGATGCTTTCTCCGGTGAGATAGTTGTAGCCACTTGCATATTGAAGGAAAGTTGGCGGGTGCACAGTGCACTGTTAAGATGCTGGAATTATTTTGGATGAACGTGCGAAGGAAACCTACTTTTTTGACAATCAGATAAAAACATCATGACTGGTTGTGTCATGGCACATTAAAAGGTAATATTTACTGGGAAAGAGTTTGAGTTTGGAGTGGTAATACTGCCATAACCCCTCACTCTTGAACCATAGGCCTACATTTTTGGTAAAAAATGCCTCACTTCTCATTGTAAAAGGTAAATGCTCATGTTTTATTATTTTGTGTAGATTGAACTGAGATTGTTTGATGTTAGTATTTTATTGAATTTGTAAGGGAACTGACGTTTGTCCTGGTAAATGTGTCATGCTTACATTTTAATGATAGCAGTTCAGTCAACTTTGTGTAAAGGAGGGAAACCAAACAAATGGAATATACAGTACCATATAGAGCTCGTGCGCGCCGCCGGTGGAGAGGCATGTGATTGCGTGCGCTCCCGAAAAGACAAAGAGGTAATGGGAGGGGACAGATTCTCTTTTTTTATTTCACCTTTATTTAACCAGGTAGGCTAGTTGAGAACAATTTCTCGTTTACAACTGCGACCTGGCCAAGATAAAGCATAGCAGTGTGAACAGGCAACAACACAGAGTTACACAAGTATAACATGTTAGCTGATTCCAGACCTGTAGTAATTGCTCATCTCTCTGGGGGAGATAAGCAAATACAACCCATATTTATGTTAATTTGTTTTCCCTTTTATACTTTATCTATTTGCACATCGTTACAACACTGTATATAGACATAATATGACATTTGAAATATCTTTATTCTTTTGGAACTTCTGTGAGTGTAATGCTAATTTTTATTGTTTTATTTAACTTTTATTTATTATCTACTTCACTTGCTTTGGCAATGTTAACATATGTTTCCCATGTCAATAAATCCCTTAAATGTAATTGATAAGCAGCTGATCACCTAGCCACAGAGTTTCTAAACCCAGAGGAGCGACATCGTGAGACTTCCGGGAACCAGGCCGGGGTTTGAGAAGTCAATGAAAGAAGTGAAAAATGATTCGTTAGTTGTTCCGTTTTCTCGAAATCTAAAGGCACAACCTAGATTCGAGACAATGTCTTAAGTAGTTAAACATGTTATTACTCCAACCGCGTGATAGTGACAAACAGCCACGTTTTCATTTTCGTCAATATGAATTGACGGCCTGCACATGCGCATTTGGGCGCGAGACAACCATTAGACCCGTAATGACATGTTTCTACGCATGAATTTAGCTTGCCAACAAGTGTGATCGGGGATTTCTTTTGGAGAAGCAGTTTCTACCTATCTTACTGTACGGTGTTTGACCTAGCTGCTCAGCTAACTAGATGCAACGTTGTTCCAAGCAACCGCTAGCGTGGCACCTCATGCCATTTCGAAGGAATTAAAACACATTCTTCTGCACTCATGTTTTGACTTCAGCGATGGAGGCTTGACCTCTCCTGATTTGCATTTATCAACAATTTCTGGAAACACAATTACGGATTTAATTTGAATAGCTACATGAATTTTCGCTTGTTTTTGTACGGGCCCGAAACACAGTTTATCTTCTTGGCTGAGGCTCAAAATAAGTCCGTCGTCATTAAAATGAACACAGTTGTCCCAGAAAAGAAAAGGTACGTTCGCCTCTAGTAATTAGCCGATTAGCTAGCTGTAATGTGTTGTTTCGTTCGGCTTGGTTTAGATTTTTTTTGACGTGTTTGCGTAACTAGTTAGCTAGCCTAGCCAGCTACAGTAAATGTTAGAGACGACTCGATATTTTAATTTCTAGAACTAACGTTAGCTAGCTAGGCGGTTAACTACTAAACTAACTACATAGCTAGCTAACTGTTTCAATAAGGCTCCCGTAAATAAGTGGCACTGACAGCCAGTGTGTTAAAAGGTCGCGAGATATGGGTCCACTTGCTGTCACTTGACTTGCCCGAATGATCGTGAGAGCTTGTTTTGAGGTGCTGAATACAGATTATGAACGTTTTGAGGAATTGTTGAAACGTGTCTTTGAGGTTTTCAAATGTTGAGGCAAGAACAGGGAAGAAAGCCAGGTATGTCAACTCCATTATCTTGTCTCCCATTTTCTGGCCTTCATTGTAAAGGTGTTGAAATTTATTGTTAGTGGTTGCTCGTATAATACTCAGAATTGAATTAAAACTGTTTGGCGTCTCTATAATTGAGATGGTTTAGTTGCCATAGGCCAATGTAGTGGTATCAGTGTGAACCAAGGTAGGCTGTTCTATGGGAGGCAGCTACTTTTGTTGTTACAGTGTAACATTCTATGGGACTATGTGGGCAGAATTTAGAAATGTATACTAATGTAGGTTGAGGTTTGCCTCAGTGATGGAGCTTTTATTTGTTACCAAATACCTTACTTAAAACTGCTGAAATGAATCTAACGTAGTGCTTTGCGCTCTATGCCTACTTTCACAACAATTTCACACTGCTTTGTCCGCAGGTTCTAAAACCAAAACAGAAATCAAAACCATTGCAAAAAGTATCAAGCTTATTTTAATGTTATAGTGTTTGCCATTCCATGGATTGCTGTGACCTTGTTATTTCTGTATCACGTCTTAATCACTGAGAGCCTGACGTCAGTGGGAGTTCCTGGCATAAAGTGTGTGTGTGGCAATTCACTAGTTGCCAGGAAAGGCCTTTAATTGACACTTTCTTTGTGCATAGGCCAAATTTAAGTAAAAAGCCTGTCCACTGAACAAAACATCTATTTAAGATAGCATTTTTGTGTGCAACTATGGGTCTTTCATGATCCATGGGCTTTTTGCACAGCTGTGGTCTTAAATATATTTTCTGGCATAGGGCTAGCTAGATTCAAGACGCTGACAGACAGCTAGCGGCGACAGGGTGTTAGACTTGTTAGTCAAACGTTCCGACTTGTCTCTTAGTCACGTTGTGCATATATATATATATATATATATATATATATATATATATATATATATATATATATATATATATATATATATATATATCCACATAGTCAAGGGGTCTGAATACTTTCCCAATGCACATACATACACCTTTTTTAAATATTTGTATGTATGTGTATGTATGTATATGTATGTGTATATATGTATGTATGTATGTATGTGTATATATGTATGTATGTATGTATGTATGTGTATATGTATGTGTATATATGTGTGTATGTATATGTGTGTATGTATGTATGTATGTGTGTGTGTGTATATATATATATCCACATAGTCAAGGGGTCTGAATACTTTCCCAATGCACATACATACACCTTTTTTAAATATTTGTATGTATATATATGTGTGTGTATGTATATGTATGTGTATATATGTATGTATGTATGTATGTGTATATATGTATGTATGTATGTATGTATGTGTATATGTATGTGTATATATGTATGTATGTGTATGTATATGTGTGTATGTATGTATGTATGTGTGTGTGTGTATATATATATATCCACATAGTCAAGGGGTCTGAATACTTTCCCAATGCACATACATACATACACCTTTTTTAAATATTTGTATGTATATATATGTGTGTGTATGTATGTATGTGTATATATGTATGTATGTGTATGTATATGTGTGTGTGTATGTATATATATATATATATACACACACACAAATATATATATATATATATATGTGCATTGGGAAAGTATTCAGACCCCTTTTTCCACATTTTGTTACATTACAGCCTTATTCTAAAATTTATTCAATTCATGGTTTTCCTCATACTATGTTGTGACATTTTGTATATGCATCTCTTCATGAGGAACAAGTTTTCCATAAGGACCTATAAGCTTGTCCCATTACATACAGTGAGGGAAGAAATACCCATTACTACACGCATAGTAAAAAAAAATGTATTGCGGGTATCTACTGACAGCCTGTACAGGTCCGGAAAGATACATCCGTTATTTTTGTTTTACTCTGCCTGCAAACACGCTGGATGATTCAGAATCCATTGAAGAGCTTGAACGATTAATTGACGAGAGATACTTATGAGCTCAAAGAAACATGTTTCTGGTTTCGGGGGATTCAAGCACTGTTAAGGACAACAAACCCAATCAACAAACCAAAGCCAAGTTGGCCAAGCAGTATCAACGATGGCACCAAACCATCCCCAAACAAGAGGGAGTGTGTGGGGAGGTTCACTGATATGGATGTTCACTTGTTAAACTTGATATCTTGGATATAAACTCAGCAAAAAAAGAAACGTCCTCTCACTGTAAACTGCGTTTATTTTTAGAAAACTTGACGTGCAAATATTTGTATGAACATAAGATTCAACAACTGAGCCAAACTGAACAGGTTCCACAGAACAGAAATGGAATAATGTGTCCATGAACAAAATGGGGGTCAAAAGTAACAGTCAGTATCTGGTGTGGCCACCAGCTGCATTAAGTACTGCAGTGCATCTCTTCCTCATGGACTGCACCAGATTTGCCAGTTCTTGCTGTGAGATGTTACCCCACTCTTCCACCAAGGCACCTGCAAGTTCCTGGACATTTCTGGGGGGAATGGCCCTAGCCCTCACCAACAGGTCCCAGACGTGCTCAATGGGATTGAGATCCGGGCTCTTCGCTGGCCATGGCAGAACACTGACATTCCTGTCTTGCAGGACACCCACCTCCCATCTGTAGTGTGGAGGGGCTGACGCACCATTAAGACAGCAGCACGAGAATCCTGTCTTCTGTAGCTGCCTTTGTTTGGACTGCACATAACTCACTTTGTAGAGTTTGTGGTCCAGCCTAAACCAGGACTTTTCAGGTAAAGGGTTTCCAGACATTCCCTGTATTCTCTGTGCATAAGCCATACTTGTCTGTCACATCACAATAGATTCCAATACATAGCACAGAGATACGCTTAGATTTTATTTTACCTTCATGTGGCCAGATTTTCCACGGGTGAAGACCTAGATATTCATTTATTTTTATCTGCTTCACTTAGCAGTGGTTGGTTGGTTGAAAGCAATGATTATTGAAAGATATTGCTCTGGGCTAGGGCAAGTGACCAGGAAGGACCAGAGGGCCAGAGGACCACAAACTCAGACCCCAGAGAGGCAGACCTCATGTGGTCTGGGAGATCTGACTGAGGATAGTGTAAATATTTGGCCCCCGCTGACTGAGCTCCTGACCTGCACAGTCAGTCTGTCAGCTTGGTAAAGAGACACAGACTGCTACCTACTGACTGCCTTTCTGTCAGTTTGACTTCAGGTTGAGGTATTACATTGGTTATTCTCATCATGCATGCACGTGATGCAAAACCTGCAGACACATTCACTGAGCATGCAAAATATTTGGGTTGCAAAACTGACCATCTAGGCTACTCATTTGTGTGTGGACATGATGTACATTGAGGTGGATCAGTTTCTGTCATTAACTGTTAGGAGGGACTTTCTGTACTCAAAATAATGTTAGGAAATGTGCTAATCTATATAGGCTAGTAGTAAATTTATATATTTTTAAATTACGTTCAATTAGCTAGCTGAAGCATTTTACTGATTTTTACAGACAGTCTCAAATAATATAATTATGTTACTCTAACTCCATAACAGATAAATTGCAATTATGTTTCGGGGGGGATTTATTTTTACTGACGTCTATTTTCATGGTGAGCGTTGCACACTTTTTGGATTTACGCTGTTGTCTGTAGGGTTAAGACCACAACTCAGCAGCAGCCTCTGGTATGCATTGGTGTCATTGCCTTGACTTGTCTACAATCTCTACATGCTTCAATACATATGGACAAGACCGACAATAAGCCATGCATGTGTTCACATCACGTGGGAGATAAACAGTATCAGTCAAAAGTTTGGACACCACCTCATTCCAAGGTTTTTCTTTATTTTTACTATTTTCTACATTGTAGATTAATAGTGGAGACATCAAAACTATTAAATAACACATGTAGTAACCATTAAAGTGTTAAACAAATCAAATATATTTCAGATTGTTCAAAGTAGCCACCCTTTGCCTTGATGAAAGCTTTGCAAAGTCTTGGCATTCTCTCAACCAGCTTCATGAGGTAGTCACCTGGAATGCATTTCAATTAACAGGTGTGCCTTGTTTATTTGTAGAATTTATTTTCTTAATACGTTTGAGCCAATCAGTTGTGTTGTGACAAGGTAGGGGTGGTATACAGAAGATAGCCCTCTGTGGTAAAAGACCAAGTCCATATTATGGCAAGAACAGCTCAAATAAGCAAAGAGAAATGACAGTGTCCATCATTACTTAGGGTCATGAAGGACAGTCAATACGGAAAATGTCAAGAACTTTGAACGTTTCTTCAAGTGCAGTCGCAAAAACCATGATGAAGCTGGCTCTCCACACCACAGGAATGGAAGACCCAGAGTTTGATGATCCAAAATGTGAGATTTTTGGTTCCAACCGCCATGTCTTTGTGAGACGCAGAGTAGGTGAACGGATGATCTCGTGTGGTTCCCACCATGAAGCAGGTGTGGGGGTGCTTTGCTGGTGACACTGTCTGTGATTTCTTTACAATTCAAGGCACACTTCATGGCTACTACAGAATTCTGCAGCGATATGCCATCCCATCTGGTATGCGCTTACTGGGACTATCATTTGTTTTTCAACAGGACAATGACCCAACACACCTCCAGGCTGTGTAAGGGCTATTTGACCAAGAAGGAGAGTGATGGAGTGCTGCATCATATTACCTGGCCTCTACAATTACCTGACCTCAACCCAACTGAGATCGTTTGGGATGAGTTGGACTGCAGAATGAAGGAAAAGCAGCCAACAAGTTCTCAGCTTGTGTGGGAACTCCTTCAAGACTGTTGGAAAGCATCCCAGGTGTAGCTGGTTGAAAGAATGACGAGTGTGCAAAGCTGTCATCAAGGCAAAGGGTGGCTACTTTGAAGAATCTCAAATATATAATATATTTTGATTTGTTTATCACTTTTTTGGTTACTACATGATTCCATATGTGTTATTTTATAGTTTTGATGTCTTCACTATTATTCTACAATGTAAAAATAAAGGAAAACCCTTGAATGAGTAGGTGTGTCAACTTTTGACTGGTACTGTGTGTATTATACACTGCTCAAAAAAATGAAGGGAACACTAAAATAACACATCCTAGATCTGAATGAATGAAATATTCTTATTGAATACTTTTTTCTTTACATAGTTGAATGTGCTGACAACAAAATCACACAAATTATCAATGGAAATCAAATTTATCAACCCATGGAGGTCTGGATTTGGAGTCACACAAAATTAAAGTGGAAAACCACACTACAGGCTGATTCAACTTTGATGTAATGTCCTTAAAACAAGTCAAAATGAGGCTCAGTAGTGTGTGTGTGGCCTCCACGTGCCTGTATGACCTCCCTACAATGCCTGGGCATGCTCCTGATGAGGTGGCGGATGGTCTCCTGAGGGATCTCCTCCCAGACCTGGACTAAAGCATCCGCCAACTCCTGGACAGTCTGTGGTGCAATGTGGTGTTGGAGGATGAAGCGAGACATGATGTCCCAGATGTGCTCAATTGGATTCAGGTCTGGGGAACGGGCGGGCCAGTTCATAGCATCAATGCCTTCCTCTTGCAGGAACTGCTGACACACTCCAGCCACATGAGGTCTAGCATTGTCTTGCATTAGGAGGAACCCAGGGCCAACCGCACCAGCATATGGTCTCACAAGGAGTCTGAGGATCTCATCTCGGTACCTAATGGCAGTCAGGCTACCTCTGGCGAGCACATGGAGGGCTGTGCGGCCCCCCAAAGAAATGCCACCCCACACCATGACTGACCCACCGCCAAACCTGTCATGCTGGAGGATGTTGCAGGCAGCAGAACGTTCTCCACGTCGTCTCCAGACTCTGTCACGTCTGTCACATGTGCTCAGTGTGAACCTGCTTTCATCTGTGAAGAGCACAGGGTGCCAGTGGCGAATTTGCCAATCTTGGTGTTCTCTGGCAAATGCCAAACGTCCTGCACGGTGTTGGGCTGTAAGCACAACCCCCACCTGTGGACGTCGGGCCCTCAAACCACCCGTTCGAGCAGACACATGCACATTTGTGGCCTGCTGGAGGTCATTTTGCAGGGCTCTGGCAGTGCACCTCCTGCTCCTCCTTGCACAAAGGCGGAGGTAGCGGTCCTGCTGCTGGGTTGTTGCCCTCCTACGGCCTCCTCCACGTCTCCTGATGTACTGGCCTGTCTCCTGGTAGCGCCTCCATGCTCTGGACACTACGCTGACAGACACAGGAAACCTTCTTGCCACAGCTCGCATTGATGTCCCATCCTGGATGAGCTGCACTACCTGAGCCACTTGTGTGGGTTGTAGACTCCATCTCATGCTACCACTAGAGTGAATGCACCGCCAGCGTTCAAAAGTGACCAAAACATCAGCCAGGAAGCATAGGAACTGAGAAGTGGTCTGTGGTCACCACCTGCAGAACCACTCCTTTATTGGGGGTGTCTTGCTAATTGCCTATAATTTCCACCTGTTATCTATTCCATTTGCACAACAGCATATGGAATTTATTGTCAATCAGTGTTGCTTCCTAAGTGGACAGTTTGATTTCACAGAAGTGTGATTGACTTGGAGTTACATTGTGTTGCTTAAGTGTTCCCTTTATTTTTTTGAGCAGTGTATTTCTTTACAAGAAACTCTGAAGGAGAATTAAATATGTTTTATTGGCACCTTTGTTTTCGGCAGACCTTTCTTCTACGGAATTAAAAGTTCTCCTTGTCGTTTTTTCCCACCGGATATTTTTTTACTGTTTAGTTAAGATCTTATTTTAGCCTACATATTTTAACATTCTCTCACTCAATGGAGAATTGCATCGTGGCCTATATTTGTACAGCATTTATTTTATTTTATTTTTTTACCTTTTTGAGGTACTGATCTTAGCGGAGTCCTAGCCTGCATAGTTTTCAAAACGGGCTCCTTTTTGTTCCTCTTATGGTTCTTGTTGCATGAAGTGGACCAATTTTTAAAGAGGCTGTCAGTCGTTCAGTAGCCTGTGTGTTTTTTAATGTAAATGTGTGTAAATGTGTGTCCTTAACGAGGACCGTCTGTCCCCCCTCACTGTCCCTCAATAGTGGAGGATTGTACTATTGGAAGTAAATGTCAGGATGATTGGTGGAGAGGCTTGGCAGTGCACCAAGCAGGTAGAGTGGAGAATCTACTGTGTATCATACACAACCAAGTCCCCACTCCCAGCCAATGATGCCATGGGGGGCTCACTGTGCTTCCTTTGGTTTGCAGCCAATAAGACGGCAGGCTGGGCCAGCGTCCGAAAATGAGCCTGCTAGGGTGAGACGGTTGGACTTGGAGCTTGTTGCAGACCCCAGCTGCTGCAGCCTTTCCCATTGTCTGGCCAGTGGCTTAGTGAACAGTGCGCAGAGCAGGCAGACAGACAACAAGGATGCAATCCCTGGTGGTGTGTGTGTTAGGCCCGGACTATGACTTGCATCTTGTTGATCGGCCTATCTCCCACAGCAGGGTGAGCTCGGAGCGGAGGAAGGAGAAGTCCCGGGATGCAGCGCGATTCCGGAGGGGGAAGGAGTCGGAGGTGTTCTACGAGCTGGCCCAGGAGCTGCCCCTGCCCCACAGTGTCACCTCCAACCTAGACAAGGCTTCTATCATGAGACTGGCCATCAGCTACCTGCACATGAGGAAACTGCTGAGCACAGGTCAGTACGCTGGGGGGAGTGAGGAAGAGGAATATGGTAGTGTCCAAATTAGAGGGACACAGTTGTGGTGCGGATAGTGTCAAAAGTGTCTTGGGGGTTAAGGGGTGGGGGTGAGGAGAGAAGTGGGTGACCTGGAAGATCTAGAAACTTGCAGACAGGAGGATATACAGTGGGGTCTGAAATTATTTACTCCCTTGATAAAGAGGAACAAAAATTCCATTTAAGCATAAAATGACCGTATGAAATAAATAATTCAAATACTGAGCTATATTTATATTTTATATTAACACAATTGCTCATAGAAAGATTTTGTTTAAAAGATAGGGGTCAAAATGATTGACACCCTGTTTTCAATACCTCACCTTGTGAGGATAACAACCCTATTTCTAAAATGTTTTATGAGTTGGAGAACACATTGCGAGGGATCTTAGACCATTCCTCCATACAGAATCCTTCCAGATCCTTGATATCCTTCGTCTGCGCTTAAGGACTGTCCTCTTCAATTCAAACCACAGGTATTTAATGGGTTTCAAGTCCGGAAATTGTGATGGCCATTGCAAAATGTAGAAATTTCTTTGTGGATTTTGATCTGTGCTTAGGGTTATTGTCTTGCTGGAAGTTACACTTGTTGACAAATTTCAGCCTCCTGGCAGAGGCAACCAGGCTTTTGGCTAAAATGTCCTGGTACTGGGTAAAGTTCATGATGCTGTTCAGGATGCCTTTACACTCGTACCCGTATGTATATTGGTTGAAAGTGGCAGATTTGGGCACCAATAAGAGCCTCAATTGGAACGTAGTGGCTGTACAGTAACATGCTATACATTAGGCCTGCACGATTAATATCACTTTAATCGGAATTGTGATATTGGCGTTCACAATATCCATATCGCAAGAGGCAATATGGAGAGGTGTGTGTGTGTGTGTGTGTGGGGCCACTTGGAAACACCAGTTAGTCCTCTCACTCAAACCCTTCATTTGTTTGTATTATGTTGCACCATTTTCCAGGAATAGTCTTATGTTACTGAATGTATCCAGAGTGTTTTCAGATCAACAAATGAGGAAAAAAGTACAGTAAATGTAAAATGGACATAAGATCAACAGTGTGATGTTTGGATTCAGTCTTGTCAGGTGAACTGTTGTGTCCTCTCCTTTTGGTCTAATACTTTTCCAGTTAACTGTTCCCTTTCAATTGCTACCTTGGTTATGCAGATGCGTTTTTTCAGAAACATTCTTCTTTAAGAAACATTTCAATTTAGCCCTATCCTGGGTGGTATAGCGTATTTGACTATATACCGGTATTGATGAATGGACCGGTTTGGGTTTTTACTTTACCTTCTATAATGATATTTAATGTTTGGTTTGTTAAATTTAATACACAGTATGTAATGTCAATTTTTATAATTTACTCCGCTACTTGATTCAGCTCTTTTGCCGTCTCTCTCTTTTGCCGTCTCTCTCTTTTGCCATCTCGGTCTGTCTGTCGGTCTCGGTCTGTGTCGGTCTCTGTCTGTCTGTCTCGGCCTGTCTGTCTCGGCCTGTCTGTCTTTCTCGGCCTGTCTCTCTCGGGCTGTCTGTCGGTCTCTCTCGGGCTGTCTGTCGGTCTCTCTCGGGCTGTCTGTCGGTCTCTCTCGGGCTGTCTGCCGGTCTCTCTCGGGCTGTCTGTCTTGGTCGGTCTGTCTGTGTTTCGGTCGGTCTGTCTGTGTCTCGGTCGGTCTGTCTGTGTCTCGGTCGGTCTGTCTGTGTCTCGGTCGGTCTGTCTGTGTCTCGGTCGGTCTGTCTGTGTCTCGGTCGGTCTCTCTGTCTGTCGGTCTGTGTTTGTCGGTGTCTCGGTCTGTCTGTCTGTTGGTGTCTCGGTCTGTCTGTCTGTCGGTGTCTCGGTCTGTTTGTCTGTCGGTGTCTCGGTCTGTCTGTCTGTCTGTCTGTGTCTCGGTCTGTCTGTCTGTCTGTCTCTGTCTCGGTCTGTCTGTGTCTGTCTTGGTCGGTCGGTCTGTCTCGGTCGGTCTGTGTCTGTGTCTCGGTCTGTCTTTCTCTGTCGGTCTGTCTGTCTGTGTCTGTCTGTCTCTGTCGGTCTGTCTGTCTGTCTCGGTCGGTCGGTCTCATTGCTACAACTCCCGTACGGGCTCGGGAGAAACGAAGGCTGAATGTCATGCGTCCTCCGATACACAACCCAACCAGCCGTATTGCTTCTTAACACAGCGCGCATCCAACCCGGAAGCCAGCCACACCAATGTGTCGGAGGCAACACCGTGCACCTGGCCACCTTGGCTAGCGCGCACTGCGCCCGGCCCGCCACAGGAGTCGCTGGTGCGCGATGAGACAAGGAGATCCCTACCGACCAATCCCTCCCTAACCCGGACGACGCTAGGCCAATTGTGCGTCGCCCCACGGACCTCCCGGTCGCGGCCGGTAACGACAGAGCCTGGGCGCAAACCCAGGGACTGATGGCACAGCTGGCGCTGCAGTACAGCGCCCTTAACCACTGCGCCACCCGGGAGGCCCGCATGTCCTATCTTCTGGGC
The DNA here is from genome assembly GCF_045791955.1 of Oncorhynchus clarkii lewisi. Taxonomy (NCBI): domain Eukaryota; kingdom Metazoa; phylum Chordata; class Actinopteri; order Salmoniformes; family Salmonidae; genus Oncorhynchus; species Oncorhynchus clarkii. The sequence continues at coordinate 22,241,861 of NC_092171.1, forward strand.
CTGAGTAGAAGGCAGTTTAATTTTGGCATGCTTTTCATCAAAAATTCCAAATGCTGCCCTAGAGAACTTCTTTGGGATGGTGTCCCACCTCGACAACATCCAGTGAAAAATACAAAAATCGTAATATTAAACATTCATGAACAAACAAACAAGTGTCTTACATTGTTTAAAAGCATAACTTGTTAATCCAACCACGTTGTCAGATTTCAAAAAGGCTTTACGGCAAAAGCATACCATGCGACTATCTGAGGACGGCACCCCACACACAAAAGCATTAAACATTTTCCAAACCAGCAGAGGTGTCACAAAAGTCAGAAATAGCGATAAAATAAATCACTTACCTTTGAAGATCTTCCTCTGTTTGCAACCCCAAGGGTCCCAGCTACACAACAAATGGTTGTTTTGTTCGATAAAGTCCTTCTTTATATCCCCAAAAAGTCCGTTTAGGATCTGCGTTTGATTCATTAATCCACCCGTTCAACGTGTATACAAAGGAATCCCAAAAGTTACCAATGAACTTCGTCCAGCCAAGTCAAACAATGTTTCGAATCAATCCTCAGGTACCCCTAATATGTAAATAAATGATATAATTTCAGACAGAATGTATTATGTTTTATGCCGGAGATAAATAACGAGGTGCGCGCAAAATGAGAGCCACCTTGAGTAATTTTTCAAAAAACAAGCCTGTAACCCTTTCTAAAGACTGTTGACATCTAGGAACTGCAATCTGGGAGGTATTCCTTTGAATCTCTCAAAAACAAGGATTTGGATGAGCTGTGAACTCAAAAAAAAAAAAAAAAATCAGGGTGGAGTTACATCTGGTTTTCGCCTGCCATACCAGTTCTGTTATACTCATAGACATTATTTTATCAGTTTTAGAAACTTCAGAGTGTTTTCTATCCAATACGACCAATTATATGCATATCCTAGCTTCTGGGCCTGAGTAACAGGTAGTTTACTTTGGGCACGTCATTCATCTGAATTTACGAATACTGCCCCCATCCCTAAAAAGTTAAAAGTGCCTTGTTGAGCATGGTGTACTTCTTAAAGGCATGTTTATTCAAGTTACGCTGCTTTTTCTCTCCGCCAACAAGGGTAATGATTTTGAATGTACCGCAGTTTATTCCCAATGAGTAATTGGAGCGTGAGTTATTGCTGTTTGGGAAGTTTGCAAGTTCTATTAAGATTGTCCCGTTGGGTTGCAAACACCCGGCTCTGAAACCGGTTATATCGTTTCGGTGACAAGTGTTAGTTTTTGGACTTTGTAGGTATCGTTTAAAGTTGAGTGTGACTACAGACTGTATATGGCTTATGCTATTACAGGTAGTCAACAGTGTTTTGAAATTGGGGATGCTGGCCATAAGTGACATGCTTGCCCGAAAAGGGAGAAGGCGGAGGGAGGGACGCAGGTGATCCTCGTAACGCCTGGCCAGGGAGAGGTGGGCCGACAGTGGTAGTGGCCACAAGCACCTGTTGCAGAGGAACAAGTTGTCCATGTTGAGGGTACTGAGTTGCAGCTTGTACCAGAGGGGAACATAGCGTCTGTTATGCAGCAGAAAAATATTGTTGGTGGAAGTAAGGACAGATTTGGGGAGCCATTTTCCCAGACTGGTGAGATGCCCGGTACGAGTGATGGGGTGCGAGTGGGGAAAGTTGAGAGGGATGTGGCTGAGGGGAGTCAGTGGTATGTAGCCTCAGTTGAGGAGGATCAGGAGAAGGATCTCTTTTGATATGATATGCAACTGGTGATGACTAAATTTACAATTTAGAGGAGGTAAATGGGTTCCTGTATCAGACTTTTGGGAAATCTGTCAAATTGGCAGATTTCTTTGATGTTGATAAGTTTGTAAGGTCAGCTGTGGTGTTACAGAAGATGTGGTGTTCAAATCAAATGTATTTATAAAGTCCTTCTTACATCAGCTGTTATCTCAAAGTGCCTTACAGAAACCCAGCCTAAAATCCCAAACAACAAGCAATGCAGGTGTAGAGGCACGGTGGCTAGGAAAAACTCCCTAGAATGGCCAGAACCTAGGAAGAAACCTAGAGAGGAACCAGGCTATGAGGGGTGGCCAGTCCTCTTCTGGCTGTGCCGGGTGGAGATTATAACGGAACATGGCTAAGATGTTCAAATGTTCGTAGATGACCAGCAGGGTGAAATAATAATAATAATAATAATAATAATAATAATAATAATAATAATAATAATCACAGTGGTTGTTGAGGGTGCAGGAGAAATACTCCAGATATAATAGACTGACCCTAGCCCCCCGACACGCAAACTACTGCAGCATAAATACTGGAGGCTGAGACAGGAGGGGTCGTGAGACACTGGCCCCATCCGACGATACCCCCGGACAGGGCCAAACAGGAAGGATATAACCCCACCCACTTTGCCAAAGCACAACCCCCACACCACTAGAGGGTTTTCTTCAACCACCAACTTACCATCCTGAGACACGGCACTACCCAAGGGGGAGCGCCAACCCGGACAGGAAGATCACGTCAGTGACTCAACCCACTCAAGTGATGCATGGAAGAGTATCAGTAAGCCAGTGACTCAGCCTCTGTAATAGGGTTAGAGGCAGAGAATCCCAGGGAAGAGAGGGGAACCGGCGAGACAGCAAGGGCGGTTCGTTGCTCCAGTGCCTTTCCATTCACCTTCACACTCCTGGGCCAGATGACACTCAATCATAGGACCAACTGAAGAGATGAGTCTTCAATAAAGACTTAAAGGTTGAGTGTGAGCGTTTCCGCTTGTAAATTTGTTACTGCTGTTACGGCAGCAGAAGGTAATGGGAAACCTTACCACGTTAAGAGAGAATTAAAACAATGACAATGATCATGCCTCAGGGTGTTTTTGTTTTTCTGTCTTGTTTCTTCTGTTTATCCTTTCTCTTTTCTATATGGCAATCAATTGCAAGGATCCTTAATCAACGTAGACAAACTGAGCGTGATATATATATATATGTGTGTGTGTATATATATATATATATATATATATATATATATATATATATATATATATATAATCGTATAGTATGTAGCAAACTCACTTGGCTCATAGTGGCTTTGAGGCGAGCCTTGCATTTAGTTTTCAAAGTGGGAGACAGAAGCAAAACGGCCGCCTTTCACCGAGATATGCTCGGCATGAAGATTGTGCTTCACAAAGAGTTTGAAGAAGGATGTAAGGCAACTTGTAAGGGCCCTAATGATGGAAAATGGAGCAAGACAATGGTCGGCTTGGGGCCAGAGGATGATGACATCGTGACTGAACTCATCTACAATTATGGAGTGGGAGAATATCGCCACGGTAATGACTTCCTCGGTTTGACTTTGCAGTCTTGCCAGGCTGTCAGCAATGCTAAGCGTCTTGGTTGGCCCCTCACTGAGGTTTGAAAGGGCCTCTATCTGGCTGAGGCCCCAGGAGGTTATTGCTTCTACCTGGTGGACAAAGAAACAGCCTCCCAATGATCCTGTACAGAAGGTGTGTCTGGCAGGGTCTGACCAGCAGAAATCAACACAATACACTGCTGCTCCTCCCTTCTGGGGATGAAGGTGAACAGGGGAAATGAGAAGACTGTGCTGATGGGATTCTGATGGGATTCACAGACACTCACTGTAAACTAGAGCTTCACAACATTGTTGGGACAGCCTTCAGGCGGATAGCATTCTCCTGTCCACATGAGCAGTGGGCAGATCTTGAAGCCTTGATGACAAAGAGTAAGGATTTCATGGTTTCCATCTTAGTTAGCCTGGACACCCCTGGGAAGACTACAGGTCATTTGGGCTGATTCAGATGCCCGTGAGATCTGCTTTGTTGTTTGAGTGTTTATTGTGTTGTGGGTTCCCAGACACAAGTTCTTTAAATCTCTCTGTTTTCGCGAATTCGTCTTTTGACCAATCGGTTACTAGTCCAACGCTCTAACCACTAGGCTACCCTGCCGCCCCTATGTGAACAGAGCCTTTAGTGTTTCTGTGTATGTTGCAGTACCCTCTCCTTTCTTTTTCCCCATAGGGTTTTCATGTCAAATAACAATGTATTCAAAGTGCCTACTATTATATTCTAACTATAGAATTATAATAATAATTAGTGTTTTGATCTAAATCGCAAGTCAAATTGCAATTGCAAGATTTGGTTAAAAATAAGGCTTCATTTTTTTTTGGACAATATCCTGCAGAACTATGTGACAATGTGGAATTGCAGCAATTGATGACATTATTTTAAAACAAATGTAAATAAAAATAAAAATGTAAAAAGCAAATTTACAATTTGTATTATTCAAAAGCATCAAATACCGACATACTGTGAAAATTTGGAAAAATACAGTGATGTGATATTTTGGCCATATCGCCCATCCCTACTATCCATATAGGCCAATTCCCACAAGTCTAAAGGGTTAACACGGGCCCAGGACCAGTGGAAGCAAAATAGCCCCATAACATCAAAGATCCACCACCATATTTTACGGTAGGTATGGGGTTCTTTTCTGCTTATGTATTCTCATTTCAATGCCAAACCCACTGCTGGTATGTGTGGCCAAAGAGCTCTATTTGCATGTCATCTGACTAGGGCACCTTTTCCAATCCAAGTGCCAATGCCGTTTAGCAAAGTCCAGGTGGTGCTTTAGACAAATGACATGAAAATAGAGCACATTGGCCACGCACACCAGTGGTGAGTTTGGCATTGAAACATGCAGAAAAGAACCTCATACCTACAGTCAAATATGGTGGTGGATCTTTGATATTATGGGGCTATTTTGTTTCCACTGGTCCTGGTGCCTTGTTGAGGTCAAAGGCATCATGATTTTTACCCAGTACCAGGACATTTTAGCCAAAAACCTGGTTGCCTGGAGGCTGAAACTTAGCCACTTATAGATCTATCAGACGGTAACACCAAGCACATATCACAATCCACAAAGACATGGTTAATTGGCCACAAAATCAGCATTTTGCAATTGCCGTCTCAGGGCTTGAAACTAATTGAATACCTGTGGTTTGATTTGAAGTGGGCAGTCCATAAGCGCAGACGTAGGATATCATGGATCTGGAAGGATTCTGTATGGATGAATAGTCTTAAGGTGAGGTGCTGTATTAAAAACAGATGTCAATTTTGACTCCTGACTTTTCTTGAGAAAATGTTTTATTACTTGTTAAACAATCTCTTTCTCTAAGCAACTGTAATATGATTTCCACATTTTTTGAGCATGCAGTATTTTACTTAACTTGGCAAGTCAGTTAAGAACAAATTCTTATTTACAATGACGGCGTACCCTGGACAAACCCGGATGACACTGGGCCAATTAATTGCCAGCAGCATACCACCCTGCATCCCACTGCTGGCTTGCTTCTGAAGCAAAGCAGGGTTGGTCCTAGTTGGTACCTGGATAGGAGACCAGATGCTGCTGGAAGTGGTGTTGGAGGGCCAGTAGGAGGCACTCTTTCCTCTGGTCTAAAAATATTCAAATTCCCCAGGGACGTGATTGGGGACATTGCCCTGTGTAGGGTGCCATCTTTCGGATGGGACGTTAAACGGGTGTCCTGACTCTCTGAGGTCATTAAAGATCCCATGGCACTTATCGTAAGAGTAGGGGTGTTAACCCCGGTGTCCTGGCTAAATTCCCAATCTGGCCCTCAACCCATCATGGCCACCTAATCATCCCCAGCTTACAATTGGCTCATTCATCGACCTCCTCTCCCCTGTAACTATTCCCCAGGTCATTGCTGTAAATGAGAATGTGTTCTCGGTCAACTTACCTGGTAAAATAATGGTTAAAATGATTTATTTTATACAGTAATTTTTGCTCGTCTCTATCAAGGGTATCAATAATTGGGCACTTTTTGACTGCGTTTAGACAGGCAACCCAATTCTTCTTTTTATTATTCACTAATTCGTCTTTTGACCAATCAGATCAGCTCTGAAAAATATCTGATGTGATTGGTCAAAAGACCAATTAGTGGAACAAATATCAGAATTGGGCTGCCTATGTGAACGGAACCTTTTAGTGTTTCTGTGTATGTTGCAGTACCCTGCCACACAAGCATGTGTGTTGGCTAGTAATCATATATCCTGCTTTATTCATGTCCCCATGTCTGCCACACGGTCCCTTCTGCTACCTCCCTCTCTTATTCTTTTTCTCATCCCCTCACCCCTCTCTCTCGCTCTCTTTTTCCAGAAGATAAGGCAGTAGAGAAGGAGCAGGAGGAGAGTGAGATGGACTCCCAGCTGAATGGCTCCTATCTGAAGGCTCTGGAGGGCTTCCTCATGGTGCTGTCTAAAGACGGGGACATGATCTATCTCTCTGAAAATGTCAACAAGTGCTTGGGTCTGGCACAGGTAGGTCTGGTGTCTCGTTAGAGACAGAACTGACTAGGATAGATCGATAAAGAATGCCCCAAAAATTGAAAGACTTGAGTAAAAGAGGGATACGAAGTATATTGAAAGCAGGTGCTTCCACACAGGGATGGTTTGTGAGTTATAATTAAGCAGTTAACATCCCATCATGCTTAGGGTCATGTATAAAAATGCTGGGCAGGCTATTATTTTGGCTACCATGGCTATGTCCCCATAGGATGACAATGCCCCCTTCCACAGGACACAAGTGGTCATGGAATGGTTTGATGAGCATGAAAACGATGTACACCATATGCCATGGCCATCTCCGTAACCAGATCTCAACCCAATTGAACACTTATGGGAGATTCTGGAGTGGTGCCTGAGATAGCGTTTTCCACCACCATCAACAAAACATAGTGATGTCATTTCTTGTGGAAAAATTGTGTTTTCTCTCCAATAAAGTTCTAGACACTTGTAGAATCTATGCCAAGGTGCATTGAAGCTCTTCTGGCTCGTGGTGGCACAGCGCCCTATTAAAGGGGCCGCCAGAAATACAATTATGATATTCCTGTCAATTTGGTGAAAGCCTATGTTCTGTCAGTGGGTAAAATAAAATAAAATACCCATGATTTAACTTCTAAGTGGTCCATCTGTGAAAATCTGGATATTGTGTAGTATTGAGTCATAGCTACATCATTCTCATCACTAGATGGGGATAACCCACAATATTTTAAACAATTACCTGCACTCCAGATCGACAAATCAGCCAATCGATGGTATGAGAATACCGTCTTGAATACATCCATCCGTTTATATTGTCATGACAAAGTATATATATTTCGTGAGGTGTGCTCACTCTAAATGGTGTACCAAATTGTTCAACTCCGTTTCTCCTTGAAGTACCATGTCGCAATGTGCCCTGTGTCTGTGGGAAATGGAGAGATATATTACAGAAAGGAGGAGATTGGAATCCAATTGGGCAATGAATGAAGAAACTCCCCACCCACTGACTGTCAACCCATTGCATTCATGTTGTCATGCTGTGTCACGCGGTTGCTAAGCTAAACATAACCTTCCCAAAGTCAGGGTATGTGTTGAGAAACCTGCCTATTTTCCTCGAATGTGCGTAATGTCACAATTCCAAAGTTATACGATATTTCAGAGAACAAGTTAATCATCTCACAAAATGCATTTTTCACGACCTATTAACTCGCATTCACTCCTTGAAGGAGAGGTGTCCTTTTCCCAGAATCACCCAGAATGCCCTGCGCGGACCATTGATGACTTATGGGAAACTTGTTAACATGATTCTAATGGAGTTTCCCATCTCCTCAAAAGTATCTGTGGGAAAGCAATGTTACTCTGCTCTCCCTCTGGGCAGAGATGCCATTTATAGCTCAGTGACCGAGACTAACTTCAAGTTGAACTCGGTAGGTAAGACTCCTAAATTGATAGTACAGTTTTATTTAGCCGATTTTGACAACTAGCTAGCTATTTGACATGCTGATATTGACTTTAGTAGCTATGTGTTCTAGTTAGCCAGCCAGCCCAGAGAGAGAGAGCATTGCATTGTGTGCTTTGTAGTAGATTTGAGATGCAACAGATTTCCAAAATAGATTTTCACATGTTTCTACTAACCTTGTTATAACTACGAAATTAAACATTTGTTCCCAAAACTTGATTTCACATATTAGTGGCATTTAACACTGTTAATCATTGGAATTAGTGATTTGGGGCTTGATTATCCCTTTAAGACACTTTTTTATGTTGTTATTTCCTTTATTTTGGAACTTACCTGTATTTGTGACTGACCAGCTCGATTCGGTCTTATGTAGCAAAATGTGAAATTGTGTTTTTTACATTGTATAAAAGTAGAGACTCAGAGCTACAAAATGGTATATCATTCACTACAGTTGAGGAACAATGGGAAAGTAATTCTGCTTTGAAAGTTGAATAACTTGTAACCCCACTTTTGAGAAAATGGCCTTTGAATGTTTTGGTACACCTACTGGAGAGCTCTTCTTTGTCTACACCCATTCAGCATCGTTCACACCCTCTTAAGCTTTATCCCCACCCAGCTCTTTTAAGGATTCACATGTGAGGCCATGTACAAAACAACCAAAAATGTCAAGACTAATACCTGGTTTATAGAATGGGTGTGTTTGTAAATTCAATCTGAAGTGCCAAAGTGTGTGCTCTGGGCGTTCGTAAACTGAAACTCAGAGCATTGTCAGTTATGTAAATTCAGAGCGTTTTGCTCTCGGAGCGTTCAGAGAGCACACTGGATGGTCCCTCTGGCCGAGGAGTAGGGTTGATCCGAGCATTCTGACCTAACCGCAGTCAAGCACCCAAGCTAACGTTGGCTAGCTTGCTAGCTACTTCCATACACAAATGAGGGAACTGCTTTCTCTGACCATTTTACTTGCTCTAGCAGAGCTGGTTAGGCTGTCTTTATGTTATCCAGAGTGTTGCTGACTGCTGCTGGCAACAATTTAATTACGCTTTTTTCTTACGCTTTTATTCCTCAACGTTTAATGACACCGGCCATATTCAACGGGTGTTTAGCGTTCATAAATTCGTCATTTATTCTGCCCTCTGGCACAGTCAGACGAGTGCTCTGAAATCAGAGTAGATAGCCAGAGGGAATTTACCAGCTACGTCTATCAACAGTTATCACAGTGACATGATGAACATTTAAATGGTAACTTTCATAGTGGAGTCTTTGGTTTAGACTAGAGGTCGACCGATTATGATTTTTCAACGCTGATACTGGTTTATTGGAGGACCAAAAAAGCCGATACCAATTTAATCGGGCCATTTATTTATAGATGTATATATCTGTACTAATGACAATTACAACAATACTGAATGAACACTGAACACTTCTATTTTAACTTAATATAATACATCAATTTAGTCTCAAATAAATAATGAAATGTTCAATTTGGTTTAAATAATGCAAAAACAAAGTGTTGGAGAAGAAAGTAAAAGTGCAATATGTGCCATGTAAAAAGCTAACATTTAAGTTCCTTGCTCAGAACATGAGAACATATGAAAGCTGGTGGTTCCTTTTAACATGAGTCTTCAATATTCCCAGTTAATAAGTTTTAGGTTGTAGTTATTATAGGAATTATAGGACTATTTCTCTCTATACCATTTGTATTTCATATAGCTTTGACTATTGGATGTTCTTATAGGCATTTTAGTATTGCCAGCCTAATCTCGGGAGTTGATTGGCTTGAAGTCATAAACGGCGCTGTGCTTCAAGCATTGCTAAGAGCTGCTGGCAAACGCAGTAAAGTGCTGTTTGAATGAATTCTTACGAGTGTGCTGCTGCCTACCACCGCTCAGTCAGACTGCTCTATCAAATCATAGACTTAATTATAATATAATAATCACACAGAAATACGAGCCTTTGGTCAAATCCAGAAACTATCATTTCGAAAACAAAACGTTTATTCTTTCAGTGAAAAATGGAACCGTTCCGTATTTTATCGAACGGGTGGCAACCCTAAGTCTAAATATTGCTGTTACATTGCACAACCTTCAATGTTATGTCATAATTATGTAAAATTCTGGCAAATTAATTACGGTTTGTCAGGAAGAAATGGTCTTCACACAGTTCACAACGAGCCAGGCAGCCCAAACTGTTGCATATACCCTGACTCTGCTTGCACTGAACGCAAGAGAAGGGACACAATTTCCATATTAATGTTAGCAGGCAATATTAACTTTCTTTTAACTTCATATGCAGGTTTAAAAATATATACTTGTGTATTGATTTTAAGAAAGGCATTTATGTTTATGGTTAGGTACATTTGTGCAACGATTGTGCTTTTTTCGCGAATGTGCTTTTGTTAAATCATCACCCGTTTGGAGAAGTTGAAGTAGGCTGTGATTCGATGATAAATTAACAGGCACCACATTGATTATATGCAATGCAGGACAAGCTAGTTACCCTAGTAATATCATCAACCATGTGTAGTTAACTAGTGATTATGTGAAGATTGTTTTTTACAAGATTCATTTAATGCTAGCTAGCATTAATCTCCTCGTGGATTGCAGTGTAATCGGCGTCTAAAAAGGCTGATTACCGATTGTTATGAAAACTTGAAATTGGCCCTAATTAATCGGCCATGCCGATTTAATCGGTCGACCTCTAGTTTAGACATGTGGAGTCTTTTGGTTTAGGACTTGTGAGGCGTCTGTTTCTCAAACTAGACACTCTGATGTACTTGTCCTCTTGCTCAGTTGTGCACCCGGGCCTCCCACTCCTCTTTCTATTCTGGTTAGGGCCAGTTTGCTCTGTTCTGTGAAGGGAGTAGTACACAGCGTTGTACGAGATCTTCAGTGTTTTGGCAATTTCTCGCATGGAAGAGACTTAGTTTCTCAGAACAAGAATAGACTGACGAGTTTCAGAAGAAAGGTCTTTGTTTCTGGCCATTTTGAGCCTGTAATCAAACCCACAAATGCTGATGTTCCAGATACTCAACTAATCTGAAGAAGGTCAGTTTATTGCTGCTTTAATCATCAGCACATCAGTTTTCAGCTGTTCTAACATAATTGCAAAAGGGTTTTCTAATTATCAATTAGACTTTTTTAAATTATAAACTTGGATTAGCGAACATAGTGTGCCATTGGAACACAGGAGTTATGATTGCTGATAATCGGTCTCTGTACGCCTATGTACAGTGCCTTGCGAAAGTATTCGGCCCCCTTGAACTTTGCGACCTTTTGCCACATTTCAGGCTTCAAACATAAAGATATAAAACTGTATTTTTTTGTGAAGAATCAACAACAAGTGGGACACAATCATGAAGTGGAACGACATTTATTGGATATTTCAAACTTTTTTAACAAATCAAAAACTGAAAAATTGGGCGTGCAAAAACCTGAAGGATCTGGAGACGGTCTGTATGGAGGAGGGACAAAATCCCTGCTGCAGTGTGTGAAAAGCTGGTCAAGAACTACAGGAAATGTATGATCTCGGTAATTGCAAACAAAGTTTTCTGTACCAAATATTTGGTTCTGCTTTTCTGATGTATCAAATACTTATGTCATGCAATAAAATGCAAATTAATTACTTAAAAATCATACAATGTGATTATAGATCTGTAGCAGTTTGGGTCAAGAGTGTCACCCCCTTTGAAGAGGGGGATGACCGCGACAGCTTTCTAATCTTTGGGGATCTCAGACGATATGAGAGGTTGAACAGGCTAGTAATAGGGGTTGCAACAATTTCGGCAGATCATTTTTTAAAAAGTGAGGGTCCAGATTGTCTAGCCCAGCTGATTTGTAGCGGTCCAGATTTCGCAGCTCTTTCAGAACATCAGCTATCTGGGTTTGGGTGAAGGAGAAATGGGGGAGGCTCTGGCAAGTTGCTGTGGGGGGTGCGGTGCTGTTGATAGGGGTAGGGGTAGCCAGGTGGAAAGCATGGCCAGCTGTAGAGAAATGCTTATTGAAATGCTCAGTTATTGTAGATTTATCAGTGGTGACCGTGTTCCCTAGCCTCAGTGCAGTGGGCAGCTGGGAGGAGGTGCTCTTATTCTCCATGGACTTTAGTGTCCCAGAACCTTTTGGAGTTTGCGCTACAGGATGCAAATTTCTGTTTGATAAATCTGGAGACAGGTGTTTTATACAACAGCTGTATGTTTTCTTTTCGACTCTGTCTGCATATTTGCAGTCAAACGCGTTGTTGTCATACTCAAATTCCATCGTGCATCCCACTAATTTCAAAACTCGATCCTTTGGAAAGTGGAGAACAACACCTTTGTAGTTCTACTACATGATATCTTTCAAAAAAGTTGCGCCTTAGAAAGGATTACCAACACGTACTGACCAGCTCATTTTACAGACAGAAGCATGGTATATGGCAGACCAAGCCGAACTCATCTCTCGGCTTGTCCAGCCCACCCATTATCTCAGCCATTATTGGCTAGTGGGAAGTTTCCTGTGTTTCTGTGGCTAAACCAACTAGGCTCGTAACATATAACAATATCATTTGTATTTACAGATGGCATACAAGTTTGTTATTAAGGCACATGAAAGTCCACATGTTCGAGATGGCATTTCTGCCCCAAAAAAAACGTATTTAGATTTTATAAAAAGTTTACTTTCAAATGGCTCTCCTGTGAAGTAGTAATGGATGACATACGCCTAGTTTCCTGAAAATAGTCACATTTGCTGTTCTTTCCTTGACATGAATATGTTATTTCTAAACATCCTTCCTCTTCTGTCCATGTGCAGTTTGACCTGACAGGACTTAGTGTGTTTGAGTACACACACCCCTGTGACCACGAGGAGCTAAGGGAGATCCTGGTACACAGAACAGGTGAGACCCACAAATGTGAATACACACTCAAACTAAAGGTTCCTACTGAGAATAGACTCTGCTACACACAGCACTCTGGAATATCAGTGTAACAAGTAGTGTGGGGCTCAATTTAGCAGCTCCAAGCAAAAGTCGGAGCCTGTAGAAGTAGTTATCATTTCCCACTCCAGCCCCGAGGTCAGGTTGATTAGTGGGCTACTGTCTTTTCCCTTGGTATTCACTCTGCTTCACTGGCACCATTCCTTTTTTGCACATCGCACCAACACTAAATGTAATTGTTTATTTAGTAACCTTAACCTTCTCTCTCTCCTCTGCCTGGTCAGGGACCTCTAAAAAGTCCAATGGACCAAACACAGAGCGCAGCTTCTTCCTGCGGATGAAATGTACCCTCACCAGCAGGGGGCGCACTGTCAATGTCAAATCATCCACCTGGAAGGTTCTCCACTGCTCAGGCCATGTGCGAGTCCATGAAGCCCCAACTGAGCAGAGCCCCATTGGGCACAAGGAGCCGCCTGTCTCCTACCTGGTGCTAGTCTGTGACCCCATCCCCCACCCCTCCAACATCGAGGCGCCATTGGACACCAAGACCTTCCTCAGCCGCCACACACTGGACATGAAGTTCACCTATTGTGACGAGAGGTGAAACTGAGACCTACCATTCCGCTGACTGCAGCACCAGCATGAATAATGTAGTAGAAGAATACTGAATGTAACACAAAGCTTTACTCAATATAAGATTAAGGGCTATTGTTGTAAGAATATATGTTGCGTTAGATTTTTTTCCTTGAAAAGTTAAATGACTTGTATTCACACAAAGATGTGATTTAAAATAATAGGTAGCTCCTGAATGTAGTGCCACAGATCCACCTTGTGTCCAATAGATTGAATGGCACTCCAGTAAGCAGCAGGATTAACCTGTCCCCTAACTCTGTGTTGTCCAGGGTCACTGAGCTGATGGGCTATGATCCAGAGGACCTGATAAATCGCTCTGTGTATGAGTACTACCATGCCTTGGACGCAGACTACCTCACTAAGACCCATCACAACTGTAAGCATCCCCACATAAATAAGTACGTAATATATTGTTGAAGTACTAGGTAGCTACTTGCAGTCTCTCTTTCCTCTTCTCTCACCCTTTTCTTCTTTCTTTGGCTCTCTCCAGTGTTTGTTAAGGGCCAGGTGAGCACAGGCCAGTACCGCATGCTGGCTAAGATAGGTGGCTTTGTGTGGGTGGAGACTCAGGCCACTGTTATCTACAACAACAAGAACTCCCAGCCCCAGTGTGTTGTCTCTGTCAACTTTGTGCTCAGGTACAGTCATGGTCTACATAGTGTGTTAGATGCTAGTTTGATCAGGGGTTTAAACTGTCTGGTGGACTGACTCCACTGGGTTCTGACTCAACCAATCAATCAGATTTTCCCTTTGTAAGGTGGAGTAAGACATGATATGTAACTGTTTTTGTCTCCTTCTTGCTCCAGTGGCATTGAGGAGGAGAAGATGGTGCTGTCTCTGGAGCAGACTGAGGACATGAGGTCTGTAAAGAAGGAGCTGGTGGAGGAGGAAGAGGACGAGGGCCCAGAGGCAGAGGTGCCCCCTGTGCTCTTGAAGGAGGAGAAGGTGGATGTGATTAAGCTTTTCACCCAGGCAATGGAGGACCAGCCGCTGGCCAGCCTGTATGACAGACTGAAGGAGGAACCAGAGGCCCTCACCCTTCTGGCCCCGGCCGCAGGAGACACCATCATCTCCCTGGACTTCAGCAGCCCCGGTCAGTACCCTGCCCTGCCTGGAGCTTTGGGTGAAAGTTACTTTTTAATGGAAGATAACTTTATAATTAGTGATAAAGTCATGCTTTACTTTACTATCCCAAACTCATTCTGACCTCCTCTTTACTGTCCCTGCAGACTCTGACATCCTGCGGAAGGAGGTGCCTCTCTACAACGATGTGATGCTGCCCTCCACCAGTGACAAGCTGGCCCTGCCTCACTCTATGCTGCCCCCCAATGAGCAGCCCCTGATCCCCAACGCCTCAGTGGACACCAAGGCAGGTCCAGACTCCTTCAGCACCCCAGGCAGCCACAGCTCAACTGAGGTGACCAGGGATACCACGTCCAGATGGACCGCTTTTAAAACTGCCAGTCAGGAAATCAATGGAAAGTTGCTATGTCAAAAATACTTATTTTCACAAATACTAGTCTTTAACCAATGTAATGTCCTCTGCAGCCTGACAGCCCGCTGAACTTCTGTTTTCCAATGGACTCTGACATCAGTGCTGCGCTGAAACTGGACCTGGTGGAAAGACTGTTTGCCATCGACACAGAACCCAAGACACCTTTCACCTCACAGGTATGGTACCTACAGTGCATTCGAAAAGTATTCAGAGACCCCTTGAAATTTCCCACATTTTGTTACGTGAGTCTTATTTTAAAATGGATTACATCAAATATTTTCCTCATCAATCTACACAGAATAGCCCATAATGACAAAGTGAAAACAGGTTTTTAGAAATTTTTGCAAATGTATAAAAAAATAGTCAATTGGAGGTGTACCTGTGGATGTATTTCAAGGCCTACCTTCAAAATCAGTGCCTCTTTGCTTGACATCATGGGAAAATCAAAAGAAATCAGCCGAGACTTCAGAAAAAAATTGTAGACCTCCCACAAGTCTGGTTCATCTTTGGGAGCAATTCCCAAACGCCTGAAGGTACCACGTTCATCTATACAAATAGTACGGAAGTATAAACACCATGGGACCACACAGCCGTCATACCACTCAGGAAGTGAAGTGTGGCCGGAACTGAAAAAGCGTGTGGTAACCAGAAAAATGTCACGAGCTTGGGTTACACACTATCAGTAGCTGGAGGAGGTAGTGAACAATATATGGAAGAGACTGGGGTGGCAGTGGGACGCGTCCATCTTGGTACAATGGTGAACCTAATTGAAACGAGAATCAGCTGTTGTGTGGTTTAAATACTGTAGGCAGAGATGTAATTGCTGTGATTCCATTCCACCACTTCCCTGAACTTGCGTGGATTCTAAACGTCTTTTAAAGGATATGACTTCATTCAGGTAAAATCTGATCTGACATATGTTCTTGTTTCCCCCTGTAGGGCATGGAGGACCTGGACCTGGAGATGTTGGCTCCATACATCCCCATGGATGATGACTTCCAGCTGCGCACCCTGTCCCCAGAGGAGCCCCCATCGTGTGGCCCAGCCCAGCCCCTGGAGAGCTCTCCTCTGTGCTCTCCTCTGCACCTCACCCTTAGCTACACTGATTCCCCCTTTAGTGCCCCAAGAAGCCGGACAGCTTCCCCAGCCCCGGAGCTGGCAGCTAGCCCTTGCCCTGCCTCCTTACTCACCATGAGGTAAGTCCCACCACATACACACACTCCTTCCAACTTACCCTTTCCTCAAAACTAAAGCATATCAGTGTTTTCTGACTGCTGCCATGGTGACTCTCTGTGCTCTAGGGCGCCTCCGATGGACAGAGAGATGTCCCTCCGGACACTGGCCACCCAGAACTCACAGCGCAAGAGAAAGTTGTCTCTGTCTCAGGCTGTCGGAATAGTAAATGTGTGTAGGACCTTTAGAAATGTTTTTATCACATTATACATATTAAAAAATAAACATTTAGCAGAGATATTCTGTTTGATACATCTGGCATGTTGAGGGCTAATTTGAATATGTTATTTTTCTTAGGGGGCATTGCTCCAGGACCCTCCTGGGCCAGGTAAAAAGCTCAAGGTGTCTGAGCTGGGCAGCTCTGAGGCTCCCTCCAACAGGACCATACTGCTCCTACCTACAGGTAGTTAGTCCTGGAATACACAATAGCCACGGCCTGACATTAAACGTATGTACAGTGCATTCGGAAAGAATTCAGACCCCTTGACCTTTTCCACATTTTGTTACGTTACAGCCTTAATCTAAAATGGATGAAATAAAATAAAAATACTCCGCAATCTACACACAATACCCCATAGTGACAAAGCAAAAACAGGTTTTTAGAAATGTTTGCAGAAACAGAAATACCTTATTTACACAAGTATTCAGACCCTTTACTTTGAGACTCGAAATTGAGCTCAGGTACATCCTGTTTCCATTGATCATCCTTGAGATGTTTCTACAACTTGAATGGAGTCCACCTATGGTAAATTCCATTGATTTAACATGATTTGGCAAGGCACACACCTGTCTATATAAGGTCCCACAGTTGACAGTGCATGTCAAAGCAAAAACCAAGCCATGAGATCGAAGCAATTGTCCATAGAGCTCCAAGACAGGATTGTGTCGAGGCAAAGATCTGGGGAAAGGTACCAAAACATTTCTGCAGCATTGAAATTCCTCAAGAACACAGTGGCCTCATCATTCTTAAATGGAAGTAGTTTGGAACGACCAAGACTCTTCCTAGAGCTGGCAGTCCGCCCAAACTGAGCAATCTGGGCAGAAGGGCCTTGGTCAGGGAAGTGATGAAGAACCCGATGGTCACTTCCAGAAGGACAACCATCTTTGCAGCACTCTACCGATCAGGCCTTTATGGTAGTGTGGCCAGACGGGACCCACTCCTCAGTAAAAGACACATGACAGCCAGCTTGGAATTTGCCACCTTCAGGACTCCGACGATGAGAAATAAGATTCTCTGGTCTGATGAAACCAAGATTGAGCTCTTTGGCCTGAATGCCAAGCGTCACGTCTGGAGTAAACCTGGCAACATTCCCTACGGTGAAGCATGGTGGTGGCAGCATCATGCTGTGGGGATGTTTTTCAGCGGCAGGGACTGGGAGACTCATCAGGATTGAGAGGAAGATGAACGGAGCAAAGTACAGAGAGGTCTTTGAAGAAAACCTGCTCCAGAGCGCTCAGGACCTCAGACTTGGGCGAAGGTTCACCTTCCAGCAGGACAAAGACCCTAAGCACACCGCCAAGACAGCACAGGAGTGGCTTCTGGGACAAGTCTCTGAATGTCTTTGAGTGGCCCAGCCAGAGTCTAGACTTGAACCCGATCGAATATCTCTGGAGAGACTTGACAATAGCTGTGCAGCATCGCTCCCCATCCAACCTGACAGAGCTTGAGAGGATCTGCCGAGAAGAATGGAAAAAACTCTGTAATCGCTGCCAAAGGTGCTTCAACCAAGTACTGAGTAAAGGGTCTGAATACTTATGTAAATGTGATATTTCAGTTTTTTTTTTTTTATTAGCCCCAAAAAATATCTTTGAAATGTTTTTGCTTTGTCATTATGGGGTATTGTGTGTGTATATTGAGGGGGGGAAACGATTTAATCAATTTTAGAATGCGTCTGTTACCTAACAAAATGTGGAAAAAGTTAAGGTTTGAATTCTTTCTGAAGGCACTGTATGTTTTACATATAATTTACATGAAACAATGACACTAGTGTCCCTTATATTCTCTTGTTTCTCTTAGACCTGGCAAGCTGCCTGCTTGGCATCTCCTCGGAGGGCAGCGGCTCACCCTTCACCCTTCCACAGCTGACCCGGTATGACTGTGAGGTTAATGCCCCCGTGGTGGGTCGCCAGCACCTGCTGCAGGGCGAGGATCTGCTGTGTGCCCTGGACCAAGTCAACTGAGTCAACGCTTAGCCTGCCCCCTGCTGGACCAGACTAGACACTACAACTTCTCACTCCCTGTTCCCACCCACTGCCACTTTATTTGTCTCTGTGTGAGTTTGATATTATGCTTTGGCTGCCGTCTGCATCCACCAAGTGATCTCTGCAGCGTTCCACCTTGATGAACGTCATACAGAGTTGGTGTAAGGGATGTGGTAGTGTTAGCAGGTAGAGGCACGTAATTGTTTCTTTCTCGGGAGTCTAACAGCACACACATGGCACCTCCATGGATGGCTCTGTTGCCTGGTCTCCATGGAAACCGGCGGCGCTACTGCCAGCAGTGTATTGTAAGCTTTAATCGCACAGTTTATATTAAAAAAATAAAAAATAATTCCGATTACCAGCAATATATATATATATATTACGGCTTTTTAAGTCGTTCTAATAGAATTTCAACCATTTTATTGAACTTTTCCCTCTGTATTCTTATGTCGTGTACAACGATAATATATGGTCCAGAAGGCTGAGTTCATTGTTT
Organism: Oncorhynchus clarkii lewisi; assembly: GCF_045791955.1. NCBI lineage: Eukaryota > Metazoa > Chordata > Actinopteri > Salmoniformes > Salmonidae > Oncorhynchus > Oncorhynchus clarkii. Next base: position 22,260,624 of record NC_092171.1, read on the forward strand.
CATTGGATGTTATATCCCCATTACTGGTTACCAGTATTTTAGGCATAAGTGTGTGTTTGTTACTGTGCATTGACCAGGGGAACTTTCCGAGATGTCTTAAAGCCTTGTCATGAGTAATAAAATACATGTGGAAAGGTATAATTGGAACTAAATCCAGTGTTTGTTTTTAACAATGGAGGATTCGTCACTCAGCTTGATCATGTATTTCATATTTTTAGTAGAGACTCAAACACTTCATTTAGAATTTAGTGACGTGTGTCATATGATCATCATTTTACCAGTATAGTTATCTTATCATTAGTAGCAAGCAAGTGTTATGCTATGTTTTCTCTCTTTTTTGTCTGTTTTATGGCATTGGTCCACATACTGTAGTGTTGTCATGCTTCCTGTTGCTGTGTAAAATAAAACTGAATTATTATTTTTTTGCCTTGTTTAAAACATATATACACTGCTCAAAAAAATAAAGGGAACACTAAAATAACACATCCTAGATCTGAATGAAATATTCGTATTAAATACTTTTTTCTTTACATAGTTGAATGTGCTGACAACAAAATCACGCAAAAAGTATCAATGGAAATCAAATTTATCAACCCATGGAGGTCTGGATTTGGAGTCACACAAAATTAAAGTGGAAAACCACACTTCAGGCTAATCCAACTTTGATGTAATGTCCTTAAAACAAGTCAAAATGAGGCTCAGTAGTGTGTGTGGCCTCCACGTGCCTGTATGACCTCCCTACAACGCCTGGGCATGCTCCTGATGAGGTGGCGGATGGTCTCCTGGGGGATCTCCTCCCAGACCTGGACTAAAGCATCCGCCAACTTCTGGACAGTCTGTGGTGCAACAGACTGTTGGTGGATGGAGCGAGACAAGATGTCCCAGATGTGCTCAATTGGATTCAGGTCTGAGGAACGGGCGGGCCAGTCCATAGCATCAATGCCTTCCTCTTGCAGGAGCTGCTGACACACTCCAGCCACATGAGGTCTAGCATTGTCTTGCATTAGGAGGAACCCAGGGCCAACCGCACCAGCATATGGTCTCACAAGGGGTCTGAGGATCTCATCTCGGTACCTAATGGCAGTCAGGCTACCTCTGGCGAGCACATGGACGGCTGTGCGGCCCCCCAAAGAATTGCCACCCCACACCATGACAGACCCACTGCCAAATCGGTCATACTGGAGGATGTTGCAGGCAGCAGAACGTTCTCCACGGCGTCTCCAGACTGTCACGTCTGTCACATGTGCTCAGTGTGAACCTGCTTTCATCTGTGAAGAGCACAGGGCGCCAGTGGCGAATTTGCCAATCTTGGTGTTCTCTGGCAAATGCCAAACGTCCTGCACGGTGTTGGGCTGTACGCACAACCCCCACCTGTGAACGTTGGGCCCTCATACCACCCGTTTGAGCAGACACATGCACATTGGTGGCCTGCTGGAGTTCATTTTGCAGGGCTCTGGCAGTGCACCTCCTGCTCCTCCTTGCACAAAGGCGGAGGTAGCGGTCCTGCTGCTGGGTTGTTGCCCTCCTACGGCCTCCTCCACGTCTCCTGATGTACTGGCCTGTCTCCTGGTAGCGCCTCCATGCTCTGGACACTACGCTGACAGACACAGCAAACCTTGCCACAGCTCGCATTGATGTCCCATCCTGGATGAGCTTCACTACTTGAGCCACTTGTGTGGGTTTAGACTCCATCTCATGCTACCACTAGTGTGAAAGCACCGCCAGCATTCAAAAGTGACCAAAACATCAGCCAGGAAGCATAGGAACTGAGAAGTGGTCTGTGGTTATCACCTGCTGAACCACTCCTTTATTGGGGGTGTCTTGCTAATTGCCTATAATTTCCACCTGTTGTCTATTCCATTTGCACAACAGCATGTGAAATTTATTGTCAATCAGTGTTGCTTCCTAAGTGGACAGCTTGATTTCACAGAAGTGTGAATGACTTGGAGTTACATTGTGTTGTTTACGTGTTCCCTTTTTTTTTGAGCAGTGTATATTCTGTGTCATGTCATGGAATATTGTGGTATCAATATAAACATGAATTCTTCACTCCAACAGAAGAATCCTGCAGTCAAATTAAAATTAGATACACATTAGATAACAAGGACAAAACTCTATTTGATTGGTACATACACAAATGTTGACACGTTTTCTGTAAGTCTTCACAAGGTTTTCACACACTGTTGCTGGTATTTTGGCCCATTCCTCCATGCAGATCTCCTCTAGAGCAGTGATGTTTTTGGGCTGTTGCTGGGCAACACGGACTTTCAACTCCCTCCAAAGATTTTCTATGGGGTTGAGATCTGGAGACTGGCTAGGCCACTCCAGGACCTGGAAATGATTATTACGAAGCCACTCCTTCGTTGCCCGGGCGGTGTGTTTGGGATCATTGTCATGCTGAAAGACCCAGCCACGTTTCATCTTCAATGCCCTTGCTGATGGAAGGAGGTTTTCACTCAAAATCTCACGATACGTGGTCCCATTCATTCTTTCCTTTACACGGATCAGTCTTCCTGGTCCCTTTGCAGAAAAACAGCCCCAAAGCATGATGTTTCCACCCCCATGCTTCACAGTAGGTATGGCGTTCTTTGGATGCAACTCAGCATTCTTTGTCCTCCAAACACGACGAGTTGAGTTTTTACCAAAACGTTCTATTTTGGTTTCTTCTGACCATATGACATTCTCCCAATCTTCTTCTGGGATCATCCAAATGCTCTCTAGCAATCTTCAGACGGGCCTGGACATGTTCTGGCTTAAGCAGTCCCTGGCGGCGTAGTGTGTTACTGATGGTAGGCTTTGTTACTTTGGTCACAGCTCTCTGCAGGTCATTCACTAGGTCCCCTCGTGTGGTTCTGGGATTTTTGCTCACCGTTCTTGTGATCATTTTGACCCCACGGGGTGAGATCTTGCGTGGAGCCCCAGATCGAGGGAGATTATCAGTGGTCTTGTATGTCTTCCATTTCCTAATAATTGCTCCCACAGTTGATTTCTTCAAACCAAGCTGCTTACCTATTGCAGATTCAGTCTTCCCAACCTGGTGCAGGTCTACAATTTTGTTTCTGGTGTCCTTTGACAGATCTTTGGTCTTGGCCAAAGTGGAGTTTGGAGTGTGACTGTTTGAGGTTGTGGACAGGTGTCTTTTATACTGATAACAAGTTCAAACAGGTGCCATTAATACAGGTAACGAGTGGAGGACAGAGTAGCCTCTTAAAGGTCTGTGAGAGCCAGAAATCTTGCTTGTTTGTAGGTGACCAAATACTTATTTTCCACCATAATTTGCAAATAAATTCATTAAAAATCCTACAATGTGATTTTCTGGATTTTTTTCTTCTCATTTTGTCTGTCATAGTTGAAGTGTACCTATGATGAAAATTACAGGCCTCTCTCATCTTTTTAAGTGGGAGAACTTGCACAATTGGTGGCTGACTAAATACTTTTTTGCCCCACTGTACAGTGGCAAGAAAAAGTATGTGAACCATTTGGGATTACCTGGATTTGTGCATAAATTGGTCATCAAATTTGATATGATTTTCATCTAAGTCACAACAATAGACAAAAATAGTATGCTTAAATTAAAAACACATTATTGTAATTTTTTGTCTATATTGAATACATAATTTAAACATTCACAGTGTAGGTTGGAAAAAGTATGTGAACCCCTAGGCTAATGACTTCTCCAAAAGCTAAGCATTGCCTGATGTGAACCATGCCTCGAACAAAAGATATCTCAGAAGACCTAAGATTAAGAATTGTTTAAGCTGGAAAGAGTTACAAAAGTATCTCTAAAAGTCTTGATGTTCATCAGTCCACGGTAAAACAAATTGTCTATAAATGGAGAAAGTTCAGCACTGTTGCTACTCTCCCTAGGAATGGCCTTCCTGCAAAGATGGCTGCAAGAGCACAGTGCAGAATGCTCAGAGGTTAAGAAGAATCCTAGAGTGTCAGCCAAAGACTTACAGAAATCTCTGGAACATGCTAACATCTCTGTTGACGAGTCTACAATATGTAAAACACTAAACCAGAATGGTGTTCATGGGAAGACACCACGGAAGAAGCCACTGCTGTGCCTAAAAAACATTGCTGCACGTCTGACGTTTGCAAAAGTGCACCTGGTGTTCCACAGCCCTACTGGCAGAATATTCTGTGGAACAGATGAAACTACAGTTGAGTTGTTTGGAAGGAACACACAACACTGTGTGGAGAAAAAAAGGCACAGCACACCAACATCAAAACCTCATCACAACTGTAAAGTATGTTGGAGGGAGCATCATGGTTTGGGGCTGCTTTGCTGCCTCAGGGCCTGGACAGGACATTTTGCAGGAAAATGTTAGGCTGTCTGTCCGCCAATTGAAGCTCAACAGAAGTTGGGTGACGCAACAGGACAACGTCCCAAAACACAGACGTAAATCAACAACAGAAGAAAATACACCTTCTGGAGTGGCCCAGTCAGAGTCCTGACCTCAACCCGATTTGAGATGCTGTGGCATGACCTCAAGAGAACGGTTCACACCAGACATCCCAAGAATACAAAACTGTTTCATTTCAGCAATAAAGAGGAATGGTCCAAAATTCCTCCTGACCATTGTGCATTTCTGATCGGCAACTACAGAAAAATGTTTGGTTGAGGTTACTGCTGCCAAAGAAGGGTCAACCAGTTATTAAATCCAAGGGTTCACATACCTTTTCCACCCTGCACTGTGAATATTTACACGGTGTGGTCAATAAAGACATGAAAATGTATAATTGTTTGTGTTATTAGTTTAAGCAGACTGTTTGTCTATTGTTGTGACAGATGAAGATGAAGAACAGATCACATTTTATGACCAATTTATGCAGAAATCCTGGTATTTTCAAAGGGTTCACATACTTTTTCTTGCCACTGTAATTAATATGCATGTCAGTCTCTCTTGGCTAAGAAACATACACAGACACTATAAGAAACATACACAGACACTTATTACACCAGGAGTCCCCAAACAAATTCAAGAAAGTGTACAGTATTATAAAGAGACATCATTGCATGGAACTCCCATCTCATATTGCGCAAATGAAAAGCAAACCTGGTTTCAAAAAACAGATAAAGCAACACCTCACAGCACAACGCCTCTTCCCTATTTGACCTAGATAGTTTGTGTGTATTGATATGTAGGCTATATGTGCCTTTAAATTTGATTTTGGATGTAGTTCTGTCCTTGAGCTGTTCTTGTCTATTAATATTCTGTATTATGTTATGCTTCATGTTTTGAGTGGACCCCATGAAGAGTAGCTGCTGGTTTCGCAACAGCTAATGGGGATCCTAATAAAATAACCAAAATACAAAATTCCCATGTTTATACACAGGACAAAGGGTACCATGCAGTACTGTTATTACTACTTTGTGGCATAAAGAGTATAAGGACACATTTCATGTCCTTGGTCTCAGCACTCCATTCCAATGGTAACTGTTGAAACTGTCACTAACTGAAAACATTTTAAATGTTTATATTGTCATCTTGTTCTGTTCTAAATTCATTTGTTTTCATATATGTATGGAATATGAGACATATTTACTATATTTTATTCCAACAGATAAAAATGTAATATGAAAGGACTAGTTTCTGTGACCTGCACAATGTTCATGTATTTATTTGAACTCATACAGTGACAAGGAATATAATTTTAATTTAGCATTAGAAACATGCAACTACTCAATGTATGCTCTAAGTGGCCAAGGTCTACGCGTCTAGAAGCTGGTGAGAGTGGAGGCAGGTGGCTTCTCGGTGAGTTATTTTTTTCTGTGTGTTTCCTATTAACCTTGCAAAAATAATGTAATAACGGTTTTACCCTATTAGGTGACCGGAGCTGTCCACTGAAAACTTGGCTTCTCACTCCCTTTGTCGATCCCTGAACAGCACAGGAAATGCGCTACAATCTGGCGCATGGCAGAACAAGGTCGGTTGTGGAGCGCACCATAACTTAATAGAAATACAAAAGTTTAATTTAAAATGGGTTAACTTAAAGCAACATATACCAACATTTTATTGAAATTGCACACCCAAAAGGTTTTGGCCAAATAGCTGAAAACAGTTCATTTCAGTTACAGAGATGTCACCTTGAAACTTGTTAATTTTGAAGCAATGCTAGTGTAAACAAATGGAATCCTATCATTTCCACTGGCATTGCAACAAAATGCGAACATATTTCAAGGGGACTTCTCATTAACTGAAGTGCAAGTGTATTTGACAAGAACGTTGGGCATGATATTGAAATGGATGAGAAGATTAGAATGGACCACCAAGAGCCTCCTAACCCACCATCTAATGGAGCACCTGCCCCGGGTGATGCAGTGAGGAGGCGGCAGCTCATACAGAGATTGGTGGTAAGAAACAGAATGCTAGACAAAGCATAGGTTTTTTATTCACGTTGTGGGAAAAGTTCAACAATTGCATTATGTAAATTAATCAAACCCCTTCATATTCTTCTGAGTTCCGTCACAATCTGCCCAACCCGTTCTGGTTTTGCAGGACTGAGGTGGTCAGCATGCGAAATGTGGATGCAGACATGGATGGACCATCGACACCTGTAGCCAAACCTGGACAGCATTCCTGGCACCTGCTGATTTGGGAACCTCATGCACTTTATCCCTGTGTGGAGGGTGCACGGGCTGCAACGCAGCTTCCGTTCACCTGGCGCACGGGCTGCAGAGCAGCTTCCCCCATTCCTATGTGAATAACATAATCTAATAAAATCCTGTGCATGTCTTGTATATTAAGTACTGACAACCAAGTTTCACATTCTCTTAATTACTTACCGAGATCAAGTGATGCAGACGTGGGGGTTTCGCGCGCCGACTTTATCGTTTCCAATGTTACTGCTAAACGATGTAGAAGTTAGGATTAAACCCCCCCAACTTTTCAGTATGCAAATCCAAAGTTTCATCAGATGTCCAGTTGGCTGGTCTCAGACGATCCTGCAGGTGAAGAAGCCTGATGTGGAGGTCCTGGGCCGGCATGGTTACATATGGTCTGCGGTTTGCAAGGTCTGGATGTAATGCCAAATTCTCTAAAACAACATTGGAGGCAGCTTATGGTAGAAAAATTAGCATTCAATTCTCTGGCAACAGCTCTGATGGACATCCCTGCAGTCAGCATGCTAATTCCACACTCCCTCAAAACTTCAGACATCAGTGGCATTGTGTTGTGTGACAAAACTGCACATTTTAAAGTGACCTTTTGTTGTCCCCAGCACAAGGTGCACCTCTGTAATGATTATGCTGTTTAATCAGCTTCTTGATATGCCACACGTGTCAGTGGATGGATTATCTTGGCAAAGGAGAAATGCTCACTGACAGGGATGTACAAATTTGAGAGAAATACACTTTTTGTACGTCTGCAAAATTTTTGGGACCTTTTATTTCAGCTCATGAAACCAACACTTGTTGGTTTATATTTTTGTTCAGTGTACATGATTCCCTGAGAAGACTTCTCTATGAGTGAGTGGCTGCAGTCATATCATGTGTTGAATGTATGAGACTACATTAATTGTATTTTGTTCCCCTATGGCACCATCATCCACCATACATGCTATGTAAAGACCACTCTGTTTCCTTAGTGCGCTATTCAAACTTGAGATAAGTAGACCTTTATCCAATCTGTACTGGAAGTTCCGCGTTACAGTGTGATTGAAATTTAAAGGTAATGTTTTTTGACTGAAGTCCATGTTTAGTGCTCAACTCAATACGTATCGCTGAAGTTCAACATTATAGCATGATTGAAATTTTAAGGTATTTTCCAATTGAGCCGACATATGCAGCAATTATTGTGAATGCAGTTTCCACACACGCGGGAACATTGTCTACACATTTCAATCGCGCTATAGTGCCAAACTTTAGCGATATGGCTTGAATCGAGTCTAGTTTACTTATCTTCCTCTACTTATCTCCAGTCTGAATCCAGCCCTTAGTGCCCTGTGTGGGCCCAGGCAGCCACCTGCTGTTTGTACAGAGTTAATGTAAGATGTTCCAGCCGTTGGATCTTGGTGAAGATGTGTGTTAAGAGAGTGAAGATGATTAAAATGAACTTTTCAGACTAACATGTTTCTGCCTGAAGACAATGGAGCAAACAAATGAAAAGATGCCTTGTAACATTTTGAGTTTTAGGAGACCTATTATTTTCTCTTTGTTTGTTATTTAATGAACACCCTTGAAACAGAGCTAATACAATTGTGTCTGATCTGTGTAAATGTCTGGACCAAACCCCCCAGTCTGCCACAATGTATTAACGATGTCAATACCGTCTCAGCAATTCACCAATATCCCTCAAGTAAAGTGAAATCCAAATGTTATTTTTTATTTTGAACCTTAAACTACTTGTAATTGGAAATGCATGATCTCTGAGGTACTTGACCTCTAATATTGTCATGTGTCAGAGAGGATGCAGAGAGAGAATGATCTATCTTTATTAAATCATGTTTATTTTTGACATTTATTATAACCTATATCTTCAACATAAAAAAGTGGAAAAACCTGTTACTGTATTTTTGTGAGCATTTAACAATAATATGGTTATCTTTTTAATTGATTCTTCAAAGGAATTATTGAACCACTATGTGTATAACATACTCTCAGTAAAGCATAAGATCACAACATGAAAGTTACATGTAGCATTTCTAAATCAAGTGAAATAGCCTTTAGCATTTCTAAATTAACTGGGTGTCATGTTTTTGTTTTCTATCAATGCCCAATTGCAATATGTAAGCGATGTCTTTAATCAATTAATATATATTTCTATTTTGCACAGAAGCTTTGATGCCATGTCCAGCACCTCTGATTCGTTCTCATACTTGAACATCTGATTGGGAATGTGTGGTGATGGGTGGTAGTTTGGGTATTGAGTGGTCTTGGGGTCGACTCCCAGCTGTTTCAGTTTGCTCACAATGTTGGGTAGAGTGTCTAACTGGGGGCTGTAGCGAGACACCCGCTCAGCTAGGCTGGAGATGGAGCTGTCTTTGCAATGATTTCCATGTCTTTTGTACTCTGCTGCCACCAGAGCCTTCTCCACAGCCTGATGTACCTTGAACAGAGTCCACTCTGTGGTCTTGCCTCCTGTGTCGTTGTCAGCAGCGGCTAGGTCACACTGTGCTTGTCTCAGCCAGCGCTCAGCCTCTGCTCGGTTGGGTTGTGGTACATTTCCATGATGTGTCCAGAAGTTGTATCTAGTATTGTGTCCCCTGTAGAACCTCTCTCTCCCACACTGGTGGCGATGAGCTTCTTGGTTCCACTGGTTGTAGAAGTTTCTGAAATTTGTGTTCCACTGCTGTGAGGATGGGTTCCCCGTCCTGTGTGAGGATGGTTTCCCCGTCCTGCCGTTTTCAAGATCCTCAATTCTGTTTTTCAGATACTTGAATGCCTCCGTGGCTAGCTGTTGGCAGTCTGGGTTTTTGTCAGGGTGCCACCTCAGGTAGAGGCGTCTGATGGCCTTGAACCGCTCCTCTGCAGACAGAATCCAAATCTCTGCCAGACATTTGTCTATTTCTTTTTTGGCTTCTTCCAGAGACTGTGGTGAGGTCTTTGTGGATGAAGACCGCTGCACAGATTCTCCCAGTTGTACCAGTTCCATGCACGTTGCTCCAGTGGAAGAGTATGAGAAAGGCTTCTTTTCCCGTTTAAATTGGTAGAGATCAAGGGCACTGACTTCTATGACTTCATCTTTCCCAATCTGTATTTTGTATCTGTAGGGACTCTGTCCTGATTGGCCAGATGGCACACACATCTGTTCCACTATAACTGCATAGCAACAATGCTCCTCCTCTGCCGTATTCTTAAAGCCAACATATTCCCCAGATTCATAGTTGTTGAGGAAGCTCATGTCCAGGGCATCATGCCACTCTTCAGGAACAGGACTTCCTGGTTCTGGTGGCCCTTTCATGGAGTCCTCAGTATCAGCACTGTCATGGATTCCATTCTGTTCTAGAGTTGTCTTGACGTCCTTCATGCTATCACACGAAAGAAGGTGTCCTAGAACTAGCAGGAGATTTGAGCCAAGAATGTTATTAAGAAGGGCATTAATCTCTTTAGTCAGTCTCATGATGATCTCACTCTTCACTTTGTGGGCCTGGTCGTCATTGTGTTTCAGGTAGAAGGTACAACCTTGCTGGCCCTTTTTTACGTACACCTGTGTGACAGCAGTGGTGTCACTCAGTACCTCCTGGCCAAGTTGAAGCACTGTTTCAAGGCTGTTGCAGCAGGTGATCTCAATGCCGCCAAAGGTTTTCTGACACATGGTGGCAGCATCGCCTTGTGATATCTTGCCCTGACACTGCTCTCTGATGAGACATACTAGACCATGCATGAAGGGAGCTGAGGATAGGTGTGCCCCAAACCATCCGCTGAACTCGCAGCCCTCCCCGTACTCACACAGTTGCATGTTGGATTCCACCACATTCTCTACTGTAATCTGAGAGAGCATTTTGGGTTGTATCTCCAGGGGCAACAACTGCATCATTTTACAATGTTCATACATGTCGTTTTCTAAATGGCAATTGCTCAGTTTCTCCAGGAGTTTCAATTTGTCTTTAATGGCACCCTCCAATCTGCTAACCTTGAAGACTGTGTCATTGAAATACAGTGAGGCTGAAGGGTACAGTCTGCCATCGGTTGAAGGTAGATACAAGGTCTTGGGAATTTCTGAGGTCAACTGATTTTCTTGCAATTTGATGATCAGATGAAAAAGCTGCTCCACAGCTCGCTTGACAGTTTTCTCCTGATTTGGCTGAAGGGTCTGCTTGTCGGTGGAATCTGCATGGATTTCTTGTAGAACATTGCAGTACTGCTCTGCAGTAGGCTCGTCTTTGACGCCAATTTTCTTGAAGAATTCTGCAAACCTGACATCCTTTGGAGGAATGCAGTACAAGTACGGCCTGAACTCCATACAATGAAGCAGTATCAGAGCTGTTTGCTTGCTCTTTACAAGTGCAGAATCTTCCTCCACAAGCACCACAGGGAGATCAGTCAACGGCTTGGGGTCAAACTCTATTGTTTGTAGATAGGTGTAAGATGTCCGGAACACTTCAGCTCGTGTTCCAACCAAGTCAGCAGTTTGGCATGGTGACTGACAGATGTTTCTGAGGTTCTCTGTCACACGTTCAGAAGGGGGTTGGTCAACTGCACCTGCTTCTCTAATCATTTGAATATGCTTTTCATCGCAGTTTCCTACGTGCAGTATTGGCATGGATGTCCAAATTAGGCATGGGTGGAGGACATCTTTTTCAATCAGACAACCTCTGATTGAAACTACAGTCCTCTTTCCTGCAAATGACTGGTGGTAGTTGCACAACCTCTTTTGAATTTCCACAGGAAAAACAAACTTGATGTCAGCAATCGTTTTCAGAAAGTCTGGTGCTAGCTTTTTGACATCTCTTTTGAAAATAGTTTCAAACAATGTAGACGACATCAGTTTCAGCCCTTTGAGGCTGGCAGTGCCTTTGGCATCCAATTCAATTCGATGAGCAAATTCAATTATTTCCTCATCTGACACAGTGCACTTCATTCCAAGTTCTTTGAGCAGTTTCCTTGCTTGACTCTTGAAAATGATGTTCCCTCTATTATGAAATTCATTCCAGAAGCTTTCTGGCACAAATCTTTCTTGCGGCAGCATCACCTTGTACAACGTCTGATTCTCATCAAAGAAGTAGGAGGCCATCTGCAGATTCCTATGGATGTCCCGAATGAATTTCACATTTTTCATTATAGAGATGATTTTGTCATGGTGCTGCTGATAGTCCTGTTTGAGTTGTAGTGACAACAACAGCTGGACAGAATGGATCATTTGGTTGTTGTTTAGCTTGTGCAGGAAAGGCAGAATGAACTGGACATAGTACTCCAAATCACTTAATATCTTAATGCTCAGGTATTTTGACAAGCTATCATTTACAATGTTGTATTTCAGGAAAATGTTGTTGTCATCTGCCATGTACACATCTGGAAAGCGTTCCCTGAACTCTGTGTTGAGGATGTATACATTTCTGGGTCCATCAATACGCTGCCGTCCACCCTGTATGGTTTCAAATAGTGGCAATGACTTGAGCTTTCTCTGGTAGTCCTGTTTGTTTTTAGATGAGCATATCCCAGACTGTAGGACATTTTGAAGTTTATTCAACTCATCATCTGAAAGATGCTGAAATTCTGAATGTTCCAGCTGGTGGACTTGGTCTAACACAGCACTGCGGTCGCTTGTCCTCAAGAGCTCAGGGAGTAGATATTGATGCAGATGCCTGTTCACTTCGTGCAAGAATGTAAGGTCCAGTTTCATGAGACCAAGTTTCATGAGAATTAATATAATTTCATCTTTTGAAAACAGAATCACACTGGACATCTTCCTCATTGTTTGTAGAACATATTTGTTGTTTAGTCTTGGGCACACAACAGGCAACATAGGGCAGTCAGAGAACAGCTCCTTGATGGCTATCAGAGCCTGGTTACCATCTCCATTTGGTGAAGCTGTAGCACGTATGTGATAACTAAAGAATTCCCATAGTTCTTTCAGCCATGAGTGTATTATCTGGTTTGGTACATGTAGCCTACAGTGTGGATCGGTTTCACAGTTTTGAAGGAGGTGCAGAAGTATAGGTTTCAAATACTTTGCTGCGACTGGAATTGTCAATTCTTTAAGAAAGTTCCCATCTTGTAGAACCTGAAAATGTTTGGTGTTGGTTCTGACATCAGCAAAATCCTCATGATGTCCATGGAACATTCTGTAAAATGTTGACAGAAGCTTGGGAGAGTCAGGGTCAAACACTCTAAGAATCTGGTCTTGAGTGAGAAGCAGTGGAAGTCCAGTGACTGAACTGGAACTCTTCCTGTTAGCATCTTTTTTAAGTCTACTGTCTGAACTGGAACTGTCCTCACTAACTACATCATTTTTGATACAGTACTCCAAGAGAATGGAGCATCTCTCTTTGTCTCTGATCAAAGTCTGGCCAATGGGTAGAGGTAAATCCATTTCAGTGTGAGTTGGATCATTCAGTGGTTTCTTCCTCAGGTAGTTACCCACTGTCAAAGGACTGACTATTCTCACTTCAATCCCAGCCGATTTGAAGCTGGTCCATATTTCCACCATTTTTCTGGATGAAGGAACCAACTGCATTCCAAGATCATCTAAAATAGAAACAATAGATCTATTTTTGTTGCTCAAATGAGGTGCATCACTTGGTTCCGTCTTGCTCACACTAGACCACTCAACAGTGTACTCTGTTATTGACATGTGTTGAACTTGTCGAGTTGAGCCGTGTAGCACTGGAATAAGGTCAAGTTTTCTGTCATTGACTGACCTGTACACTTCATGAATCATTTCATGCCAATCTTGGCCAGTGTCTTTGGAGATGGTGGGGAAGAAACACAAGTATGAGCTATCAAGGACTGAATCAATATGTATGGAATTGACTTTCACTTTCTTTAGGTCACAACGGATGTAATTGAGAAGGTCAGCATACAATGGGGCAATGACATTCAATTTCAGGGACTCATTCCAATCTAGCTTCAGACTTTTTCCATCTTCTTTCCAGAAACCCCGTCTGGAGGAATCTACCTCAAAGTTCCCGTTGACATGGACTGGAAGTCCAGTTTTACCAGGCAAGGGCAGGGAGCAGAATGCTTGTCCAATGAAGTCATCCTGTTTAGGCAGAGAGCTTGTGCTGACAATTTTTCCTCTTTCTCTAGGCTGAGAGCTTACACATGCTGCCAAAGCTGCCTGGGGAACTCTGCCAGTCTGTCCTTCCATATCAGTGTTTACTTTAAAAGAGCCAAACTGCTCTGCAATGATCCACTGGCTTTGCCTTTTACCAGATGATGAAATCTTGACACTGTAAATGGCTTCCTGTGGTGTTTGTCCGTGGGACAGCAGCGACTGTTGTACGTGGTTTTGAAAAGAAACCCATTCTGCAATGCTCTTCTCATGTATACTTTTTTCAATCGAGAAAGTAGTCTTGAGCTTTCCTGTGCGTGGGTTGATTTCATGAAACTGGATTTTCCTGATGTTCTTCAAGAACATTATCAATCCCTCAGGGTCTTCACAGAGAGCTGAGGACAGTTCTGCCATATCTTCGACATTGACCCCATTGTCGGATATTTCTGAGGTTTTTGCCATGGCACCAGTCCTGATAGGCAACCTAAACATGGTGCCTTCTTTAAGAGAGAATTCTTTTGGGAGAAATGTATTGTAAACATCAATGAAGGTGTTCTTACATTCCTCTTCCCATAAGATTTTGACACCTGGTGATTCTCGTGATGCTTCAACATACTTCAGATTGGGATCAGATATGCAGAGCCATTTGTCACCGGTTAGGATCGAAGGACAGTCAGTCAGGTGGTAGACTGAGTTAAACCCAAGTCCATATTTTCCGGTTTTCCCTGGAATGTTGTGCTTTCCACCTTCTCCCAGCTGCTGAATACCGTACAGATCAGCAGGAGAAAACACCTGGTTGTTGTACACACACAGTGCCGGGCCCTGAAGTGGATTCCATCTCTGTCCAAATGTTTTCTCTGTGCTGTGCTGTCTTTTGTCCCAAACAAAGTGAATTTCTGTGGCCTCTGCATCATCAGCATTTTGGATGAGTTCTTTCAGGATGTCCTTCTTCGAGGGATAAGCTGAGATTATGTTTTTAATGCGAACTGTCAGTTTCTCACGTTGTCCAAACTCTTCAGCAAATGGTGAGAAGTTCTCCACTGAATGCTTTAGCAGTGTGTGATGTCTTGTTGTAATCACCCCAAAATGAAGTGCAACGGCACGAGATATTTTTGCATGGCACAAAGTGACATCTTCTGACACTTCCATCCAGGGGCTGTCATTGAAATACAGCTGGTTAGATGGCTGCAAAACACACATTTCATCAGGTATGAGACAGTCATCATGTTTTTCATCTTTGGCCTCATATAATCCCCTTTGGACTATTGTCAGACAAATTTCTAGATCATTATTGGAAAGTGGGCTGATGCCATAGGCTTGGCTGAGTTTCTTCAGTACACCATGAAACTGTTCTGATGTGAATTGTTTTTGGATGCATAGACATTTCCAGAGATTCTTGAAACTGGAGAAGGCAGTTGGAAGCACATGAAGATAAGGTTTAGCATCAAATTCCTCATTTTTAGCCACAGACTTTACATCCACAAACCTGTCTTCAACAAGGATAAAGGGGAATGAGTGTGCCCTCTCAAAAATGGCAGTCAATTCCTTCTCATCATACAGCCATCTGTTCAAAAAGCTGTAGCAATTATGGGCTGTGTTGAAGAGCGTCTGTTTGTCACATGTTTCCGAGTGCTTGGATGATTCTTGTAGCTGCTGAAGCACTGTCTCGAGTGATGGGCTTTCACAAACTCCCAGTATGCATAGCACTGCATCGTCACTGTGTATTTTCAGATTTAAAGAGTCTACCACAGACTGTGTCATGTCAACTAGATGGCGACATCTGTCACTGTAAATGTCAGTAGGCTTTTGAAGTCTGACTATTCCATCCTTCACTGCTCCACCCTTCCCTGCGTATGTAATAACTGGAGGACATGCTGGAATGAACACGGTGTTTCTCAGAGTCTCCCAGTGAGGCGAGGCTTCATCCTTTAGGGAGTCCCTCATCAGCTCCAGGATGCACTGGAGATGCTTGTATGCTTTGCCTTTGTCTTTTTGCCAGATTTTGTCAATGGTGTCTGCTCTTTCTGTGATGTCCTCCAAAGGGAGCTGGTCACTCAGCATCCCCAGTTCTGACAGACGTTGAATCCTTTTAGGGGAATGAAAGTCATTTTTGGTTCCACCGAGGAACCGTCCTTCCTCTTGCTCAAACAAGTGTGCCACTTTTCCAGAAGTATTCACAAGTTTTTTGATGTACTGAAGTTTTCCACTTTTCTTTGTAGGAATGCATGGGTAGCTCCTTAGTAGATTGTCAATGGCATCGTCCTTCAGGTCAATAGCATGCAACACAAGAGCATTCCTACTCTTCTGGTCCATATTGTTCAGGTTGTTGAATACCACTTCTTGGTAAAATGCTTCCCAGTCAAATGTTCTCTGCTGGAGAATCTCATCTAAACCGGTCTGTATGAAACTCTGTCTCACCCACAAAGGCAGAGGAACAACAAGATAAGATGTGTTTGAATTGCTTTTACACACCTTCATTGCAAGCTCTCCAACAGCTTTGTCCTCTTGAATATTTGGGTGCAGAAATCTGGCTTTGTCCATTGAGCACCAGTTTTCCCCATCACTGAAGAGCTTCAGAGGTTTGCCAGAGAAGTGCTGACTGACGACCAAGTAAAATGTATCAACCAAGGGTTTGAAGGGTTTGTTCACGTTCTCTCCATTAGGCCAAAAGGTATAGTACTGATAACATTGAAGGGTTCCATTTCTTGACATGTTCTTCAACACTAGCAGTGTACTGACATATGCGGTTGTAACAGCATCCTGAAGGAGAGCTCTATTCCAGTCGTATTTCACACCACTCTCCCACAGACCTCTCCGATTAGAGGTCACAGCAAAGGATCCGTTCAGGTTCACTGGGAGCCCTGTGGCAACAGAGAGAGGGAGGAAGCAGAACGCCTGGCCAACCAGGTTGGTTTCTCCAGGGACCCATTTCCCTGTCTTTGGTTCTTTGTTTAAAGGTACAGCAACACCTCCGATTGGCAAGGAGAGCTTATTATCTCTCTGGACCATTTGTAAAGAATTCTTTGTCCCAAAGCAATTGTATAGGAGCCAGAACTGGACATCAGATCCATCACAATGTTGTTGCGTTAGTTCAGCTATGTTGGCTTTATGGCAGTCAATGACCTCTTGGCATTTCACATCACGCTTCATCAGACATTTCAGAGCATCATTCTGTAATATTCCTAGAAGAGTGTCCTCTGGAATCTTGATTGTGCTCACAACCTTTCTGGTGGCAGTGAAAATATTCTCTATCTGGTCGTCTTGAGGAGGAGTGGAAGCATCAACCGGAAGGTTTTGAAGAGATACCGTGTTGATGTTCTTCAGAAAGAGGAGGTGAGTTTGTGAGTTGTTTGTCAGGTCCTGTTGAAATGTCACTATGTCATCTCTGTCATACACATTTCTGCTGATTTCTGACTTGACAGCCTCCTCTTGTGTTCTGAAAGGTAGTTTAATGAGCGTGCCCGGGTAGAATTTCTGAGTGCTGTCTCTTGAAAGATTGCAATTAAAAATCCGCTCATATGGTCTGAATTGACCAGGAAACCTGTGCAGAAGCTGCTCCCGAGACAAGTTGAGCTTGATACCAGGAGTTGCTTTGGTTTGTATGTGCTTTTGCAGGTGTGTAACATTTGGATCAAGTATCAGAAGCTTGTTGCCACTGAGGATTGAGGGAATATCAGTCACATGGTACACCGCATTAAATCCAAGTCCAAATTTCCCTATTTTTTCCACCTGGTTCTCCTTTGAGGCAGATCCGAGTTTGACAATGTTTTCCCAGTCATCCTCTGTGAACAGCCCGTTATTGAAGGCCCAGAGACACGGTCCCTGACAGAGAACCATGCCTTGGTCTATGAGGCTGTCAGCAGGGTCTTTGTGGTTCCTGAAATCCACCATGAACTTACAGGTGTTTGCCCCAGCATCTTCTGCATTCTGAATTAGCTCTTTGAAGATGTCATTTTCTTCGTCATACTCCTTCAGAATGTTCTTAATCCTCAGAGTTATGGGCTCCGACTGCCCACACTGTTCTATTCCAATGAACTCTGGGCGCAGGATCCGGGTGCTGAGGAAAGGGATGTTCAGCCACTGTGCCGTCGCCGGTGGAATCTCCTCGTGGATGACATGAATCTCATCCTGGTCATTCTGTAGATCCTCCAGACCATCCCTGCTTATATCACAAAACACTGTCTTTGACAATGGTTGCAGGGTAAATCTCTGACTCCCTGCCATGACCGGCACAGGGATATTGTCCCTGACTCTCTTCTTCTCTCTCCACATCCAGTTCAGAATGGCTATTGACACTTTCAGCTCTGAGGATTTTCCAAAAGATTGGGGCCTTTTTTCAATGGTCTGTTTGATGTCATGAAGGATGTCCTCTATTTCTTTCTCTGAGAGTGATGTCTTCACTCCAAACTCTGTCAGCAACTTTTTGTATGGAAGAAATTCGTCTAGCACCTTCTCAATGTACGAGCTCAGATCCAAATCAGGTGGGTAGTCCAAGACTACATCGTGAGGAAAAACAAAATGATTGTGTATCCACAGCCAAGGTATGACTCTTTTGTTCATCACTTCCCTGACCTCACAGATGTGATCTTGCATGTATTTGTAAATGCTATGCAGCTTGGTTTTAAACTGCACGTCTTTATCTGGATCGGTCATTGCCTTGGCCACAGCTGCCAATGCTGACAGATTCTCCACAACCTTCTCAGCAGGAGGTAGGCGTAGCAGACCAAGTTTTCTGCTTACTTTCTGACTAAAGTCTCCTGTAAGAGGCATGACATGCCCTACAATGCCATTGTACTCTGAATGTCGTATCTCCTCTAGCTTGTAGAAACCTTTCCCGCTAGTATTTTCTTTCGTGATGTAAGGATTCTCACAAGGGACCCACTGCAGCTGTGATAAGTGCTGCAGCTGCTGATGTGAGAATTGGGAAAGCAGGTCATTGCCATTCAATAGTCTTTGAAGTGCTTCTGCTTTTTTGAAAGCCTTTTGTGAATGAACATGTGATTTATTAATATGGGTGCCAACATGCAACACGTTGTCTGCTGAGACATCAGTTTCCTTTGTCTGCAATCCAAGACGTATTAAGCTGTCAAGCTTCTCTGGAGTATTTGTGAACACTGCTGGAGGAAAGAATTCTCTTTCAAAAAGAACTTTGAAGACTTCATTGTTTGGATCAAAAATACTGGAGGTCTTCTTCAGCTCTCCATCTATTTCGATAAAGCTCAAATCTTGGCATTTTTTGTACAAGGTCCCATTCTGTGAGAAGAGGATACTACCATGCTGTAATATCCAGGTCATAATTCCCTCTCTCTCTTGTTTCTTGAAATACTTCTTCTCAACTCCATCAATCAAATGAACGGCCACCTGAGCAGTATTCAAGAGATCAATCTTGAGCAACAATAGGAGCCTGCGATCAGCCTCAGTTGCACACCGGACAATGGAATCCGGCATTGGGAGCTCTGTGGGGAGAGCTGGGGTGGAACCCAAAACCACTGCCTGCTTGTATTGGGTGGGAACATATTCTCCGGCCATTGATTGGAAGAGAGGCATCTTTGAGAGCAGGTCTCTCTCATGGACTGTGAGAGAATCCAGAGTAGAGAGGTAGGCTTTGAGTTCCTCTTTCTCATGGTAAGGAGCAGACCTGATTCCACTGATGACCTGACTAGCAGCTAAGTTCATGAACACCTGTAGAGTGTTCTGTGGCGATGGTGGTAGTACGTACGAGTCAAGATCTTGGTGTTTCAGGCATTTGTCTCTGTTAACGACTGTTCCCCCAACCCTCTTCATGACTTCCTTTATTTTGTCTGGTAAGATGGATTGCATGCTTTTCTGAAAAATCATGGTTGGATTCTGTTGTAGTCTTGCAAGTATGACAGAATGGCTAGTATCGTGTAGTGGTTCGATGGGTATCAGTGGCATGCCTTCAAAACGTCTCAGATCTATGCAGTGAGTGTTGAGACATTTCCAGAACTCTCTGAGCCATTTCAATGGTGGGTGCTGAGCACTCCCTACCTCCCAGGTGACATGACCTGTCTGTTTCCAGTCCTTTGGGAGAGTCTTCTTGGCAAATGTAGCCACAACTTCCACATCTACATTGAATAGTTTGAATATATCTAAAAAGATGGAGATATGAAAATAATAGCCATGTGACAAACATGCAGGTATTTGCAATTCTACATGATATCCAAAACCTTTCATTGTTAAATATAATTGTACAATGTATTCTCTTACTTGTTGCAGCTAGTTGCTTCAAATGTTGGATGCTAGTGGTGCTGAGATCATCAGGCAGAAACAGGTCTTTGCAACCTGGCAGCAATACTCTGTATGAAGAGAATACTTACTTGTAAATTATTAATGGAGAAAGGGAATGGATGAAAAATATGAAAAATACTATAATGTATACAGGGATGGAATTTAAGGATTTTTCGCATGGGCCAGCCGGGATAGAAGACTACAATGTCTAATAGCCCAGACGGAGAGCGAAGGGTCCAAAATCTATGCCGTGTGATATTTAAGAAGACACATTTCTGGCATATTTTCTACTAGCCCTGTCTAGCTTTATTTCCATACCTGACTAAGACAATTAAGAACTTACCTTGGAAATGTGTCATTGTCAATGAGAGTGATGTCCTTCTCTTCATTTGTGAATGTCTTGAAAGTCCCGTCACTGAGAGGCAGCATCTTCAGACCCCTGAGGTCGTGGTAATTCTCATCAGTCAAGATGTACTGCAGCAGAGACAGTTTGTCATTGTTGGAGAGATTAGACACAACACCTCTGTGGAGAACACCCCTTACAAGAGCTGGAGTCACCCATTTCAGTGTGTCCGGGTCTGGGAAGGCCAGCTGGACAGCTCTGGAGACATGATCTGGGAAGGTGACAAGTTTTTCTCCACCTGCAATCAAGGCCCTGGTCACGGCAGCCATCATTTCAGGCGGCATGGTGTCGTCGGATGGGCACACAGCCACGGCGGGAGAAACAAACTGTCTTTCGTCTTCAGCTAGAGAGAAGATGGCAGTATTCTGTTTGAGTAGACGTTGTAGAATGTCTTCAGCAATTCCATGCCACTTGTCTTTGTGTTTGGTCTGACTGAGGTCTGGCCAGATGTTGTACACATATGAGACGGGGAGTGTGGAGCTCTTGGCTAGGTTGGTGGCATCCTGCAGCATCAGGAGGTATGTGTGAGGGAGGACCTCCTTCACCAGCAGCTCATTCCACTTCGCAGCTTCATCATACTTCTGGTCTTCCTCCTGCCATTTGATGTGTCTCCTGTTGTCAGTGAGGCCAAAGCAGGCGTTCACATGGACCGGGTAGCCAGTCTTGTTTGAGTCATTGTTTGGGAGGGGCAGGAAGACACTCAGTCTGCCATCAGTCAGGACACTCGCCTGGCTACACTGGAATGCCAAGTCAACTTGAGGGCGGAAACTCAGCTTCTTGGCCAGTAAATCTAGCTCTGGAACATTTCCCTCTTTCATGCAGCATGCTGTCACAAGCCACTTGGTTTTTGTCTGCTTCTTGCCTTCGGAAGTAGAGGTGATGGTTTTGAAGCAGGTTGATCCATCAATGTTTGACTCGTTCCTTGTCTTCAGACTCAGATCAACTGTGGGACTTGAGGTCACTGTAAGCCGGACATTAACAAACCCTTTGGTGTTGATGTGCTGCAGGGAGACTGATGACACATTCCTCAGGAACAGAGTGCTTATGTCTGCATCCGCAAGGAAACTGTCGAAAAGCTGAACTACTTTATTGGAGTCATACAGGTTGTCTGAGATCTCTGAGGCCTCACTGCGTAAAGGAAACCTAAAGAGTGTCCCTTTAAAGTGCTGCTCCTCCTGGATGATATCCTTCCACCTTTGGCCACTGACTAGTTTGACAACGTCTCTGAATGGTTGGAACTGATCTTGCAGATTCAGTAGAGTTTCCTTGTCTTCCTCTTCCTCCAGAGACCACCGGAAGCCTCCAATTCGCTCCCCAAAGAGCTTCTCTTGGGGGTCCAGGAAGCCCAAGTACTTGGAACTGAATATGGATGGCACATCTAGAAATGATCAATATTACTGAGTGTGAATAAAATGCTGTAATGTAATGAAAAGCTGGCTATGAAGAGAAATTAAAATGTAGCAATGGGCGGTATGACTACATTTACAGTATACCGGTATAGATCCATGTGCTGTGATATGGATTTTGGCATATCAAGCAGACCTTGTGATATAGCTAGCGCATGTTCATGGTTAGATTATTTCATTGTGATAATAATACTCTGAGGTTCACCTGTTATGTGGTAGACAGAGTTGAATCCGATCCCAAACCTGCCAACTTTATTTGGGTCGTTGCGTTTGACGCTCCGGCCGGTGGTCTGGATCCCCTGCCAGTCCTCTGCTGTGAACTCTGCATTGTTGAAGGCATACAGAGCAGGACCTGCTCACAGACACAACAACGTTCATACACATCAGTAGTATAATTAATCAGGCTGTAATATTCAATTCATTGGTATACACAGCCTGAAGCTAATGCCTGATAAATCATGTAAATGTTCCTTACAAGCCAGAATGTTAAATAAAATTACATTTACACTTACTCTACCGATTTATCTGTGTGGTTTGTCCTTCAGCTACTCAAAATTTGCATCTGAATCTGAATAAAGGTATATAGTTTGGTTTGGCACAGAGGTCAAATTATATTGGATATTCGGGTTTCTCTTGCTATTGAACCAAGCATGCCATGACAATGACAAAATGTATATTCTGAATCAGGAGGGTGGAGAACAATAAAGACAATTTTTTGTGTTCATCTTTTTATTTAAAATATTTTCTGGAGAATCCTGCATGGAATTCTGGGGAAAGGCTGTTTGCTGATCAAGCTCTGTGACAATTTTGGCCTAAATTGAACTTCACGAGTTAAAAGTACATATTTGACCTTCTAAATCGGACTGGCAATGAGTCAGGATAAGTATTCAAATGAAAGACAGCATCAAAGAGAAGATACTCTGCTATGTTCACCGTGTTTAAGTCGCTAACTGAGCCCAACTCCACGAGTTGGTAGAGGCTGCCATCACAGCCGAAACAGAGATGGCGGAGGTTCATCTCTCATGGCAAAACTGAAGTTATTTCAATGAGAAACAGCCACCTCACTTGACAAGATGCAAACCTCTATCGATTGCATGAAGACTACTCTAGAGAAAAATGGGATGACCCACATTGAAAAAAAGAGGAACATGACAAAAAGCTAATACAACAAAACCAGGCTATTAACTACCTGATGGGCCAAGTAGAGGTATTGTAAAAAAAAAAGTACAGTTGGAATAATATTCAAATGTTTGGGCTCGAAACCAATGCAGAAAAGGGGCAGAGAGCCCACAGAACGGCACCTGCAGCCCAGAGTAGGCCCGGAGCGAAGGACACACAGAGGCCCAGCTCTATCATCGTGCGCCTTTTCAACTTTGAAATGAAACAGGAGATAATGCAGCTGTTGAGAACCAACGGAGAACTATTCTACAAGGACAAGCACATATTTATCTCTCTAAAAAAACATCACATACTCTCTGATGTTCCCTGCGAAGCTGCACCTCACCTATGAGAGCAACCCACATCTTTGATTCTGTACCAGATGCCGAGTCTTTCCTGCACCTCATTGGGATTATACCACCTTCCAGACCGAGGACAGGGTCTGAAAAAATATGCCCACTATGTGGAAAACTCCCAGAAGGAGTGAGACAGAAGAACTCAAGGCCCAAGAAGTAGCTCAAATCTACCACAGGACATTGTCCAGTCCACACTGACTATTGAAGCGACCCCTTCTTCTTGAAACTATTTGAATTTATGCTCATAATTGGGAGTTTAATGCTGGAATAATTCATCAATCTTTGACGTACAGTGTGTCGGGATGATGAAGTATTATTTAATCTGGAAAAAACAGAATAGCCTGCTTTCCTCATTCCCACCTTCTCTTTTAGTAGGCTATAGGGTAAAGATTATTTATTTGTATTTATTTTTTAAAACGTTTTATGGCAATTCCATATAGGCTACCAAAGTGTAGGTTACTGAAAATATTAGCCTAAAATTGGCTGATTATTTATTGATTTAGACAATGCTTTTGGATTACATTTCATTTCCAGCATTTAACCCTTACTGTTTAGGACAGTCTGCTTTGGAACGAGAGACAATTACTATGCCTGCCCGCATATGCTTTAATTAATTTATTTTGCGTTCTGTTTTCTTATAGCCTAATATTATTTGAGTTGGAAGCAACCGTTCCCTGTTAAAGAAGCCAGGTAAGGACCGACTAGACTGTGGTTCCCATTAATCAGTAAGTACAAATTGGGACAGTAAAATCAATGAGGTAGTAACAAAATTATTCAAACCAGGTTCATTAAAGGACGTCACTCAACGTCGAATATAAGACGACTTCTGAATATTATCAATTACTCTAAGACCCACCTCAAACACACAGTTATGCTATCTCTCGATGCTGAAAAGGCATTTGACCGCGTTGACTGGTCTTTCTTTTAGCAACGTTAAAAAAGTTTGGTTTTGGGGAGTGCGTTTTGAAATGGATAGTTAATATATTCATGTCCAAAATCATCTGTTATAACGAATGGGAATATGTCGCATTCCTTTTCGCTACAATGAGGAATCGTGAAGGAGATTCTCTATTGCCACTGTTATTTGCCCTTACCCTCTGGCGGAAGCTATTCGAATTGCCATAAACATTCACAAGATATCTCTATATACAGATGATGTCATCCTGTACTTGAGGCCGAGACAACAATTCCAAATATATAAAAATGAATAGGTGCTACATCAGGCTATAAAATTAACGTTGGTAAAACTATTGCAATGATGACATTTGGTGATGCACCCTTGAGTATCAAAGGCAACTATGCATTTAAGTGGACTGATACAAGCAATATTTTTTGAAATATTTACACTATTCAGCCTAAATGTAACCTTAACATGTGAATGTAATTACCCTCATTAAAGACAGCAAAGATATGTTGTGTATGTATGGCACATGTTCTTTATGTGCTCTTGAAAAAAAATGTATAAAAAAAACAAATTAACACAATTTTCAGATTTAATCTTTTTAAAACGTTGAAAATTCTAAAAATAAACCAGTGTAGATTGTTCTCCATCCTCCCCTGATTCAAAAAATACCATTGTCATGCATTCATTGTCAAGGCAATCTTGAATATTCAATATTAAACAAACTTTACCTTGGTGGCTTTTGAGCAGTTGAAGGACAAACCACACAGACAACCGGTAAAGTGTGTTTAAATGTAATTTTATTCAACATTTCCTAGGTTTCCATCCAATTGGCGACAGATTTTCATGTGAATATTCTCAAATCTGCATAGAAAAAAATTGCTTGATGACACAGTGCACATAAAAGCACTTTTGCACTTACGCTTTCATGTACCAAAAATGTTAAATACGTTTTTTGTGTTTCCATCAAATGCTCAACTCTACCATGGTTTTGTTACAAAAACTTGTGATAAATAACATACTTGCTTATATGATGAGATACGGATAAAGATAATTTAATTAATTGGCAGCCAAGAACCGATCATCATGTCACCAGCATCATTCATATGATAGGGCCTAGCCTACCCTCAATATTTTTGGGAAATTTGCATGAAGCTCGTCACTGTGCAGTTACCCACCATAAGATAAGTTCTAAATAAGTTATGTTCATGATAACTTATTCCATATGCATATGAACTCTGTATGCTTTTCCATGTCTTGGTGGTAGTAGGCTACAACCATAGAGAATAATAGAGGCCTCTAGTGGCCAAAAGGCAGTTTTTAGCATGGGCAGTG
The DNA here is from genome assembly GCF_045791955.1 of Oncorhynchus clarkii lewisi. Taxonomy (NCBI): domain Eukaryota; kingdom Metazoa; phylum Chordata; class Actinopteri; order Salmoniformes; family Salmonidae; genus Oncorhynchus; species Oncorhynchus clarkii. The sequence continues at coordinate 22,286,090 of NC_092171.1, forward strand.
CCATAGAGCCCCACAGTGGAGGGAGGTGTTATTATACCCATAAAACCTAGAGGTCAACAGGGGTATGGTTCCAATCGTTTTCCCACCATTTTTCACATAGGAGGTTTTAGAAACACTTCAAATAAGGGCTGTGTTTTGTGTAAGTTTACCCTGGTGTGACATTTTGATAACCATGTAAATGTCTCTCGGACAAAGTGGCTTTTCTCAATATATTCGGCTCTATTAACTATCAGATTTGAAAATGAAATAGTATTTGTCACATGCTCCTTGAAAGTGGCAGCTCTAGCCTTTAGTTCAGTTCGGATGTTGCCTGTAATCCATGGCTTCTGGTTGGGATATGTATGTTTACGGTCACTGTGGGGACTACGTCGTCGATGCTCAAAATCTTGAAGCCGTTGACTGATGTGGTATACTCATCAATGCCATCGGATGAATCCCGGGAAAATATTCTAGTCTGTGCTAGCAAAACAGTCCTGTAGCTTAGCATCATCAGACTACTTCCGTATTGAACGAGTAACTGGTACATCCTGCTTGAGTTTTTGCTTGTAAGCAGGAATCAGGAGGATAGAATTTATGGCCAGATTTGCCAAATGGAGGGAGTATGAGAGCTTTGTACGCATCTCTGTTTTGTAGTAAAGGTGGTCTAGAGTTTTTTTTCCCCCTATGGTTGCACATAGAAATGAGGTAAAACAGATTTCAGTTTTCCTGCATTAAAGTCCCCGGCCACTAGGAGCACCGCTTCTGGGTGATCATTCTCTTGTTTGCTTATGGCTTTATACAGCTCGTTGAGTGCGGCCTAAGTGTCTGCATCGGTTTGTTGCGGTAAATAGACAGCTACAAAAAATATAGTTGAAAACTCTCTTGGTAAATAGTGTCATCTACAGCTTATCATGAGGTACTCTACCTCAGGCAAGCAAAACCCTGAGACTTCCTTAATATTACAGATCGCGCAACAGCTGTTGTTAAATGGATCCAACCTTTTTTTTCAATTTTCACCTAAAATGACATACCCAAATCTAACTGCCTGTAGCTCAGGACCAGAAGCAAGGATACACATATTTTTGATTCCATTTGAAAGGAAACACTTTGAAGTTTGTGGAAATGTGAAATGAATGTAGGAGAATATAACACATTAGATCTGGTAAAAGATAATACAAACAAAAAAACATGCGTTTTCTATTTTTTTTTGTTCCATCTACAATCAGATAGGAGTTTAGGTGTAATTTAGACTTTGGCCACCAGATGGTAGCAGTGTCTGTGCAAAGTTTCAGACTGATCCAGTGAAGCATTACATTACTACACAATATTTTGTATCAAGTCTGCCAGGAGTTTGCCAAAATGTGCCGAATTGGTCAATTCTTACCTTTGCCTCGATTCGGCAATCTCGTCCAGATCATCATGGCATTTGCAGTTCTTCATGATAGCCACATTAGCAGCTAATTAGCATTTCATTTTTGGGGGGTAAATACAGTGAATATATTGATAAAGGTCACCTTGTTCTAGAGAGATTTGCACGGTTATCAAAACGTCACTTCAGGGCAAGCCTACACAAAACACAGCCCTTATTTGAAGTATTTCTAAAATCCCCTATTGTAAAAGTTAATGGATCAAAAATGATTTCAACTATTTCCCTGTTTAATCGTTAGGTTTTATGGGTATTATGACACCTCCACTGTGGGACTCTATTGAGGGCTTCCACCATGCTTTCACCATTTTAAAGTAGTCAACTGGGTGGGGATTCCTATGGTTTATAGCTTCAATGACATTGCCCATGCTGTCACAGAAGCCATGATGGCACAGATATAAAGATTAGTCCTCTATCTATCTCAATGGCTACAACATCATTGCTTGACTTCAATATTTGCGCATGAAAGCATTCCCACCGCAATTGTTGCATCATGTATTTCACAGACCCCCAAAAATATCCCACCATGTCTAACGTATTTATTTTGTCAACATTGAGACATTTTGTCGACAAATCTGATGTTTCCATAAGGTCTGTAGTGACTTTTCTTATGCTGCAGGTCATTCATCCGCATTAAATGGTTGGATGGAAACCTGGTTATTCTGGCTTGTACATTTACATGATTTTGCGAGCATTAGCTTCTGGCGGTAAATACCAATTAATGTAATGTATCACAGCCTGATTATCAGAGTAAAACATCAGGACCTGCTCTCAGACACGACAACATTCATACAGATCAGGACCTACTCTCAAACAGGACAACAGTCAAAGTTTATCCCTCTTTTCAACGCTTTTGCTTCAATATTTGTTTTGAAACCAAATCAAAAGTGATGGGGCATTGCCACACCGGTTTTAACATTTTTGGAAAAATGCCAGCTCACCACACGTTTGCTGGTGGCACTGCATGAGCCAGGGCAAGCATGTTTCCTGATACTGTGACTACTTGTATTTTTGCATTCCAGTATGATGATCAGGATCCTAATCAGTTCTGCACCTGATATTAATCTGGGCATGTTGCCTTCTGTTTTATGCCTTTTTTTCTCCAGATGTTGTGGTGGAAACCCTTTTTTACTGTCTAATGTGGGGTTATTAAAATGAAATCAGAACACTTTCATAAACCCACTGTCAAACATCAATGTTATTTATTTTCAATTTTCGCAAATATGAAAGAACGGTACCTTGGTACTTCCCCAGGCCTTCAGTCTTGAGGCTCTGTCTGTCGTAGCATCTCTCATCATGGAGGAACACAACCTTCGACGCCCCAGCATCATCCGCATTCTGGATCAGCTCCTATAGTCACAGTACAGATAAGGATAGGGATGTTTACATAGGTGCCTTTAACTAACGTTTGCATAGTAAATTGGTCTATGGCCGACTAATACAAAACAAGATACTCACACCTCTCCTTTAAATGTAGTGGCTGTGATGATATTTAAGTTAGGTTTACATGTTGGTGATTTAGCAGACACTCTTTTCCAGAGCGATCAGATGACATGATTAATTGATTGATTAATCAAACTCACCTTTAATATCTGTCCTCCATCAGGGTACCTCCGCAGGATGTCCTTCAGGTAATCAATGAAAGGGGGAGCTGTTGCACCAAATGAATGTCTTAATAGAAACAAGTTGAAGTGAAATAGTTGGATATTTTAGTTTTTACAGTATTGTTGAAAATGTAAACTCATGTAAACCTTCTATCTACTAAAATTCGGAATAAATGGTTTTAATTATATAAACTCGTAAAATATAACTGACATTTCTACACACACCAAGCAACTACTTCAATTGGTTTAAAATAATTACACTGGTAAAAGTATTCTTCTTACCGTGTTTTTCTCTTACTCAAACTCATCCTTCCACATCGTAGGATTCTACAGAAACCAATGAATTAATTATAATAATCAGGGTTATATGGCAGGACAAATATAACTGTACTAATCAGACAGAAAACTAAAATGTCACTAGTTCAGAAATGTAATAATCAATGTTCAAGTATCCTAGTCATAATTATAACCTATAAGTAAATGAAAATTATCATAAGAGATTTGTTGTATTTAAGATACATAAATTGATCAATTTACCTCAATCATTTCATGGAGTGTGAAGAATTCATCTGAAGCCACCTATGTCGTCAGACTAAATATTCTTAGTAGGCTAACGATTTTATATGCCCAGCGTCTGTCTATACGTATGAGCCTCTCCCCATTACCCATCCCTACCAGACTGTTCAACAGTTTCAGTTTATCAACATTTCCTCCACAGTGGTGAAATGAAACTTTACAGCCCATTATCCTGTTCTGTCCGGCCAGAATCTGAATACCAAAGTTGTTTCGTTTTCATGCATTTCCGTGTATGAAACGAAACTTTGATCAGGATGTGAATGTAATTCAAACAAGAGAGCCTGTGAAAGCCTATAGCGCGGCGACTCCGTAAAAACACGCCACTTCGATACATGTGACTTTTCGTGACGCAAATCTCAGATATGCACAACTTCTAGTGATGAATTGTATTGCAAGCAAATATTGTTATTTTGAGGGAAATTGAGACGTTTGGTGGGCCGGATTTATAATAATGGCTAATAAAAACATTTGAACATAGGCCTTATGATAAAACATGTATTTGCCATTGGTAAGGAGATCGCATAGCAGTTTGTAGCCTAATGTGTTTCTTTGAGTTTTATTGTAAAGAGCCTACATCAAAATCATATTTTCTGACATGACTGTTATATTCCCACTACACAACAAATATCAGGCTACAATTTATCTATCCATCGCTCATTCAGCTAAGCATGCTCGAAAGTAAATAGACCGGTAGCCTGGACAGTATGGGTAGGCTCCAGTATTGCTGTGAGATAGTTCAAGGTTTATTTAATCTCAGAGCCTATACCATGACAGGAGATCGAAACAAACATCTATTGACAAACAAAATTTTGAACAACAATTAATATTTTGCACAGTATGAGCTGTAGCATTTACTTTTAAATTGTTTCTATATATAATCAATCATGCAGAATGCCAGGCCAGTGTTTGGAACTTGCTATAGGCGAAATGCATTTTTTGTTTGAAAAAGTCAATTGCAAAAAGATTAAAACATCCTACCAACACCTCTACAGAAATGTGCTAGAATTTGATGAATTAAGATACACCTAATTCCAACCTTTCCAAAATCATACAGCAAATTAGGACGTTTTATAACCATACAATTAGAATTATGGGCGTTTTCCAGGCAGGGTAGCGCTCATTCACTAGTACACATTTATAATATGGTTCTGATTTATCAATGAAAACATGCTTATGTTGTGTGCGATAGTTTCATAAATCCCAATCATTTGTGTGGCAAGCAAATCCTAGAATCTTCACTTGACGGAATTTAGTAAGACATTTATGTACGTTTCATAAATAATTCCGCAGGTGCCCAACATGATGACGTGCTGGTTTGGAGTTAAAAGCCCCCCCCCCCCTCCCTGCTATAATGTGCACTTTGTCACCTAAAAACATTTACACATTTCTCCCGGAGGCCGCTAGTCTTGCTCAACTAAAAATGTAATGTCTCATCCCAACATTTTAAGTTAGGTTACTCCCAAAATATTTTGAGTTAGGCCTACATTGAGCTAATAATTTGTAGTTTAGAAAAAGTTATATCTAATTAAGTTTTAATTTATACCAGTAGGGATTCTAGGGTAAATAATCAACTTGGTTAGAGTCCCCAATAGAAAAAATATTTTTCACATGACCCTCCTCTTCAACCTGGTCGCAGAGCATTTCATATTATTCACTATGTAAATCCGAGACACTCCATTTCGTATTATATGTTAAGTGTAATATGGTATGTATTCATTTATAAATGTCCATCACCCATTTCGTAAATGTTACGAAATTACGAATTACAATTCGTATTATGTGTTACGAATTTGCAAACGTACTATAAATGACTAATTTGCTAAACAAATGATTCAGTATGTTACACATCCTACCTAGGTGGTTAGGTTTAGGAAGTAGGTATTTTAAGGGTAAGGATAGTGACGTCCCAAGGATCCAGATTAGCGCTAACCATGAGACCGCAGACGTTCATTTCGCCGAGCCGAAATCTGCGAAAAGCAAACCGAGTCTATGTATGCGGACTCGTATGGGACTATGCATCCCACTCGCAATTTTTTTCTGGTTCAAATAGTCAATGAACTAAGCAGACCAGACCCAGCTGCTATCGCATTGGTGTCAATAGGAGAGCCACCATGTTATTAGCAGACTGGAACTGACTTTTCATAAAATATTTTTTGTTATCGTAAACGGCCTGAGTAAACGATCTTCATTTATCCACCATCTTTGGTTAAAAAAAACAACACAGATTTTAGCCAACCTTTGGAGCAGCAGCAGGCACAATTCCGCTGTCGCCTTTTCTCTGATTGCGGTCATTACCCTAATTATGTGAGTCGCCAGGGAAGGTGCGTCGTAAGTAGCCTATGCTAATAATATAGCCCACTACAGAATATGTATTCAGCATGGTTTATTTGTAGCGTCGCTGTATTTAGCAGCATCAGAAAGGCAGGGTCTATTTTCCTTCTCGCTACACTACCATTTATGATGTCCACTTAAATCCAGGAAACAGAAGGCGCACACATAAGACAGTGTAATATGCCGAACAACATTACAAAGACATATAGGTTACTATATGATTGTCGGTGAAAATGTTCCGTTTGTAGAAGAATCAGCGCAGGGACTGGTAGTCTACACCAGAGAGGAAGATGCGAAGCGAGAGGGTCAAAATCTGTCCTGGCGAAAATACAGCGATACACAGACCTTCTACCTTCCCGCCTTTGGGACAACAAGTCCCTTTGTAATGGCGGAGACAGACCGTCTCGTTGTAATATACACTATCTCTGGCTACACCCGCCATGTTGGCCACTTCTCATCACTCAGGCAAAAAAAATGAACAAATATAAGGACAGATGCATGTTGTTGTACAGAGATGCTTGTTGTATCAAGGCTACATGGCGCGATTTCATGAACGTGTGCGGAAAATGTGATTCCATGCCTGCCAGTGATTGGCATGCATTTTATTTTTATTTAACTAGGCAAGTCAGTTCTTGTCTGACTGCTGTGCTAGATGGAGCCTAAAACCGAGAATGACGTGCATAATCATTTAAATAATAGTGCAACAGCCAGTGGTGAAAAGTACTTAAGGAAACATACATTAAAGTACTACTTAAGTAGTTTTTTGGGGTATCTGTACTTTACTATTTATATGTTTGACTGCTTTTACTTTTACTTCACTACATTCCTAAAGAAAATAAAATACTTTTTACTCCATACATTTTACATGACACCCACAAGTAATCGTTACATTTTGAATGCTAAGCAGGACAGGAAAATGGTCCAAGTCACACACTTATCAAGAGAACATCCCTGGTCACCCCTACTACCTCTGATCTGGCAAACTCCCTAAACACAAATGCTTGGTTTGTTATGGCTGAGTGTTGGAGTGTGCCCCTGGCTATCTGTAAATAAAAAAAATAAAAGTGTCTTCTGGTTTGCTTAATATAAGGAATGTGAAATTATTTCATATTTTACTTTTGATACTTAAGTATAATTTGGAAATTACATTTACTTTTGATACTATATTTAAAACCAAATACTTTTAGACTTTTACTCAAGTAGTGTTTTACTGGGCAACATTCACTTTTACTTGAGTCATTTTCTATTCATGTATTTTTACTTTTACTCAAGTATGACAATTGTACTCTTTCCACCACTGGCAACAGCTACCTCATATAGGCTAACAATGTCAGTGGTTAGATGGCACTATAGTCCTTCACACACTTTACCCAGTAGGCTACTGTAGTGATTGGCAACCAATTATTGGTCAAAAGAGACAATTTGATGCTGCACTGTGCAGTTTTATCATTTTTATCAGAACATTTTGTTGTCAGAGCATTATTATAAGCGAGTTCCCATAGAAAGTTCAATAAAGGTTAACATTGTTGCTTCACTTGATAGCGAGAACTATCACTAATGCATCCCTATATGTGTTTACTTTCAGGTTTGAAGAGGAAGAGAAACGCCTTGTCATGATGAAACCTTTGACTAACCGTCAGAAGGGTTAGTGTGTGTTTCATCCAAACACAAACCCAGGTGTTAGTTCCACTGCCAAACGCATGCCCAGGAGTAGATACAGGTGTTAGTGTCAACTCTATGTCAAGTAGACACTCACCAACCATGAGGCCTGACAATAACAACAACAACAACAGTGTGCTGGATGGAGACGGAGTGGAGGACGGGTCTGGACCAATCAGCAGGCCCCGTCAGCCCCAGTGTCGCTCTCTCTCCTCCGGCCGGGCGCGTCACAGCCACCGCCGCAGCAGCAGAACAGACAAGCAGCCTCACACCTGTCTTCTCTGTTCCAAAACGTTCATCTCCTCCTCTCACCTGGCCCTACACCTGCGCTCCCACAGCGGGGAGAGGAAGTATAAGTGTGGCGTGTGTGGGAAGCTCTTCCTGCAGTCAGCCCACCTGATGCGCCATAAGACCACCCACACAGGGGACAGGCCCTTTAAGTGTCCAGACTGTGGAAAGGGCTTCGGTCGCGCTTCACACCTGAAGACACACCGACGCCTCCACACAGGGGAGAAGCCATTCCAGTGCTCTGTCTGTGACAAAGCTTTCACCCAGAAGGCTGGGCTGATCATGCACCACCGCCTGCACACTGGAGAGAGGCCCTACAGGTGTGATCACTGTGGTAAAGCCTTCCGCTCCTCCACACACCTGCTGGCCCATCAGGCCCTGGAGTCAGCCAAACAGAGCTTCACCTGTGACAGGTGTGATCAGAGTTTCAGGTCAGCCTCGTCCCTCAGACAGCATGTTAAGACACACAGCAGCACCATGGAGGACCTCTGCTGTGGGGTCTGCTGCCGGTCCTTCGTCCGCTCCTCCTACCTGCAGCTGTACATGAGGCTCCACAGAGGACAGAGGCCCTACCACTGCAGGGTCTGCAACAAGACTTTTGCTAAGATGACCACCTTCCAGAGACACTGTGACAAACACCTGAGGAGGAACGGGGACATGGACCAGGGGCAGGAGGAGGAAGAGGAGGAGGATGTCAAACCTACATTGCCCCCACCCTCCAACCCTCCTTCTCCTGCCCTTCTACCTCCTCCTGTTCCTCCATCCACCCTTCCTCTCTTGTCTGAGGTCAATACACGCTCTAAAACTAGAGCCAAAATTAGGATAGAATGACTGTTCTGGACTTGGAGTATAACAATGGAGAAAGAACATAAGTGGCAAAAATGTGCTATTACTTGCAACAGTCATATTATGTATATTTACTGATAGGGTATTACAAATTACTTAAAGTTTTTAATTACACAAACTGTACTGTAATGTGGTTAATGGTATTGTTACATTTTAAGCATGCTTTTGTATTTACTAATGCACACTTAGACTTTCCCTGTGTGACTTCAACACTCTAAAATGTGCTATACAATCCTGATGCTTTTCATACCATGGTCCATATCGTACAGTACCATACTATACCATAACGTAAAGTTTGTTTGATCATATCACTCCATCCTTGGACCAAGTATTAACTTTTTTATAACAATAAATGTTGATTGGACAGGTTACAGTATTTTATCTTCTCAATCATGTGATTCTTCCAGGTTGTGAGTGTTTAATGTTGCTCAGCATTCTGTGTATCTGATCTGAGTTCCACAGAAGAAGCAGACTTTAAACCAAGTATCAGTATTAGAGGTCTGCCTGCTACATCCATAACTATGATGTCATGGGGAAACTCTTTGTCTCAACCTACAGGGGAGAAAATAGCTACAGGTGAGGTGGCTCATAACTTATTGTATATTTAGATCTACAAAAAACGATTGAATTTGAAATATGTTAATGTCAGAAGATAGAGAATGCGAAGTAATTAACCTACTGTACACACTGGGACAAATTGTAACTTCCACATAAATAGAATTTTCACAAAATTACCCAGGGCCGGCTCCAGGCATAAGCGACATAAGCGGTTGCTCAGGGCCCTAGGCTGCTAGGGGCCCCCCAAAACAAAAACAAATTTAGGAACTCAGTCAGGGTCTCAACTTACTGTTGAGAGTTAGAATAGTAGAATACACAAGGTGCAAGTTAGAAATATGGTTGTGCATCAGAAATTTCTCTTGTTATGTCAGTCACTGACTGTCACTCAATTAGTCATTTCAGTAACACTTTTTAGATTGTTAAATTAGCCAAGGCAGCCATCTAATGTGGCAGACCAGGGGGGATGGATCTAGACGTTTACACAGATCAGACACGGACAGAAGGGTGATACCTCTGTTTTAAGGGTTTTTACTTAAATCAATAAAGAAAAGAAACAGGTCTTCTCCAGGAGACCTCTTCCAGGTTACTGCCATCTGTGCTCAGGGGAATGCTGTCTCCTCTGGGGTAGAACACAGAGCTCCTAGGTTCTAGCAGACCGTGAAGATGTCTATCCGGTAGCAACCTCTTACTACCTCCAACCCTCCCTTGTGCTGCCCTCCTGGCAGTTTTATTGGCCCCATACAGTTGGTGAGCAATCAGTCCCTTGATTACTCACCAGCCTAAATCAGCCCCAATTAGTCCTGGCCAGAGGACCCGTTGAGATGTGGCACGTCCAGCAGAGGGAGCCATCACCGCGTGATGCAGACTCCGTCTGTCACCAGGCCTCGACGAGTCTCCCCCTGAAGGCTTGTCTGAAGGCTTGTATGCCAGGGGCCATCTAGACCAGGGTGAAGTGCGTGAAGTGCATGCCCAACAGGTAATACTTAAGAGTGTCAGCACCCACTTCACCGCTAGACACTCTTTCTCGACAATCGAGTACTTATTTTCTCAGGGGTATCAACCTCCGGCTTATGTACATGATGGGGTGTTTCTCCCCATCGTGTACCTGGGACAGGACGACCCCTAGCCCCGTGTCGCAGGCATCTGTCTGCACCAGCATCGGTACCTGGAAAACGGGTGTCACAAAAATTGGTAAAAATACTTTAAAGTATTAAAGTTTTTTGGGGGTATCTGTACTTTATTATTTATATTTTTGTCAACTTCAATACATACCTAAAGTAAACTATGTACTTTTTACTCCATACATATTCCCTGACACCCAAAAGTACAATTTTAATGTTTAGCAGGACAGGAAAACTGTCCAATTCACGCACTAAGAGAACATCCCTGGTTATCCTTACTGCCTCTTATCTGGTGGACTCAAGAAACACAAATGCTTAGCTTGTAAATGATGTCTGAGTGTTAATTAAAAAATTGCTTAATATAAGGAATTTTAAATTATTTATACTTGCACTTTTAATACTTAAGTATATTTTAGGAATTGCATTTACTTTTGATGCGAAAGTATATTTAAAAATGTCGCATCAAAAAGTCCCTGGGTGACTTTCACTTTTACTCCAATTCTTATCTATGAAGGTATCTTTACTTTTACTCAAGTATGACAATTGGGTACTTTTTCCACCACTGGTCACGAACCGCCTGGACCTTCCTCCCCTGGGGCTTGACGTTCCCCTGTCCAATCAAATACTCCACTTCCTCAAACCCTAGTTTTCATTTCTTGACATTCGCTGTCAACCCGGCTTGCCTGAGCGCATAAGGTGATCTTTCCAACCTTGGCTGTGGATGATAATGTCATCCAAATAGGTCATGGTGTACTGTTGGAGGGGTCAGAGGACTCCACCAACCAGGAACTTACTTTCTGTGGTGGAGAATAAAACTAGCACCTTGTCACCCACATGGAACTCTTGGGGCTGGGTACCATCCACTGCAATCACTTGGGCCACGGCGGCTTTCAAGTTCAGATCCTCCCACTGGCTTTTTCCCAGCTCGTGCCTCCACAATCTCGTTCCACGAGGAGGGGTACCGGCAACTCAGGTACGGCACCTACCACCATCTGGCAGCTCCCTTGTTGTGTCACGATGGTGGCCTGCCCGGTCGATTACCGCTTGGTGTCGACGTGGACACAGGAGATGGACATCTCCTCACCACGGTCAGTCGGATGGGCCAGCAGGCGTGCTTGTATGAGCTTTACCACACTCCCATAATACAACAGAGCGTGGGTGTCGTGACCGTCGACTTTCACCGGGACCATGAGTGCTGGTGGTTCGCTGTGTGCCCAACAGGAGGTTGGTGGCAAAAAATATTTAGTCAGCCACCAATTGTGCAAGTTCTCCCACCTAAAAATATGAGAGAGGCCTGTAATTTTCATCATAGGTACACGTCAACTATGACAGACAAAATGAGGGGAAAAAATCCAGAAATTCACATTGTAGGATTTTTAATGAATTTATTTGCAAACCACCTGGTGACGCGATCGTTTGTGTCCCTTCCTCTGGCCATCCAGACCAGGGGAGCATGGTCCGTCACCAAGGTGAAGTGAGTACCTAACAGGTAATACTTGCGCCCACTTCACCGCTAGACACTCTTTCTCAACAATAGAGTATTTTTTTTCTCTGGGTATCAGCTTTTGGCTGATGTACAAGATGGGGTGCTCCTCCCCATCGTGTATCTGGGACAATCTCGTCCCACTAGGAGAGGTACAACTCTGCTACTGCACCCACCATCATCTGGCAGCTCCCTTGTGGCATCACGATGTTGACCCATGTGGTTAGATACCGCTTTGTGTCCCTGTGAACACAGGAAATGGACATCTCCCTACCACGTTCCATCTCCTGGTTCAGCAGGCTCGTAGTTACGAGGGTAACCATACTTCTGGAGTCTAATGGAGCTTCCGCAATTCCAGGCAATGTGCCCCCGGGCGCCACACTGAAAACACCTCCTTTGGTCTCCATCCACCTGGGGTCGTCGGTGGCAGGTCGGCCCTACCCCAGTCGACTCTCCAGGGGTTTGCTGTCCTTTGGCCCTGTCGACTGTCGGTTCGGGATACACAGCAAGGGGCTGTCCTTCCGACTCCTCGAACAGGTCACCGACTCGGCCCGGCTCCCACTCAGCAGGGCCTGAGTGTTCAGATGCGTCTCCACTGCTTCCAGGAGGCCCTCCAAGGTCTGGGGTGCGCATAGACTCGCTGACCTCTTCATGTCGTGGGGTAGTGCCCATAGGAAGCGATCCAGGACCAGTTTGTCTTGGATGGAGAGGGTGGATACCACGGTTGACGCGCAGTAGGTCGCTCATCTGGGCTCGGGGGGATGCGTTGGCTATGAACCTCCAGTTGTGGAAGAGTTGAGCCTGATGGGCCAGGCTGTACCCGTAGCGGCTGATTATCTCCCGTTTGAGTCCGTCGTAGTTAGCCACCTGTTCATCGTTCAGGTCCCAATACGCCTTTTGGGCATTCCCAGAGAGGAACGGGGCCAGCAGACTGGCCCACTTCTGTCTTGGCCATCCTTCCCGTAGTGCTGTCCGTTCAAAGGTAGAAAAAAGGTGAAAACCTGAACCAGGACTAGAGGTTCCCTGTCCGGTGATCCCAGGGGACCAGGTCTACATCCGAGTGTTCCGGAGGAAGTGGAACGAGCCAAGGCTAGAGGGTCTCTACAAAGTGGTCCTAGCAACACCAACAGCTGTCCAGGTGAAAGGAAGCACTACGTGGTACCATCTAAGCCACTGTACCAGAGTTCCTGGGGGGATCGATGAGGAAGCAGAGGATACTGATACATCAGGCAGGAGCCCAGAGGGAACAGAAGGAGAGGATGCTGATACACCAGGCAGGAGCCTGGAGGAAACAAAAGGAGAAGAGGACCAATGTCCAAGTCCCAACAGTCAACAGATACACTCTCCTGAATATCCAGAGAGTCCAGGGATGGGGAGGAGTGACATGCTTGTTGCTCCTGATGACATACCTACTCTGGCAGATACCCCTGACGGAGGCGTTGTCCAAGGGGACGGAGAAACAACGACAGGGGAATGGGAAGGAAACTTCCCTACCATTGACTTCTCTGCCCTCACATGGTCTTCCTAACAGACAGTGGAAACCAGGACAGATGAAGAACGGTAGAATGGCCTTGACAGTAACAGCGGCAAACCTAGAAGAAATGGTAACAGATCTACCTACAACCATACAGTACACCAGAAGTAGAATAACAAAACAAGTTTCTCCTAAATCTCCTTTGAAAGAGAACAGGATTAGTGTTTTTATTCCAGCCCAAATAATGACAGGAGCAGAAATCGGAAAATCCTTCTCAATCAGGAGAAGTAAACCTTTACCAGAAATAACGCTCTGTGGATGGACCCATCATCCAATGATGGGAGAAGCCATCTCGGATTTAAAGGATGTGACCTAAAAATATACAAAGGAAAAGTTGATTGGCAAATTACTATGAAAGGATTTGACCAAAAGGAGGGCGAGGAATACGTCATAAGAATAATTAACAATAAAAAAGGGACAGAAGGGAATAGTGTGACGGTTATCCAGATGGACCCTACCCTAGAGCCCTTAACAAGACCAAGAAGAGCTACAACATCGGTAAAATCACCTCCCACTAGCACTAGTATACCAACTAAGACAATGGCAAAACCACAAGAAAGTGGGTTGCTGCAGAAAATCTGGACATCTGTTACCAGTTGGGGTAGCCACAATGAAGAATCTACCCCAGAATCAAACTGTTACGGATACAAGATACTCTCCTTCTCCCCTCACAGGTGGCAATTATCAGTCATTAATCAGTTGCTAATCAGAAGACACCTGCTCCTTTTCCCTTACCCTACTATCACATCCCCTTTCCCTTGGTTTAAAAACCCAGTCAGTTGTTTTCTCTGGAGCTTGATCTCTCTGTGTTTCGATCTCTCTGTGTCTCAATCTCTCGCTATCTCTCTCTCGCTCTCTTTTTAATGAGCTCGCTTTTGGTTTTTGTTCCTACATGTCACATTTGTCCGGAATTATGTGAGTATGTATTGTTGTGCTTCATGACTGTTTGTTTGTTGTTGGGATAAGGGGGTACCAAGACAATTCGCCCATGGGCATACATTACCCGTAGGTAAACTTTGTCTAAACACCCTAGTTAGAACTGGGCGGACCACCCACTGTATTTTTGGTTAGTTAGCTCACTGTTCTTAAAGCAGGCTAGTCTAGCTTAGGGGTGTTTTAGGATATTTATTTCCTTGGGTCCAGCTCAGCCCCTCTTCCCACCCCCTTTACCGTGTGTTTAAAAATAAACCCTGAGTGTTTGACTGTAGATTGAATTTGTCTGTGGTTTTTGTTCTCACTGTTACTTTTTCACTGTTATAATATGCATGAGTTATGTTACGGGTCTCGTTGCCATCCCCCCTAGACTGTAGAGCCAAATGGATTCGTAACACAAACATTGACCCAAAATTGAGGAAAGCAACAAAAAATGGCTGTTATAAGTGGGCTCAGAATACAGCCCAAAAACATAGACTGGACAATTGTATACTGTGTAGCAAATCCTCCATGACAGGTATATTAATAGTACCTGAACCTGCGGCGTTTGTGCAAATGGTGCAAACTAGATGATGTGAAACTTGGACATTTTCATCATGCTGTTCCCTTATGTTGGGATAGGGAATGTGTTTAAAGTATACACATAGTATAACAGAATATAATCATGTAGTCACTGTTAAAGGGATATAACCATGTAATCAATGCTAAAAGTATATAACCATGTACTCAATGTAACAGTTACTGAATGATAAATGATGTTAGACCTTCTGAATATCTGTTTGCCTAGAACAGTATGTGACATAGGGTTTTCCGGTTACAAGAGTCCACGGACCATGCCCATAATCCTCTAACAGGTTTTTTCACTTAATACCAAACAGTTGTTAGAGAGGTGTCTGTGAGGGAGGGCCATATGTTTAGGTGTCATATTGAGAACAACGTTAAAAGGGTTTATGAGGTTCAGTTGATCATTTTTGATGTTTTTCTTGTTCTTATATTTTACATAACTGAGAATCTGGGGCAAGGCAAAGAAACGCATGCACATGCTTATACACAGTATGTTAAAGGACAATTGGCTTAAGGATGGATCTTTTCTTTCTTTCTAGCTATATTTGAAATGAGATGTTTGGTCCTGAATCCCCAGTATGAATGAGGAAGAGGTGCAAAGGCTGAAAAGGAGAAAGGGAGGCAGATTGCCTCCATAACAATACAGAAGGTGCTTCTCCTTCTCACTTGTACTGGAACAAATTTAATGGTTGGGACTTATTAAGTCCCAAAGGGGGGAATATATGATTTTTCACTAGCATATTGTTAAATAATAATGTAATGAAACAGAATCATTAAAAGCTTTTAAAGAACCTGTAACCACACCTGTATAGCATAAGAAAAGCCAATGTACAAAAGAAATAGACACACATTGTAATCCAGATGCATGCCTGGATAAGAAATGTCATAATCAATATAATGAATGTACTTATGACTGTAGCCTGGTAGGTGCTGATATAATCTATATAAATGTACTTATGACTGTAGCCTGGTAGGTGCTGATATAATCTATATAAATGTACTTATGACTGTAGCCTGGTAGGTGCTGATATAATCTATATAATTAATGTACTTGTGACTGTAGCCTGGTAGGTGCTGATATAATCTATATAATGAATGTACTTGTGACTGTAGCCTGGTAGGTGCTGATATAATCTATATAAATGTACTTATGACTGTAGCCTGGTAGGTGCTGATATAATCTATATAAATGTACTTGTGACTGTAGCCTGGTAGGTGCTTATATAATCTATATAAATGTACTTATGACTGTAGCCTGGTAGGTGCTGATATAATCTATATAAATGTACTTATGACTGTAGCCTGGTAGGTGCTGATATAATCTATATAATGAATGTACTTGTGACTGTAGCCTGGTAGGTGCTGATATAATCTATATAATGAATGTACTTGTGACTGTAGCCTGGTAGGTGCTGATATAATCTATATAAATGTACTTATGACTGTAGCCTGGTAGGTGCTGATATAATCTATATAAATGTACTTATGACTGTAGCCTGGTAGGTGCTGATATAATCTATATAATGAATGTACTTGTGACTGTAGCCTGGTAGGTGCTGATATAATCTATATAATGAATGTACTTGTGACTGTAGCCTGGTAGGTGCTGATATAATCTATATAATGAATGTACTTGTGACTGTAGCCTGGTAGGTGCTGATATAATCTATATAATGAATGTACTTGTGACTGTAGCCTGGTAAACTTCCAGATGACCTTTCATTCTTTCACTCCCTCCTCTCTACCTTCTCTTCCTCTGTATCCGCTGCTAAAGCCACTTTCTATCACTCTAAATTTCAAGCTTCTACCTCTAACCCTAGGAAACTCTTTTCCACCTTCAACTCCCTCCTTAATCCCCCCCCCTTCCTCCCTCCACAGACACTCCACAGTGTCACCCTCCCAGAGTAAAGAACCTCGGCATGACCCTGGACAACATCCTGTCGTTCTCTGCAAACATCAAAGCAGTGACCTGCTCTTGCAGGTTCATGCTCTACAACATTCATAGAGTACGACCCTACCTCACACAGGAAGCGGCGCAGGTCCTAATCCAGGTCCTAATCCAGGCAGATGTCCTCTCCCATCTGGACTACTGTAACTCGCTGTTGGCTGGGCTTCCCGCTTGTGCCACCCCTGCAACTTAGCCGGAACGCAGCAGCCCGCCTGGTTTTCAACCTTCCCAAGCTCTCTCATGACCCTCCCCCACTCCTCTGCACATTCCACTGGCTTCCAGGTGATGCTCGCATCCACTACAAGACCATGGTGCTTACCTACAGAACAGAGAGAGGAACTTCCCCCCCCCCCAACCTTCAGGCAATGCTCAAACCCTACACCCCAACCCGAGCACTCTGTTATGCCACCTTAGGTCTCTTGGGCCTCCCACCCCTACGGGAGGGCAGCTTCCGCTCAGCCCAGTCCAAGCTGTTCTTTGTCCTCACACCCTAATGGTGGAACCAACTTCCCCCTGAAGCTAGAACAGAGTCCCTGCCCATCTTCCAAAGACATCTGAAACCCTACCTCTTCAAACAGTATCTAAAATAATCCTCCTCC
The DNA here is from genome assembly GCF_045791955.1 of Oncorhynchus clarkii lewisi. Taxonomy (NCBI): domain Eukaryota; kingdom Metazoa; phylum Chordata; class Actinopteri; order Salmoniformes; family Salmonidae; genus Oncorhynchus; species Oncorhynchus clarkii. The sequence continues at coordinate 22,303,539 of NC_092171.1, forward strand.
TCACCTCGACCCCTCCCCCCAAATAAAATAATAATAAAACCACTTAACCAGCACTTGCACTTGACCCCCGAATTTTGGCAAAGAGATTTATTTATAGACAAATACACCTGAAATAAATTGAGCGCCACCCTATGGTTGTGATGCAATCTGGATGAAGGGTGGATGAAGGGTGGTCAGACTGCCTTCCCAATCTCCTACGCCTTGCGAGTGTCCAGTCTCCCATGGGCTGCAGAGTAGAGTTTAACATCTGTCTGTTGGCTTGGGACAGATAAACGCCGCCTGACTCGACAGCTTTGCTATAGGAGGCATTTCTAACTGCGATTCGGTTTGCCTGGGCTACAGCAAGGTCGTTGGACTCGGTTATCCTTTAGCGCGCACCACCGCTAACTAGCTAGCCATTTCACATCGGTTACACTCACCCCTCTTTTGACCTCCTCCTTTTCCGCAGCAACCAGTGATCCGGGTCAACAGCATCAATGTAACAGTATAGACTTTACGTCCGTCCCCTCGCCCCAATCTGGGCGCGAACCAGGGATGCTCTGCACACGTCAACAGTCACCCTCGAAGCATCGTTACCCATCGCTCCACAAAGGACGCAGCCCTTGCAGAGCAAGGGGAACCACTACTTCAAGGTCTCAGAGCAAGTGACATCACCGATTGAAACGCCACTAGCGCGCACCACCGCTAACTAGCTAGCCATTTCACATCGGCTACATTCGCAGCGAACTCCGCTTCTTGCATCCATTAAGTCTAAATCATATGGACAGATAGTGGAGTTATGTAAAGCGTTTCCTATGTACGAGTTTCTCGTACTCCCATATAAAGTTTTTGTGTCATGTCAAGGGAATTGGTTTAAGTTAATTATAATCTCTGTGGTGACTGGTATGGTGTGCTCCTATAGAGATTTTTTAAATTCATATAACGATGACACCGGCAGGTTAAGAGGGATGAGGCGGGGTCAGCTAAGGAGACCTCACACCATAAGAGACTCAGGTCCTTCAAACAAAGGACCACTCATCTGACCCGAGGCAAGTTCCTATGTGACCTCCTCCTTTTCCGCAGCAACCAGTGATCCGGGTCAACAGCATCAATGTAACAGTATAGACTTTACGTCCGTCCCCTGGCCCCAATCTGGGCGCGAACCAGGGACGCTCTGCACACGTCAACAGTCACCCTCGAAGCATCGTTACCCATCGCTCCACAAAAGACGCGCCTGCCGGTAGGCATACACCTCAAATCTGTTCCTTACATCACTTTAAAATGGTTCTGATCAACTAACAGTCTGTGTGTCCAACAGGTGCTGCGAGGGAGGAGGCTTTGAAGACCATGAGTCAACTTGAAGCTCAAGTTGTAAGGGCTGTGGCACAGGGAGTGAATGGATGTGGCAAGCTCTCCACACACTGCAGTATCTGCTCAGACAGTTTTGATCCAGATAGTGGTAGTTCGAGAGATGGATTTGATTGTATTTACAATTACACTGTAATGTATTTACAATTACACTAATGTATTTCATATGAATGATTGGAATATAAGTCTAGAAGTCGATGTGCTATAAATAAATGTTGCTTTCGTTTTGTTTAATTTAGAAACCACAAAAAAGAAAAGGAAATTCAAATGGTGACGTCACAGATGAGGACAAATATACAGAAGAGCTGGTTTGGTTTAAAAAGTCCCCAAATCAACATCGGGTGTGGAGAATTACCAGTATTGGTCAGTTTTTCACACGATTAGTGTCAGGCAGCCATCAATCCCTGTGTAGAGCCACAATCATCAGCATCATCAGCATCATCTAAAGGACAGGGCTACCGCAGACAGAGCTATCGGTAGACAACCCTGAGGCCACGGCAGAGGACAGGAATAAGAAGTCCCGCTATGACCTCTGCAGAGTCATCAAACAAGCAGAAGGACAATATAGGAATAAGGTTGAATCCTATTACACAGGCTCCGCCGCATGTGGCAGGGGCTACAGTCCATTATGGATTACAAAGGAAGAACCAACCGTGATCTGCCCAATGATGCCTCTCTAACAGACAAACTCAATGCATTTTATTCACGCTTTGACAACAACATCGTGCCGTGTGTAAGGGCCATCACCGACCCAGAGGATTGGGCGATCTCGTTCTCTGAGGCCGACGTGAAAACGGTCTTTAATCAGGTCAACACCCGCAAAGCCGCGGGGCCTGGGTGTGTTCCCAGAGCATGCATATTCACAGTAATTTCAACCTCTCCTTGTCCCAGTCTGTAATCCCCACATGTTTTAAGATGACCACGATCATAACTTTCCCCAAGAACTCTTAGGCTTTATGCCACTGACTACCACCCTGTAGCACTCAATTCTGAAATCATGAAGTGCTTTGAGAGGCTGGTTATGGCACACACTAACTCCACCATCCCAGACACCCTAGCCTAGACCCAATTAAATTTGCATACTGCCCCAACAGATCACGCAATCTCAATTGCTCTCCACACTGCCCTCACCCACCTAGATAAGAGGAATACCTATGTGAGAATACTATTCATTGACTACAGCAAAGCGTTCAACACCATTGTCCCCTCCAAGCCCGTCAACAGCACCTCCTGCAACTGGATCCTGGACTTTCTGACGGGCCGACCCCAGGTGGTGAGGGTAGGCAACGTTACCTCTGCTACGCTGACCCTCGGGCTCCACAGGGGTGTCTGTGTAGTCTCCTGTAGTCCCCTTTTCAGCCACGACTGCGTGGCCACGCACGATTCCCAACCCCAAGTTTGCTGACGACACAGCGGTGGTAGGCCTGATCACAAGCGATGATGAGTCAGCCTACAGAGAGGTCCGTGAACTCAGAGTGTGGTGCCAGAACAACAACCTCTCCCTCAACGTCAGTAAGACCAAGGAGCTGATCGTGGACTACAGGAAACGTGAGGGTGAGCACGTCCACATCGACGGGGCTGCAGTGGAGCTTCAAGTTCTTCAGTGTCCAAATCACTAAAGACTTAGGTCTAAATGGTCCAACTACACACGCACAGTCGTGAAGAAAGCACAACAGCGCCTCTGCCCCCTCAGGAGGAGGTTGAAAAAGTTTGGCATGGCCCCTCAAATCCTCAAAAGATCTACAGCTGTAACATTGAGAGAATTTTGACTGGCTGCATCACTGCCTTATATGGCAATAGCCCCCCCCCCCCGATGGCATTGTGCTACAGAGGGTGGTGAGGACAGCCATGTACATCACTGGGGCCGAGCTCCCTGCCATCCATATCAGGTGGTGTGGAAGGAAGGCCTGGAAAATAGTTAGACTCCAAACACCCAAACCATAGACTATTCTCTCTGCTTCCACACGGCAAGTGGTACCGGTGCATCAAGTCTGGCATCAACAGGCTCTTGAAGAGCTTCTATCCCCAAGCAATACGAATGATAAATAGCTAACAAAATAGCTACACAGACTATTGGAGTTAACCTTGTATCCTTATTGACTGTTTATTTTTAACACTCACTCCATCATCTGCTTATTCAAATCAAATGTATTTGTCACATACACGTGGTTAGCAGATGTTAATGTGAGTAGTGAAATGCTTGTGCTTCTAGTTCCGACAATGCAGTAATAACCAACGAGTAATCTAACCTAACAATTACAAAACTACTACCTTATACACACAAGTGTAAAGGGATAAAGAATATGTACATAAAGATATATGAGTGATGGTACAGAACGGCATAGGCAAGATGGAGTAGATGGTATAGAGTACAGTATATACATATGAGATGAGTAATGTAGGGTATGTAAACATTATATTAAGTAGCATTGTTTAAAGTGGCTAGTGATATATATTTTTACATCAATTTCCATTATTAAAGTGGCTGGTGTTGAGTCAGTGTGTTGGCAGCAGCCACTCAATGTTAGTGGTGGCTGTTTAACAGTCTGATGGCCTTGAGATAGAAGCTGTCTCTCAGTCCCTGCTTTGATGCACCTGTACTGACCTCGCCTTCTGGATGATAGCAGGGTGAACAGGCAGTGGCTCGGGTGGTTGTTGTCCTTTATGATCTGTATGGCCTTCCTGTGACATCGGGTGGTGTAGGTGTCCTGGAGGGCAGGTAGTTTGCCCCCGGTGATGCGTTGTGCAGACCTCACTACCCTCTGGAGAGCCTTACGGTTGTGGGCGGAGCAGTTGCCGTACCAGGCGGTGATATAGCCCGACAGGATGCTCTTGATGTTGCATCTGTAGAGGTTTGAGTGCTTTTGGTGACCAGCCAAATTTCTTCAGCCTCCTGAGGTTGAAGAGGCGTTGCTGCGCCTACTTCACCACGCTGTCTGTGTGGGTGGACCAATTCAGTGTGTCCGTGATGTGTACGCCGAGGAACTTAAAACTTACTACCCTTTCCACTACTGTCCCCGTCGATGTGGATAGGGGGGTGCTCTCTCTGCTGTTTCCTGAAGTCCACAATCATCTCCTTTGTTTTGTTGACGTTGAGTGTGAGGTTATTTTCCTGACACCACACTCCGAGGGCCCTCACCTCCTCCCTGTAGGCCGTCTCGTCGTTGTTGGTAATCAAGCCTACCACTGTAGTGTCGTCCGCAAACTTGATGAAAGAGTTGGAGGCGTGCATGGCCACCAGTCGTGGGTGAACAGGGAGTACAGGAGAGGGCTCAACACACCCTTGTGGGGCCCCAGTGTTGAGGATCAGCGGGGTGGAGATGTTGTTACCTATCCTCACCACCTGGGGGTGGCCCGTCAGGAAGTCAAGTACCCAGTTGCACAGGGCGGGGTCGAGACCCAGGGTCTCGAGCTTGGTGACGAGTTTGGAGGGTACTATGGTGTTAACTGCTGAGCTGTAGTCTGAACAGCATTCTCACGTAGGTATTCCTCTTGTCCAGATGGGTTAGGGCAGTGTGGTTGCCATTGCGTCATCTGTGGACCTATTTGGGCGGTAAGCAAATTGGAGTGAGTGGGTCAAGGGTGTCAGGTAGGGTGGAGGTGATATGGTCCTTGACTAGTCTCTCAAAGCACTTCATGATGACGGAAGTGAGTGCTACGGGGCGGTAGTCGTTTAGCTCAGTTACCTTAGCTTTCTTGGGAACAGGGACCATGGTGGCCCTCTTGAAGCATGTGGGAACAGCAGACTGGGATAAGGTTTGATTGGATATGTCCGTTAACACACCAGCCAGCTGGTCTGCGCATGCTCTGAGGACGCGGCAGGGGATGCCGTCTGGGCCTGCAGCCTTGCGAGGGTTAACACGTTTAACTGTTTTTGTTAAGGGAATTTTTATCAATGATGACTAATTATGTATACATTTCAATCAGGACTGACTAGTTCAAATGCTATTATGTACTGTACATATATGAATTTTCTCTCTTGCTCCCATTCCCAATTGTATATAATATAGTCAGGAGTTTAGTAACAATGACTGTCTGTTCCTTTGTACAAATGAATGAACTATCTCCAGATGGCAGGGACGGACTATCTCCAGATTGTCAAGAATGCTGATTTATACTGACTGACCTTGGCTTTAGGCGAGGAGGGAAGGCTCGAGAACTATAGGTCCTCTCTACTGGTGTCATGAAAGAGATAGAACATTTAGAAAACGCTGACGTCATTTTCAGTTTATAACCTGTGGAAAAATGTGTATGTGCCAGTACTCTCTTGAATTAAACGCTGTTACCTGACTTTTAAGACTGGTCTCGATCTATTTCATGCATAAATGATACATTTACAACTTATTATGAAATAGAGAGAGTGCGAATTTGGTTTTGGCTACAAAACATATAGGAATTTAGAATTCCTCTAACACATCCTCACTGAGCTAAAGGGTAAAGCTGCTGCTTTCAAAGAGCGGGATTGTAACTCGGACCCTTATAAGATATCCCGCTATGTCCTCCAACGAACCATCAAACAGGCAATGCGTCAATAAAGGACTAAGATTGAATCGTACTACACCAGCTCTGAGGCTCTTCGGAAGTGGCAGGGCTTGCAAACTATTACGGACTACAAAGGGAAGCACAGCCGCGAGCTGCCCAGTGACACGAGCCTACCAGAAGAGCTAAATAACTTCTATGCTCGCTTCGAGGCCAGCAACGCTGAAGCATGCATGAGAGCATCAGCTGTTCGGGATGTGCGATCACGTTCTCCATAGCCGATGTGAGTAAGACCTTTAAACAGGTCAACATTCACAAGGCCGCAGGGCCAGATGGATTACCAGGACATGTACTCTTCACTGACATTTTCATCCTGTCCCTGACCGAAGAATAAGGTAAAAGCACCATAGTCTGGCTGTAAGGCACATGAGTACAGTAAGAAGAGCCATACTAGAAGCATTATCACACTTTCTCCCCTTCCTTCTCCCCTTCCTTCTCTTCTTCCCTTCATTCTCATCATTCTGTAATACCAACATGTTTCAAGCAGACCCCCATAGTTCCTGTGCCCAAGAACACTTAAGGTAACCTGCCTAAATGACTACCAACCCATAGCACTCATGTCTGTATCCATGAAGTGCTTTGATTGGCTGGTCATGGCTCACATCAAAACCATTATCCCAGAAACCCTAGACCCAGTCCAATGTCATACCGCCTCAATAGATCCACAGATGATGCAATCTCTATTTCACTCCACACTGCCCTTTCCCACCTGGACAAAAGGAACACCAATGTGATAATTATTTTCATTGACTACAGCTCAGCTTTCAACACCATAGTGCCCTCAAAGATCATCACTAAGCTAAGTACCCTGGGACTAAACACCTCTCTCTGCAACTGGATCCTGGACTTTCTGACGGACCACCCGCAGGTGGTGAGGGTAGGTAACAACACATCCGCCACGCTGATCCTCAACACGGGGGCACCTCAGGGTTGTGTGCTCAGTCCCCTCCTGTACTCCCTGTTCACCCATGACTGCATGGCCAAGCACAACTCCAACACCATCATTAAGTTTGCAGACGAGACAAAAGTGGTAGGCCTGAACACCAACAATGATTAGACAGCCTATAAGGAGGAGGTCAGAGACCTGGCAGTGTGGTGCCAGGATAACAGCCTTTCCCTCAATGTGATCAAGACAAAGGAGATGATTGTGGACCACATGAAAAGGAAGACAGAGCCCGACCCATTCTCATCAACGGGGCTGTAGTGGAGCAGGTTGAGAGCTTCAAGTTCTTTGGTGTCCACATCACCAACAAAGTATCACTGTCCAAACACACCAAGACAGTCGTGAAGAGGGCCCGACAACACCTATTCCCCATCAGGAGACTGAAAAGATTTGGCATGGGTCCTCAGATCCTAAAAAAGTTCTGCAGCTACACCATCGAGAGCACTGGGTGCATCACCGCCTGGTATGGCAACTGCTCGGTCTCCGACCGCAAGGCACTACAGATGGTAGTGCGTATGGCCCAGTACATCACTGGGGCCAAGCTTCCTGATATCCAGGACCTCTACACCAGGCGGTGTCAGAGGAAGGCCATAAAAATTGGCAAAGACTCCAGCCACCCTAGTCATAGAATGTTCTCTCTGCTACCGCACGGCAAGCGGTCCCGAAGCGCCAAGTCTAGGTCCAAATGGCTTCTAAACAGCTTCTACCCCCAAGCCATAAGACTGCTGAACAGCAAATCAAATGGTTACCCTGACTATTTTTATTGTTCCCGCCCCACCCCCATTTTTACGCCCTTGCTACTCTGTTTATTAGCCATGCATAGTCACTTTACGTCTACCTACATGTACTGTGGCAAAGAAGGGGGTCGAGTGATAAATGGCAGATATGTGAGAGACTAATAATGTGAGAGACTAATAAATGTGAGAGACTAATAAACGGGCTCTGCCCTATTAGTAAAATTGCCACCCGGATCAGAACTACAGATCACAAGATGGCCGACTGCCAAAACTACAATTCTCAGAAGCAAGGGGGACCCTCAAAAGGTGGGGCCGACTCACAGATAAAGGGTCAAGACAAACCAGGAAGAGAGAAAGAAAGGTCTGGAAGGATCTGTGAACCATAGAAAAAGAGACGATATATATCGGCTGGATTTACCGTGTATGAGCTGGACTGTTTGGACTTACCTGTTGGCGTTTGGACCTGGACCTACCGAGAACCCGATTCGTGTACGGAACCCTGCTATCCTTGACCTTGCCTGTGGCCTGGGTGGACCAGGACGGAGAAACAAACACACAGATACTGTCCTGTTTGAAAGCACGCTCATTCTGGGGTGATTTGGGCGGCAGTTTCCCACTTAATTTGTGACAAACGCTCCTAATCTTGAAGAGATTTGCCACAGTACATATTACTTCAATTACCTTGACTAATCGGTGCCACTGCACATTGACTCTGTACTGGTATCCCCTGTATATAGCCTATTTCTTAACCAACAATTCAGTTTTAAGAAAAAAAAAGTTAAGGGCTTGTAAGTAAGCATTTCACTGTAAAGGTCTACACCTGTTGTATTCAGCGCATGTGACATAAAATTTGATTTGATTTTAAGGAATTGTCCGTCGAGCTCCGAGACCGGATTGTGTCGAGGCACAGATCTAGGGAAGGGTACCAAAACATCTCCGCAGCATTGAAGATCCCCAAGAACACAGTGGCCTCTGTCATTCTTAAATGGAAGACATTTAGAACTACCAAGACCCTTCCTAGAGCTGGCTGCCTGACCAAACTGAGCAATCGGGGGAGAAGGGCCTTGGTCAGGGAGGTGACCAAGAACCCGATGGTCATTCTGACAGAGCTTCCAGAAGGACAACCATCTTTGCAGCACTCCACCAATCAGGCCTTTATGGTAGAGTGGCCAAACGGAAGCCACTCATTCTCTGGATGCCTAGCATCATGTCTGCAGGAAACCTGGCACCATCCATTCTATGAAGCATGGTGGTGGCAGCATCATCAGACTCGATCCTGTAATAGCTACCAAAGGTGCTTCAAAAAAGTACTGAGTAAACGGTCTGGATACTTATGTAAATGGGATATTTATGTTTTTATGTTTTTAATACATTTGCAAAAATGTCTGAAAAAAAATGTTTTTGCTTTGGCTTTGTCATTATGGGGTATTGTGAGAGAACACGATTTAATCAATTTTAGAATAAAGCTGTATAGTAACAAAGTGGAAAAAGTCAAGGGGTCTGAATACTTTCCGAAAGCACTGTATAGTGTAAGAAAATGTATGGGAGTGGATCAGAAAACCAATCAGTATCTGGTGTGACCATCATTTGCCTTCTGCAGTGTGACACATCTCCTTTGAATAGAGTTGATCAGGCTGTTGATTGTGTCCTGTGGATTGTTGACCCACTCCTCTTCAATGGCCGTGTGAAGTTGCTGGATATTGGTGGAAACTAGAACACACTGTCCTACACGTCGATCCAGAGTATTCCAAACATGCTCAATGGGTGTCATGTCTGGTGAGTATGCAGGCCATGGAAGAAATGGGACATTTTCAGCTTCCAGTAGTTGTGTACAGATCCTTGCAACATTGGGCCGTGCATTATCATGCTGAAACATGAGGTGATGGCTGCGGATGAATGGCACGACATTGGACCTCAGGATTTCATCAAGGCTTGTATGTGCATTCACATTATCATCGATAAAATTTAATTGTGTTCGTTGTTCGTCACTTATGCCTGCTCATACCGTAACTCCACCGCCACCATGGGTCCCTTGACCACGTCTGCAATCTGCCCAGTACAGTTGAAACCGGGATTCATCCGTGAAGGGCACACTTCTCCAGCGTGCCAGTGTTCATTGAAGGTGAGCATTGGCCCACTGAAGTCCGATACGACGCCAAACTGCCGTTAGGTCAAGACCCTGGTGAGGGTGACGAGCACGTCGATGAGCTTCTTTGAGACGGTTTCTGACAGTTTGTGCAGAAATGCTTTGGTTGTGACCACCCAAACCACAGTTTGATCAGCTGTCTGGGTGATTGGTCTCAGACAATCTCGCAGGTTAAGAAACTGAATGTGGAGGTCCTAGACTGGCGGGGTTACACGTTGTCTACGATTGTTAGGCCGGTTGAACGTCCTACCAAATTCTCTAAAACGACATTGGCCTTATGGCACCAGCTCTGGTGAACAGTTGCATGCTCCCTCAAAACTTGAGACATCTGTGGCATTGTTTTGTGTGACAAAACTGCACATTTTAGTGACCTTTTCTTTTCCTCGGCACAAGGTGCTTCTATGTAATGATAATGCTGTTTAATCAGCTTCTTGATATTTCACACCTGTCAGGTAGATGGATTATCTTGGCAAAGGAGAAATGCTCACTAACAGGGATGTTAACAAATTTGTGCACAAAATTTGAGAAAAATAATATTTTTGTGTGTATGTAATATTTCTGGGATCTTTTATTTCAGCTCATGAGACATGGGACCAACACTTTACATGTTGGGTTTATATTTTTGTTCAGTGTAATTTGGATATAGTGGTCGTGCTTGTAAATGTTATGTAAAATGTTTCTTGAATTAATTCCTGTATTTGTATTTCCCTCACTCATTCAGCTCCATAGTAGTTCTCCTGCCTGTACATTCTCTCCTTCTCTTTGTGAACTCTCTAACCCCTGTGTGTGTGATCTCTGGTCTATCCAGTGAACAGCTATGGGGGTGATGATTAGTCCAGCTCGTCAGACAGTGATGAGGTGATTGTGAGGCTATTTGAGATCTCTCTCAGAGCTTTCACTCTACAGGGACCACTGAGATTGTAGCCCAGGCTACATTGGAAAAATGCTGCAAGTTCACCCGCCTACTTTCTGACCAGGAGGAAGTCAGCACAGAGCCCTCAGACTGTGAAGGTACACACACATACATACATTAATTAATTCATTCTAAACATCTAATCCAGCAGCATGTAAATCAATCAACCCACTGCTCCAGTTCCCAAAAATAACATTTCATCACAGATTACTGTCTGTAAAAAGATCAGGCTAAGCTTGATTGGACCAATCTGTTGGGATCAATGCGGAGATAGTCAGTCAGATAGCGCTCTGTGTCCTTAGATTCATTAATTACTTGTTTGGACTCAAATGGTGGCAGGTGTCTTAGACACGCTATAAGAAGGATTGGTGTAAGTGGTCACAGCAGACTCTGGCATTATACAGATGTCATGGCCCTGCAAGATAAGGGGGGATTTTCCCGACCCAACCCCCTCTTTCACCACTAGTTATTGGTACAAAAAGAATACAGATAAAGCCTAAGTGGACATCAGAGCCCCTGTTAGATGCATTGGAGGCCCTTAGCATAATGAATCCCTGACTATGCCTCATTTTGTCAATGAATTCAATTGTTTTATTGGAAAAAAGAGGTTCACATCATAGAGGTAAAATGAATTGAATGGACGTCCCTATTGAAGTCAATGATGTCATAATGGGTGGACTGGCAGCCATTTTGAGTGTACCCATGCCAGGAAGTAAAATCAGGAAGTGTTCCCTTGATGCTGTGCTGTGATTTGTTGAGTAAATTTAACTGACATTACCACAGTTATAATCATTTGAATGAACTTTCTATATTACCACGGCAATCCAGCATAAATTGATAGAACATTCCAAATTACCATGGAAATTATTGCATATTATTATACTATTATTGCATATAGTACATACTACCTTAATAAACCTGACTGTATATAGCCTTGCAACTCTTTTTTCAAATGTCCTTTTACTGTTGTTTTATTTCTTTACTACACAAACACACACACACATACCTTTTTTTTCCCCGCACCATTGGTTAGAGCAAGTAAGCATTTCACTGTAAGGTTGTACACGTTGTACACCTGTTGTATTCGGCACGCGTGACAAATAAACTTTGATTTGATATCAATACCAGGTGGTCATTGCGAGTGTACCCATGAGTTTACCAGTCAAATTGCCAAGGTTAGAGCTTCCAATCCCGTTCTATTCATTATATTTATATGGCTCACAATGCCTCAGTGACCTTAATGACTTGTTCCAGCCAGCATGTGACTGGTGGGGTTATGATATAACTAGTGATCTGATCGAACCTGGAAACACACAATACACACTGATGAGTCATACTGTGGAGTTAATTGCCGTTGATCAGCTTATGGTACCGTCTGTACAAACTACCTTCATTCAAGGAATAGGTTTCTGACAAGTTATGTCATTTCTGTTCAAATAGGAATCTTGGGATTACTTATGTTTTATTTTTTATTTTTATTTTTTATATATTTTTTTGAATTGTACCCCTTTTTCTCCCCAATTTCATAGTATCCAATTGTTGTAGTAGCTACTATCTTGTCTCATCGCTACAACTCCCGTACGGGCTCGGGAGAGACGAAGGTTGAAAGTCATGCGTCCTCCGATACACAACCAACCAAGCCGCTGCTGCTTCTTTAACACAGCGCACATCCAACCCGGAAGCCAGCCGCACCAATGCGCCGGAGGAAACACCGTGCACCTGGCCACCTTGGCTAGCGTACACTGCGCCCAGCCCGCCACAGGAGTCGCTGGTGCGCGATGAGACAAGGACACCCCTACCGACCAAGCCCTCCCTAACCCGGGCGACGCTAGGCCAATTGTGCGTCGCCCCACGGACCTCCCGGTCGCGGCCGGTTACGACAGAGCCTGGGCGCGAACCCAGGACTCTGATGGCACAGCTGGCGCTGCAGTACAGCGCCCTTAACCACTGCGCCACCCGGGAGGCCCCGGGATTACTTATGTTTTTAACATGCATTCAATGACTTTGTCATACACATAGTCATGGATGGCTTGTATCTTATATCCCAAGGATGTGTTTCATGATAATGTTTTATTATAGAACATAAGTCTGTTCTGTCAGATATGTTTTATTAAGTCTGTCCTGTTGCAGACTGCATATCATACAAAATATCTCAGTGTGAGTGTGTGTGGTGTGTTTCCATGTGATATTGTGTCTTCATGAGGCGCTGCTATGATCCTCCCCAGACGTGGATGGAGACGTGAGCAGGCTGAGTTACCAGGACCCCCTGTCGTATGGGGATGAGAAGCGGGGCTCTCTGGAGTCCGAGGAAACGGCTGAGGGTCTGGACGGTCCACCATAGGAGGATTCGCTGGACATGGGGCAGCTCATGAGCCACCAGGCCACTGAGGAGAGCCTGGAGATTGCCGTGGACAACCAAGGTTATGACAACAACGACCCCATGGACAGCTCCTCCCCATGAAGCCCAGAGGTACTGGAGCCAACGAGCTCCCGCTGTCACCTTGGGCCTGGTGAACCAATATTAAAAGCCCAGATGTTTCCTGATCAGGTTATGGAAACACTCCTAGCCCTACCAATAGCATACAGTATCTTTGCTATACAGAGAATCAGAGTTTCTTATCAAGGGAAATGTTGGTTGACAGTAAGAGGCAGCAATGTCCATCATGCCATGGTATCAATACTGATGGGAAATCTGACAAGGAGAAGATGTTTTGTATTTGTCCCACAGTGTTTTCCTGTCAGATTAATTTGGGGGATACCAAAACAAGGCCGGCATGAGGCCCAGGAGCACATTGGGAGAAGTAAATAACTCCTTCCCTATGCCTCATAAATGTTCATTAAATATGTGGCACAACCTGTTGCTGTAAAGCGTTACTAAGTGTTGCTAATGGATACACGTGTGTTAGTGTGTTACTTTGCTAAACACTAATGTGTCATGATTGATCATGGCCTCAGTTGGGGTGAGGTGATAGCGAGTGATGCTGGCTATCACTGCAGGCTTTCAGCCCATTTCACTGTCTGCCAAGACCCAGGCCCAGATGGACTTTTGCAAAAGCTTGTCGCTGTGTTGTCGCTGTGTGTGTCTGTCATGAAAGTGCCTCTTAGCAACCAAATCATGTGGTGAAATGGGGAGCAATCTGTGCATGAGTATCCTACTCACCTCTTTCTCCTTTTATCCCACTCACTTTCTCACATAGGACATGGTATGTGGATGGTAGTGGGTTGTTACACCAATTCGGAGCCTTTTGAGAAGTGTAACTTTATGTCATAGAGACCACGTGTTCAACTTAATAAAAAACTAGTTTTCCTGTCTCGAGGTTAAATTAAAAAATTACTATAGTCATTGCCTATTAAGTGCCAAATAGATTAACAGGGTTAACTGTAACAGGGTTGACGATTTTATCTTAAATCAGCCACAAATCCCCTTGTGACAGTGGGAAGGGAAGCTTGTGCGCGACAGGGAGTGGCAATTGAATGAAAGCTTCACACCAATAATTTTTTTTGCTAAAACATTTCTTGCTCGTCTATCTATGGGTAACAGTATTGACGTGTTATGCTCCACCTGCTCAGTTTCCCACCACAAAACATCAGATTTTTTTTTTTTAAATAGTAAAAAAAATAGTAGAACCAGCTCACCTGCTTTTACACTATGATTGGACTATTAGATGTTCAATGTTTCTTTCGGAAAAAACAAATATATAGTTTTGGCCTCCCAAGTGGTGCAGTGGTGTAAGGCACTGCATCGCAGTGCTTGAGGCTTCACTACAGATCCGGATTCGATCCCAGGTTGTGTCACAGCCGGCCGCGACCTGGAGACCCATGAGGTAGCACACAATTGGCCCAGTGTCGTCCAGGTTAGGGGAGGGTTTGGCCGGCTGGGATGTCCTAGTCCTGTCTCGCTCTAGCGACTCCTTGTGGTGAGTCGGGTGCATGCACGCTGACTTCGGTCGCCAGTTGTACGGTGTTACCGTACGGTGTTACCGGTTGTGCAGTCCCTCTGCCACCATCTCTATGATGGTCAACACCTTCTCCTCCAGCTGGTCCACATGTATGGTCTCTCAGCTCCCTTCTTCTTAGCAGCCGGCTTGATGTCGGACCACTTCTTTTTTACGGTGTCACTGTCCCTTGCCATACCCCCGACGGCAGAGACAGACTCGGCCACTCTCGCCCATCCTTTCTCTTCGGTCTCTGCAGTGAACCTGCAGTTATCAAGTCTCCCCAACAGCAACCTTTTCCTGGCTGCTATTTCCTCCACCATCACTTCAATCTCTTTTCTTGGTTATCAATTTTAGATTTTGATATAGCTAGTTTGATGGCCATAATGTGTGAAAAATAACCAAATCCGAACATCCCTGTCAAACAGGCTTATTTACTGGTTTCAAGCACGTCACTAATGTCAATGCCACATAAGAAGATATTTACGAAGTTCCTAAGAACATTTTGAGGAATTGCATTTACGAACTATCTTATGAACTTCCATTTTTTTTCCTTAAACTTCTTACGTTTTTTCATAAGTAATGTTTTGTGAATCCGGGCCCAGGTATGTTGGCTGTTCCACTAATTGTGCACACCTGATCTTAATGAGTGCTTGTTTCCTTTTTTTATAGTATCTGTTTGAAAAGGCTAAAATTAACAGCTTTGTATAAGTAAAAAAAAAAAATGCCTAAGCAAATGCATTTCTATGTGTCCTATCTATGCTTGGAGTTCAAAAAAGTTAAACTAAGCTAGCAGTGTTATTAAAAGTCTTATTGAAACATTCAGTGTATGTTTTAAGGAAGTCAAAATAACCTTTACATTTTGTGTTCTTGGAACGTTATTTAATTATCTTCAAATAACCTATAATTTCAGTTCTCGAAACATTTAATAAAACCTCACAGGAAGACTTTCATGGAAACCATAAAACCTCCCTGCAACCTAAAAATTAACATTCCCAGAACATGCGATATTTTCACTTCCGTTATTAGAACATTAAAAAAACGTTCAGTTTTACTGGTTGGGAAACGTATGGCTTTGTTCCATTTGTGAATGGAACAGCACATGCAGATACACATGAACGGAAGGAAATTGTTAGCATAATTGTATATTGTTTTGGATCATTTGAGCTGTGGTTAACCTTGTGAGTCAGGTTGTCATGTCAGTGAATGTAGTGAGTGCGGGGGAAGGACATGTCGCATGATCTGGGCAGTATATTGTAGCCGCCACTACGATGGTCTTATCTGTGATCCGTGGTTGTCGTGCCAACATCAATATTCAACCTGCTCTGTCAACATGGTGACACAATTGATGCTGTGCTTACTGACTGTTTGAAGCGCTGCTTGGCTGGGGTCAATTCTACCATTGTCTGATACACAGCAAAATACAGTATATTAATTTAAGTAATTCGAATTTTGACATTTGAGATCCCAAATTAATACACCCACTAGCATAAAAAAAATGTGTTTACGCAATGTGGCTGATGCAACAGATCAGAATGTTCTCACAACTCGTAGACCCTTGTCACGGATAGGCTATTGCAGCAGATGACCACACCGGGTTCCACTCTTATCAGCTAAAAACGGCTCCAGTTGGCACGCGATCACCTACACTAGACCATTGAGGAGTGGGAAAACATTGCCTGGAACATGACAGTGAGTTCAGTTTCTTTGAGTGGCCTGTACAGGCCCCAGACCTCAACACAATATAGCATCTTTGGGATGAGATGGAACGGGCTGATCGCATCATGAATATACCGCTGTCCAATCTGCAGCAACTGCATGAGAAAGTCTTGCATGCAACCTGGAAAAGAGAAAGGTATTCGCTTCTAAACACCATTCCCGGCAAAAATGCGTGTGTTTCTGGAAAATGGCCCGGTTACACACGAGCATGCAGACAGAGCGGCTGAGGACCTGAAGTCGAGGGGCATTCCAGTGGAGTATGCTGCCAGGAGAAAGACATGTCTGCGGAAATACTCGAACAGGCTCTCCCATGGATCGTTGTTGACAAGCAGAGTCATGGAGAAAGAGGGAAACCACCTCTGCAAGAGGACATTCACATCCGAGAGAGACTCGTGCATTTCCAACGGGAAGATGGAACTGAATCGAATTTAACAGAATTAATAGTTACTGCGAGCTGTTAAGACTTTGGGTTGCTATGGTTGACATTGCAATAGGTCAAATATCTCCCCTATTTCCCCCCAATGCTGAACAAGGGTGAGTAGACAAAAGTAAGTGTTCTTTATGAACACACTAAGTAGCGTCAATTTAATAACGTATATATTAGCTAAGGATTAATGACACATTGGCAACGTGGTGACAGAGGGGCATATCAAGGGGAGGATTCATGATATGTACGCATGACCGATATAGTTTTCACTTGTAAATAACCGATGTGTATAAGCGACGAAATAGGCGCCCTTATGAATTTTGGTTCCAACAGGTCTGGTTTGTGACTACGTCACACATTTTCATATCTGAGCGAGGGGTCCATCCTGCAGACAGGCTCATCCCCTCAAACCCCAGAGGCAAGAGCCAGTCCTCTGACATGGGAGTCCAAATACCAAAGTACTTTCCCTCTTTGGTTTACTTTAATATCGTTCTTGATTTTTCATTCATTTTTAGGTTCATGATAAGCAGGCAGACATGGTGCACAGGTATTTTATTTATATCGATGCATCATGGGGAATTTAAGGTCATAAGTCTCAATGTGAACGGACTGGGGAGTGACATCAAGAGAAGTAAGGTAATAGCAAAGATGAAACGGGAGAGAGGTGACATACTATTCTGTCAGGAAACTCACTTATCCACACCTGAACACGAGAAACTCAAGAAAATGGGATATAGGAATACTTATTTTTCTTCTTATAAAATGGGTAGAAGGGGAGTGGCAATCTTGATCCCAAATTCAGTTAATTTTGAGTTTATGTCAGAAATAAAAGACAAGTGGGTAGATTTATACTTGTTAAATGTAAAGTGGATAACAATGAAGTTACCTTATTTAATGTATATGCTCCCCCAGGGAGTGACATGATCTTCTACGGGAAGGTGTTTGATTTATTTGCCACAGAAACCTCTGGCACTCTTATCTGTGGAGGGTATTTTAACACGATTTTAAATTCAAAATTGGACAGCACAAATCAAAATAGGAAAATTAATTTAGTTGCTAAAAAGATCAATAGGATACTGCAGGATCTAGGACTGCTTAATGTATGGCGTGACATCCACATGACAGATAAGGAATATACTTTTTACTCAGCCCGCCACACTGAATACTCAAGGTTAGACTACTTTTTCATATACAATGCAGATAGACACAGGCTTAAGGATTGCAGGATTGGGCAGAGCAACTTATCAGACTATAATGAAGTTGACCTTACTCTACACCTTGATAGCAAACCAAGAAATACTATATGGAGACTTAATACAAGCATGCTGAATGGTCCAGCATTCAAGGATTCAAAAAAGACAGAATTGAAAATATATCTGGAGAATAATGATAACGGGGAAGTATCTCCTGCTACATTGTGGGATGCAGCTAAGGCAGTTATTAGAGGAAAGATCATCTCTCAAGAAAAAGATTAAAGCACAGAAACTGCTGAAATTACAGGAAACACTAAGAAACTTAGAACGCTCTCTTAGTCAATACAAAGACCCTCTTATATTACGAGAGATTCAAAAGGTAAAACAGGAAATTGACCAGATTTATAGAGAAGGAGTAGAGAAAAAGCTCAGGTTCCTGAAACAATGATATTACGAAGCAAGCTCAAAGGCAACCAAATTACTAGCATGGAGACTCAGGAAACAACAAGCACAGAATACCGTTTTAAAAATAAAAGACCCCAAAACAAAGAGGATCACATGCAAATTAGATGAAATATAGAATGCATTTGAATCATATTACACAAATCTGTACAAGCAACCAGAGAAGGCAGATGAACAGACAATAGAGCATTTTTTTTAACTCCCCTCAATTGGGACAGAGCAAAATTATAGACTTACTTTCGAAATATCCACCGAAGAAATTAATAAACAATATCTCAACTAAAAGTAAACAAGTGTCCAGGCACTGATGGCTTCCCAACAGAATGGTTCAAGACCTTCAGAGAACAACTAACACCTCTACTTAAGGCCCTGATGGCTTCCCTTCAGAATGGTTCAAGACCTTCAGAGAACGACTAACACCTCCACTTAAGGCCCTGATGGCTTCCCTTCAGAATGGTTCAAGACCTTCAGAGAACGACTAACACCTCCACTTAAGGCCTGTTTGAACTGGATTCTGCGGGAGGGGGGTCTCCCACCATCGAGAGAGGCCATCGTATATGTAATCCCAAAAGAGGGTAAAGATAAGAAGGAATGCAGTTCATATAGACCTATCGCAATTCTTAACAGGGATTATAAACTATATGCATCAATAATAGCCAAAAGAATGGAGAACATAATCCCAGAATTGATTGACGGAGATCAAACTGGTTTCATACAAAATAGGCAGACACAGGACAATATAAGGAGAACACTACATGTCATGGCCCACATTACTCAGAATAAGACAAGTGCAATATTAATAAGTCTAGATGAAGAAAAAGCATTTGATTCAGTGGGATGGGATTACCTATTTCAAGTTATGGAAAGATTTGGTTTCAACAAAGAAGTGATACAGTGCATCAAATCACTGTATTCATGTCTGACTGCTAGAATAAAGATAAATGGACATTTGTCACGAACGATAAAATTAGAGCGAGGGGCAAGACAAGGCTGTAATCTTTCACCCATGCTCTTCTCCTTTTACCTCTAACCATTAGCACAGGCAATGAGACAGGACCCAACTTTAGAGGGAATAACAATAAGAGGCAGTGAATATAAGATATGCATGTATGCTGATGATGTGCTGTTGTTCCTTAAAGACCCAGGCTCAAGTGTACCTAGATTGATGGATGTTTTACAAACATTTGGAACATATTCAGGTTATGTGCTTAACATACACAAGACCCAGGCCCTAGTATATACCCCACAGAAAGAACTGATGAGTAGGTAAAACTTCTACTGCATCTCTTCATCCATTAAATATCTTGGAGTAAATCTACCAAAAGATACAACCAAACATTATTGCATGAATTACGATCACATCAACAAGAAAATATATGATGACCTAGACAGGTGGAATTCACTTCCCTTAGATCTTAGTAGTAGATTTGAAACACTTAAAATTAACATCCTGCCGAGGCTACTGTATTTGTTTCAATCACTGCCCATAGAAATCCCACCTAAACAGTTTAGGGATAAATGGATATCAAGGTTTATCTGGAACAGGAAGAGACCAACAATTAGATATACAACATTACAATTACCAAACAACTGTGGGGGTGTGGCCTCACCAAACCTAAAAGATTATTATGTGCCAGCCCAATTGAGACCTCTGTTGTGTTGGTGCAATTCAGAATACGAATCCAAATGGAAAGACATGGAGACTATTTTGACAGAGATACCCATACAGTCAGTTTTGGGAAATAAAGACATGGTAATATAAATATGCAATAGACAATATCTGTGGATTAATTTTTCTCTAAAGACATGCTTAATGGTAGTTAAGCTAAATCATTTAGACAGAGAGGTCAAACTGTTGAGTTGGCCCGCATACAACCCCAGCTTCATCCCTGCATTTCAGGATAGCAGATTTAAACAATGGACGCAGAAAGGCATCACATCATTCAGTACAATTATAAGGAATAACTAGACTTCCAGGACCTAAGTAAAAAACATGGCTTGGAAAAGCAAGATTTTTACAGATACCTACAAGTTCAACACTATTTCTTAAGGGAGATTAAAGTGATTTGACCCTCGAGCACCTCAAAAATTATTCCAAGTATTCACTTGGGGTAACAAAAAAACGATTTCAAATCTTTACTTGGGTATTCAACCTCAAAGAAACATTCTACAAACTATATTAAAAATAAATGGGAGGAGGAACTTAACATTGAAATAACTTATGAAACATGGTTGAACATATTAGAGACTCAACAAAGCTCCACCAACTCAAGGTCATGGAGAGAATTCTGTTGGAGGAATGTTATACATTTCTTCATAACACCTAAACTGAAATCAAAACAGACGGGTTCCCTACACCCTTGTTGGAGAGAATGCGGTCTATTGAGGGTGGATCACTCTCCTATCTTTTGGACCTGCTCCACAATCTAAACTTACTGGGGAGAAATACGATCTAACATTGGAAAATAATGGGATTTGACATAGAACAAAGATGAATTTCTTTGTACTTGGGTGAAATACCTGATAACTTACACAATAGAGACAAGTGCCTGTTGAAGGTCCTACTGGCAGCCAGTAAAAAGGCAATCGCTAGGAAATGGCTACAAAAAGACCCTCCCACAGTGACACAATGGATAGACATTGTAGAAGAAATACACCACATGGAGCGTATGACCTTTGCTTTAAGAACTCAAGAGGAGAGAGGTCAGGAATACTGGGAAAAATGGGTTTCGTGTTTGAAAATGGTCTAATTCAAAGATGTCAATGTAACTAATATGATGAAGGTATGATGTGCACTGTAACTGGCAGATCTTTTTTGTTGTTCTTTTACTTTACTTTATTTGTACTTTCTTTGTGTTCCTCAATAAAAACAAAGTATATAAAAAAAGAAAAGGTTATTGAGTGTTGGCGTCACATATATTTACATTGTGTTACCTCAGACAGCTAGATGAAGTTTGGTTGGTCATTTCTGTATATAGGCTATGTAGATGTCAGAAAAAAATGGGTGTACTGTTATGATTGTCCAAGGACAATGTTTTTTGATTCATTACTATAGGACATCATTCAGCCACACTTCAAGATGAAAAGTACAAATCTTTTAAAATGATTTCTTCCTTCATGATGGAAAAGAGAGACTAAAATCGTTATAATTTTCTATCATTCCAAACACAGCATACATTTGATCATTTTGATTTCAAAAAATGTTTGATAGATTTCTTCCTCCTTTTTAGGTTTTGGAACTGTATAGTTTAGGGTAATTTCACATTGAATTACCATGCGTTTTGTTCTTTATCACACATGTTTGTATCTTCATCTACTCCTTTTACTTATTCCTGTTACTCCTCCTCTCCTACTGGAAGACATGACCTGCTCTAAGACAAGAAGCTAAAGGACACTTAATTTTCTGTGATGAGAACATCCGTCCTCTGTCTGACTGACTCAGTCTCTTCATTTAGTGGGACTGATAATGTCTTTGGCCCTTATAGTGCCTTCCCAAGTCAAAGCTCATTTCAACAGC
Source organism: Oncorhynchus clarkii lewisi (assembly GCF_045791955.1). Lineage (NCBI taxonomy): Eukaryota > Metazoa > Chordata > Actinopteri > Salmoniformes > Salmonidae > Oncorhynchus > Oncorhynchus clarkii. Next base: position 22,325,417 of record NC_092171.1, read on the forward strand.
CATACACGCTGAGATCAAAAGAGGCTTTAAATATCCCAGTGCAGCTATTAATAACATCATGCCATGAATGACCCTTCCTTGCAGTGTATTATTTATCTCTGCTCATTGGTATTTATTTATTTGTTATTTTACCAGGTAAGTTGACTGAGAACACTTTCTCATTTACAGCAACGACCTGGGGAATAGTTACAGGGGAGAGGAGGGGGATGAATGAGCCAATTTTAAACTGGGGATGATTAGGTGGCCATGATGGGTTGAGGGCCAGATTGGGAATATAGCCAGGACACCAGGGTTAACACCCCTACGATAAGTGCCATGGGATCTTTAATGACCTTAGAGAGTCAGGACACCCGTTTAACGTCCCATCCGAAAGACGGCACCCTTACACAGGGTAGTGTCCCCAATCACTGCCCTGGGGAATTGGGATATTTTTTTAGACCAGAGGAAAAAGTGCCTCCTACTGGCCCTCCAACACCACTTCCAGCAGCATCTGGTCTCCCATCCAGGAACTGACCAGGACCAACCCTGCTTAGCTTCAGAAGCAAGCCAGCAGTGGTATGCTGCTGCCGTATGGTAGTTACAGTCCTTGGACTGTAAAGCGTGATGATGATAATGATGATGCTCATGCTCATGGCCAAGTCTGTCTTAACTTCATTGAATCCAATTGAAGTTGCTGCTTTTGGGTGATTACATTTGATTATTTAGCCAGTCGACCCACAACCCCTTAGGTAAAGTGTTTCTCACACCAAGGAGGATGGAAAATAATGTTTTATTTTCACGTTAGAACAACTGTATTCCTACTTAGTGTAGCACACAGGGATGTGTGAAATTTACAAATCAAATCAAATCAAATTTTATTTGTCACATACACATGGTTAGCAGATGTTAATGCGAGTGTAGCGAAATGCTTGTGCTTCTAGTTCCGACAATGCAGTAATAACAAGTAATCTAATCCAAGTAATTTACTCCTCAGCCTGAAGTGTCCCCACTTGCGCCACCGACTAGCTAGCTTTTCGCATGGCGCCGACTGGTAAGATGCTTCAGGAGGGCGGTCACGTGTAATAGCAAGGCATAGCCGAATCAGGAGGAAGTGGTACTCGATGTACTTTACATTAGCATCTTTTGCAAAGCATCTCATCTCTTCTAGATAGCAGTTTACTGGCCTTCTGGTCCCCTGGTTTTCAATCTTACTGTACCTAGTTCCTCTCAGTCAGTATTTGTCTAGTAGAATCCTATGGGGCCTATGTCTGATGAACTCTTAGGAGACATTGATTGTTCAATTAAGTACTGAGGTGGAATGTAAAAAGCACTATGCTCTGCCCTCTGAGTTAATCATCCATGGCCAGTGGGATGTTAAGGAGTATTGAATCTGCAACCTTCACAACCACTGTTTTCCTGGATGGACAACAGGCTTAATTACTGTAGGTCCCTTTGTTTGCACAAGGGATGACACCAGGAACTGACTCACTTAGAGAGCTGTGCTACAAATAAACATGTCCATTTCCTCCAAACTAATCACCCCTACATCACATTATGGAATTCTACCAAAGAGTGCATAGATGGAACATTAGATTTCATATATAGCTAGCTACATGGCTTTTCTTGGAACTGAATTGCTGTCTTGGAAATTCCCATGTTGGTTAAACGTTTGCATTTGTATCAAAGGTTAAAACCACTTTTTCCACTTATAGCGATAACATTGACTTAGTAAGTCATTGATTCAGGGAAGTGTACGGCACTGTGTTTGATGATGATAGGTTCTAATTTTTCAGAGTAAATAACTCACGGACACTAGAGAAGCTTAACCAAGTTTAATTCTTCCACCAGGGTCGACACAGCTGTATTCAGACAAAAAAAAAACATTTCACACAAGCACTGATATTTAACCCTTTCTCCAAGGTTGAGTCTCCTCCTCTGCAACTGAACAGCCAATGCATCTCTATTGCTAGACAGAACCTTAGTGATATCTGTTCTTCCTTACTTCGTCTAACCTGACCTCTACCCCAAAGTGCTCACTCCTCCCCAACTCAAGGCTGTCATGGTTATTGATACCAGACTGTGTCTCTTCTCCCAGTGTATCCCTGATGGCTAACAATAACATATCCTGACATAATGTAAATGTTATACATTACCCTCTATCCCTCAGTGACATTAGTTTCCAAGAACTCCACACATCTCCCCTTCTCAATGCCTGCCGCATGTAATCGCTTCCCTGCACTCAACATATTCCAAGCTTAGTTGCACACACTATATACCTTCCTCCTATAACCCTTAACTTCTAGTGTAAACCCTCAACCTTAGCACTCCATCAGTGACATGAATAAGTATATTTTCATATTCTCAGAACCCAACAATGATGAGCTTTTCATCACTAGATGACAAACTGTATGAATGAATGCCACAGTTGGAGAGATTGTCCTCTGCTCTGTGGATGAACTCTAACCTAATCTGATATGACAGGTATAGTTAATGTCATGTTTATAACACAGGTTTGTATTGTTAATAACTTGACCAATGATTCAGTTCACTTGTATCCCCATAATTAGCATTTAATGGATAAGATGTGTTATTTATGGTACACGCTGCACCAATTACAATGTATTTTATGCATGTCAAGAGTTGCTGTACATAATCTCTCTTAGAAATGTTTAACGTTGAGATGCCCTCACTGTAAGTCGCTAAAATGGATAAAACTCACTGTAAGTCGCTCAGGATAAGATCGTCTGCTAAATGACTAAAATGTCAAGTGTAAATGTCCTCTGAAGTATATACAGTATGTTACAGCATGCTTGTTTTCAGCTTCCAAACAGTGAGATTCTTATAAAGTGCCTGTAGCGTAAAGGTAAAAGTTAATGCCTGTATGGGAAAAATGTATTATAATAATCAATGCATAATTTGAGCATGAGTGTATAGTCAACCATGTTTGACGTTCCTGTGAGATGAAGCTGTATGCATGGGCTGTTAAATTGTTCTCGTGCCTATACAGTGCCTGCACCATTCATGCAACGAATGACAATGACATACAGTACTTCTGTACATATTCGTTTTTGTTCTTGTTAAAGTAAAACTTGCTGCCATCTGGTTCTTGAGTGATATTTCTGAGCTGCGTGTTTGTTAAGACGCCTTCATTCTGAGAAGGACTGTGTCATAGTGTGAAAGATTTTCTGTTGTATGCCTTATACCTCCTTACCCAGAACACTACGGAAATCATCAAGCTCACAGAGGCAGGATTAGACAAGATTAAGAATAGAATATTGTGGTTTTTGGATGAGATCAATGAAATCCAGCGGATGCTTGATTTAGTTAATTCCAGGGTTTAGGGGAGAAAAAAAAGAGATCTATGTTTTGTACATAAGCCAAGTTTAATAGGCCACTACTGTTTATGTCTCATATCTGGGCTATAATAGCAGCCATAGGCTACAATAGAAAGGTTAGGCCTACTTTTAAATCAAACATCAAATAATTACTCATCCAGTCAATAGGTTGCCCATACACCCAGGGCGAGAGAGAGTGAGAAACCAAGAAGCACAATGCGAGAGTAATGGAGCCTGATGATGAAGCGTCATCATTGCCTAGTGAATCTCCTAGCAACAGAAACATCTGCTTTTGTGAGGACCAATGAGGTTTCAGAGGGTATGGTGTTGTTGCTTGTTTCACAGAAAATTATATTTTAAGATCCCAAGTGTTGCGTACTCTGAAGGGAGTATTAAAATGAAGCTACAGTGACTGCGTGTGAAGTGCAAACTTCAGGCAAAGCTTGTAGCTGGGATAATTGGGACAGACAGTAAATGTCGCAGCAACGGATGATCACACATTGGACAGATTCAGAAGAACTGATTACTTCATAGGCTGCCTACATCTGAAAGGACTACTGATTTGCTGAAGTGCTTTATGAACTGTTGAAGATTCACATCATAAGGTCATTTTATAAATTAATATAGGTCATATTTGATCAAATGTGTGGGTTATTCTCACAAATAGCTGAGATTCCAATAAGATAAACTGAATAAAATAATTAACATTAAAGACATGCATCATCAGTATCATCATCAGATCAGTCAGTCAAAAATACATTTTTTGTCTCACATCCAATCAGGTGAATGCATTATTTGTGTTACAGATATACAGTGGGGCAAAAAAGTATTTAGTCAGCCACCAATTGTGCAAGTTCTCCCACTTAAAAAGATGAGAGGCCTGTAATTTTCATCATAGGTACACTTCAACTATAACAGACAAAATGAGAAAAAAAATACAGAAAATCACATTGTAGGATTTTTAATGAATTTATTTGAAAATTATGGTGGAAAATAAGTATTTGGTCAATAACAAAAGTTTATCTCAATACTTTGTTATATACCCTTTGTTGGCAATGACAGAGGTCAAACGTTTTCTGTAAGTCTTCACAAGGTTTTCACACACTGTTGCTGGTATTTTGGCCCATTCTTCCATGCAGATCTCCTCTAGAGCAGTGATGTTTTGGGGCTGTTGCTGGGCAACACGGACTTTCAACTCCCTCCAAAGATTTTCTATGGGGTTGAGATCTGGAGACTGGCTAGGCCACTCCAGGACCTTGAAATGCTTCTTACGAAGCCACTCCTTCGTTGCCCGGGCGGTGTGTTTGGGATCATTGTCATGCTGAAAGACCCAGCCACGTTTCATCTTCAATGACCTTGCTGATGGAAGGAGGTATTTACTCAAAATCTCACGATACATGGCCCCATTCATTCTTTCCTTTACACTGATCAGTCGTCCTGGTCCCTTTGCAGAAAAACAGCCCCAAAGCATGATGTTTCCACCCCCATGCTTCACAGTAGGTATGGTGTTCTTTGGATGCAACTCAGCATTCTTTGTCCTCCAAACACGACGAGTTGAGTTTTTACCAAAAAGTTATATTTTGGTTTCATCTGACCATATGACATTCTCCCAATCTTCTTCTGGATCATCCAAATGCTCTCTAGCAAACTTCAGACGGGCCTGGCCATGTACTGGCCTAAGCAGGGGGACACGTCTGGCACTGCAGGATTTGAGACCCTGGCGGCGTAGTGTGTTACTGATGGTAGGCTTTGTTACTTTGGTCCCAGCACTCTGCAGGTCATTCACTAGATCCCCCCGTGTGGTTCTGGGATTTTTGCTCACCGTCCTTGTGATCATTTTGACCCCACGGGGTGAGATCTTGCGTGGAATCCCAGATCGAGGGAGATTATCAGTGGTCTTGTATGTCTTCCATTTCATAATAATTGCTCCCACAGTTGATTTCTTCAAACCAAGCTGCTTACCTATTGCAGATTCAGTCTTCCCAGCCTGGTGCAGGTCTACAATTTTGTTTCTGGTGTCCTTTGACAGCTCTTTGGTCTTGGCCATAGTGGAGTTTGGAGTGTGACTGTTTGAGGTTGTGGACAGGTGTCTTTTATACTGATAACAAGTTCAAAAAGGTTCCATTAATACAGGTAACGAGTGGAGGACAGAGGAGCCTCATAAAGAAGAAGTTACAGGTCTGTGAGAGCCAGAAATCTTGATTGTTTGTAGGTGACCAAATACTTATTTTCCACCATAATTTGCAAATAAATTCATTAAAAATCCTACAATGTGATTTTCTGGATTTTTTTTCCTCATTTTGTCTGTCATAGTTGAAGTGTACCTATGATGAAAATTACAGACCTCTTTCATCTTTTTAAGGGGGAGAACTTGCACAATTGGTGGCTGACTAAATACTTTTTTGCCCCACTGTATATTTTTTGATATCTTGAATGGGAATACAGTCCCACTATGCCTAACTGCAGAGGGAGTAAAATGTGTTTTATAGCAGGTGTCATTCAGCTGAAAATTCACAAATTAGTGCAATATCCGAAACTCTCTCTGTTCTCTATCTCTCTTTGTCACACACACATACCACACACGCGCACACTGACTCCCCAAGCACATACTCAACCCAATTTCTTCATAAATAGCCTTGTGTGGGATGATGGCAATGGCAATAAAAAATTCATCTCTGCCTACAAAACACATGCTGAAAAAAGTAATATTTTTAATCCGGCCATTACAAATAACCTATGCAGTGAAAAGAAATATAAGAAAAGATAGGCCACATTTTTAAATGTTGCAGCATATCTAGTCCATGTTTTACAGTTATGGAATACAGATACAAATAAATGTTCTGTGTGTGACTTTTTAATAAAACAGGTGTCTCTCTCCGGTCTCTATTCCTACCTCTCTCACTTATTATCTCCTTATCTATCATTCTCCTCCACTAGAGGCCCCTGAAAGCAATGTGTGTGGCTCAGAGAGCAGCCCAAGCAATCAGGAGGATTTGTGGCTCTGGGCTGTTACTATCAGGTAATGTACCGTGGATATGACCACTCCTGCTGGGGCTGTTATATAATTCTGTGTCACTCCACTAACCACATAATCTGTCCTTGCCAATGTGTTGAAAGGGAGAGATGTATCAATGTTGTAATTTGAATTTTCCTTATTGTGCTTCAAGCAGTCGATTCCCTCTAAGAGAGATTCAACTATTCAACAACGTCGAAAGTTGCCTACTTCAAAAGGAAATATGCGGAAGAGGATGATTTACATGGATACCTACATGGTTGTGTATCAAAAGTAGGAACTGCTTTGATTGTGTTTACATGTTCAGACATCAATTTGTTGTTCTATGACGTGACACTAAATGTGGCTTAGATTTCTGTCTCATAACCATGACCTCTGTTTCCTTAGCACCTGATACGTCAGGAGGACCGCAGCTGCATCCTCCAACTCTCATTGGAGAAGCTGAGATTCTTAGAGGACCCTGAAGCCTACCTGCGACGCTCAGTGCTCATCAACAACCTGCTGAGAAAGATCCACCACGAGGAGGAGGAGGGTGAGACAGGGCAGGAAGAAGAAGATGAAGAGAGGCAGGGGACCTGTGATAGGGGCCCAGGCAGCCAGCGGCTGCTCTACCCAGACAGGAAGTGTGTGAAGGTGGTGGTGGCAGACTGCTGCTCTCAGTCCTTTGGACTGAAGGAGATACCACACTACCACCTGGTGGCCTACCCCTCCTCCACATGCCTCTATGGCCTTGGCACATGTCCCAGCATCTCCCCTTGCCACAGGGCACAAGTCCTGCTCTATAAACTGGATGATAATGGGTGACTCAGCGAATTGCTGCCAAAGTACGGGTAGAACTTGAGATGAACTATGCACATCGAAGTAATTGGCAGGGAGTGGTTTGGTGACAGAACCCCCTATTCAGTCAGAGCTGCATTCTGCATCTTGCAGTCTGATGCTATCTACATGCAAAATGGGAGACTACAGCTTCTTATGTGTGATTTCTGACAGGGTCAACGGAGCAAGAGTCCGAATCAGTGTCTGTGACAGCATGCGCAGCGCCATTTAGGCAATCTCCATTTTGAACAGTGGAGGTTGGAGGAGGACTGTTATAGGAGGACTGTCTCATTGTAATGGCTGGAATGGAATATGGAACAGAGTCAAACGTGGTTTCCATACATTTGATGTGCTTGATATAGTTCTGTTTATTCCATTCCGGGCATTACAATGAACCTGTCCTTCTCTCAACCAGCTTCTTCTCTCATGCCGACAAAGGGTGGCTACTTTGAAGAATCTAAAATATAAAATATATTTTGATTTGTTTTTGGTTACTAAAGTACATGATTTCCTATGTGTTATTTCATAGTGTTGATGTCTTTACTACTATTCTACAATGTAGAACGTAGTAAAAATAAAGAAAAACCCTTGAATGAGTAGGTGTGTCTAAACTTTTGACTGTTACTATATACAGTGCCTTGCGAAAGTATTCGGCCCCCTTGATCTTTGCGACCTTCTGCCACATTTCAGGCTTCAAACATAAAGATATAAAACTGTATTTTTTTGTGAAGAATCAACAACAAGTGGGACACAATCATGAAGTGGAACGACATTTATTGGATATTTCAAACTTTTTTAACAAATCAAAAACTGAAAAATTGGGCGTGCAAAATTATTCAGCCCCCTTAAGTTAATACTTTGTAGCGCCACCTTTTGCTGCGATTACAGCTGTAAGTCGCTTGGGGTATGTCTCTATCAGTTTTGCACATCGAGAGACTGAATTTTTTTCCCATTCCTCCTTGCAAAACAGCTCGAGCTCAGTGAGGTTGGATGGAGAGCATTTGTGAACAGCAGTTTTCAGTTCTTTCCACAGATTCTCGATTGGATTCAGGTCTGGACTTTGACTTGGCCATTCTAACACCTGGATATGTTTATTTTTGAACCATTCCATTGTAGATTTTGCTTTATGTTTTGGATCATTGTCTTGTTGGAAGACAAATCTCCGTCCCAGTCTCAGGTCTTTTGCAGACTCAATCAGGTTTTCTTCCAGAATGGTCCTGTATTTGGCTCCATCCATCTTCCCATCAATTTTAACCATCTTCCCTGTCCCTGCTGAAGAAAAGCAGGCCCAAACCATGATGCTGCCACCACCATGTTTGACAGTGGGGATGGTGTGTTCAGGGTGATGAGCGGTGTTGCTTTTACGCCAAACATAACGTTTTGCATTGTTGCCAAAAAGTTCAATTTTGGTTTCATCTGACCAGAGCACCTTCTTCCACATGTTTGGTGTGTCTCCCAGGTGGCTTGTGGCAAACTTTAAACAACACTTTTCATGGATATCTTTAAGAAATGGCTTTCTTCTTGCCACTCTTCCATAAAGGCCAGATTTGTGCAATATACAACTGATTGTTGTCCTATGGACAGAGTCTCCCACCTCAGCTGTAGATCTCTGCAGTTCATCCAGAGTGATCATGGGCCTCTTGGCTGCATCTCTGATCAGTCTTCTCCTTGTATGAGCTGAAAGTTTAGAGGGACGGCCAGGTCTTGGTAGATTTGCAGTGGTCTGATACTCCTTCCATTTCAATATTATCGCTTGCACAGTGCTCCTTGGGATGTTTAAAGCTTGGGAAATCTTTTTGTATCCAAATCCGGCTTTAAACTTCTTCACAACAGTATCTCGGACCTGCCTGGTGTGTTCCTTGTTCTTCATGATGCTCTCTGCGCTTTTAACGGACCTCTGAGACTATCACAGTGCAGGTGCATTTATACGGAGACTTGATTACACACAGGTGGATTGTATTTATCATCATTAGTCATTTAGGTCAACATTGGATCATTCAGAGATCCTCACTGAACTTCTGGAGAGAGTTTGCTGCACTGAAAGTAAAGGGGCTGAATAATTTTGCACGCCCAATTTTTCAGTTTTTGATTTGTTAAACAAGTTTGAAATATCCAATAAATGTCGTTCCACTTCATGATTGTGTCCCACTTGTTGTTGATTCTTCACAAAAAAATACAGTTTTATATCTTTATGTTTGAAGCCTGAAATGTGGCAAAAGGTCGCAAAGTTCAAGGGGGCCGAATACTTTCGCAAGGCACTGTATATATATATATATATATATATATATACAGTGGGGCAAAAAAGTATTTAGTCAGCCACCAATTGTGCAAGTTCTACCACTTAAAAAGATGAGAGGCCTGTAATTTTCATCATAGGTACACTTCAACTATGACAGACAAAATTAGAAAAAAATCCAGAAAATCACATTGTAGGATTTTTAATGAATTTATTTGCAAATTGTGGTGGAAAATAAGGGGAGGAAGAAGTGTACCTTAAACTTCTTGAATTCAACCATTATTGGGTTCAAATACACTTTTAGATTTGTGAACAGCCATCCACAACAACCACAATCCGTAAGGCGCAAATAGCTAAATGAGAGAGCAGCAGTGTGATTCACATCAATGCGCTATGTACAGTAGATATCAATAATAAGTGATATCGGTATCTTCGTAGAGTACACCACTGCTGTCATCCACCTCCAAGCGTTTAAGTTGAATAGTCTTTGGATGCTGACAGCAGTCGCAGTATTGGAAGACATACCTTGGACTGTAGCCTACAAAAGCCTATTGTCGCTCTTTTGCCTTGATTGATCAAACACATTTGGTGTGTCATCATAGTGGTCTCTGACTTGTGGTCAGACTCGCTCAAGTGGAACAAACTTAAACTTGTGCCTTTTTTCAATGCTGATTTGAATATCAATGAGAAAACATAGAAGTTTCAAAGATTTCTTTTCGCAAACATATTTTCTGAATTTAAAAGTAATCCTCGAAGTAATCATCTATTTTTTCAAAAGTATCTGTAATCTGATTACAACATTTTTGCTGTTTACATAACGGATTGCAGTTGCCATTGTTTTGTAATCCCTTACATGTAATCTGTTACTCCCCAACCCTGTTGACTACATTAAAATGTTGGAAGCCCTCAAAGTCCTCAGTTCAATGCAAAACGGCCATTATAAACTGGGTGGATCGAGCCTGAATGCTGAATGGCTGACAGCAGTGGTCTATCAGTATACCACAGGTATAACAAAACATGTATTTTTACTGCTCAAATTACATTGGTAACCAGTTTATAATAGCAATAACGTACCTCGGGGGTTTGTGATATATGACCAATTTACCACAGATAAGGGCTGTGTCCAGGCACTCCACATTGCGTTGTATATAAGAAGCCGTGGTATATTGGCCATATACCACACCCTTGCTTAACTAGAGGCCTCTATCATTCTCTATGGTTTACTCAGACATTGTGAAGCTCGTCCACAGCACCACGAATAGAAACACAGTCCTGTTTAAATTCTGAGTGCGTCACCTATGCCTTCGTGTTCCCGAGCACTTCATAGATCTGTCAGTAACCAGATAGCTAGCTACTTGAGATAGCGAAGCAGATTGCATTGGTTTCAAACAACTAGCTACGGACAACTAGCAACAACTAACCTCTGTCATGGAAAATGCATTTGCCGCGTTTTGTACAGTATCGTATCGCCTATTGTTTTAACAGGTCTTATTATTGTCTTCGACAGGAAAACCTGTTATTTTTATTTATTTGCTCCTCTTGTTGAAAGTGTTTATTTTCTGGGAACTGGCTATACAGCTAAACTGAGCAGTTAACGTTACGTTACTTCCATGATGCACAGGCTACTACTTGACTAACTAGTTAATGGTGCCATGATGCATGAGCTGCTGCTTGACTAGCTAGTTAATGGTAATTTATAGTAAATACACAGTGCTCTACATCAGAATCAACATAACAAAATATATGATGACGCAATTTGTACAACTATGCAATAATCTCAAAGACCCGATTCATCTAGCACGGTTTCAGCAGATCTGCGGTGTACATGGGACATTTTCTAGGAACCCAGTGGAGATTAGAGGAGTGGAGCGAGGTCACTTGCACAACGTCAATGGCATAAGCCATCTCCAGGGTGAAAGTGAGAAATGTATTGTCAACGGAGGCGGAGAAGGGGAGAAAACAGATAGTCTTCGGCAGAGGAAAGTCACCTCCCCAGGGAACAGTTGGATACAGGAAGGTGTAGATGCTTCTCAGAATGGGGCAGTAGTCATTCCTGCTGCGGTGGCCATGGCCGGGCACAGCTGCAACGGTGGCCACCTCGCTGGAGCACCTCACAGAAAATGTCTCAAGTGGCGTCAACAGGTCCGGAGTGGAATGCACCTCCGAGAACCCTGAGGACCTCAGTCCTTCTAGGAGCACTGTCAAGCCCTTGCACAAAAACTCTCTGACAGGCGATGAGGGGCAGGAGTTTTTAATTGAGAACAAGTTTGTGTACTACCTTTTGGAACCAAGCTGGGCAATGAGCTGTTTTACATCACCTTTTTCCCGTTCTTCATCTGGAACGTGGACCTTTACGTCAGCCGGTGACTGATCGTGGTCTGGGTTTGGGTCATGGACCTGGGCCAGAGCAAGGATATCATTGGCTGGTCCAGGCCAGTCTCAGACTTTCACCGCCCATGGTCATGATGGAGATGTTCTATAATTCTGATTATAACCTGAGTGATTCGAGCCGTGAATGCTGATTGGCTGACAGCCGTGGTATATCAGACCATGGGTATGACAAAACATGTATTTTTACTGCTCTAATTAAGTTGGTAACCAGTTTATAATAGCAATAAGGCACGTCAAGGGTTTGTGGCCATATATTACAACCCCTCGGGCCTTATTGCTTAAGTACATTATGCCCTCTATGCAGTGGCGGTTCTAGCTTGTATGGCTCCCTGGGCATGCAGCCAAGAGAAGGGACTTATAATTATTATATTCAGCCCAAGGGCACAACTGCCACTGGCCATTATAAAAGGCATGGATTTTTTAGGGGCATTATGGCCACACAAAGGGGATGCCTCAGGGAAATTTGAATTCAAATTGTGAATGAGAGACTGATGAAGTGTGTGCAGGCTGCGCAAAAAAACAAAGCAGAGCTTATGCCTTTCATGCAACTTTTTGAGTCGCATCATTCTGCCTTAAAATGTATAAAAAATTGTGTGGAAGGTGTGGAAGCCAGGAGATGCTAAATGTGTTCATGTTAATTAACGGTCAATTACCGTTAGATCTGCAATTATTGTCTTGTCAATCACCGGCTGACAAAATGTAATGACCGCCACACCCCTAGTGACTACCACGAACTTACTATGAAACTTCATGTTGACACCATTGTCCTCAACAGCTGCCAGTTCCATAAAAACACTGCCAAGTGGGGAAGCACTTTGATACTTCCTCATCCTAATTGAAAAAGCAAACAGCAACATGTGATTTACTGCCAGCCAATAATGCGGTATAAAGGCGCTGTTCAGACAGCAAGTGGCGGACTAGGTAGCCCACTCATTTTCAAAGAAGCCTAGGCAGGGGGGCAAGATTTTCATTTTTACATTTTAGTCATTTAGCACAGGCTCTCATCCAGAGTGATTTAAAGTTAGTGCATTCATCTTAAGATAGCTATGTGGGTCAACCACATATCACAGTCATAGTAAGTACATTTTCCCTCAATAAATAGCTATTACTTTAGGGTTTCAGATGTTTTCAGAAGATGGGCAGGGACTTTTCTGTCCTAGCTTCAGGGGGAAGCTGGTTCCACCATTGTGGTGCCAGGACAGAGAAAAGCTTGGACTGAGCTGAGTAGGAGCTGCCCTCCCATAGGGGTATGAGGGCCAAGAGACCAGCGGTGGCAGAACAGAATGCTTGGGTTGGGGTGTAGGGTTTGAGCATAGCCTGAAGGTAGGGAAGGCCAGATCCTGTTGTTGCTCTGTAGGCAAGTAACATGGTCTTGTTTTGGATGTGAGCTTCGACTGGAAGCCAGTGGTCAGCAGTACTCATGCCCGTGGAAGCTGTTTAGTTGAGGTGGAGAAAATAAGATTCTGCTCTTTTTTTCAATAGTTTGCAACTGCAGCTAGCCAACTACTGTTATCGTCCCGCCTCTTCTTCTGTGGGGTTTATCGGCGGTTTATCGGCGGCATCCAACGTTATGGTACATTACTGTCAACTACTGTACTGGAACGTCCCCGCCTCCCGCCTGTGTAGAGTTGTAGCTTAACATGTTTCACGCTGGATTTATTAAGTCTGGTGCTGCTCTGCACAAACAAGCTTGTTAGCTAAAGCTTGTTAGCTAGCTAGCTCAAAGGACATTCAAAGCAGCCGCTCCTCCTTCCGTAGGTATAATTCTGTGGACCTAATTCAGATAATGCATGTCATAACAAGATGCCCAGCGCTTCAAGCCACCTCCTGAACCCTCTCTAGCTCTCTTCCCACCTGCAAAATTTCCGTTGCATCTTGCGCCATAGGCTACACTTGTCTGTCCATCATGCATCTAAACAACTAGCTTGACTGCTCTATCTGCACTGATTGGTGAAGTAATTTAATTGGCTAAATGTAAAAAAACTGTTGATTTCACAGGTTAAAAAAGGAACAGAAAGGAATGATTTTTTTCTGGTTCGAAACGATTAAGAACTTTATTTTGTTGGTCGGAACAGTCCAAACACACCAACACAGTCATGAAGAGGGCACGTCAACACCTCTTCACCCTCAAGAGGCTGAAAAGATTTGGCATGGGCCCTCATATCGTCAACAAATTCTACAGCTGCACCATTGAGAGCATCTTGACTGGCTGGATCACCGCTTGGTATGGCAACTGCTTGCTATCCGACCGCAAGGCACTAGAGAGGGTAGTGCATACGGCCCAGTACATCACTGGGGCCGAGCTCCCTGCCGTCCAGGACCTCTATATGAGGCGGTGTCAGAGAAAGGCCCTAAAAATGTTCAAAAGATTCCAGCCACCCAAGTCATAGACTGTTCTCTCTGCTACTGCATGGCATACGGTACCAATGCACCAAGTCTGGAACCAACAGGACCCTGAACAGTTCCTACCCTGAAGCTATAATAATGCTAAATAGTTAGTTAAATAGTTAACCAAATAGCTACCTCGACTATCTGCATTGACCCTTTTTGCACTAACTTTTTTTGACTCATCATATACGCTGCTGCTACTGTTTACTATCTGTCACTTTATTCCTAGTTATACAGTGCATTCGGAAAGTATTCAGAACCCTTGAGATTTTCCACATTTTGTTACGTTACAGCCTTATTCTAAAATGTATTAAATTCATTTTTCCCTCATCAATCTACACATAATATCCCATAATGACATAGTAAAAACAGGTTTTTAGACATTTTACACAAGTATTCAGACCCTTTGATACGAGACTCAAAATTGATCTCAGGTCCACCCTGTTTCCATTGATGATCCTTGAGATGTTTCTACAACTTGATTGGAGTCCACCTGTGGTAAATTCAATTGATTGGACGTGATTTGGAAAGGCACACACCTGTCTATATAAGGTCCCACAGTTGACAGTGCATGACAGAGGAAAAATCAAGCCATGAGGCCAAAGAAATTGTCCGTAGAGCACCGAGACAGGATTGTGTCGCGACACAGATCTGGGGAAGGGTACCAAAACATTTCTGAAGCATTGAAGGTCCCCAAGAACACAGTGGTCTCCATCATTCTTTAATGAAAAAGGTTTCGAACCACCAAGACTCTTCCTAGAGTTGGCCGCCCAGGCAAACTGAGCAATCGGGGGAGAAGGGCCTTAGTCAGGGAGGAGACGAATGGCTTTGGCGGGGCTTTGAAAGAGGGTGTTGTTGGTAATAACTTACTCCTCCATGATCATAGGCATTATCACAAATCCCCCATAACAAGAAGCAAAAATAAATGTTAAATGGTGTTTAAATAAATGCATTGGAATTGAATCACTGGCTCACCTTGGGATTTGTATTCATGCACAGTTTATAAACATTGCTCCATTTTGCGTCATCTCCCACACAACCTGCTTGCCTCAGCTCCATGGGAATCCTTGCGGGAAATGAGAACATCACATAATTAGATTTGCCTCTGTGAAGTGGCTTGAGGTATACAGTGCAGACCCATCCGTCCTATAAGCAGCAATGCTGTCATCCCCACCACCGTGAAAGATGGTGTGAGAAGAGAGAATGCGACTTTAAGCCTGAAACGTTATTTGAAGAAGAAAGTAAAGGTCATTTCTAGTATTTTCTCTGTTTTGTAACAGACCAGCTGTGGCAGGCAGGCAGCAGGCCCAACTGGAGAGTGAGACTAGTAGCGATGAGGCATGCTGACTGTCCTAATATGGACCTGCCTTTTGGCCTCCATTTCTACAACTGTGCACCAGAGAGACAGAACTGTACATGTTTGACTCTGCACCTGTTTGTGACTGACAGAGTGTCTGTTTTTCAGAGCATGTGCGCTTGTTTCCACAATTCCCATTAAGTCCCACGTGGTAATTTATGTTGTCTCTCACTGGAAAGATGTGATTGGCCTGGTTGGCTACAGTCTTGGGTTTGACTGTCGGTCGCCAGGGCAACTGCTGCTATGGTGATGCCTGTATCATGTCTCAGGGAGTTGACTGATGGAGTGACACAGAGCAGTCAACCACACACAGGCAAGGGAGTTAGTAGATACCCAGCCCCAGGCAGTGATCCTGTGTAGCCTCTCTCTTCCTCCTGCTCCCCCTCCATAGGCTCACTGACCCTCTCCTGTACACCAATGATCTGTGGGGCTCCCAGGCTTGTTTCCAGCTCATATAACAATATAATAGCAGAGCTAATGCTGAAGGGGCTTAATGCTGTGTCTGGGAGACACTATATCAGTTGCTGTTTTCTGGGGGCTGCTGGAGTGTAGAACATCCATTTGTGGTCTCAGACCGCTGCCAGGCTTCAATGCTTAATGTGTTCTGTATGAGCTTAAAATCTCATCACGCTCAATGAAAACGCTTCCCCCTCTTTTTTTTTTACACAGGAATGCTTTGAATTGTATTTAAAATAGTTTGCGTAGATAGCCCAGCCTCATGTTCTCTACCATCTGAGAGGCTAACAGGCTGATCCTCCAGTTCAGGCCTCTCTCATTAAACTGGGAATATACAGTCATCATAACTAATGAGGCCTGATAGCTGATCCTGTTAAATCATTAATGGCAAAACAAGAGACCAGGAAATGAACGTTAGGCCCTAAGGAGGACATGAAGTTGTCTATAATCTATCCTCCTCCCATGCTTTCTGTAATGGCAGTCCATTTAATAGGGCCTATATCATAGTTCATTATGTGGGTTGTATGCCACAGTTCTCAGTGTCTCTCTCTAATGGCTTTATGAGCCCTGGTTTGGTGGTAAGGGGTTAAAGTGAGTACTGATTATCACTAAATTATGCCAATGTAGCCATAGTACAAGCTACATTTTCAGGTTCTCTCGGTTAAGCCTAGTTGGACCAAGTGAGACAACAGTTGGGACAGACTAGCGATAGCAATCACAATGAGAGACTCTTAATGACTAAGATAAAGGTGATAAAACATTACAAGGGCATTTAGCTCTTGGACTATCTCACCTCTGGATCTCTGAAAATCCTTTTGATTGTAACATGTGGTCTTGCAGTGATCCTACTGCACGATGCCACACTTGTGACCATGGAAGGGCGTGTCCATGGCTTTGGTAGACATGTAGGCCAGGGTGGGTTAATGACTGACAGCATGAAGAGAGGGGGAGAGGTAGGGTGATCTCTGGCGTGTTGGAGTATAAATAGTTAACTGTCCTGGTTACTGAGCCGTAGATAGATGAGAGGTGTTTCACCATGGTGAAAGTGAAGATCAAACATCGATAATAACACTGGCTCACTCAAATGTCCCTTGAAGCTAGAATCCTTAATTGAAACAGTAACAACGCTTACTACCTGCCCCTGTTTCACAAAAAATCTTAAGGAATGGAGCTGGAGAAATGTAAACACTCTCAAATTCATAGAGAGAGCTATGGATGCATGGACTGATGCATGGACTGACTAAATGTATAGTGTTAACCATGTTAAAAACATTGGAGTGAGTTAAACAAGCTTACATTTTGGGGTTCTGATGGGGTACAACAGTTGAACTAAGCTCATGAGGCATTTATAAGTTATGTTCTTCAAATCAAAATGTATTTGTCACACGCACCGAATACAACAGGTGAAATGCTTACTTACAAGCCCTTAACCAACAAGTTTTAAGAAAATACCTAAAAAAAAGTAAGAGATAAATGTAACAAATAATTAAAGAGCAGCAGTAAAATAACAATAGCGGGGCAATATACAGGGGGTACCGGTACAGGGTCAATATGCGGGGGCACAGGTGTCGAGGTAATATGTACATGTAGGTAGAGTTATTAAAGTGACTATGCATAGATAAATCAAATCAAATGTTATTGGTCACATACACATGGTTAGCAGATGTTAATGCGAGTGTAGCGAAATGCTTGTGCTTCTAGTTTCGACAGTCCAGTAATATCTAACAAGTAATCTAACAATTTCCCAACAACTACCTAATACACACAAATCTAAAGGGGTGAATGAGAATATGTACATAAGTATATGGATGAGCAATGGCCTAGCGGCGTAGGCAAGGTGCAGTAGATGGTATAGAACAGTATATACATGTGATACGAGTAATGTAAGATATGTAAACATTTTTAAAGTGCCGTTGTTTAAAGTGACTAGTGATCCATTTATTAGTTTCCAGTGATTGGGTCTCAATGTAGGCAACAGCCTCTCTGAGTTAGTGATTGCTGTATAGCAGTCTGATGGCCTTGAGATAGAAGCTGTTTTTCAATCTCTCAGTCCCAGCTTTGATGCACCTGTACTGACCTCGCCTTCTGGATGACAGCAGTGTGAAAAGGCAGTGGCTCAGGTGGTTATTGTCCTTTTTGGCATTCCTGTGACATCAGGTGGTGTAGGTGTCATGGAGGGCAGGTAGTTTTTAGTGTCAAGGAAAATGTATGGAGTAGAAAGTACAAAATGTAGTGAAGTAAAAGTAAAAGTTGTCAAAAATATAAATAGTAAAGTACAGATACCCAAATAAATGACTTAAGTAGTACTTTAAATTATTTTTATCGAAGTACTTTACACCAGTGCTTGTCCTGAAACCACTCCTGCGTTGTTTTGGCTGTGGCCTTAGGGTCATTGTCCCTTTGGAAGGTGAAACTTCACACCAGTCTTAGGTCCTGAGCGCTCTGGAGCAGGTTGTTGTGACTCTAAAAATCACATCCATATCTTAACAAAAGTATGGTCATCATTTATCATATCCTATGCACGACTAATTAGATGCAAACTTGACAGATAAATCCTTTCCAAGTTACAGTATTTGGTCCATACAGCTTTTAATAACATCACAAAATGAAAAGCAATATTACATACATTTTCCATAGTTCCCCACTCACATCGTTACGTTAGAAATATTGTTCCATTATTCACTTTTTGGACATTAGAATTTTGGGCAGTCAAAGTGTCTGTGAACAAAGACATTCCTTTGGTTGATACTGAAGAGCAAGAGAGTGCCATCGCCGGCTTAATTTACAACCAAGTGTTAGCTGTCAACCCGGCAGTTCCCTCCTCCCCCCTTAGTGGGTGGGAGAGGGTCTGGTTATTGTCAGTCATTGCCAAGCTGATCTGACCCATTGTGATCCTCACAGGACAGTGATGACAAGGTTTTCATCAAAGATCTCTTTGTACTTTGCTCCATTCATCTTTGCCTCAATCCTGACTAATCTCCCAGTGCCTGCCGCTGAAATACATCCCCACAGCATGATGCTGCCACCACCATGCTTCACCGTAGGGATGGTGCCAGTTTTCCTCCAGACGTGACACTTGACATTCAGGGCAACGAGTTCAATCTTGGTTTCATTAGACCAGAGAATCTTGTTTCTCTTGGTCTGAGAGTCTTTAGGTGCCTTTTGGAAAATTCCAAGCGTGCAGTCATGTGCCTTTTACTGAGGAGTGGCTTCCGTCTGGCTACTCTACCATAAAGGCCTGATTGGTGGAGTGCTGCAGAGATGGTTGTCCTTCTAGAAGGTTATCCCATCTCCACAGAGGAACTCTATAGTTCTGTCAGAATGACCATCGGGTTCTTGGTCTCCTCCCTGATCAAGGCCCTTCTCCCCCGACTGTTCAGTTTCGCCGGGCGGCCGGCTCTAGGAAGACTCTTGGTGGTTCCAAACTTCTTCCATTTAAGAATGGAGGCCACTGTGTTCTTGGGGACATTTTTTGGTACCCTTCCCCAGATCTGTGCCTCGACACAATCATGTCTCTGAGCTTTATGGATCATTCCTTTGACCTCTGACATACACTGTCAACTGTTGGACCTTATATAGACAGGTGTGTGCCTTTCCAAATCATGTTCAATCAAGTTGTAGAAACATCTCAAGGATGATCAATGGAAACAGGATGCACTTGAGCTCAATTTAGAGTCTCAAAGCAAAGGGTCTGATTACTTATGTAAATAAGTTATCTGTTTTTTATTTTTAATACATTTGCAAAAATGTCTAAAAACCTGTTTTAGCTCTGTCATTATGGGGTATTGTGTCTAGATTGCTGATAAAAAACCAACATGTAGTTGGATCCTGTTCATACCGTTCTCATTCTTTCACAAGAAAATAATCACTGTAGAGAATGACCTGGGGTTTTATTGGACATGAGTCACACAAGGCTGTTGGTGTGCATAGTCCTTGTTCTGTGGCCTCCAAGGAATTTCACACCAAATGGTGAAGTGATCTGGAAAAATATACATGAGCGCAGGACAGTATTTGTGTCATTTTTCTGCTTGTTAAATACTATAGCTTGCTTCATGACCCTTGGCCTGATTCTGCTCAGAGGCAAGAGCTCACTGTCCTGATGGGTTGTTCTCCTTAGCCAATTCTGTTTCTGCACGTCACCCCACCACTTTCTGTCAACAAACTTGTTCCTCTATTATGAAATGAAAATCTGTCAACGGGATAAAAGTCTGTCTTACATTACTCAAATGATTAAAGCATTGTTAAGATCATCTGAATGTATGTGGGAGTGCTGTCTGTATAACTCATATGTTTCTAAGCTATTGTTGTTGTTGTTCCTAGGACATCATTGCTGGCTTCCTGTACAGCCACCTGATCCTGGTGGTGTTCCAGCCGGGAATTGGACCTGATCGACAACTTCAAGCTGATGTATCACTACGCCCCCCTCATCATCATCTCCCTGCACCCTTCTCCTTCACTCTGGACACCTGGAGCACTTCACAGGGAGACACCGCTCAGATCCTGGGCACCGGCGCTGGCGTGGCCCTGGCCTCCCACCTCAACCACCAACTGGGCCTGATGTCTGACCCCCCGCTGGACCTGCTGCCCCTGTCCCCATCGGCCCTCAGGGCCTGCCTGCTGCCTGTGGCAATGCCGAGGTTCTGCCTATGCATGCTGGTGTTGCTGGCCACCAGGGCCCTCATGAAGGCCATCACCATTACTCTGGCCTGCAGTATCTAAGGCATCCCAAGTAGAGGCATGAGGAAGGCCTGACAGCACATGGAGGTGGAGCTGCCCTACAGGTACATTGTACGACATGGTGGGCTTCAACACCCTCTTCCTGGTGCCACAGCTTTTATTAACCTTCCGGCAGCTGTCCTGATGGGGGAGCCCTGTGGATCTTCCAGTCCCCTGCCCTCGCCCTGCCCAAAACCAGGCCATAGGAACATGGGAAATTTACACCCTAGATGCGTGAATAACAAAAACATGAACACCACACAATGGTTAATATAACAACATTAGCAGATAATTAGTGTTTCCTTTTTGGGGGGTAAATGGAGCTTAATATATTGGTAAAAGTCACCTTGTCCTAGAGAGATTTACACATTTATCAAAACATCACGCAAGGGTCAGCCTACACTAAACACAGCTCTTATTTTAAGTGTTTCTAAAATCTCCTATGGGAAAAGTAAATGGTGGAAAACGATTGGAACAATTTCCCGGTTTGACCGCTGGGTTTTATGGGTATTATGACTCATACTGTGGTACTCTATCATGACACCTCCATCGTGGGGGAAGTGAGGTGCCAAGATGGCGGCTTGAACAGACGCTTTTTTACCGAGCTCCGTACCAAAATTAAGAAAGATTGTGAGAAAAAAAACAAGTTTACAGTCATTACTATTACTGTTTTTATTTGTTCAAGATATAAGACCTTTCCTGTGACTGGAATAATAATTGGATAATTTATTTTGGCATGTCCATGCAAAGTCGTGACATAAAAAGAAAGGAAGAAGTTAGCCGTTCTATTGCTAATCAACAAGAGAGAAACGTGCTTTAGATACCTGCCGTAACTACTCTTGGCCTATGGATAATAAAATGCTTTCGAATGCTGTTGAAGATGACGAATTCACCCTCTTTACCGGTTACTCTGTGCAAACCTCCACCCTCCAAAAAACCCAACATGAACTCTGACATCGTGGCTACCCTCTCCTTACTCATCAACTCCAGGTCTGACACCATTGATAAAATGGTAGGCGCGAACACCAATCAGAATTTGGGTTGAATACCTTTTATGGAAAAGTTTGATCTTACTGATATATGGAGAGAGAGGTTTCCGGCCGACAGATCATTCACTTGGAGTAACAAAACAGGTTCCAGACAATCCAGAATAGGTTTTTGGCTTATATCCAAATGTATTGATAGTGAGTGTGTTACTACAAATATTTGTACTACTCCCCTCACAGACCATAAGGCTATTTACATTGATATCAAAATATTTACCCCTGATACTAACCTTGGTAGAGCATCCTACTGGAAGCTAAATAGCTCATTATTAAATCACGATATAGTTAAATTTGAGGTTAAAGATCTGCTCTCACACTTTTGGGAAAGGGCTTGTGAAGAAAAATCTTATTGCAAGAACTGGTAGCTCTTTAAATTTGAGGTGTCCAAATACCTTAGAAAATATGGAAGTAATCTTGCTAAGACAGAAGAGCTGAGGAGGAAAGGTGATCATTAAGATGACTTCCCTTTCTCAGAGGTCCCCAGCCGGCATCTCGGGGGAGGAGAAGATGGAACTAATTGAGTTACAAAATAAACTGGATGATATATATATATATATATACACTGCTCAAAAAGTAAAGGGAACACTAAAATAACACATCCTAGATCTGAATGAATTAAATATTCTTATTAAATACTTTTTTCTTTACATAGTTGAATGTGCTGACAACAAAATCACACAACAATTATCAATGGAAATCAAATGTATCAACCCATGGAGGTCTGGATTTGGAGTGACACTCAAAATTAAAGTGGAAAACCACACTACAGGCTGATCCAACTTCGATGTAACGTCCTTAAAACAAGTCAAAATGAGGCTCAGTAGTGTGTGTGGCCTCCAAGTGCCTGTACGACCTCCCTACAACGCCTGGGCATGCTCCTGATGAGGTGGCGGATGGTCTCCTGAGGGATCTCCTCCCAGACCTGGACTAAAGCATCCGCCAACTCCTGGACAGTCTGTGGTGCAATGTGGCGTTGGTGGATGGAGCGAGACATGAAGTTCCAGATGTGCTCAATTGGATTCAGGTCTGGGGAACGGGCGGGCCAGTCGATAGCATCAATGCCTTCCTCTTGCAGGAACTGCTGACACACTCCAGCCACATGAGGTCTAGCATTGTCTTGCATTAGGAGGAACCCAGGGCCAACCGCACCAGCATATGGTCTCACAAGGGGTCTGAGGATCTCATCTCTGTACCTAATGGCAGTCAGGCTACCTCTGGCGAGCACATGGAGGGCTGTGCGGCCCCCCAAAGAAATGCCAGTCCATGACTGACCCACCGCCAAACCGGTCATGCTGGAGGATGTTGCAGGCAGCAGTACGTTCTCCACGGCGTCTCCAGACTCATGTCTGTCACGTGCTCAGTGTGAACCTGCTTTCATCTGTGAAGAGCACAGGGCGCCAGTGGCGAATTTGCCAATCTTGGTGTTCTCTGGCAAATGCCAAACGTCCTGCACGGCGTTGGGCTGTAAGCACAACCCCCACCTGTGGACGTCGGGCCCTCATACCACCCTCATGGAGTCTGTTTCTGACCGGTTGAGCAGATACATGCACATTTGTGTCCTGCTGGAGGTCATTTTGCAGGGCTCTGGCAGTGCTCCTCCTTGCACAAAGGCGGAGGTAGCGGTCCTGCTGCTAGGTTGTTGCCCTCCTATGGCCTCCTCCACGTCTCCTGATGTGTCTCCTGGTAGCGCCTCCATGCTCTGGACACTACGCTGACAGACACAGCAAACCTTCTTGCCACAGCTCGCATTGATGTGCCATCCTGCATAAGCTGCACTACCTGAGCCACTTGTGTGGGTTGTAGACTCCGTCTCATGCTACCACTAGAGTGAAAGCACCGCCATTATTCAAAAGTGACCAAAACATCAGCCAGGAAGCATAGGAACTGAGAAGTGGTCTGTGGTTGCGACCTGCAGAACCTCTCCTTTATTGGGGGTGTCTTGCTAATTGCCTATAATTTCCACCTGTTGTCTATTCCATTTGCACAACAGCATGTTATATTTATTGTCAATCAGTGCTGCTTCCTAAGTGGACAGTTTGATTTCACAGAAGTGTGATTGACTTGGAGTTACATTGTGTTGTTTAAGTGTTCTCTTTATTTTTTTGAGCAGTGTATATATATATATATATATATATATATATATATATATATATATATATATATATATATATATATATATATATATAGATTAAAAGCAGAAGGAGCCTTTATTAGATCTAGGGAAAAATGGATTGAGGAGGGAGAACAGAATTCATCCTATTTCTTTAGACTTGAGAAATTTCACTCTAAAAATAACACTATCCATAAGTTAAACATTGATGGTGTTATTACAGATGACCAAAAATTATTCGCTAAATACTGTAGCAATTTTTACAGAGAATTGTATAGCTCTACGTACTGTCAGTGTCACGTTCATTATAAGGATTGGACCAAGGCGCAGCGTGGTATATTATTTATTAAAAGAATGAAACACTGAACAAACTAACAAAATAACAAAACGAAACGTGAAGCTATACAAACGAGTGCTGACAGGCAACTACACAGAGACAAGAACCCACAAACACCAAAGGGAAATGGCTACCGAAATATGATCCCCAATCAGGGACAACGATAAACAGCTGTCTCTGATTGGGAACCATATCAGGCCAACATAGAATTACAAAAAACCCCAGACCTACAAAAACCTAGACATACAAAACCCTAGACATACAAAAACCCTAGACATTACAAAAACCCTAGACAATACAAAACTAGCGTACCCACCCTAGTCACACCCTGACCTAACCAAAATATAAAGAAAACTGAGATATCTCAGGTCAGGGCGTGACAGTCAGGAATCTAGAGATATGTTTTTTAACTCACTGAATAATGTTCACTCTATTAGTGAAATATAATCTAAACAGTGTGATGAACTCATCAAAGAGATTATAGAGTCTATCAAATATCTAAAGAACAATAAATCACCAGGTGTTGATGGAATTACATCAGAATTTTACAAATTATTTTCTGAACAAGTAGCTCCCTTCCTATTTGAAGTCTTTTTTTTAGAGAGTATTAAAAACAATGTTCTCCCTCCTACAATGAGTCAGGGGTTAATAACACTGATAGCTAAGCCTAAAAAATAAGTGCTGGTCATCGATAATTGGCGTCCAATTTGTCTTCTTAATAATGACATAAGATTACTTACTACTTGCAAAAATAATTAAAGAAGTCCTGGATGCAATCATTGATGAAACACAGTCTGGCTTCATGAGGAACAGACATACTTCTAACAATGTCAGACTAGTATTAGA
Source organism: Oncorhynchus clarkii lewisi (assembly GCF_045791955.1). NCBI lineage: Eukaryota > Metazoa > Chordata > Actinopteri > Salmoniformes > Salmonidae > Oncorhynchus > Oncorhynchus clarkii. Next base: position 22,350,443 of record NC_092171.1, read on the forward strand.
CCTAATAACTGAGGATAGCGTCATCTTATTTTTTAGATTTTTATAAAGCATTTGACACAGTAGAGCATCAGTTCCTCTTCCACTCCCTTGAGAGACTTGGCTTTGGGGATTTTTTCTGTAAGGCTATTAAGACTCTATGCAAATGGTAACAGCTCTATCAAATTGAAATATAGCACCTCACCTAGATTTGAGTTAAAGAGAGGAATTAGGCAAGGTTGTCCTATCTCTCCGCACCTCTTTTTATTAATCACCCAACTTCTTGCAAATTCTTTAAATAATATTCCTGTACAAGGTATTTCCATAGCTGTTAAAGAAATTAATATAAGCCAGCTGGCTGATGATACTACACTTTTTCTGAAAGACGCTAACCAAATTCCCATATCGATCAATGTGATTACAATCCTTTTCTAAAGCGTCTGGTCTATATCTTAACATTAATAAATGTGAACTCATGGCTCTCAAAGACTGTGTGACACCTTCATATTATGGTATTCCAGTAAAATAACTTACATATTTAGGCATAACCATTACAAAGGATCAGAAGTCTAGAGGCTTACTAAATTTTAACCCACTTATTAAAAAAACCCAGAAGAAGCCAAATCAATGGCTACAGAGGGACTTATCTTTAAAAGGTAGAGTCCTAATAACCAAGGTTGAAGGTATCTCTAGACTAACATATGGCGCTCTATCTTTATATCTTGACAGTAAAATAAGCAAGGACATAGACCAGATGCTTTTCAACTTTCTGTGGAGAAACCGTACCCATTACATTAGGAAAACTGTGAGAATGGTGGGCTGAATTTTCTGGACTTTACTACCTTAAATAAAACTTTTAAGATCAATTGGATAAAACAATTCCTAAGAAGACCCACTTCTATCTGGAATTTTATTCCTCATCATGTCTTCTCTACTTTTGGTGGCCTTAACTTCATACTGTTCTGCAGTGAAACTTTCTGCTTTTCATCGGCAGGTTTTCTTGTCATGGTCCTTCATTTTTAAACACCATTTTTCTCCACACAGATATGATATATGGAATAATCGGGATATATTGTATAAAACTACGTCTTTGTTTTTAGAATATTGGTTCCGAAATAATATCCTATTGGTGAGCCAACTGGTAAATGCAGAGGGTATTTTACTCAGTTATAAGGAATTCTTATCACTTTACAAGGTCACTGTAACACCTAAAGATTTTGTAATTGTTTTAGATGTCATTCCCTCAGGTGTTGCTCTATTATTCAGGAACGTGTCAAGACCTGACCCTCAGAGGCTACCTTCTGTTGACCCTGTTGACTCATCAGTAGGAAAGATTTGTTTCTCTTTTGGTCCATTTAACAACAGAGCAATATGAACCTTGTTTCAGCAGGATGTTATGCCTTATTGGAATGGATTTATTGATAATATATGTTGGAAACAAGTTTGGATGTTGCCACACATACCTACTTGTTAACAAAATTAAGGAAGTTTCCTTTAAAATTATTCATAAATATTATCCTGCCAACCACTATATGAAGAAGTTTAAGGAAAACATCAACTCAAATTGCTCCTTTTGTAATGACCACCCAGAAACAGTGTTGCATCTTTTTTGGCATTGTATTCATCTAAGACAACTGTGGCAAGACATCAGTAGATTTATAATTGAACACTTTTATGAAGATCTTACACTATTGTGGAGAGATGTACTGCTTGGATTCTTTACCTAGGATAGGAATAAGCTGAAACATTTTTATGTAATTAATTTCATTATTCTTTTCTCCAAATTTCATATTCACAAATGTAAATTTACAAACAAAAAAACAAATTGTCTTACCCTACAAAAAGAAATTGAACTGTATTTTAAGACTATTAAATACTCTACTAACAAAAAAGCTGTTAGAATTGTGTATGTATGTTCCTTAAGGTCTTTGTGTAATGTGATATTGTACCCCCTAGCTCAATTGTCCATTGTATATCATCTATATATACACACTTGTGTTCCCTCATGTACTCTCTGTATTGATTTGTTGTTAATCATTTTTATATTATGTTTATTTTTTAAAACCTCCACCGTGGGGCTCTATAGAACGGAGGATGGAGGCGATTTATTCATTCTTCAATGTAGTTTCATGTTAAATGTATCTAAACTTGTACAGATTTATAAAAAAATGTTTTTTACATCATCAGAAATAGTATTCATTGGTTGATTTGATTGTATCAAAACTGCTTTACAGCCGAGGCAACCAGATTGCAGGCGTCTACTCCCACATAGTGGCCAAGTTCATGAAGATCACCAGTCACTAGAGGGCCACAAGTGGAATACTAACAGCTGGAGCACGTGCTGTATTTGTCGTTCATTTAGGGGGGTATGGCTTTATATATACAGTCATTGGGGTATGGTTAGCGACGTGTTAAGGTTAGTAGTGGTTAAGGTACCCAGTTAGCAATGAGTACTCGGGAGGATGGCGTCCCTCCAAGGTGGTCGCGTCTCGCGTCTCGCGCGCCGTGAGACTTTTTTTTGTCCATCGCCTCATTCCGGCCGTCACACAGCACATCCGCCTTCACCTTCCCTTCTCCCGACAAGACCGCTGCCAGTCTATGGCAAAAAAAATGGTGTGAAAACATGTATTTTTCACCTCACAGAAGTAGTGCACTGGGCGTTTGCTAGTCCTATATTAGCGGACCGATACAGACCGTAACGCTGTCAAAAACAACAAAACATTCTGCATCTGCTTTGGCAAAAAAGGTATGCTAGTTGTATAATTAAGAACAGTATCTTGCAAGATTCAATGGATGGAATTGTAAGACTTGTTGCCCTGTCCCTTTCTCTGCGATCGTCATTCTAAAGGAATCCAGAAAGAACCACACTCTGTCCTCAAACATTTACACCAAAAGGTGCGAAGTTATGGGCAAAGACCCAACACATCCACATCAAATGTAATATTTTTCTTGATCAAGTAACATGGACAACCACTTTTTGTGCAGTATTAATTTACCATCCTTACAAACCACTTAATGTAAATGTACATTACTGTATTGTACATAAACTGGTCATCTAGGTTTGTACCTGTAGACTTCCCATCACCATTAAGAAAAACAATGCACAATGCAGTAATTATTGGTTCCGTTGGTAAAGCATGGCATTTGCAACACTAGGGTTGTGGGTTTGAATCGCATGGGGCACCAGTAGAGGGACCAGTAAAAAATGTAGGACCAGTACGCAAATGTAGGCACTTACTACTTACTGTAAGTTGCTTTGGATAAGAGCTTCTACTAAAATGTAAAAGGAATGAATGAACAGTTTCAGTTTTCACATAGAAATAAGTCGCATTGCAAAGTATCTCAAGAAACTGGAAAACATATCAAATATGGTTATATTCCACATGTATTATCAGATTAACTGTTTTATACAGATAATTATCAGACTCAAGTCACAAATGCTGGCAAATACATTGAGTTGACATTTTTTCACAAAAGTGGTCCTGTATTAGCGGACCAATATAGACGTCTGTAGCCCAGGCATTTTTTTCTTTCTGCATCGTCGCCCAACGGGGTACACTCTAAAAATAAAAGGTTCCTGGTGTATCCAGGGGTTCTTGAAATTGAAACTGTGGGGGTAGCCCCTTTAATGGATCCCTAGATAACCTTTTGGGGTACATTTTTTAACTACCCCCCTCTGTTATTATTAATATTATTATTAGTATGCATAATAATAACACAAGATTTTAGTTGTCAGTGTTTATTATGATTTAATACCAAAGCATAATAACATTTCAAAATATGAGGTAAACTCCCAGCAGAGCACCAAGTCCAATGAATTTATCGTCTGGCGTGTTGATGTTCTCCGTTTTTTTATTTATTTCACCTTTATTTAACCAGGTAGGCTAGTTGAGAACAAGTTCTCATTTGCAACTGCGACCTGGCCAAGATAAAGCATAGCAGTGTGAACAGACAACACAGAGTTACACATGGAGTAAACAATTAACAAGTCAATAACACAGTAGAAAAAAGGGGAGTCTATATACATTGTGTGCAAAAGGCATGAGGAGGTAGGCGAATAATTACAATTTTGCAGATTAACACTGGAGTGATAAATGATCAGATGGTCATGTACAGGTAGAGATATTGGTGTGCAAAAGAGCAGAAAAGTAAATAAATAAAAACAGTATGGGGATGAGGTAGGTAAAAATGGGTGGGCTATTTACCGATAGACTATGTACAGCTGCAGCGATCGGTTAGCTGCTCAGATAGCAGATGTTTGAAGTTGGTGAGGGAGATAAAAGTCTCGTTCCAGTCACAGGCAGCAGAGAACTGGAACGAAAGGCGGCCAAATTAGGTGTTGGCTTTAGGGATGTTCAGTGAGATACACCTGCTGGAGCGCGTGCTACGGATGGGTGTTGCCATCGTGACCAGTGAACTGAGATAAGGCGGAGCTTTACCTAGCATGGACTTGTAGATGACCTGGAGCCAGTGGGTCTGGCGACGAATATGTAGCGAGGGCCAGCCGACTAGAGCATACAGGTCGCAGTGGTGGGTGGTATAAGGTGCTTTAGTGACAAAACGGATGGCACTGTGATAAACTGCATCCAGTTTGCTGAGTAGAGTGTTAGAAGCAATTTTGTAGATGACATCGCCGAAGTCGAGGATCGGTAGGATAGTCAGTTTTACTAGGGTAAGTTTGGCGGCGTGAGTGAAGGAGGCTTTGTTGCGGAATAGAAAGCTGACTCTAGATTTGATTTTCGATTGGAGATGTTTGATATGAGTCTGGAAGGAGAGTTTACAGTCTAGCCAGACACCTAGGTACTTATAGATGTCCACATTTTCAAGGTCGGAACCATCCAGGGTGGTGATGCTAGTCAGGCGTGCGGGTGCAGGCAGCGAACGGTTGAAAAGCATGCATTTGGTTTTACTAGCGTTTAAGAGCAGTTGGAGGCCACGGAAGGAGTGTTGTATGGCATTGAAGCTCGTTTGGAGGTTAGATAGCACAGTGTCCAAGGACGGGCCGGAAGTATATAGAATGGTGTCGTCTGCGTAGAGGTGGATCAGGGAATCGCCCGCAGCAAGAGCAACATCATTGATATATACAGAGAAAAGAGTCGGCCCGAGGATTGAACCCTGTGGCACCCCCATAGAGACTGCCAGAGAACCGGACAGCATGCCCTCCGATTTGACACACTGAACTCTGTCTGCAAAGTAGTTGGTGAACCAGGCAAGGCAGTCATCCGAAAAACCGAGGCTACTGAGTCTGCCGATAAGAATATGGTGATTCACAGAGTCGAAAGCCTTGGCAAGGTCGATGAAGACGGCTGCACAGTACTGTCTTTTATCGATGGCGGTTATGATATCGTTTAGTACCTTGAGCGTGGCTGAGGTGCACCCGTGACCGGCTCGGAAACCAGATTGCACAGCGGAGAAGGTACGGTGGGATTCGAGATGGTCAGTGACCTGTTTGTTGACTTGGCTTTCGAAGACCTTAGATAGGCAGGGCAGGATAGATATAGGTCTGTAACAGTTTGGGTCCAGGGTGTCTCCCCCTTTGAAGAGGGGGATGACTGCGGCAGCTTTCACATCCTTGGGGATCTCAGACGATATGAAAGAGAGGTTGAACAGGCTGGTAATAGGGGTTGCGACAATGGCGGCGGATAGTTTCAGAAATAGAGGGTCCAGATTGTCAAGCCCAGCTGATTTGTACGGGTCCAGGTTTTGCAGCTCTTTCCGTATCCATAGCAGAATAATTTTACAGTGCATGGTGATCGAACAGGTTTCCTGTTACAGTCATCAGAGGTGTAGGAAGGGTGAATCCCTTCCTACACTGTGAATCTCAAAAATCGTAATTATACAGATGTTTAATAAAACATGTACACAACAGTATTCATACCTTGGTTTTTGTGTTTATTTATTATTTCACCTTTATTTAACTAGGTAGGCCAGTTGAGAACAAGTTCTCATTTACAACTGCGACCTGGCCATGATAAAGCAAAGCAGTGCGACAAAAACAAAACAAAGTTACACATGGGATAAACAATCGTACAGTCAATAACACAATAAAAAAATCTGTATACAGTGTGTGCAAATTCAGGAGGTAAGGCAATAAATAGGCCTATAGTGGCGAAGTAATTACAATTTAGCAATTTACACTGGAGTGATAGATGTGCAGATGGGGCCACAGTGTCTCCTGACCCCTCTTGTCTCAGTCTCCAGTATTTATACTGCAGTAGTTTGTGTCGGGGGGCTAGGGTCAGTCTGTTATATCTGGAGTATTTCTCCTGTCTTATCCGGTGTCCTGTGTGAATTTAAGTATGCTCTCTCTAATTCTCTTTCTCTCTCTCGGAGAACCTGAGCCCTAGGACCATGCCTCAGGACTACCTGGCATGATGACTCCTTGCTGTCCCCAGTCCATCTGGCCGTGCTGCTGCTCCAGTTTCAACTGTTTTGCCTGTGGCTATGGAACCCTGACCTGTTCACCAGACGTGCTACCTGTCCCAGACCTGCTGTTTTCAACTCTCTAGAGTCAGCAGGAACGGTAGAGATTAGAGGTTGACCGATTAATCGGAATGGCCGATTAGGGCCAATTTCAAGTTTTCATAACAATCGGAAATCTGTATTTTTGGGTGCCAATTTGTCATTTAAAAAAAAAAGTATATATTTTTTTTACACCTTTATTTAATCTTTATTTAACTAGGCAAGTCAGTTAAGAACACATTCTTATTTTCAATGACGGCCTAGGAACAGGGGTTAACTGCCTTGTTCAGGGGCAGAACGACAGATTTTCACCTTGTCAGCTCGGGGGATCCAATCTTGCAACCTTAACTAGTCCAAAGCAATAACAACCTGCCTCTCTCTCATTGCACTCCACAAGGAGTTACGCGAATGCAGTAAGCCAGGGTAAGTTGCTAGCTAGCATTAAACTTATCTTATAAAAAACAATCAATCATAATCACTAGTTAACCACACATGGTTGATGATATTACTAGATATTATCTAGCGTGTCCTGCGTTGCATATAATCTGACTGAGCATACAAGTATCTGATTGAGCGGTGGTAGGCAGAAGCAGGCGCGTAAACATTCATTCAAACAGCACTTTCGTGCGTTTTGCCAGCAGCTCTTCGTTGTGCTGTTTATGACTTCAAGCCTATCAACTCCCGAGATGAGGCTCGTGTAACCGAAGTGAAATGGCTAGCTAGATAGCGCTCGCTAATTGTCTTTGTGTTGCTGGTTCGAGCCCAGGGAGGAGCGAGGAGAGGGACGGAAACTATACTGTTACACTGGCAATACTAAAGTGCCTATAAGAACATCCAATAGTCAAAGGTTAATGAAATACAAATGGTATAGAGGGAAATACTCCTATAATTCCTATAATAACTACAACCTAAAACCTCTTACCTGGGAATATTGAAGACTCATGTTAAAAGGAACCACCAGCTTTCATATGTTCTCATGTTCTGAGCAAGGAACTGAAACTTAGCTTTCTTACACGGCACATATTTTACATGGAACATATTGTACTTTTACTTTCTTCTCCAACACTTAGTTTTTGCATTATTTAAACCAAATTGAACATGTTTCATTATTTACTTGAGTGTTCATTCAGTATTGTCGTATAATACACTGTCCAAAGAAGGGCCAGATGTATACAGAATGGTGTTGTCTGTGTAGAGGTGGATCAAAGAATCACCCGCAGCAAGAGCGACATCATTGATATATACAGAGAAGAGAGTCAGCCCAAGAATTGAACCCTGTGGCACCCCCACAGAGACTGCCAAAGGTCCGGACCTCCGATTTGACACACTGAACTCTATCTGAGAAGTAGTTAGTGAACCAGGCGAGGCAGTCATTACAGAAACCAAGGCTGTTTTATTTATCCGTTATTTTACCAGGTAAGTTGACTGAGAACACATTAGCATTTGCAGCAACAACCTGGGGAATAGTTACAGGGAAGAGGAGGGGGGATGAATGAGCCAATTGTAAACTGGGGATTATTAGGTGACCGTGATGGTTTGAGGGCATCCTATGGGGTTCTTGGAAGAACCTTTTGTGGGCAATTTCCAATGCCAATAACCAGGTCTTCCAAAGGGTCTTCCAAAGACTTTGAGGATTTTGAATCCCTAATATTTAGAGAGTATTGAAGCTAGTGGTTTCAAATACTTAAGTAAAAATACGTTACAGTACAATTTAAGTCGTTTTGGTGGGTATCTGTACTTCACTATTGATATTTTGACTACTTTTACTTTTACTTCACTACCTTACGTTTGAATCGCACATAGTATTACACATGAGTTTAAGAATGTAGTTTTCGATTTTCGGACAATTTAGGATGTTGCACACCCTTGGCTGAACTCGATGTGCCACATCCTAAATTGTCAGAAAATACGAAAACTGTGTTTCAAAAATAAAGTATGCATATTTCCCCTTTTTCTGTAAACATACGCGGTACCATGGAAATATGACCATGTGGGTATACTAACCCTATTAAGGTGTATATCAATTTACCTTTCGTTTTGAAAGATATGATACGAAAGATAATGTTCGTATGCTTCCAATACCGTACCGTAAGCGACGCGCGTTCATGTTCAGATTGAGTGTCCGGGCTCAAAACTCATACAGAAGACATATTCGTCCAATGACTGTTATGTATAATGTAATGGCAATGAGAATCATGGTCAAGGGCTAAGGTTAGACGGTGCCATTACTTCTGTCCACTCCAGCATGGCCAGTGATGACCCGCTCCCTATCGTGCCGGATGATGCTCATATGAATGTTAATCAATTATTTCACCGATAAAAAAAGTCAGTGTCTTTATCGACATTGGTATTGCCTGTACTATAGCACAGAGTTTCTAATCCCAGACACGCAACATCGTGACACTTCCGTGAACGCTTGTGAAACCGACCAGGCCGTGAAATATTATTACTTAGTTGTTAATTTTCTCGAAATCTAAAGGCACAACCTTGATTCGAGACAGTGTTTTAAGCAGTTGAACATGTTATTACTCCAACCTTGTGAAAGTAACAAACTAACACGTTTCCATTTCCGAAAAAAAATAATTTATATCGGAGTGGCTTTGACGACCTGCGCAGTTTGGCGCGAGAGAACCGTGAGACCCGTCGTCTCACGCGGACGTGTTTCTGCATATGTATTTACTTGGCTAACGTCGCCATGACATCCCTTACAAGTGTGGTCGGTGATTTCTATTGGAGAGGCAGTTTCTGCCTATCTTCATACTGTACTGTCTATGACTGTAATTTTGCTCTGAAATTCAACAGCGGAACTCATGCATTGAGGAAATTGGTCCATCAACGGGCAGTAAATACAGTGACACCGTGTCACAACGTGCTCATGAAAATCAGACACCGTCTATTTTGCCAGGTAAGTGAGTCGTTTACAAGGTTACATATATTACATATGTTTTTTTTTGTATTTGTGGTTCATACTGGGCATTGAATACAAATGTTACTGGAATGTTAACGTACTTTCTTTGGTCCTTCAATAAGTGAACCCTTCAAGAACTTTCCACTTGCAAGCTAGCAAACGTTTAGCTAGCTAATTTAGCGAGTGTTTTTAGCTAGCTAAATTAGTCACTTTATTTGCTACTACTATAGTGACTTCATACTCGCCACCTTCATTGGTGACTAATATTGGCTAGGTAGGTATCAGCTTTTTAGTTATCAATCCAGACAACAGCTATAAGTTAATTAAATCTGTTTGGCAGTAACATAATACTAACATAGAGGATAGTATTCACTGTTAGTTGACTAGTGTTTCTATCACACACAGTGAGCTACTAACTTTAGAGATAACTTACACCAACAGTAATGACAGGCCGAGTGAGTGCAACAAGCCTCACAAATCACAGTGGACACTATGGGAACAAAGTCCCTTGGTTCTTTCTTGTGTTAATTTAACCATTACCAGACCCACATTTTGAGTTAAGTGAGTAAGTAGGTGTATGTCTTGTGATTAGATGGAGTTTCTTCCATATTACACATCTATATTCTGCACATCCTCTCTATCCAGCTGGGTGTAGTTGCAGGAAGTTGCCATGGAGAGTCTGGGGGAGAAGTTCAAAGCTCTGTCAATCACTCGGCGTGTCCAGCCAGATGAGCCCACCTACCTGCTGGACCTGTCCCATCAGACTGTCTCGGGCCCAGGGTTGGTGGCCGTATGCTGCTCCAACCTCTCCATCCGTTTGCATAGTGAGGACAGCCTCAGCCTGCTCAGGGAGTACCAGGGACATAGTGGTGCAATCTGTGGGGTGTGCTTTGCCCACACCTCCCCTGACCTGCTCTTCTCAGGCTCTGCTGATGGGACAGTGAGGACGTGGGATGTCCGCTGCCCTGGTTCAGAGGCAGCACAGGTGTTCAGGAGTGACTCCTCCCACCACTTCTGCAGCTTTGATGTGAGCTGCAGCGATGTGGTCCTATGTGCAGGCACTGAGCAGGTCGATGAAGATGATAGCTTCTTGGTTTTCTGGGATGCCCGCATGGCAAAGGAGAAGGGAGGGGTTCTGGGTGTGTACTCTGAGTCCCACAGTGATGACATCACGCAGGTGCGTTTCCACCCCCGGAATGCCGACCACTTGGCGTCTGGCTCCACTGATGGCCTGGTGAATGTGTTTGACCTGAGCCTTGGTGCAGAGGAGGAGGCCCTGCTGGCCACCTGTAACTGTGGCTCCTCTGCTAGCTCAGTGTGCTGGGCAGGGAAGGACTTCAACCAGCTGCTGTGCCTCAGCCACGACGAGGGCCTCCATCTGTGGGACCTGGGTCAGTTGGACACAGACAAGCCTCTCACACTCTTCAGTGCCGCTGATGCCCGCAGCCTGACCCCTCTCTCTAATGAAGTGGCCCTGGATTACTTTGTTGGCGGGACTTGGCTGGAGGAGGCAGGGCGCTTACTAGTGCTAGGTGGGACAAACAATGGAGACATCCACCTTCTGGAGTGCAGTGAGGAAGGCCTGTGTCTGCTGAGGTCCCTCCAAGGGGGCCACTCTTCCACAGTGCGCTGCTTCCTCTGGGATCCCGCAGGGGAGGCCCTGCTCACAGGAGGGGAGGATGCACAGCTGCTCTTGTGGAAGCCAGGGGCGGAGGAATTCACCTCAGGGAAGAGGGACACCCTGAAGAGTGCCTCTGCATTAAAACTCAAATCTAGATCACACAAGAAGCATGGCTCCAAGAGGGATAAGAAGCTAGAAGTGTGAGTCGGATGCAATAGAGGGCTCTCAAAGAAGGGCAAGACTGCAGTCCCTATTTAATCAATCAATATTCCTCTTGCACTCACAGAGTACTCATTTGGATTCATGAAATCAACACAATTATATTTTTTCTTTCTTGAAAGTAGTATTATACTTATCCCAGAAACTGATTAATAATCTCTTTTAACCGCTAGGGCTTAAAATGAGATTGAATCGCAGTATTTGTTTTTCAAATGTTTCTCCGAACTTGTTTGGTATTTTGTTTAGCTAAAGCCAACTGGTATTTCTTTAGAAATATAATTCTAATTGTATCTAGTTGATCTAATGCATGCTCTCCTGTAATTTAACTAACATACTCAGTGGGTCACAAAGGCCAGGGTTCAGAACCAGAGCATGCAGTACTTCATCATACTTATTCAGAGGAGCAGCTTTATTTCCACTCAAATGGCACAGAGTGGAATAACATGACAGTTGCTATGCAGGGACTCTGCTGCATATGTCAACCTGGTCTAAGAACATTTCACATAATTCTGTATGTAAATCTAAGACACCATTTACTACAATATGCTAAGTTTCGTATGATATGTATTCATTTGTGTATGTGCATCACCCATTTTGTATGATATGTTACGAATATGGGGTTCAATACATGTTAAAAGAGAAAAATTCCAGATGTATTTTTATTTTTTATACTGTACCTCTTAAATATAGGACAGAAACTTCAGAACAAAATTCCTTTAGATTTTTTTTTTGGGGGGGGGGGCTGGCTATCTGTTGTTCCATGTAGTGAATCTGTTATTCTATGCGTTTTGTATGGGCAAATAGCAGTATGGGCAAATAAACCATTTTATATACAATACCGTTCAAAAGTTTGAGGTCACTTAAATGTATTTGTTTTTGAAAGAAACACTTTTTACAATTTAAAACATCAAATTGATCAGAAATACAGTATTGCTTTTAATCTTTTTAAATGAATATCTTATTAACACTTTGTTCTAGCTAGCTATTTGTGTAGGTAGCTATCAAGTAAACCCAATGATAATTTACAGAAATACAGAAAACTAACAATTTTTTCAGAATGGCACAAATTCCACGATATCAGGGTACTCATGTCAACATGTTTGCTTTCAGAGCATATTTGATCCCAAATTATAAGAGGGAGCGATAATGTTGTAAATGACTATTGTAGCTGGAAACGGCAGATAAAGAAAAAAATGGAATATCTACGTAGGCGTACAGAGGCCCATTTATCAGCAACCATCCCTCATGTGTTCCAGTGGCACGTTGTGTTCGCTAATCCAAGTTTATAATTTTAAAAGGCTAATTGATCATTAGAAAGCCCTTTTGCAATTATGTTAGCACAGCTGAAAACGGTTCTGATTTAAAACACCAGTCTCAAAGTCAACAGTGAAGAGGTGACTCCGGGATGCTGGCCTTCTAGGTAGAGTTCCTCTGTCCAGTGTCTGTGTTCTTTTGCCCATCTTAATCTTTCTTTTTTTTTTGCCAGTCTGAGTTATGGTTTTTTCTTTGCAACTCTGACTAGAAGGCCAGCATCCCGGAGTCATCTCTTCACTGTTGACGTTGATACTGGAGTTTTGCAAGTACTATTTAATGAAGCTGCCAGTCGAGGACTTGTTAGACATCTGTTTCTCACACTAGACAGTCTAATGTACTTGACCTCTTGCTCAGTTGTGCACCAGTGCCTCCCACTCCTCTTTCTATTCTGGTTAGAGCCAATTTGTGCTGTTCTGTGAAGGGAGTAGTACACAGCGTTGTAGGAGATCTTCAGTTTCTTGGCATTTCTTGCATGGAATAGCCTTCATTTCTCAGATCAAGAATAAACTGACAAGTTTCAGAAGAAAGTTCTTTGTTTCTGGCCATTTTGAGCCTGTAATCGAACCCATAAATGCTGATGCTCCAGTCTAAAGGCCAGTTGTATTGGTTCTATAATCAGTACAACAGTTTTCAGCTGTGCTAACATAATTGCAAAAGGGCTTTCTAATGATCAATTAGCCTTTAAAATTATAAACTTGGATTTGCTAACACAACGTGCCATTGGAACACAGGAGTGAGGGTTTCTGATAATGGGCCTCTGTTTGCCTATGTAGATATTCCATAAAACAATCAGCCATTTCTACCTACAATAGTCATTTACAACATTAACAATGTCTACACTGTATTTCTGATCAATTTGATGATATTTTAATGGACTACTAAATGTGCTAATCTTTCAAAAATGGCTTACTAAGTGACCCCAAACTTTTGAATGGTAGTGTATATTTGTTTTACAAATATTTTCTTGATGCTTCAAGGGATCTTAACTCTAAAATAGCAAAATTATCTCTGGTATGACCTTCTTAAATCAATTCCACAATGCTTAGTAGAACCCCTTTCTCTGGCTTAGACTGTTTAGTGTGAAAAATAAGGGGTTAAATACATGTACATAAAAAGTAACATTTTTCTTATACTGTATCTCTCATAAAGACACTTCAGAACACGCTTAATTTAGAATTTTGTTTTTCCATGTAGTGAATCTGTTTGTATGGTCTAATAGCAGTAAGGCTGAATAAAACATGTTCATCAAATATATTTTTTGATACTTCGATGGTTCTTTTAAAATTCAAACACAAATAGTAAAATGATCCTTGGTATGACCTTAAAACAATTCCATATATCTTAGTAGAACCCCCTCCCTCAGTTTGGACAGGGCTTAGACTCTTACGGGCTAAAGGGTTAAGGTTAGGGGAATGATGAGCTGAAAGGTTTGGGGAAGAGTTGGCTAACATGCTAATTAGTTGAAAAGTTGCTAAAATGCTAAAGTTGTCCATGATGAAATTTGATCTCGCAACCTTTAGGTTATACGCCCACCCATCCCAACCAACCACCCCACTCTTGGTTTTGCCTTAAGACCGATGGTTACGTTAAGGCTTTTGTAACCATACCAAATGTAACATATCATACCAATTTGTGATCCCGGATTTACATTTACTATGTTATGTCTCGTCTATGAGACCAGGCTGCGTATGTCCCCTCACATGTGGACCTGAGACAAATTGAGTGTTAATTCCTTTAACACTCAATTTAAACATCGTGTCCGTGAGTTCATCTGACTGGGGAAATAGATAAAGGGCTTCATTGCCAAAATTCTGAAGTGTCCCTTTTTTAATATGGGTTCAATTTTAAAGTCTTCAGGGGAGAAATTGTCAACCCATTCCGTAGGTTTACTGTGCCAGCTGCTTCCTGTGGTGTGCTAAAGTTTCTATTTCATTGATTTTTCCTTACTTTCACCCTGAGTTAGAAATTCAAGGTAAAGTAATATGCTAGCGTTATACTTATCAGTTTTATCTTAAGTATCCCATTTCAATTAGATTAACAGTCAAGTATACTTGACAGACACCCCCCACTCACATGCTTAATGCAATGATTTAATAATGTTTAATCTTATCATTTAATTTATTTTTCATTACTAAACAAAAAAATGCAGCATGGGGCTGAACAGTTTCAATATTACCAAAACTGAAGGGGAAAGAATTGTAAAACAATATGGACTTGTTTTGATATCGTTTAGCTATTTTAATACTATGTCAGTATAGCTACAGTATGTCACTGTTGAAACTCAACTTCAATAACAAATGCTTGTATATTTTTTAATTGTTTTTTTTGATTTCCATCCATCCTTTTTGGGATATTATTCTTATCCATAATTTTGGTGTATTGTAAAATTTGATGTGGTGTACTTGCTGAGAAAAGATCAGTGCCACTCTGGCTCCTGAGTGGCTCCTGAGTGGCGCAGGGTTCTAAGGCACTGCATCTCAGTGCAAGAGGTGTTAGGGTGGCGCACAATTGGCCCAGCGTCGTCCGGGTTAGGCCGTCATTGTGAATAAGAATTTGTTCTTAACTGACTATTTGAGACAGCTGTTGTAAATCCTCTCTTCCTATCTGTAATGTTGATGTGCTCTTTAAATAATATAACTAATGGGAAACCAAGAGAAGTAGTTGGTCCTTGCCCGTTCAAGACCGTCCTTCAGTGTGAATGAACGGTAAATCAGGGTTGGGCCTTAACAGGTTTAGCTTCATGCCATAAGGAGAGGATTCCCCACCCACTTGCCAGGGCTGCCCAACCCTCTTCCTGGAGATCTACTGTCCTGTAAATTTTCAGTCCAAATCTAATTTAGCATATCTGATTCAGCTAGTTAAGGTCTTGTTGAGCAGCTAATTAGTATAATTAGGTGTTCAATTAGGGTTGGACTGAATCCACAGGACGGAAGATCTCCAGGAAGAGGGTTAGGCAGCGACTAAAGTATAAAATTCCACCTCGTCTTTAACCCAATATCCTTCCTAGTCCCATACACCTCAACCTACCTTCTAAAAAAAAAATATCTCTAGGAGCGACTCTGTTAGCGGAATGATGGACGTTATCTAAATGTCCAACCCCATCCATTACATGCTTCGAACAAACCAATCACCATCGTCTATAGTGCCAAAACCGAGCATCAGGGTTGGGTGTATCTCTTATGTGTGCCATGGACTCTGCCCAGTACTATTGACAAAAGAGTGAATAGAGATGTCCCCAAATTAAACACTGTCTACAGAAATATAACAAAAAAAGAGGTGTGGTGTAAACAAGTTATATATTTTTTTCTTCTCATAAATAGGGAATGTGATTGACTCCACTTAATATTTGTATACGTCTATTTTGTTATAATGGGACTCGGAGGATTATTTCGTTAGAAGGTAAATAGGCACTCGTTGGTTTGTCTGTCTAAAAAAAAAAAGCCAAAATAGCCTTCCTGCTGGTTTGCCGTTACTTGGAGAGGCTACTATTACATGATTGGAAGCATTTTAGTTTAATATTGTATAATAGAGGATAACAACTTGTGCCACCGTATTCGTTCCGGACAACAGAGGATCAAGGTAACACGTTACGGCTCATTGTCGTTAATCTGCAGATAGCTTGTTTCTGGGTACCTATGTGTGATTCTAGCCAGTTAGCAATAGTAGCTAGCTTGCTTCCACATCAAGAGATGTGGGATTAATTTTCAGCTCGTTTACACAGTTTGACG
Organism: Oncorhynchus clarkii lewisi; assembly: GCF_045791955.1. NCBI lineage: Eukaryota > Metazoa > Chordata > Actinopteri > Salmoniformes > Salmonidae > Oncorhynchus > Oncorhynchus clarkii. Next base: position 22,366,671 of record NC_092171.1, read on the forward strand.
TCAGAATAAATATATATTTTTGCAAAGTGAAATATGTTGCAACGTGAACTAGCTAGTTATAAATCCATTTTACACACACTGAGTATTCCTGTAACATTTCCGTAACTCGATAACATTACCTAGCTAGCCTCTGACTAGCTAGCTAGGAAGCTATAACATTAGCATGCGAACGACCCAGGCAGCATCACAGCTAACCGTTAGTTAACTTTCTGTCGTTACTTGCCATTTTATATTTTGGCAATATAACGACCTACGTTACCAGTATGAAATAATATTATTCCAAGAAACAGTATATTGCAAATACAGCTAGATGACGATAAACACTGAAGAGGACTTGTTTTTGGTGGAAATATCGGATGGCTACTGTACTAGCTAGCTAACTCGTTAGCCAGCTAGTGCACCAGTTACTGTGGTCGTATCTGATGTGCATTCACTAGCTACTTGACGTGTTTGCTAATCATAATGTCAAACTAAATGGAGAACTAATTTGCTAGGCTCAGCACCAACTAGCTGCTAGTCACTACACCAATATTAGCTAGTTAACATTGGCATTGACATTGTATAGGTGTTGACAGAATGTCCCAACAAAGTCAAATGTCGGTAGGTAGAAGCTAGGTTAGGTAGCTATCTTTGAGATGTATAATTAATGGACTAGCATATGTTTTCACGATCAGACTAGACGAAATTTACACTGCTGTTCGAGTTAACCTGCAAATGCAGTAATTTGTTAGTGGCCAGGGTGTGTTTAGTCGAATTTGCTAGTTAACCATATTCTACCAAAGAAAGCATGGGCCAATTGGCAGGTCCGTATTAAATGTTCCAAAGACGACATCAATAGATATAGTTATCTAGTGAAGTACATGTATTTGTTTGAAGTATAGCTAGTTTGAGTTTACCAATTGTCAACAATCGTGGTTAACCTGGTTTTAATATACGTCTGTGGGCTAACCAAGGGTTTCATAGTTTGTTTAATCCGCTTGTTCTTGTGGAGGCTGGCCCAGAATGTCAGGGTCAGAGTCACTCATCATCACTCTCCCTCCCTCTCTGTCGCTCGCTCGCCCTCCCCCTCTGTCGCTCGCTCGCTCGCCCTCCCCCTCTGTCGCTCGCTCGCTCGCCCTCCCCCTCTGTCGCTCGCTCGCTCGCCCTCCCCCTCTGTCGCTCGCTCGCTCGCCCTCCCCCTCTGTCGCTCGCTCGCTCGCCCTCCCCCTCTGTCGCTCGCTCGCACGCCCTCCCCCTCTGTCGCTCGCTCGCACGCCCTCCCCCTCTGTCGCTCGCACGCCCTCCCCCTCTGTCGCTCGCTCGCACGCCCTCCCCCTCTGTCGCTCGCTCGCACGCCCTCCCCCTCTGTCGCTCGCTCTCGCCCTCTGTCGCTCGCTCTCGCCCTCTGTCGCTCGCTCTCGCCCTCGGTCGCTCGCTCTCGCCCTCTGTCGCTCGCTCTCGCCCTCTGTCGCTCGCTCTCGCCCTCTGTCGCTCGCTCTCGCCCTCTGTCGCTCGCTCTCGCCCTCTGTCGCTCGCTCTCCCCCTCTGTCGCTCGCTCTCCCCCTCGGTCGCTCGCTCTCCCCCTCTGTCGCTCGCTCTCCCCCTCTGTCGCTCGCTCTCCCGCTCTGTCGCTCGCTCTCCCCCTCTGTCGCTCGCTCTCCCCCTCTGTCGCTCGCTCTCGCTCTCCCCCTCTGTCGCTCGCTCTCGCTCTCCCCCTCTGTCGCTCGCTCTCGCTCTCCCCCTCTGTCGCTCGCTCTCCCCCTCTCGCTCGCCCTCGCTCTCCCCCTGTCGCTCGCCCTCGCTCTCCCCCTGTCGCTCGCCCTCGCTCTCCCCCTCTGTCGCTCGCCCGCCCTCCCCCTCTGTCGCTCGCACGCCCTCCCCCTCTGTCGCTCGCACGCCCTCCCCCTCTGTCGCTCGCTCGCCCTCCCCCTCTGTCGCTCGCTCGCCCTCCCCCTCTGTCGCTCGCTCGCCCTCCCCCTCTGTCGCTCGCTCGCCCTCCCCCTCTGTCGCTCGCTCGCCCTCCCCCTCTGTCGCTCGCTCGCTCTCGCCCTATGTCGCTCGCTCTCGCCCTCTGTCGCTCGCTCTCGCCCTCTGTCGCTCGCTCTCGCCCTCTGTCGCTCGCTCTCGCCCTCTGTCGCTCGCTCTCGCCCTCTGTCGCTCGCTCTCCCCCTCTGTCGCTCGCTCTCCCCCTCTGTCGCTCGCTCTCCCCCTCTGTCGCTCGCTCTCCCCCTCTGTCGCTCGCTCTCCCCCTCTGTCGCTCGCTCTCCCCCTCTGTCGCTCGCTCTCCCCCTCTGTCGCTCGCTCTCCCCCTCTGTCGCTCGCTCTCGCTCTCCCCCTCTGTCGCTCGCTCTCGCTCTCCCCCTCTGTCGCTCGCTCTCGCTCTCCCCCTCTGTCGCTCGCTCTCCCCCACTCGCTCGCCCTCGCTCTCCCCCTGTCGCTCGCCCTCGCTCTCCCCCTGTCGCTCGCCCTCGCTCTCCCCCTCTGTCGCTCGCCCGCCCTCCCCCTCTGTCGCTCGCCCGCCCTCCCCCTCTGTCGCTCGCACGCCCTCCCCCTCTGTCGCTCGCACGCCCTCCCCCTCTGTCGCTCGCACGCCCTCCCCCTCTGTCGCTCGCTCGCCCTCCCCCTCTGTCGCTCGCTCGCTCTCCCCCTCTGTCGCTCGCTCGCCCTCCCCCTCTGTCGCTCGCTCGCCCTCCCCCTCTGTCGCTCGCTCGCTCTCGCCCTATGTCGCTCGCTCTCGCCCTCTGTCGCTCGCTCTCGCCCTCTGTCGCTCGCTCTCGCCCTCTGTCGCTCGCTCTCGCCCTCTGTCGCTCGCTCTCGCCCTCTGTCGCTCGCTCTCGCCCTCTGTCGCTCGCTCTCGCCCTCTGTCGCTCGCTCTCGCCCTCTGTCGCTCGCTCTCGCCCTCTGTCGCTCGCTCTCGCCCTCTGTCGCTCGCTCTCGCCCTCTGTCGCTCGCTCTCCCCCTCTGTCGCTCGCTCTCCCCCTCTGTCGCTCGCTCTACCCCTCTGTCGCTCGCTCTCCCCCTCTGTCGCTCGCTCTCCCCCTCTGTCGCTCGCTCTCCCCCTCTGTCGCTCGCTCTCCCCCTCTGTCGCTCGCTCTCGCTCTCCCCCTCTGTCGCTCGCTCTCGCTCTCCCCCTCTGTCGCTCGCCCTCGCTCTCCCCCTGTCGCTCGCCCTCGCTCTCCCCCTGTCGCTCGCCCTCGCTCTCCCCCTGTCGCTCGCCCTCGCTCTCCCCCTCTGTCGCTCGCCCTCGCTCTCCCCCTCTGTCGCTCGCCCTCGCTCTCCCCCTCTGTCGCTCGCCCTCGCTCTCCCCCTCTGTCGCTCGCCCGCCCTCCCCCTCTGTCGCTCGCCCGCCCTCCCCCTCTGTCGCTCGCACGCCCTCCCCCTCTGTCGCTCGCTCGCCCTCCCCCTCTGTCGCTCGCACGCCCTCCCCCTCTGTCGCTCGCACGCCCTCCCCCTCTGTCGCTCGCACGCCCTCCCCCTCTGTCGCTCGCACGCCCTCCCCCTCTGTCGCTCGCACGCCCTCCCCCTCTGTCGCTCGCACGCCCTCCCCCTCTGTCGCTCGCACGCCCTCCCCCTCTGTCGCTCGCACGCCCTCCCCCTCTGTCGCTCGCACGCCCTCCCCCTCTGTCGCTCGCACGCCCTCCCCCTCTGTCGCTCGCACGCCCTCCCCCTCTGTCGCTCGCACGCCCTCCCCCTCTGTCGCTCGCACGCCCTCCCCCTCTGTCGCTCGCTCGCCCTCCCCCTCTGTCGCTCGCTCGCCCTCCCCCTCTGTCGCTCGCTCGCCCTCCCCCTCTGTCGCCCGCTCGCCCTCGCTCGCTCCCTCGCCCTCTGTCGCTCGCTCTCGCCCTCTGTCGCTCGCTCTCGCCCTCTGTCGCTCGCTCTCGCCCTCTGTCGCTCGGGCTCGCCCTCTGTCGCTCGCTCTCGCCCTCTGTCGCTCGCTCTCGCCCTCTGTCGCTCGCTCTCGCCCTCTGTCGCTCGCTGTCGCTCGCTCTCCCCCTCTGTCGCTCGCTCTCCCCCTCTGTCGCTCGCTCTCCCCCTCTGTCGCTCGCTCTCCCCCTCTGTCGCTCGCTCTCCCCCTCTGTCGCTCGCTCTCCCCCTCTGTCGCTCGCTCTCCCCCTCTGTCGCTCGCTCTCGCCCTCTGTCGCTCGCTCTCGCCCTCTGTCGCTCGCTCTCGCTCTCCCCCTCTGTCGCTCGCTCTCGCTCTCCCCCTCTGTCGCTCGCTCTCGCTCTCCCCCTCTGTCGCTCGCTCTCGCTCTCCCCCTCTGTCGCTCGCTCTCGCTCTCCCCCTCTGTCGCTCGCTCTCGCTCTCCCCCTCTGTCGCTCGCTCTCGCTCTCCCCCTCTGTCGCTCGCCCTCGCTCTCCCCCTGTCGCTCGCCCTCGCTCTCCCCCTGTCGCTCGCCCTCGCTCTCCCCCTGTCGCTCGCCCTCGCTCTCCCCCTGTCGCTCGCCCTCGCTCTCCCCCTGTCGCTCGCCCTCGCTCTCCCCCTGTCGCTCGCCCTCGCTCTCCCCCTGTCGCTCGCACGCCCTCCCCCTCTGTCGCTCGCACGCCCTCCCCCTCTGTCGCTCGCACGCCCTCCCCCTCTGTCGCTCGCACGCCCTCCCCCTCTGTCGCTCGCACGCCCTCCCCCTCTGTCGCTCGCACGCCCTCCCCCTCTGTCGCTCGCACGCCCTCCCCCTCTGTCGCTCGCACGCCCTCCCCCTCTGTCGCTCGCTCGCCCTCCCCCTCTGTCGCTCGCACGCCCTCCCCCTCTGTCGCTCGCACGCCCTCCCCCTCTGTCGCTCGCACGCCCTCCCCCTCTGTCGCTCGCACGCCCTCCCCCTCTGTCGCTCGCACGCCCTCCCCCTCTGTCGCTCGCACGCCCTCCCCCTCTGTCGCTCGCACGCCCTCCCCCTCTGTCGCTCGCTCGCCCTCTGTCGCCCGCTCTCGCCCTCTGCCGCTCGCTCTCGCCCTCTGTCGCTCGGGCTCGCTGGCCCTCTGTCGCTCGCGCGCCCTCCCCCGCTGTCGCTCGGGCTCGCTCGCCCTCCCCCTCTGTCGCTCGCGCGCCCTCCCCCTCTGTCGCTCGCGCGCCCTCCCCCTCTGTCGCTCGCCCTCTGTCGCTCGCCATCTGTCGCTCGCCATCTGTCGCTCGCCATCTGTCGCTCGCCCTCGCCCTCTGTCGCTCGCCCTCTGTCGCTCGCCCTCGCCCTCTGTCGCTCGCTCTCGCCCTCTGTCGCTCGCTCTCGCCCTCTGTCGCTCGCTCTCGCCCTCTGTCGCTCGCTCTCGCCCTCTGTCGCTCGCTCTCCCCCTCTGTCGCTCGCTCTCGCTCTCCCCCTCTGTCGCTCGCTCTCGCTCTCCCCCTCTGTCGCTCGCTCTCGCTCTCCCCCTCTGTCGCTCGCTCTCGCTCTCCCCCTCTGTCGCTTGCTCTCCCCCTCTGTCGCTCGCACGCCCTCCCCCTCTGTCGCTCGCACGCCCTCCCCCTCCGTCGCTCGCACGCCCTCCCCCTCTGTCGCTCGCACGCCCTCCCCCTCTGTCGCTCGCACGCCCTCCCCCTCTGTCGCTCGCTCGCCCTCTGTCGCCCGCTCTCGCCCTCTGCCGCTCGCTCTCGCCCTCTGTCGCTCGGGCTCGCTGGCCCTCTGTCGCTCGCGCGCCCTCCCCCGCTGTCGCTCGGGCTCGCTCGCCCTCCCCCTCTGTCGCTCGCTCTCGCTCTCCCCCTCTGTCGCTCGCTCTCGCTCTCCCCCTCTGTCGCTCGCTCTCGCTCTCCCCCTCTGTCGCTCGCTCTCGCTCTCCCCCTCTGTCGCTCGCCCTCGCTCTCCCCCTGTCGCTCGCCCTCGCTCTCCCCCTGTCGCTCGCCCTCGCTCTCCCCCTGTCGCTCGCCCTCGCTCTCCCCCTGTCGCTCGCCCTCGCTCTCCCCCTGTCGCTCGCCCTCGCTCTCCCCCTGTCGCTCGCCCTCGCTCTCCCCCTGTCGCTCGCACGCCCTCCCCCTCTGTCGCTCGCACGCCCTCCCCCTCTGTCGCTCGCACGCCCTCCCCCTCTGTCGCTCGCACGCCCTCCCCCTCTGTCGCTCGCACGCCCTCCCCCTCTGTCGCTCGCACGCCCTCCCCCTCTGTCGCTCGCACGCCCTCCCCCTCTGTCGCTCGCACGCCCTCCCCCTCTGTCGCTCGCACGCCCTCCCCCTCTGTCGCTCGCACGCCCTCCCCCTCTGTCGCTCGCACGCCCTCCCCCTCTGTCGCTCGCACGCCCTCCCCCTCTGTCGCTCGCACGCCCTCCCCCTCTGTCGCTCGCTCGCCCTCCCCCTCTGTCGCTCGCACGCCCTCCCCCTCTGTCGCTCGCACGCCCTCCCCCTCTGTCGCTCGCACGCCCTCCCCCTCTGTCGCTCGCACGCCCTCCCCCTCTGTCGCTCGCACGCCCTCCCCCTCTGTCGCTCGCACGCCTTCCCCCTCTGTCGCTCGCACGCCCTCCCCCTCTGTCGCTCGCACGCCCTCCCCCTCTGTCGCTCGCACGCCCTCCCCCTCTGTCGCTCGCACGCCCTCCCCCTCTGTCGCTCGCTCGCCCTCTGTCGCCCGCTCTCGCCCTCTGCCGCTCGCTCTCGCCCTCTGTCGCTCGGGCTCGCTGGCCCTCTGTCGCTCGCGCGCCCTCCCCCGCTGTCGCTCGGGCTCGCTTGCCCTCCCCCTCTGTCGCTCGCGCGCCCTCCCCCTCTGTCGCTCGCGCGCCCTCGCTCGCCCTCTGTCGCTCGCCCTCTGTCGCTCGCCCTCTGTCGCTCGCCATCTGTCGCTCGCCATCTGTCGCTCGCCATCTGTCGCTCGCCCTCTGTCGCTCGCCCTCGCCCTCTGTCGCTCGCTCTCGCCCTCTGTCGCTCGCTCTCGCCCTCTGTCGCTCGCTCTCGCCCTCTGTCGCTCGCTCTCGCCCTCTGTCGCTCGCTCTCGCCCTCTGTCGCTCGCTCTCGCCCTCTGTCGCTCGCTCTCCCCCTCTGTCGCTCGCTCTCGCTCTCCCCCTCTGTCGCTCGCTCTCGCTCTCCCCCTCTGTCGCTCGCTCTCGCTCTCCCCCTCTGTCGCTCGCTCTCGCTCTCCCCCTCTGTCGCTCGCTCTCGCTCTCCCCCTCTGTCGCTCGCTCTCGCTCTCCCCCTCTGTCGCTCGCTCTCCCCCTCTGTCGCTCGCACGCCCTCCCCCTCTGTCGCTCGCACGCCCTCCCCCTCTGTCGCTCGCACGCCCTCCCCCTCTGTCGCTCGCACGCCCTCCCCCTCTGTCGCTCGCACGCCCTCCCCCTCTGTCGCTCGCTCGCCCTCTGTCGCCCGCTCTCGCCCTCTGCCGCTCGCTCTCGCCCTCTGTCGCTCGGGCTCGCTGGCCCTCTGTCGCTCGCGCGCCCTCCCCCGCTGTCGCTCGGGCTCGCTCGCCCTCCCCCTCTGTCGCTCGCGCGCCCTCCCCCTCTGTCGCTCGCCCTCTGTCGCTCGCCATCTGTCGCTCGCCATCTGTCGCTCGCCCTCGCCCTCTGTCGCTCGCCCTCTGTCGCTCGCCCTCTGTCGCTCGCCCTCTGTCGCTCGCTCTCGCCCTCTGTCGCTCGCCCTCGCCCTCTGTCGCTCGCTCTCGCCCTCTGTCGCTCGCTCTCGCCCTCTGTCGCTCGCTCTCCCCCTCTGTCGCTCGCTCTCCCCCTCTGTCGCTCGCTCTCGCTCTCCCCCTCTGTCGCTCGCTCTCGCTCTCCCCCTCTGTCGCTCGCTCTCGCTCTCCCCCTCTGTCGCTCGCTCTCCCCCTCTGTCGCTCGCTCTCCCCCTCTGTCGCTCGCTCTCCCCCTCTGTCGCTCGCTCTCCCCCTCTGTCGCTCGCTCTCCCCCTCTGTCGCTCGCTCTCCCCCTCTGTCGCTCGCTCTCCCCCTCTGTCGCTCGCTCTCCCCCTCTGTCGCTCGCTCTCGCTCTCCCCCTCTGTCGCTCGCCCTCGCTCTCCCCCTCTGTCGCTCGCCCTCGCTCTCCCCCTGTCGCTCGCCCTCGCTCTCCCCCTGTCGCTCGCCCTCGCTCTCCCCCTCTGTCGCTCGCCCGCCCTCCCCCTCTGTCGCTCGCACGCCCTCCCCCTCTGTCGCTCGCACGCCCTCCCCCTCTGTCGCTCGCACGCCCTCCCCCTCTGTCGCTCGCACGCCCTCCCCCTCTGTCGCTCGCACGCCCTCCCCCTCTGTCGCTCGCACGCCCTCCCCCTCTGTCGCTCGCTCGCTCTCCCCCTCTGTCGCTCGCTCGCCCTCCCCCTCTGTCGCTCGCTCGCCCTCCCCCTCTGTCGCTCGCTCGCCCTCGCCCTCTGTCGCTCGCTCTCGCCCTCTGTCGCTCGCTCTCGCCCTCTGTCGCTCGCTCTCGCCCTCTGTCGCTCGCTCTCGCCCTCTGTCGCTCGCTCTCCCCCTCTGTCGCTCGCTCTCCCCCTCTGTCGCTCGCTCTCCCCCTCTGTCGCTCGCTCTCCCCCTCTGTCGCTCGCTCTCCCCCTCTGTCGCTCGCTCTCCCCCTCTGTCGCTCGCTCTCCCCCTCTGTCGCTCGCTCTCCCCCTCTGTCGCTCGCCCGCCCTCCCCCTCTGTCGCTCGCCCGCCCTCCCCCTCTGTCGCTCGCCCGCCCTCCCCCTCTGTCGCTCGCCCGCCCTCCCCCTCTGTCGCTCGCACGCCCTCCCCCTCTGTCGCTCGCCCGCCCTCCCCCTCTGTCGCTCGCACGCCCTCCCCCTCTGTCGCTCGCTCGCCCTCCCCCTCTGTCGCTCGCTCGCCCTCCCCCTCTGTCGCTCGCACGCCCTCCCCCTCTGTCGCTCGCACGCCCTCCCCCTCTGTCGCTCGCACGCCCTCCCCCTCTGTCGCTCGCACGCCCTCCCCCTCTGTCGCTCGCACGCCCTCCCCCTCTGTCGCTCGCTCGCCCTCCCCCTCTGTCGCTCGCTCGCCCTCCCCCTCTGTCGCTCGCTCGCCCTCCCCCTCTGTCGCCCGCTCGCCCTCGCCCTCTGTCGCCCGCTCGCCCTCGCCCTCTGTCGCTCGCTCTCGCCCTCTGTCGCTCGCTCTCGCCCTCTGTCGCTCGCTCTCGCCCTCTGTCGCTCGCTCTCGCCCTCTGTCGCTCGCTCTCGCCCTCTGTCGCTCGCTCTCGCCCTCTGTCGCTCGCTCTCGCCCTCTGTCGCTCGCTCTCGCCCTCTGTCGCTCGGGCTCGCCCTCTGTCGCTCGCTCTCGCCCTCTGTCGCTCGCTCTCGCCCTCTGTCGCTCGCTCTCGCCCTCTGTCGCTCGCTCTCCCCCTCTGTCGCTCGCTCTCCCCCTCTGTCGCTCGCTCTCCCCCTCTGTCGCTCGCTCTCCCCCTCTGTCGCTCGCTCTCCCCCTCTGTCGCTCGCTCTCGCTCTCCCCCTCTGTCGCTCGCTCTCGCTCTCCCCCTCTGTCGCTCGCTCTCGCTCTCCCCCTCTGTCGCTCGCTCTCGCTCTCCCCCTCTGTCGCTCGCTCTCGCTCTCCCCCTCTGTCGCTCGCTCTCGCTCTCCCCCTCTGTCGCTCGCTCTCGCTCTCCCCCTCTGTCGCTCGCTCTCGCTCTCCCCCTCTGTCGCTCGCTCTCGCTCTCCCCCTCTGTCGCTCGCTCTCGCTCTCCCCCTCTGTCGCTCGCCCTCGCTCTCCCCCTGTCGCTCGCCCTCGCTCTCCCCCTGTCGCTCGCCCTCGCTCTCCCCCTGTCGCTCGCCCTCGCTCTCCCCCTGTCGCTCGCCCTCGCTCTCCCCCTGTCGCTCGCCCTCGCTCTCCCCCTGTCGCTCGCCCTCGCTCTCCCCCTGTCGCTCGCCCTCGCTCTCCCCCTGTCGCTCGCCCTCGCTCTCCCCCTGTCGCTCGCCCTCGCTCTCCCCCTGTCGCTCGCCCTCGCTCTCCCCCTGTCGCTCGCACGCCCTCCCCCTCTGTCGCTCGCACGCCCTTCCCCTCTGTCGCTCGCACGCCCTTCCCCTCTGTCGCTCGCACGCCCTCCCCCTCTGTCGCTCGCTCGCTCTCGCCCTCTGTCGCTCGGGCTCGCTGGCCCTCTGTCGCTCGCGCGCCCTCCCCCGCTGTCGCTCGGGCTCGCTCGCCCTCCCCCTCTGTCGCTCGCGCGCCCTCCCCCTCTGTCGCTCGCTCGCTCTCGCCCTCTGTCGCTCGCTCTCGCCCTCTGTCGCTCGCTCTCGCCCTCTGTCGCTCGCTCTCGCCCTCTGTCGCTCGCTCTCGCCCTCTGTCGCTCGCTCTCGCCCTCTGTCGCTCGCTCTCGCCCTCTGTCGCTCGCTCGCTCGCCCTCTGTCGCTCGCTCGCTCGCCCTCTGTCGCTCGCTCGCTCGCCCTCTGTCGCTCGCACGCCCTCCCCCTCTGTCGCTCGCACGCCCTCCCCCTCTGTCGCTCGCTCGCCCTCCCCCTCTGTCGCTCGCTCGCCCTCCCCCTCTGTCGCTCGCTCGCCCTCCCCCTCTGTCGCTCGCTCGCCCTCCCCCTCTGTCGCTCGCTCGCCCTCCCCCTCTGTCGCTCGCTCGCCCTCCCCCTCTGTCGCTCGCTCGCCCTCCCCCTCTGTCGCTCGCTCGCCCTCCCCCTCTGTCGCTCGCACGCCCTCCCCCTATGTCGCTCGCACGCCCTCCCCCTCTGTCGCTCGCTCGCCCTCCCCCTCTGTCGAACGCTCGCCCTCCCCCTCTGTCGAACGCTCGCCCTCCCCCTCTGTCGCTCGCTCGCCCTCCCCCTCTGTCGCTCGCTCGCCCTCCCCCTCTGTCGCTCGCTCGCCCTCCCCCTCTGTCGAACGCTCGCCCTCCCCCTCTGTCGATCGCTCGCCCTCCCCCTCTGTCGCTCGCTCGCCCTCCCCCTCTGTCGCTCGCTCGCCCTCCCCCTCTGTCGCTCGCCCTCTGTCGCCCTCTGTTGCCCTCTGTCGCCCTCTGTCGCCCGCTGTCGCCCGCTGTCGCCCGCTCTCGCCCGCTCTCGCCCTCTGTCGCCCGCTCTCGCCCTCTGTCGCCCGCTCTCGCCCTCTGTCGCCCGCTCTCGCCCTCTGTCGCCCGCTCTCGCCCTCTGTCGCCCGCTCTCGCCCTCTGTCGCCCGCTCTCGCCCTCTGTCGCCCGCTCTCGCCCTCTGTCGCCCGCTCTCGCCCTCTGTCGCCCGCTCTCGCCCTCTGTCGCCCGCTCTCGCCCTCTGTCGCCCGCTCTACCCCTCTGTCGCTCGCTCTCGCTCTCCCCTTGTCGCTCGCCCTCGCTCTCCCCCTCTGTCGCTCGCCCTCGCTCTCCCCCTCTGTCGCTCGCCCTCGCTCTCCCCCTCTGTCGCTCGCTCTCGCTCTCCCCCTCTGTCGCTCGCTCTCGCTCTCCCCCTCTGTCGCTCGCTCTCGCTCTCCCCCTCTGTCGCTCGCTCTCGCTCTCCCCCTCTGTCGCTCGCTCTCGCTCTCCCCCTCTGTCGCTCGCTCTCGCTCTCCCCCTCTGTCGCTCGCTCTCGCTCTCCCCCTCTGTCGCTCGCTCTCGCTCTCCCCCTCTGTCGCTCGCTCTCGCTCTCCCCCTCTGTCGCTCGCTCTCGCTCTCCCCCTCTGTCGCTCGCTCTCGCTCTCCCCCTCTGTCGCTCGCTCTCGCTCTCCCCCTCTGTCGCTCGCTCTCGCTCTCCCCCTCTGTCGCTCGCTCTCTGGCTCTCCCCCTCTGTCGCTCGCTCTCTGGCTCTCCCCCTCTGTCGCTCGCTCTCGCTCTCCCCCTCTGTCGCTCGCTCTCGCTCTCCCCCTCTGTCGCTCGCTCTCGCTCTCCCCCTCTGTCGCTCGCTCTCGCTCTCCCCCTCTGTCGCTCGCTCTCGCTCTCCCCCTCTGTCGCTCGCTCTCGCTCTCCCCCTCTGTCGCTCGCTCTCCCCCTCTGTCGCTCGCTCTCCCCCTCTGTCGCTCGCTCTCCCCCTCTGTCGCTCGCTCTCCCCCTCTGTCGCTCGCTCTCCCCCTCTGTCGCCCGCTCTACCCCTCTGTCGCTCGCTCTCGCTCTCCCCCTCTGTCGCCCGCTCTCGCCCTCTGTCGCCCGCTCTCGCCCTCTGTCGCCCGCTCTCGCCCTCTGTCGCCCGCTCTCGCCCTCTGTCGCCCGCTCTCGCCCTCTGTCGCCCGCTCTCGCCCTCTGTCGCCCGCTCTCGCCCTCTGTCGCCCGCTCTCGCCCTCTGTCGCCCGCTCTCGCCCTCTGTCGCCCGCTCTCGCCCTCTGTCGCCCGCTCTCCCCCTCTGTCGCCCGCTCTACCCCTCTGTCGCTCGCTCTCGCTCTCCCCCTCTGTCGCTCGCCCTCGCTCTCCCCTTGTCGCTCGCCCTCGTTCTCCCCTTGTCGCTCGCCCTCGCTCTCCCCCTCTGTCGCTCTCCCGCTCTCCCCCTCTGTCGCTCGCTCTCGCTCTCCCCCTCTGTCGCTCGCTCTCGCTCTCCCCCTCTGTCGCTCGCTCTCGCTCTCCCCCTCTGTCGCTCGCTCTCGCTCTCCCCCTCTGTCGCCCGCTCTCGCCCTCTGTCGCTCGCCCTCGCTCTCCCCCTCTGTCGCTCGCCCTCGCTCTCCCCCTCTGTCGCTCGCCCTCGCTCTCCCCCTCTGTCGCTCGCCCTCGCTCTCCCCCTCTGTCGCTCGCTCTCGCTCTCCCCCTCTGTCGCTCGCTCTCGCTCTCCCCCTCTGTCGCTCGCCCTCGCTCTCCCCCTCTGTCGCTCGCCCTCGCTCTCCCCCTCTGTCGCTCGCCCTCGCTCTCCCCCTCTGTCGCTCGCCCTCGCTCTCCCCCTCTGTCGCTCGCCCTCGCTCTCCCCCTCTGTCGCTCGCCCTCGCTCTCCCCCTCTGTCGCTCGCCCTCGCTCTCCCCCTCTGTCGCTCGCCCTCGCTCTCCCCCTCTGTCGCTCGCCCTCGCTCTCCCCCTCTGTCGCTCGCTCTCGCTCTCCCCCTCTGTCGCTCGCGCTCGCTCTCCCCCTCTGTCGCTCGCTCTCGCTCTCCCCCTCTGTCGCTCGCTCGCCCGCTCTCCCCCTCTGTCGCTCGCTCGCCCGCTCTCCCCCTCTGTCGCTCGCTCGCCCGCTCTCCCCCTCTGTCGCTCGCTCGCCCGCTCTCCCCCTCTGTCGCTCGCTCGCCCGCTCTCCCCCTCTGTCGCTCGCTCGCCCGCTCTCCCCCTCTGTCGCTCGCTCGCCCGCTCTCCCCCTCTGTCGCTCGCTCGCCCGCTCTCCCCCTCTGTCGCTCGCTCGCCCGCTCTCCCCCTCTGTCGCTCGCTCGCCCGCTCTCCCCCTCTGTCGCTCGCTCGCCCGCTCTCCCCCTCTGTCGCTCGCTCGCCCGCTCTCCCCCTCTGTCGCTCGCTCGCCCGCTCTCCCCCTCTGTCGCTCGCTCGCCCGCTCTCCCCCTCTGTCGCTCGCTCGCCCGCTCTCCCCCTCTGTCGCTCGCTCGCCCGCTCTCCCCCTCTGTCGCTCGCTCGCCCGCTCTCCCCCTCTGTCGCTCGCTCGCCCGCTCTCCCCCTCTGTCGCTCGCTCGCCCGCTCTCCCCCTCTGTCCCTCGCTCTCCCCCTCTGTCCCTCGCTCTCGCCCTCTGTCGCTCGCTCTCGCCCTCTGTCGCTCGCTCTCGCCCTCTGTCGCTCGCTCTCGCCCTCTGTCGCTCGCTCTCGCCCTCTGTCGCTCGCCCTCGCCCTCTGTCGCTCGCCCTCTGTCGCTCGCCCTCTGTCGCTCGCCCTCTGTCGCTCGCCCTCGCCCTCTGTCGCTCGCCCGCTCTCCCCCTCTGTCCCTCGCTCTCCCCCTCTGTCCCTCGCTCTCGCCCTCTGTCGCTCGCTCTCGCCCTCTGTCGCTCGCTCTCGCCCTCTGTCGCTCGCTCTCGCCCTCTGTCGCTCGCCCTCGCCCTCTGTCGCTCGCCCTCTGTCGCTCGCCCTCTGTCGCTCGCCCTCTGTCGCTCGCCCTCGCCCTCTGTCGCTCCCCCTCTCTCCCCCTCTGTCGCCCGCTCTCCCCCTCTCTCCCCCTCTGTCGCCCGCTCTCCCCCTCTCTCCCCCTCTGTCGCCCGCTCTCCCCCTCTCTCCCCCTCTGTCGCTCGGTCTCGCTCTCCCCCTCTGTCGCTCGCCTGTCGCTCTCCCTCGCCCTCTGTCGCTCGCCCTCTGTCGCTCGCTCTCGCCCTCTGTTGCTCGCTCTCGCCCTCTGTCGCCCGCTCTCCCCCTCTCTCCCCCTCTGTCGCTCGCTCTCGTTCTCCCCCTCTGTCGCTCGCTCTCGTTCTCCCCCTCTGTCGCTCGCCCTCGCTCTCCCCCTCTGTCGCTCGCCCTCGCTCTCCCCCTCTGTCGCTCGCCCTCGCTCTCCCCCTCTGTCGCTCTCCCCCTCTGTCGCTCGCTCTCGCTCTCCCCCTCTGTCGCTCGCTCTCGCTCTCCCCCTCTGTCGCTCGCTCTCGCTCTCCCCCTCTGTCGCTCGCTCTCGCTCTCCCCCTCTGTCGCTCGCTCTCGCTCTCCCCCTCTGTCGCTCGCTCTCGCTCTCCCCCTCTGTCGCTCGCTCTCGCTCTCCCCCTCTGTCGCCCGCTCTCGCTCTCCCCCTCTGTCGCTCGCTCTCGCTCTCCCCCTCTGTCGCCCGCTCTCGCTCTCCCCCTCTGTCGCTCGCTCTCGCTCTCCCCCTCTGTCGCTCGCTCTCGCTCTCCCCCTCTGTCGCTCGCTCTCGCTCTCCCCCTCTGTCGCTCGCTCTCGCTCTCCCCCTCTGTCGCTCGCTCTCCCCCTCTGTCGCTCGCTCTCCCCCTCTGTCGCTCGCTCTCCCCCTCTGTCGCTCGCTCTCCCCCTCTGTCGCTCGCTCTCCCCCTCTGTCGCTCGCTCTCCCCCTCTGTCGCTCGCTCTCCCCCTCTGTCGCTCGCTCTCCCCCTCTGTCGCTCGCTCTCCCCCTCTGTCGCTCGCTCTCCCCCTCTGTCGCTCGCTCTCGCTCTCCCCCTCTGTCGCTCGCCCTAGCTCTCCCCCTCTGTCGCTCGCCCTAGCTCTCCCCCTCTGTCGCTCGCCCTAGCTCTCCCCCTCTGTCGCTCGCCCTCGCTCTCCCCCTCTGTCGCTCGCCCTCGCTCTCCCCCTCTGTCGCTCGCCTTCGCTCTCCCCCTCTGTCGCTCGCCCTCGCTCTCCCCCTCTGTCGCTCGCCCTCGCTCTCCCCCTCTGTCGCTCGCCCTCGCTCTCCCCCTCTGTCGCTCGCCCTCGCTCTCCCCCTCTGTCGCTCGCCCTCGCTCTCCCCCTCTGTCGCTCGCCCTCGCTCTCCCCCTCTGTCGCTCGCCCTCGCTCTCCCCCTCTGTCGCTCGCCCTCGCTCTCCCCCTCTGTCGCTCGCTCTCGCTCTCCCCCTCTGTCGCTCGCCCTAGCTCTCCCCCTCTGTCGCTCGCTCTCGCTCTCCCCCTCTGTCGCTCGCTCTCGCTCTCCCCCTCTGTCGCTCGCTCTCGCTCTCCCCCTCTGTCGCTCGCTCGCCCTCCCCCTCTGTCGCTCGCTCGCCCGCTCTCCCCCTCTGTCGCTCGCTCGCCCGCTCTCCCCCTCTGTCGCTCGCTCGCCCGCTCTCCCCCTCTGTCGCTCGCTCGCCCGCTCTCCCCCTCTGTCGCTCGCTCGCCCGCTCTCCCCCTCTGTCGCTCGCTCGCCCGCTCTCCCCCTCTGTCGCTCGCTCGCCCGCTCTCCCCCTCTGTCGCTCGCTCGCCCGCTCTCCCCCTCTGTCGCTCGCTCGCCCGCTCTCCCCCTCTGTCGCTCGCTCGCCCGCTCTCCCCCTCTGTCGCTCGCTCGCCCGCTCTCCCCCTCTGTCGCTCGCTCGCCCGCTCTCCCCCTCTGTCGCTCGCTCGCCCGCTCTCCCCCTCTGTCGCTCGCTCGCCCGCTCTCCCCCTCTGTCGCTCGCTCGCCCGCTCTCCCCCTCTGTCGCTCGCTCGCCCGCTCTCCCCCTCTGTCGCTCGCTCGCCCGCTCTCCCCCTCTGTCGCTCGCTCGCCCGCTCTCCCCCTCTGTCGCTCGCTCGCCCGCTCTCCCCCTCTGTCGCTCGCTCGCCCGCTCTCCCCCTCTGTCGCTCGCTCGCCCGCTCTCCCCCTCTGTCGCTCGCTCGCCCGCTCTCCCCCTCTGTCGCTCGCTCGCCCGCTCTCCCCCTCTGTCGCTCGCTCGCCCGCTCTCCCCCTCTGTCGCTCGCTCGCCCGCTCTCCCCCTCTGTCGCTCGCTCGCCCGCTCTCCCCCTCTGTCGCTCGCTCGCCCGCTCTCCCCCTCTGTCGCTCGCTCGCCCGCTCTCCCCCTCTGTCCCTCGCTCGCCCGCTCTCCCCCTCTGTCCCTCGCTCTCGCCCTCTGTCGCTCGCTCTCGCCCTCTGTCGCTCGCTCTCGCCCTCTGTCGCTCGCCCTCGCCCTCTGTCGCTCGCCCTCTGTCGCTCGCCCTCTGTCGCTCGCCCTCTGTCGCTCGCCCTCTGTCGCTCGCCCTCGCCCTCTGTCGCTCGCCCTCTGTCGCTCGCCCTCTGTCGCTCGCCCTCTCTCCCCCTCTGTCGCCCGCTCTCCCCCTCTCTCCCCCTCTGTCGCCCGCTCTCCCCCTCTCTCCCCCTCTGTCGCTCGGTCTCGCTCTCCCCCTCTGTCGCTCGCCTGTCGCTCTCCCTCGCCCTCTGTCGCTCGCCCTCTGTCGCTCGCTCTCGCCCTCTGTTGCTCGCTCTCGTTCTCCCCCTCTGTCGCTCGCCCTCGCTCTCCCCCTCTGTCGCTCGCCCTCGCTCTCCCCCTCTGTCGCTCGCCCTCGCTCTCCCCCTCTGTCGCTCGCCCTCGCTCTCCCCCTCTGTCGCTCGCCCTCGCTCTCCACCTCTGTCGCTCGCTCGCCCTCTCTATACCTCTGTTGCTCGCCCTCGCTCTCCCCCTCTGTCGCTCGCTCTCCCCCTCTGTCGCTCGCTCTCCCCCTCTGTCGCTCGCTCTCGCCCTCTGTCGCTCGCCCTCTGTCTCTCTCGCCCGCTCTCCCCCTCTGTCGCGGTCTCTCGCCCGCTCTCCCCCTCTGTCGCGCTCTCCCCCTCTGTCGCGCTCTCCCCCTCTGTCGCGCTCGCGCTCTCGCCCTCCCCCTCTGTCGCCCGCCCTCCCCCTCTGTCGCCCGCTCTCCCCCTCTGTCGCCCGCTCTCCCCCTCTGTCGCTCGCTCTCTTTCTTTAATCCCCTAGACTCTAGTTGTCATCAGGTCTCTTATGTAGGAGGCATGGGGAGGCTTTGTACTTTGCTGTATGCCCGACCAGCACTGTCCCTTGTGTAGCAGCAGCAGCACCCGTTCCTCAACCATTAGGGCTAGTGTTGTATTGTTTTGTGATATGTTTGTGGACTCTCGTGCCACTGTGCACATGTGAGTGTGCTGTGGAATAGCATACACCTCTGTGTGCTTGGGTTTACATTGTCTGTAGCCTAAAAGCAGATTTGTGCTTGATTAGAAAATGTGGTCGGTGGTGCCATATGGAGGGTGTAACTCAATTGTGGAGCCTCCAGAGGGGTAATTGAGCTCTGCGGAGGTTTCCGTAAAGCTCCGCATTGACATGATTGGTTGACTGTAGGTGGGGGCGGGAGGTCCTGTATAAACACGTTCTCAGTTCCTTGACAACAGCTCTGCTCCATGAAGTATGAATGTCCTTACTTTTGCAGAGGCAGCATCACTGTAAATTCTGCTTGTCCAATGCAGAAGTCAGATTGACCATGTAGCTCCTTTGTCTCATCTGCATGGTGGCAGGTGGTGATGCTATTTGCATGTCTTTTTGTGTTTTCATGATACGGGTGATAGGGCTTTTGTAACATGTTCTCTGGCTCCAGGGACTCACTTTGTATAGCATTTGAATTGGCCTGTCCAGTTTTGAATGGCAAACTATCACAATAGTTTTCTGGGGTAAGGGAAGTATTTGTGCTGTCTAGATTTTGTTTAGTTTTTTTGCCATGATAACACACGACCTGTGGGGCTATGCAGGTAAGCAGCAATGAGACTTCTGATGAACTATATTTCACCCTTGGATCAGTGAACAGACTGATAAAGCCATGGCTAACAATGCCACCCACAGCCTCAGGGCAGGCTACATGATTGTGTGTCTAGGTTCAGGGCTGAGTGTCTTTGTCTTAAACTCTGTCTCCCTCTGCCTGGCACTTTACCAGTTATAATGCATTAGAGACATTGTATAAATTTGACCTGATCGATGGATTCTTGTTAACTCTGCTGCAATCCTTCTGTCAGTGCTGTCCCTCACGCTGCTAAACTTTGGTTTTCTTCTTATACACACGGACTCTGAGACCTGTAGTAAATCATCTAATTATGAATTGCCTTAATTGGTGGATAAAATGTGGCGCATATGCGCTATTCGGTTTAGTTGTAGTTCAGTGCAGTTGGTATTATTCACCTCTTATGGCTGTGAGCAGGCGGTTAGTTGTGTACAGTGGGACTTTCCGGCTTCCCCTCCAGGGGCTCCTAATCAATGGCTATGAGGCATAATCAGCAGCACACACAACTGGACATATCCTTAGCTTCCTCACAGTGGTGTCTGTACTGTCTTGTGTTGTGGCTAGATGTTAAGCTGAGACCTGTCCTTGTCTCTCCTCCTATAGCAGGGCTATGTCCTCGGCAGCAACCACACCTCCATCTGTGGACAAAGTGGACGGATTTTCACGGAAGTCTGTCAGGAAGGCCAAGCAGAAGCGATCGCAGAGTTCGTCCCAATTCCGGTCTCAGGGCAAACCCATCGAGCTCACGCCCCTGCCCCTGCTCAAGGGTAAGGATCTAATATCAACTACCTCAACTCTACTACTTAGTCTCTACCCCTAACCCTCCTCTAAACCAAACATCACAACTGTAGTGCTAACCTGTGAGTGTTGTGTTGTGGTGGTGTGTTTTAGTAGTGAATGTCGATACCAGCATGGTGGGAAGCGAGCAGTCAGCCTAGTTCCTGCTCATCAGTTCTGCCAGGTCATTTTTCTTCATGAAAGCCTGGGACAATCCCAGTGTGTGAGCGAGTGTTTGAGTCTCTCTATGCTCATGCATTATATACGTCAGTGTGTATGCATGCTGTTTTTTGTGTGACATGCATGACTATGGAATTCAACATGTTTTTATTGCTGAAAGTAGAACCAACGCATTTTGTGTTTTGGACTTTATCAGGGATTTTAAAGAATGGGGCAGAAATCCTTGTTCTGTTTTATTTGTATGTCTGTAAAAACCCTGAATGCCAAAACGCATTGATTTTACTTTCAGCAATAAATCTTGTGTAATTTTTTTAATTGAATTCCATTGTCCTCCAGGGGTTGTTCATTCTCCTGTCCTTCAGTTTGCTACTCAATTCATGCACCTTGTTTGGAAAGCGAGGTAGCGGCAGGGATCCCTTCCCTGTGTGACCTGCATGCCAAGACAGGGAGGAAGCCTGCTGATTCACAGGCAGGTCAGTCCTCTCCTTCAGGCCTGGCTCTATACAATCTGTTAGTGAGACTAGTGACATGTGAAATGCTCCCCAACAGGAGCCCCCGCCTCAACCTCAGCTGCCTTTAGCAGCCATGGTGTGTCCCTCCCTCTTGAGGGTGTCTGCCACACCAGTGCCCCTTAGGCATGGCCTCACCTCGCTCTTATCCACTCAGGGCCACCCTATAGTCTATTTGCCTGGCTGTGAGTGAGTTAGTCTGTCACTGTTACCTGCCAGTGCAGTTGCAGAACATGGCAGAGCTCTGGGCGAGCAGGGTGCAGACCTCTCAGGTTATGTCCTCTCCTTTCTCTGAGGACCGGGTGGGTAGCTGTCTCCTGTTGATGTCCTGTTGTTAGTCAGAATGACACTATGCCCAGTCGCGCTCTTATGTTCTGCTTGTGTGCCTGACTTTGCTCTGCATTCCTGCCTCAATGATAGGTTTGGGCAGCACTGCTGTGCACTATACACTGTGTACAAAACATAAAGAACACATTCCTAATATTGAGTTGCACCCCCTTTTGCCCTCAGAACAGCCTCAATTCGTCTGGGTATGGACTCTACAAGTTGTCAAAAGCGTTCCGCATGGATGCTGGCCCATGTTGACTCTGATGCTTCCCACAGTTGTGTCAAGTTGGCTGGATGTCCTTTTAGTGGTGGACTATTCTTGCCGTTCTTGACGCACTCAAACCGGTGTGCCTGGCACCTACAACCATACCTCGTTCAAATGCGCTTCAATCTTTTGTCTTGTCCATTTACCCTTTAAATGGCACACACACACCTTTTCTCAAGGCTTAAATATCCATCTTTAACAGGTCTCGTTACGTTCATCTACGCTGATTTGAAGTTGATTTAACAAGTGACGTCAAGGGATCATAGCTTTCACCTGGTCAGTGTGTCAAGGAAGGAGCAGGGGTTCCTAATAGAGGTCGACCGATTGATTTTTCAAAGCCGATACCGATTTGGCGGACCAAAAAAAGCCGATACCGATTAATCGGACAATTGTTTTTAAATTTTTTTTAATTTGATATGACAATTACAACAATACTGAATGAACACTTATGTTAACTTAATATAACACATCAATAAGAATCAATTTAGCCTCAAATAAATAATGAAACATGTTCAATTTGGTTTAAATAATGCAAAAACCAAGTGTT
Organism: Oncorhynchus clarkii lewisi; assembly: GCF_045791955.1. Lineage (NCBI taxonomy): Eukaryota > Metazoa > Chordata > Actinopteri > Salmoniformes > Salmonidae > Oncorhynchus > Oncorhynchus clarkii. Next base: position 22,387,023 of record NC_092171.1, read on the forward strand.
GGAGAAGAAAGTAAAAGTGCAATATGTGCCATGTAAAAAATCAAACGTTTAAGTTCCTTGCTCAGAACATGAGAACATATGAAAGTTGGTGGTTCCTTTTAACACGAGACTTCAATATTCCAAGGTAAGAGGTTTTAGGTTGTAGTTAATATAGTATTTATAGGACTATTTCTCTCTACCATTTGTATTTCATATATACCTTTGACTATTGGATGTTCTTACAGGCAGTGTAACAGTATAGCTTCCGCCCCTCTCCTCGCCCCTACCTGGGCTCGAACCAGGAACACATCGACAACAGCCACCCTCGAAGCATCGTTACCCAAAAGCCGTGGCCCTTGCAGAGCAAGGGGAATAACTACTCCCAAGTCTGAGCGAGTGACGTTTGAAACGCTATTAGCGCGAACCCCGCTAAGTAGCTAGCCATTTCACATCGATTACACCAGCCTAATCTCGGGAGTTGATAGGCTTGAAGTCATAAACAGCGCAATGCTTGAAGCATTGCGAAGAGCTGCGGGCTAAACGCACTAAAGTGCTGTTTGAATGAATGCTTACGAGCCTGCTGCTGCCTACCACCGCTCAGACTGCTCTATCAACTCATATACTTAATTATAACATAATAACACACAGAAATACGAGACTTTGGTCATTAATATGGTCAAATCTGGAAACTATCATTTCAAAAACTAAATGTTTATTATTTCAGTGAAATACGGAACCGTTCGGTATTTTATCTAATGGGTGGCATCCATAAGTCTAAATATTCCTGTTACATTGAACAACCTTCAATGTTATGTCATAATTGCGTAAAATTCTGGCAAATTAGTTCGCAACGAGCCAGGCGGCTCAAACTGTTGCATATACCCTGACTCTGCGTGCAATGAAAGCAAGAGAAGTGACACAATTTCCCTAGTTTAATATTGCCTGCTAACCTGGATTTCTTTTAACTAAATATGCAGGTTTAAAAATATATACTTCTGTGTATTGATTTTAAGAAACGCATTGGTGTTTATGGTTAGGGACAGTCGTGCAACGATTGTGCTTTTTTTGCAAATGCGCTTTCTTTAAATAATCCCCCTGAGTTGCATAGATTTATATTTAATGATTTGTTATCTTAGTGTATACCCTCTATGTCCTTAAATTAACACCTGCATGATAGAAGGTGCAAATATATTGGCCACAATAATTCAAAATTATTAAACGGAAAGATTGTCATCTTTGCGTGAGTGCCTTTTTAGCCTCTTATGGATCGGGGAGATGCTAGCGTCTCAACTGGCCAATTGCCATTCAAATAAAATGCTATAAAATTCAAACTTTCATTAAATCACATGTAAGATACTCAATTAAAGCTACACTCGTTGTGAATCCAGCCAACATGTCAGATTTTAAAAATGCTTTTCGGCAAAAGCATAAGATAGCCTGCACCCATCTGCACCAGCAGTAAACAAAGGAGCTAGCGTAGCAGGCGCTACACAAAACGCTGAAATAAAATATAAATATGCATTACCTTTGACGAGCTTCTTTTGTTGGCACTCCAATATGTCCCATAAACATCACAATTGGTCCTTTTGTACGATTAATTCCGTCCACATATATCAAATGTCCATTTATAAAGCGTGTTTGATCCAGAAAAAAACGGCTTACAAAAACACAACGTCACTACAAAATATTTCAAAAGTTGCCTATAAACTTTGCCAAAATATTTCAAACTACTTTTGTAATACAACGTTAGGTATTTTTAAACGTTAATAATCGATCAAATTGTAGACGGGGCAATCTGTATTCAATACAGGAACGAAACCAAACTAGCACTGCTGTTCACGTCTTGCGCAACTCACAAATGTGTCCCCAGTTCCGAGTTGGCCTACTTCTTCATAGAACAAAGGAATAACCTCAAGCATATTCCAAAGACTGGCGACATCGTGTGGAAGCGGTAGGAACTGAAAATGGGTTCCTATTAAATATCCAATGGCAAAGACAATATAGTGAACAGAGAGGGGGGGGGGGAAATCTGAACAGTTAGTCCTCTGGGTTTTGCCTGCTACATAGGTTCTGTTATACTCACATACCTGATTCAAACAGTTTTATAAACTTCAGAGTGTTTTCTATCCAAATCTATGAATAATATGCATATCTTATATTCTTGGCATGAGTAGCAGGAAGTTGAAATTATGCACGCTATTTATCCAAAAATGAAAATTCTGCCCCCTAGCTTTAAAAAGTAATGGCACCAAAAAGTAAATATATCCGATTCCATTTTAGTGACAGCTTTTTACTTCTAATCTCCTCCATTTCTATAACTCCTCAAAGGAGCACACCAAGTAGATGTAGATCTAGGAGTCCAGTGGTTTATTAACTTCCAGCAAGTTGTCTCAAATCATAGTCTTTTAGGGCCAGTTAAAAGAACCAGTGAAATGCAGCAGCAGAGCTTAAATGCATTGAAATGGTGTGTGTGTGTGTTGTGGCCTGTTACCTGAGCTGCAGGGCCTGGGTTAATCTATCCATCTAGGTTGTGGAGACTGGCGACGCCTCGTCCCTCCACGCTGCTCCGCCACATGCCCTCTTTAATCATCCACTGACTGACCTTTGACCCATAGGGGCAGAGTGCTTTAGTTTGTACTCTGGAGAGTGGTGAGACTGGGAAGGAGGCCTATCAGACTTCACCTGCTAGTCACAGCCAGGGAAATGAAATGGTTTTCCTGGAACTTTATCAGAACCTTTTAATGTTTCAGTTCTTTTGAGTTTTCTTGAAAGTGGAAAGGGGACAGATTTTCACTCCGCATCAACAATGATACACATTTTTATTTGCTAGGCTGCAGAGCCCATGTCCTCAACAAGAGCACCATTTTATTCCTAGATGTTTTTATTCCCGTTATGGATGCCTCCGTCAGTGTGCAAGTCAGAAGTTTCGTTGTGGTAGTTCTTTAAGAGCCACTACACAGAGAGTTAGAGGGATGGTGATGGTGACAGAGAAAGAAGTAGTATGAGCCTAACATGGCGCCTGGAGAAAGGATTAGTGTGTCCTAATGCTCCATGGCAGAGGGAGGAAGAGGAGTTTCCAACACTTGGCCAGGTCAGGGCAAACCCTTTTCCCTCATTCCACATTTCCTAGATGACTGAAGTCTTGGTGGAGTGATGCCAATGTTAAAGGTTAAAAGCAGTCAAACTTGATTTTCCTGTGTTTTAAATATATTTCCACAATGAGGGTGGAAAAATAATGATAATGCCCTTTTTAGTGTAAGAACTGTTTGAAAAGACCACCTGAAATGACAGCTTGTTTTGGTGGTATAGGTGACTTGCCTTGGTTAATAGACTAATAAGAAAGAGTTCCAAACCGCTCTGCCAATTTTTGTTTTCCCCTCCCCACTCAGACCACTGACATGTCCTAGCTTAATTCTTGCTTTAGAAATTGCTCTTTGCTAAGAAGCTAATTGTTTTTTTTTTGACCATTTTTAATTGAAAACAATCCCAGTAAGGTACTTAAATGTTACCCAGAAATGATTTTATATTGAGATAAAAGGCTGCATTGCACCTTTTTAAGGAAGAGACCTGGGGAGATGCCTGTTTTTAGGACCACGTCTCTGTGTAATACGTATGCTGGTTCGCTGTCTCTGACCTCGTGAGCAGAATTTTAAAAAGAGGTGAGCAGAAATAGAATGAAGACTGGAACATGGTGTGGGGTGGGTGTAAAGCACCGGCCGTAGAGCCCCCCTCTGCTGTTTCCTGGGCTCTGCCCCATGCTCCCCTCCACACCCTCCTCAGGGGTAACCTGATCCACGAGGTGTTTCTTTAGACTTCCAGACCGACTCGCTCCAAACAAGCAGCACAGGGGAGCGTGGGCCCACTACAACAACAAACTGATTTTTACACAGTCATGTTTTTATATGTTTTGTGAAAGATTTTTGGCTGATGGATTCTCCAGCGGTACGGAAACCTACTTGAGTGAGTGTCCGTGGTGCTGCTGGGGGTAAGAGTGCCTTAGTTGGCCTGCTAGGTGCCCTCTACGACTTGGCCAGCAGGGCTGGTCTGTCTGTGGGGCTGAGTGGAGAGAATGGAGTGGAAATGGCAGAGGGACATGGTTTACTAGGCTATAGTAGAGATGGAGAATGGAAAGAACGAAAGAGGGTTTGACTGAGCTTTTAAGTGGTCCGTAGGAGAAAGGTGGATCTGCCTGTACAGCAAGCATCTCTGAGTGCTGGTATAGAGGTGAGTCGTACTGTGGATGGGCAGTAGCTTCTCTGTTTGCCACACAGCTACCTTCCTCTCCTGTTGGCTGTCTGTCTTCCAGAGGATGTTGTGGTAGCCAGGCAGGTGTTGCTGCAGGCAGGGCTGCTGCTTGCAGGTGTTTTCAGAGTTGTGCTTGTTAAGGGCATAGTGTGGTGCCTATGGCTCGTGGAATGATTGCTATGTGATTTTCCCAGATCTCGCTGCCCCTCTCAGCTGTTGCAGTGTGTAAAGAGAACCTTTGTGGGGACAGCCCTAGATTAGAGTGCCTTTTTGAAAGGAGAGGAAACATATTTATCACACACTGGATAGTTGTAGTAGGGCTGGACTATATGTCCAAAATATCATATCACCCTAGGGTGGCAACACATACATTCTACGTGATTTCAATGGGTCTTTCTCCATTCTGATTGTTTTATTCTGTTTAATTAAACTTCAACTAAAAATAAATGATCAATTTCTCAACTTCCTGTATTAATTTGAGGTTATTTCCACATTGCCACTTAGAGCTGCACAATATGAGCAAACAATCTAGGCCTTATTTTTAACCAAATGTTGCAATTACTATTTGACTCACGATTTAGAGAAAAATACTTGTGTGAACTGTTGTAATCATGGAAATGGAATGATTGTTCAAATTCTATGGTTAGAATATAATCGTGTGCGCTATGAATATAGTGTTTGACATGACAACGAATGAAAAATGCCAGGAAGAGTTATTGTGGAGGCGAAAGAAACACACACCTGTTCAGGCGAGGTGCTGGCTAGTGGAGTGGAACACTTGGAAAAAGAAAAGGAGTGCTGCACACTGTAGGAGCTCAGATGCAATAATTTCATAACCAACGTTTTGAAAGACAAGCTGTCATCAGGGTATATTGATAAGCACTGCGGGTCACTAGTTTATATAGTTTCAAAGGACACACATAGGTATCTGTAATCATGCCTGGTTGTGGCTTGATAGCAATGGTTATTTACAGATATAAACTGAACATATAAAACACATGAATGGGTAGCATACAATCATAGATACAATTTGGCTACATAAGCTTGCAAACATTTACAATGTATAGCAAAGTCACATTCGCAAGAATGGCTTTGGATCAAAGTTGACGTTGAGACCGAAGGGAGCAAGGCTCTTTAAATTAAATATCCAGGCAGCCTCTCGTTTAAAAAATGAATTGTCAAGGTCACCTCCTCTCCTATGGAGGGGTGACGTGTTCGATGCCGATACAACGTAAGGACGAAGTCGTGGTTCGCTTCCAAAAAGTGGGCAGCAACTGGGTACATCGAGTTTTTGCACCTAATGGTACAACAATGCTACGAGAGGAGGAAGAGTTATTGTGACAGGGTACGAACTAGTGTTGTTTCCTAGGGGACCCTATAATTTTTTATTTTATTTTTTATTTTACCTTTATTTAACTAGTTAAGAACAAATTCTTATTTTCAATGACGGCCTAGGAACAGTGGGTTAACTGTACAGATTTGTACCTTGTCAGCTCGGGGGTTTGAACTTGCAACCTTCCAGTTACTAGTCCAACGCTCTAACCACTAGGCTACCCTGGCTAGATTGAATGTTTTCTCTTAGCTACTTCATGTAGCTAACACATTCATGCTTAACGTATTCTTTGCTTTAGAAGATACTATTGCACAAACATACTGATTTAGCTCTACACCATCACTGGTATTATCAGGCAGTGTATATATAGCTAGTTACGTTTGCTCTGACTCAGTACATTTATTAGCTAGCTAGCCAGCTAACTAGCGATTAGCATTAGCGGCCAAACCAATTTAGGCCCAACTTGCTAAGAAAAGACAAACTAGCCATTTGCAGATGTAAGAAACACAAACTAATAGTATAATTATAGAACACTAGTGGATTTATATTAAGAAGCAAAGTGAAAACAGCGTTGTCATTAACGTTGTTGCACGTGCTGCATTGACCGTGCAAACTGTCAATGCGCTCCTTGTGTGACAGGGCGGGCCTACTGTAGATCTGTGTGGAGAATAGAGAGAGAGAGAGCGGAGAGGGATGACTAAAGTAGAGGAGTAATCTATAAAAATGGACGTTACACACGGCGTATCACATTTAACAAACCAAACATTCAAATACCTTTTATAGAAGGTAACGTAAAAACCCAAACCAGTTTTTACGCATCAGGCGCATCAATACCGGTATATCGTAAAATACAGTATACTGCCCAGCCCTAAGGTGCAGTGAAATGTCTCTACTAAGAGGTGATGTGATTTTTATTAGTGATAACAAATGAACAGTTGCTTTACAATGCCTAAGATGCTTTCATTGGCCTAAGTTAAAACAAATGATATTGACTGGTCATGTAGTGTTACCATAGTGGGGAGCCAAGTTTGCATAGGATGATTACATCAGTCAATGATTGACAGTAGTTCATAATGATACTTCAGAGAAGCTTCCATATGAGGACACATAAATGGGCAAATAGCTGAAAATATTACAAATATTTAGGCTTGTATCAACATTTACTCTAGTCATTCATTTGTATAGTGGTTGACTGAATTTAATTTATTTTTAAATTCCAATCTGCTTTGGTATTTTATTATATAGAAAGGTCAATGTAGAGAGGAGATAGATACTAAGAGGGGCACACAGACAAAGGGCTCAGGTGAGAATTGTAATCCTGTTGCAAAGGGGATGTGTGGTTCAGTTGGGTGTTTCAACTAGGCCAGGGGTTCTTAAATCTTTCCAGCCTGCGACCCAAATGAGAAATTGTGTTTTACTGGGCCCCAAGCTTATAAAAACATAAATATCTGTACATTTCATTGCCCTTATGCCTGAAACAAATGTAATATAGACAAATAACAATGAAATACCCATATAAATAGCATTTCATGTAAATGTTTCCCCATTTTTAAAAACACATCTTTCTAGGTTGGAACTGTTGCTGTTAAAATACAATAAATCATTCTCATTCTGAACTGAAATAAACTGATCACATCACACAGATGTAGACCAGAAAACACACACACTCCTAATGAGAGGTGTGTGTGTGTGTGGCTGGTTGAAGTTTTCAACAAGTCTATTCTGGGCTCAGTTTTTGACAGTGCAACCCTGAGGTCATGCTTAGCATTCAGTCTGTTTCTGTACTTGTTTTTTTAAAGTATGCCAGTGTTGAGAGCCCTGACTCGCATAGTTATGTGGTGCCAAACAGGACCAGAACATCTACTGCTTTCTGTTAGGCAGGAGACCGCTTCCTGCTGTAGATAAGCAGAACTGTGTGTGTGTGCCGCAAAATAGCATCTTGCTTCAATGCGTTCATTCCAGTTCAGAATTAAATTGTTTAGTTGTATTTTAACAGCAACAGTTCCAACCTAGACTTGTTTCACCAATCATTTCTAGAGTAAGATGTATAATAGGCCTGATCATTTTTCGTATGTGGCCCATTTCAGGAAACTAGGCGTATGTCGCGGGTCACTACTTCACAGGAGAGCCGTTTGAACGGAAACTATATAAAAAAAAAAAAAATGCCTTCTGGAACATGTGAACTTTCATGTGTCTTAATAACAAACTTGTATGCTGTCTGTAAATGTGAATACAAAATCCAGTGAGAATGCAGAGCGCCAAATTAAAATAAATTACTGTAAAAATCAAACTTTCATGAAATCATACATGTAAGATACCAAATTAAAGCTACACGTGTTGTGAATCCAGCCAACATGTCAGATTTCAAAAAGGCTTTTCGGCGAAAGTAAACGATGCTGTTATCTGAGGATAGCACCTCAGTAAAAAAAAAAGTTTTCTCCCCAATTTCGTGGTATCCAATTGTTAGTAGCTAGTATCTTGTCTCATCGCTACAACTCCCGCACAGGCTCGGGAGAGACGAAGGTTGAAAGTCATGCGTCCTCCGATACACAACCCAACCAAGCCGCACTGCTTCTTAACACAGTGCGCATCCAACCCGGAAGCCAGCCACACCAATGTGTCGGAGGAAACACTGTGCACCTGACAACCTTGGTTAGCGTGCACTGCGCCCGGCCTGCCACAGGAGTCGCTGGTGCTCGATGAGACAAGGATATCCCTACCGGCCAAACCCTCCCTAACCCGGACGACGCTAGGCCAATTGTGCGTCGCCCCACGGACCTCCCTGGTCGCGGCCGGTTACGACAGAGCCTGGGCGCGAACTCAGAGTCTCTGGTACAGCGCCCTTAACAACTGCGCCACCCGGGAGGCAGGAGAAGCATATTTCAACCCTGCAGGCGCGACACCAAACGCAGAAATAAAAATATAATTAATGCCTTACCTTTGACGAGCTTCTTCTGTTGGCACTCCAATATGTCCCATAAACATCACAAATGGTCATTTTGTTCAATTAACTCCGTCAATATATATCCATTTATTTGCCGCGTTTAATCCAGAAAACACCGGTTCCAACTTGCGCTTTATCTGACTACAAAATATCTCTCAAGTTACCTGTAAACTTTGCCAAAACATTTCAAACTACCTTTGTAATACAACTTTAGGTATTTTTTTACTTCTTGACACACCCATCCCGTTAGCGGGATCATTTTCATCAACACCCGCTGAATTGCAGCTCGCCAAATTCAAATTAAATTACTAAAAATATTTTATTTTCATGAAATCACAAGTGCAATATAGCAAAACACAGCTTAGCTGGTTGATAATCCACCTGGCGTGTCAGATTTCAATACAGCTTTTCGGCGAAAGCATAACAAGCGTCTATGTAAGGACATCTCTCTCAGTAGACACATTACAAACACTAGCAGCCAAGTAGATTGGTCACGAAAGTCAGAAAAGCAATAAATTAAATCGCTTACCTTTGATCTTCGGATGTTTGAACTCACGGGACTCCGTTACACAATAAATGTTCCTTTTGTTCCATAAAGATTATTTTTATGTCCAAAATACCTCCATTTGTTTGGCGCGTTATGTTAAGAAATCCACAGGCTCGAACGGTCACGTCATCGCAGATGAAAATTCCAAATAGTATCCGTAATGTGCACAGAAACACGTCAAACGTTTTTTATAATCAATCCTCAGGTTGTTTTTAAAATATGTAATCGATAATATATCAACCGGGACTAGATTTTTCAATAGGAGCGGTAGAGACAATGGCTGCCCCACTCTGTTGCGCAAGCAAAACTCTCAAACACCCAGCTATCCACTGACGTGATGTGATCTTTCTCGCTCATTTGTCAAAATAAAAGCCTGAAACTGTCTAAAGACTGACACCTTGAGGAAGCCATAGGAAAAGGAATCTGGTTGATATCCCTTTAAATGGATGCAAGGCATCCAATGGAACAGAGAGCTTTCAGGAAAAACAGCACTTCCTTGTTGGATTTTCAACAGGTTTTCGCCTGCAATATCAGTTCTGTTATACTCAGACTGTGACAGTTTTGGAAACATTTGTGTTTTCTATCCTAATCAATTCAAATCAAATCTAATTTATTTATATAGCCCTTCGTACATCAGCTGATATCTCAAAGTGCTGTACAGAAACCCAGCCTAAAACCCCAAACAGCAAGCAATGCAGGTGTAGAAGCACGGTGGCTAGGAAAAACTCCCTAGAAAGGCCAAAACCTAGGAAGAAACCTAGAGGAACCAGGCTATGTGGGGTGGCCAGTCCTCTTCTGGCTGTGCCGGGTGGAGATTATAACAGAACATGGCCAAGATGTTCAAATGTTCATAAATGACCAGCATGGTCGATTAATAATAAGGCAGAACAGTTGAAACTGGAGCAGCAGCACGGCCAGGTGGACTGGGGACAGCAAGGAGTCATCATGTCAGGTAGTCCTGGGGCATGGTCCTAGGGCTCAGGTCCTCCGAGAGAGAGAAAGAGAGAATTAGAGAACGCACACTGAGATTCACACAGGACACCGAATAGGACAGGAGAAGTACTCCAGATATAACAAACTGACCCTAGCCCCCCCGACACATAAACTACTGCAGCATAAATACTGGAGGCTGAGACAGGAGGGGTCAGGAGACACTGTGGCCCCATCCGAGGACACCCCCGGACAGGGCCAAACAGGAAGGATATAACCCCACCCACTTTGCCAAAGCACAGCCCCCACACCACTAGAGGGATATCTTCAACCACCAACTTACCATCCTGAGACAAGGCTGAGTATAGCCCACAAAGACCTCCGCCACGGAGGAGCTATTATATGCAATTATATGCATATTCTAGTTTCTGGGCCTGAGAAATAGGCAGTTTCAAACGAGTATGTTTTTAGCCAAAAACAAAAATCCTGCCCTTAACACTTAAGAAGTTAACGTAAATAATTGATAAAATTGAAGACGGGATGATCTGTGTTCAATACAGGAGGAAAACACGTGCCTCTATCTAAAAGTACACTTCAAGTTACCCTCCTTCTGGATGGCCGTACTTCTTCATTACACAAAGAAAAAACCTCAACCAATTTCTAAAGACTGTTGACATCCAGTGGAAGCGGTAGGAACTGCAAGAACGTCCCTTAGAAATCTGGATTCCCAATGAAACCCCCATTGAAAAGAGTGACCTAAAAAAAAACTGAATGGTTTGTCCTCTGGGTTTTGCCTGCTAAATAAGTTATATACTCACAGACATGATTCAAACAGTTTTAGAAACTTCAGAGTGTTTTCTATTCAAATATACTAACAATATGCATATCTTATCTTCTGAGGATGAGTAGCAGGCAGCTGAGTTTGGGCATGCATTTCATCCGGACGTGGAAATACTACCCCCTGGTACCAAGAAGTTAAGACTCTACTATGCAAGTAACCATTTTGGGTGCGTTTCTATGTCTACTCTCGTCTGACTGTGCCAGAGCGCAGAATAACTGATGAATTTATGAACGCTCAACACCCGTTGTTTACTGACACCGGTCATATTCATTGGAAAAATAGCGTTATTAAATTGTTGCCAGCAGCACAGTTGGTTACCATCGCTCTGGATTACATAACAGCCTAACCAGCTCTGCTAGGGTGACTAAAATGGTCAGAGTGGGGTGTTCTCTAATTTCTGTTTGGAAGTAGCTAGCAAGCTAGCCAATGGATCAACCCTACACATCGGCCAGAGGATCCAGTGTATGCTCTGATTTTACGAATGGACAACCTGATGGCACAGTTGCAGTCACCAACGCTCTGGATAATTTAACAGCTTAACCAGCTCTACTTGGGTTAGTAATGTGCAGTGAGCTTTTCTCTCATTTGTGTCTGGAAGTATCTAGCAAGTTAGCTTGGGTGCTTGACTGCTGCTGTTAGTACCGAACGCTCAACTCAACCCTTAAAGAGATGGGCGGGGCTAAAGCTTAAGAGGGTGTGAACGATGCTGAATGGGTGTAGATCAAGTAGCGCTCTCTAGTAGTAGTACCAAAACATTCATTTTATTAAACCTTTTATTTAACTAGGTAAGTCAGTTTTAAGAACAAATTCTTATTTACAATGACTGCCTATGCCAGCCTAACCCGGACGACGCTGGGCCAATTGTGCGTTGCCCTATAGGTCTCCCAATCACGGCCAGTTGTGATACAGCCTGGAATCGAACCAGGGTCTGTAGTGACGCCTCCTGCACCGAGATGCAGTGCCTTAGACAGCTCCTCCACTCCGCATAGGTTCTTCCTCAACTGTAGTGTATGATAACATTTTCTAGCTCTGAGTCTCTACTTTTATCCAATGTAAAAAAAACATGTAAAAATGTTTACTTCTTAAGACCATTTTGAGCTGGTCAGTCTCATGTACTGTTACTTAGGGTTGCACCATCAGTAGCTAGCTAGCTTTGGCTAACGTTAGCTAGCTACATGGGGATTTTTTTTTAAGAGACACTCACATCTACTACTATGAGAGGGAGTACTCCCTCCTTGCTGCTTATCACCGGTTATGAAATGACAACGACAATGCCTTCTTTGCTAGCTGACTTACTCTTCCACTGTCGAAGCACTGTTTCCTGAAGCATTCTGTCCTGTTCTGAAAGAACTCCCTGGGTTTACCGCCATGCTGTGGATGTTTGGTCAGGATGTTTTCATTTGTTAATTTTGAGAGACTCATTACTAAGCACTTCCCCGCACAAAACCCATTGTGGGCGCTCCTCGTTATTTCTGTTTGTTTTAAGCCAAGAGAAACTCGTCTCTGTATTTGCGTTTCATCGAGATTGATCTGTCAGAACTTGTGGCTAGCTTGAGTCCATTTGATGACCGTGGTGAGTGATGGCGAGTGGGAATGAGAAGTCGGTGGCTGACAACGCATCATCTGCTGCTGAAGGACAGCGCTGCAGCGTGTGGATCGCAGAGTGATCTTCAAGATAACTGCCGATTTTTAAAAGATCCAGTAAACCGCAAAGCACACAGGCATCTCCCACCCACTCGTGCAGCTGCCAAACTGAGCAGAGACACCGCTGCTAAGTAGAGAGCGCACTGAAGAATGCATTTGCACTTGGCCAAATAAATTCCGGTAATTAATGATACATTTACTGACACGCCACAACCTATATTTTAAATACGACCGGTCTATACGAGACTGGGGCGCAATCCTCTCACTCAAACACACCTCCCTAACCCTTACCTGGCTGGGTGTCTTATCTGCAGCTCAGAGACTATGGAGACTGTGTGTGGTTCTCCCTCTGTGTTGTGATGGTCTGCCTCTCTCTGCATACATACATACAGTACATATTGACCTTCAGTCTCTGGCACGGTGTTGGCCTGGTAACCTGCTGAGCCCATCTGTTGGAGCCTCTCACTCTCTCTTGCAGCTGTAACTCAAGCCTGACCAGCCAGTCACACACACTGCTTTTATTGATTGGCCCGGGACTTTGCTCTCTGAAAGCTAAAAATTATTTCCATGCGTCACTTTCATGGGTTGTTAAAAGGGCACAAAATTAATTATCGACCTGCATGCAATTCCTACAGATCCCACACGATGTCGCCATTGTCGTCATTTTCCAGGGACTTTTTTCTTGGTAAATCCAACTAACTGGATTCAATTTCTTCCGGTCTCCACCAGGATGTTTTGAATGTGCACATTGGCAGCCATTGATTTGAAGACGAGGAGCTATTGAATATACATCGCCCTGTAATCATTTTGATAGATTATAAACGTTTACTAATACCTAAAGTTGGATTACAGAAGTATTTCGAAGTGTTTTGTGAAAGTTTATCGTCGACTTTTTTAATTTAAAAAAATGACGCAGCGTTTAAAAAAGATGTTTTTTTCTGAATGACACAGCTTCCATAGAAAGCTATTTTGGGTATATATGGACCGATTTAAACGAAAAAAAGACCCAATAGTGATGTTTATGGGGCATATAGGAGTGCCAAGAAAGAAGCTCGTCAAAGGTAATGAATGTTTTATATTTTATTTCTGCGTTTTGTGTAGCGCCGGCTAAGCTAAATCTTTGTTTACATCGCATTCAGGCATTTTGGGGTGTTGCATGCTATCAGATAATAGCTTCTCATGCTTTCGCCGAAAAGCATTTTAAAAATCTGACTTGTTGGCTAGGTTCACAACGAGTGTAGCTTTAATTCAATACCCTGCATGTGAATTTTGATGAACGTTTGAGTTTTAACGAGTACATTTAGCATTTAGCGTAGTGCATTTGCATTTCCAGGTGTCTACTTGAGACATCTGCATCTCAAGTAGGAGCAAGAAGTTAAACCAAATTGAACATGTTTCATTATTTATTTGAGACTAAATTGATTTTATTGATGTATTATATTAAGTTAAAATACAAATAAATAAATACATTTGTCCGATGTAATCGGTATTGGCTTTTTTTGGTCCTCCAATAATCAGTATCGACCTCTAGTAGGCATAGCCTATAGGCTATGCCTACTAGTGTTTTTATCTTTTACATTTTTTAAACGTATTCATTCGGGTTCACAGTGCGGACCGAACCAAGGTCCCCGTACCGAACAGTTCAGTATGAGTACTTTTACTTAGCAATGTTGCTTCTGCCTTTTGCTTCTAGCTTTTCTCAGCCTGCAGGTCTCTGTTTAACCCATCTTTTTTTAGTCGGGTTAAAAGGTAAAGGTAAGGAAATGGCAGACAGCGGGCTGAGTTGGAGATATATCACCATGCATTGGAGCTGCATCTTAGTGAGTCCATGTCTCTGAGACAACTTCTAGTACATGATGTCCCTGAGGCTCCAGTCTCATCAGTAGATGTCTCCTATGAAAGGACCCTGTTTATGTGCCGATGATGACTGAGCTCTCTGTATAGGCTTGCACTCTGCTCAATAGCTTTAAGTGACTATCACATTAACTTTGAACATTTCCTGTGGTGAACTGTTAAACTACTCTCGTTCTCCATCTTTGAGAAGCTCAGCTTTCTCCACATTAATTAAACACCAGTGTCTTCATTTAGTCTGCAACGGGAGCTAAGATGATGCTCCCATCCCTGTGCTGGGGCTTGTCAGATTTCTAGAGTTCACTGCACTGGATTGAGCTCAACTCCTTGTGCTGACCTAGTCGGGGCTGGGCTATGGGCAGGGTGCTGTGGATTGCTGTGCTCTGCTGGTATGGGCTTGACATCTGAAAAATGTCAATGTCATTTTAAATGAAAGTTTCACCGTATTTGTGTAAGTGCTGAGCAATGTTCTATAGATTCGGTTTTCAATGTGTATCGAAACCATTTGCTGTTCAAGCACAGTTTGACTACTTTTGCATCGTCATACCAACTGTATTTCTGGTTGCTTGAATAGCTACAATACACATCAAAACAATTAAGGACCCCAGGAATCTATAGAACGTCACTCAGAGATGCACAAATAGGATATAACAGAAACGGGTTAAATGTTTACATGGCGCTGATCTTTCCTATGTAGTTTATTGGGGAAAATTGGGATTGAGACATGCTGAATGCTTTATCTTCAGTGGTGTGAATCTGGGCCCAGCCCAGGGTTGTGTTAGGATAGTCTGGCAGGGATGGGTTAGACTTGGACTCTCACCTATTTTCCACTCCTAAATATATACTTTGTTACACATTGGACTCTTGGATTGTACTGTGTTGGGCTGTGTCCTGGGCAGAGAAACATACTCAGTATTGTAATAACCTGAGATGGTAGAGCTGGTATCTGAATGGTGCTGCTTGCCAAGTCTGGGTGTTCCATGCCATTCTAGGCGTTCCATGCCGTTCTAGGCTGTGCTCCCTGTCATGTGCGGCACTGTTGTGGTCAGCTGAGCGGTGTTCCCACTGCTGGGTGGACAATGTGTGCTGTGTTGTGGGCAGGGCTGTCATGTGTAGGTTTGTTCAGTGTGGTTTGGTGTACTACGTCAGAGGGGTATCCTACGAAGCATGCTAGCTCTACTCAGGCTAGTCCAACTCTGAACTCTTCATTGAGGCAATGTTGAAGCATCAATCTCATGGGCGAGTGCCACATTTTCATTTTTGCTGAAAACTTTTCTTTCATTGAGAGAGCTTCCAAATTCAGCGGGCTGTGGTGTGAATTAGGCATTTAGAAGTGCCTTTTATTATATTACTTATCGTTAATGCGATCTTTGGTGTGCTTATCAGTGCAAACACAAGCCACTTTTCTCCACTCCTATTGCTAATTCTATTTGTGGAATAGCTTGTTGCGTTGTGGATGTAGACATAATCCATAGATGGGTTTTGTGACCTCTAACCCTGATAATTTGCCTGTTAAACTCGTATGCTCGCAATGGCTGCCAGTCTTTACTTGAATGGGAACTACCATCTATGGATTGTCTACAGTTTGGAAAAACAAATGCTGTCATTACTAAATGTCAAGTGAACTGTTTTTTTTAACATTTATAGAGAAATCATTTAAATTAAAAATTTAATCAGTTGTCTTCCTAAAATGAAGGGAAATGGTATACCTAATCAGTTGTACAACTGAATGCATTTAACCCAGCCCCTAAGGACAATGACACAATCTTTGCGAGAGGGAGGGTATCTAATTTAATTGATCCTCAACTCCCACTTCATTCAAGCTAAATTGAGTTTGCCTGCCCTGGAGCAAGTTAGTTCTGAAGGATTTGTTGCCATAGAAATATAACTGACTTTCGTTTGACTGGTTGTCCTGATTGGTTTTCGCCAGGCATAATATGACCAAACACTGCATTCCACAGTAAGAACCTCATACCAACGGTTAAGCATGGTGGTGGTAGTGGGATGGTTTGGGTATGCTTCGCTGCCTCAGGATCTGGACGACTTGCCTTAATAAAAGGAATCATGAATTCTGCTCTGTATCAGAATTCTACAGGAGAATGTCAGGCCATCCATCTGTATGCCGAAGCGCAGCTGGGTCATGCAGCAAGTCAATGATCCAAAACACAATCAAGTCTACATGAAAATGTTTAAAAAGCAATACATTTGAAGGTTTTTAATGGCCTAGTCAAAGTTCAGACCTAATCCCAATTGAGATGATGTGGGAGGACTTGAAACGAGCAGGTCATGCTTGATAATCCACAAATGTCGCTGATTTAAAGCAGCTCTACATGCAAGTTTGGGCCAAAATGATCAACAACTACAGGAAGCATTTGGTTGCAGTTAAGGTAGCACAACCAGTTATTGAGTGTAAGAGGGCAATTACTTTTTCACGTGAGATTTGGGTGTTGCATAACTGTTAATTAAATAAATAACATAAGTATCCATTTTGTTATTTGTGTACTCAGGTACTCAGGCTTTATCTGATATTAGGTTTTGGTTTAAGATCTGATACCATTCAGTTCCAAAAATAGAGAGAATCAGAAAGGGGGAAAATACGTTTTCACGGCACTGTAAAAATCTCAATTTAATCCAATTTAAATTAAGGCTGTAACACAAGGTGGATTTTTCCCCCCCCCAATTATTCTTTTAGATAATTTAAAATGGATTACGTTTAGATTTGTCACTGACCTACACACAGTATTGCATAATGTAAGTCGAATTATGTTTTCAGAATTTTTTACAAGTCAGGAGTCAAGTATTCAACAGAGTGAAAAGGAAGCCTGTACAGAATACAAATATTCCAAAACATGCATCTTGTTTGCAACAATTCACTAAAGTAATACTGCATAAAATGTGGTAAAGCAATACATTTCTTTGTCCTGAATACAAAGTGTTATGTTTGGGCCAAATACAACACCATTACGGAGTCTACTCTCTATATTTTCAAGCATAGTGGTGGCTGCATCATGTCATGGGTATGCTTGTAATCGTTAAGGATTGGAGTTTTAATTTTTTCGGGATAAAAAAAACAATGGAGCTAAGCACAGGCAAAATCCTAGACGTAAACCTGGTTGTCTGCTTTCCACCAGACACTGGGAGATTAATTCATCTTTCAGCTGGACAATAACCTAAAACAAGGCCAAATCTAGTTGCTTACCAAGAAGACAGTGAATGTTCCTAGGTGGCCGAGTTCATTTTGACTTAAATTCACCCCAAAATCTAGAACAAGACCTGAAAATGGTTGTCAAGCAACGATCAACTACCTATTTGACAGCGCTTGAAGAATTTTGAAAAGGATAAGGGGAAATGTTGCATGATCCAGGTGTGGAAAGCTCTTGGTAAGTCTCTAAGCAATACTCTCAGCTGTAATCGCTGCCAAAGGTGCTTCTATAGAGTATTGATTCAGGGGTGTGAATACTTAGGTAAATGAGATTTCTGTATTTCATTTCCAATAAATGTGCAAAAAATATCTTAAAGCATGTTTTCACTTTGTAGATGGGTAGAACAAATCTATTTAATCAATTTTGAATTCAGGCTAACACAATGTGGAATAAGTCAAAGGGGTATGAATACTTTGAAGTCACTGTATGATAGTGTGTGTGTTGTGGCAGACCAGGGGGTTTGGTCAAGACGTTTACACAGATCAGACACGGACAGAGTAGGATTAGCTCGGTTTCAAGGGTGTTTATTAAATAATAAATCAAAAGAAAAGGATAGGTCTCCCCCATGAGACCCTCTCCGGGCTCTGGGTCTTGCTGTATCCTGTCGGGCACAAAAACTGAACTCCCTCCTGTTAGCTCGGGCACCGTCTCCAACTATACGGAAGTCACCTTTCTTCCCCCAGTCCTTCCCCTTCTGGCAGCTTTATGGGACTCGTACAGCTGGTGAGCAATCAGCCCATGATTACCCACCAATTAGTCCTGGCCGGAGAACCTGTCGAGACCTGGCACGTCCAACAGAGGGAGCCATTGCCTCGTGATGTAGACTCTGTCTGCCACCAGGCCTCGACCAGTCGGGGAGGGGGCTGTCGTCGGTGCGACGTGTCTCCCTTCTCGACAGGCAATCCGCGTTTCCATGCTTCGCCCCTGACCTGTGCACAACAGAAAAAGAGAAGCGTTGAAGGGACAAGAAGGGACGTTCCCCCGTCCGATCAAATACCCCAGGTACTCTACCTCCTTGAACCCTAGTTTGCATTTCTTGGGGTTCGCTGCCAACCCGGCTTGCCTGAGCTCGTCCAACACCACCTGGAGGTCCGTCAGGTGCTCTTCCCAACCTTGGCTGTGGCTGATGATGATATCCAAGTAGGCCGCTGCGTACTACTGGTGGGGTCAAAGTACTTTGTCCATCAGGCGCTGGAATGTGGGTGGGGCTCCATGGAGACCGAACTGGAGCACCCGGTACTGATATAGTCCGTCTGGTGTCGGAAACGCTGTCTTCTCCCGGGAGGAGTCTGTCAACGGTACCTGCCAATATCCTTTGGTCATGTACCGGGCCTTTCCCAATCGGTCGATGAGTTCATCCACCATTGGCATGGGGTAGGCGTCGAACAAGCTGATGTCGTTCACACCCCGGAATTCATTACAGAAGCGCAGGCTACCGTCCGGTTTGGGCACCAACACGATGGGGCTGCCCCATGCACTGTGGGACTCTTCAACTACCCCCATCCTCAGCATAGCCTCCACTTCTTGTTTCACGGTCTTCCTTTGGGCCTCCGGAATCCGATATGGACGTTTTTGTACCGTTTCCCCGGGCCAGGGCTTCTCGGAGAACACCGCCATGTTCCGATCGATGAGCTCCCTGAGCGCTTCCTTCTGGGCCGGGTTGAGGTCCTCATTGCTCGGGACCACCACTGGTACCGTTGGCGTCCTGGGTCACGACCATAACATGGCCAAGGCTGTCCTCTCGTGCCACTTCTTCAATAGGTTCACGTGGTAAATCTGTTGGTTTCCGTCTCCCTGGCTGCCGTACACGGTAATTGACAGGTCCCAGCTTCTCTGTCACCTCGTATGTATGGCCCGTCCCATGTTGCCAGGAACTTAATTTCGGCCGTGGGGATTAAGACCAACACCCTTCTCCCACCTGGAATTCTCGGGGCTGGGTTCCCTGATTTGAGGGCTTGGGCGTGTTGGGCCTTCTCCATAGGTTCCCTTACCACTGGCCATATGGCTGTCATCTGCTCCCTCATCGTCTCCACATGCCCTACCACGCTGCATAAGGGGGTTGGTTGGGCTTCCCACTCCTCGGCGAGGTCCGGTAGGCTGTGTGACCACCTCCCGTAGAGGAGTTCGAAAGGGGAAAACCCAGTGGAGTGCTAGGGTACTTCTCGGATTGAGAACATTAGGTGGGGTAGTATCTGGTCCCAGTTCTTCCCGCCCTGCTCGATGACCTTCCGCAGCATTTGTTTGAGCGTTTTTATTGAACTGCTCGACGAGCCCATCTGTCTGCTGGTGAAAGATAGAGGTCCGGATCTGCAGGAGAGCACACACATCTTTCATTAGGCGGGACATAAACTCAGTACCTTGGTCTGTCAGGATCTCATTCGGGATGCCCACCCAGCTAAAGAGGTGGAACAGCTCCCGGGCGATTCCCTTGGATACTGCCGCCCGTAGGGGAATAGCATCGGGATACCTGGTGGCATAATCTACTATCACCAGGATGCACCGGTGTCCTCGTGCTGTTTTTACCAGGGGTCCCACTATGTCCATGGCGAAACATTCAAAGGGCACCCCGATGATCGGTAGGTGGACCAATGGGTTTTGGATGTGTGCTTTTGGCGCAATGAGTTGACACTGCGACAGTAGTCTTCCACAGCCCTCCTCATCCCGGGCCAGTGTAACCGGGCGGCGATCCCTTCCCGGGTCTTCTCCATTCCCAGGTTCCCCCCCAACAGGTGGGTGTGGGGCAGCTGAAGAACGGTTCCCATGTACCGTCGGGGCAGCAACAAAAACCCCTCGAAGTTCCCCCTGTTAGTGCGACACCTGATACAAAAGGTTATTCTTGATTTGGAAAGAAGTAGCTGTCCATCCACTGCTATCCCTTGGGCTGCGGCGGCTTTCAAGTTCAGATCCGAATTGTCCCCTCAGTTGGCCCCCAGCGGGTGTCTCGACTGGCCCCTCGGAATCGAGGAGGGGGAGGTTGGACTCCTCCAGTGGTTCCCCAGGGGGGTCGGGTTCTGACCCGTAGATTGCTTCTGGGCCGTACAGGCAATGGGTCGTCCCTGCTCTCTTCTTAGGCTTGCTCGTAGCTTTTTCTTCAGCTCGTGCCCCCATAGGGCTTTGAACAGCGGACATTCCTGTCCAACTAGGAGAGGTACCGGCAACTCTGGTACTGCACCCACCATCATCTGGCAGCTAGCTCCCTTGTGACGTCACGATGTTAGTCCATACGGTTGGACGAGTCTCCCTCGACGAGTCTCCCACTGGTGGCTGACCTGTTGTACACCACAGTGTATAGACATTGGAAGGTACAGTGGGGCAAAAAGGTATTTAGTCAGCCACCAATTGTGCAAGTTCTCCCACTTAAAAAGATGAGAGGCCTGTAATTTTCATCATAGGTACTTCAACTATGACAGACCAAATGAGGAAAAAAAAATCCAGAAAATCACATTGTAGGATTTTTAATACATTTATGGTGGAAAATAAGTATATGAATAGAAAAGGTGTTGAGCAGTAGGTTTGGGTGGTTTCCTGATTTTAGTATTTATTTATGTTTTAATACCGTCCTCTCATCCTGGGATATATGATATGACCGACCATAATACAAAATGCAAAAAATACCATTGGGCATCTGTTGCTAACAAAATTAACACAACTAATAGTGCAATTCCATGTAGGCTGCTATCTAAATGTGCTAATGAGTGCAAACAAAAATAATCAAATTGCAAAGACGGGCAATACAGCTCATAAAGTTATACATAAGCTTAGCTATAAAAGAAACGCCCCTTTTTCAGGACCCTGTCTTTCAAAGATAATTCATAAAAATCCAAATAACTTAATCTTCATTGTAAAGGGTTTAAACACGGTTTCCTATGCTTGTTCAATAAACAATTAATGAACATGCACATGTGGAACGGTCAATAAGATTCTAGCAGCTTAGACGGTAGGCATTTAAGGTCACAGTTATAAAAACTTAGGACACTAAAGAGGCCTTTCTACTGACTGAAAAACACCAAAAGAAAGATTCCCAGGGTCTCTGCTCATCTTTGTGAATGTGCCTTAGGCATGCTGCAAGGAGGCATGAGGACTGCAGATGTGGCCAGGTTAATAAATTGCAATGTCCGTACTGTGAGACGCCTAAGACCGCGCTACAGGGAGACAGGATGGACAGCTGATCGTCCTCGCAGTGGCAGACCATGTGTAACAACACCTGCACAGGATCTGTACATCCGAACATCACACCTGTGGGACAGGTACAGGATGGCAACAACAACTGCCCGAGTTACACCAGGAATGCACAGTCCCACCATCAGTGCTCAGACAGTCCAGCCTCTCTCAGCCTATTGCAGACAAAGGGCTTGTAGACCTGTTGTATTCAGGTCCTCACCAGACATCACCGGCTACAACGTCGCATATGGGCACAAACCCATCGTCGCTGGACCAGACAGGATTGGCAAAAAGTGCTCTTCACTGTCGAGACGTGGTTTTGTCTCAGATTGGCGTTTATCGCCGAAGTAATGAGCGTTACACCGAAGCTTGTACTCTGATGTGGGATCGAGGTGGAGGGTCAGTCTTGGTCTGGGCGGTGTGCCACGGCATCGTCGGACTGAGCATTCTGGTATTGCAATCTCAATGCTGTGCGTTACAGGGAGGACATTCTCCTCCATGTGGTACCCTTCCTGCAGGCTCATCCTGACATGGCCATACTGCTTGTTCTGTGCATGATTTCCTGCAAGACAGGAATGTCAGTGTTCTGCCTTGGATAGCAAACACTCTAAAGTTTCCAAAACTGTCTAAATATTGTTTGTGAGTATAACAGAACTGATATTGCAGGTGAAACCTGAGGAAAATCAAACCAGGAAGTGGCTTCTATTTTGTAAGCTCCATGTTCCATAGCCTGCCTTCGCTCCATTTAAAGGGATATCAACCAGATTCCTTTTCCTATCGCTTCCTCAAGGTGTCAACAGTCTTTAGACATAGTTTCAGGCTTTTATTTTGAAAAAATGAGCAAGAAAGATAACATCGCGTCGGTGGATAGCTGGGTGTTCGCATGAGTTTTGCTTGCGTAACACAGTGGGGCAGCCATGGTCTCTCCCTCTCCTACTGAAAAAGAGACCGTGCCGGTTGATATATTATCAATTTATATATTTTATAAACAACCTGAGGATTGATTATAAAAAACGTTTGACATGTTTCTGTGGACATTACGGATACTATTTTGAATTTTCGTCTGCGTTGTCGTGACCGCTCGAGCCTGTGGATTTCTGAATATAACGCGCCAAACAAACAGAGGTCTTTTGGATATAAAAATAATCTTTATGGAACAAAAGGAACGTTTATTGTGTAACTGGGAGTCTCGTGAGTGATATCATCTGAAGATCATCAAAGGTAAGCGATTTAATCTATTGCTTTATTTTTGAGACCAAGCTACTTTGATGCTAGGTGTTCATAATGTTTTGTCTAGTGATCGATAAACTTACACAAACGCTTGGATTGCTTTCGATGTAAAGCATATTTTCAAAATCTGAGACGACAGGTGGATTAACAAAATGCTAAGCTGTGTTTTGCTATATTGCACTTGTGATTTCATGAATATAAATATTTTTAGTAATATTTGAATGTGGCGCTATGCAATTCAGCAGTTGTTGATGACAATTATCCTGCTAAAGGGATGGGTAGCGTCAAGAAGTTAAACTCTTAGACTATCGATACCGACAGAATAAGAACAAGTCTTTGATATTAATTACTAGTCTGCAGCTAGGAATTTGGTATCATTGAACGCAGGACTCTACAGAGGGTGTTGTGTCCAACGCCCTCCAGGACACCTACAGCCCCTGGATGTCACAGGAAGGCAAGAAGATCGTCAAGGACATCAACCACTCGAGCAACGGCTTGTTCACCCTGCTGTCACCCAGAATGTGAGTTCAGTACATGTGCATCAAAGCTGGGACTAAGAAGCTGTTTTAGTCTATCAAGGCCAACATACTGTTAAAAAGCCATCCCTAGCCTGCTTCCACCAGGTTACTCAACACTGCACCCTAGAGGCTGCTGCCATATGTATATAGACATGGAATCGCTGGTCACTTTAATGTTTACATAGTTTTAATTATTTCATATGTATATACTGTATTCTACTGTATTTTGGTCAATACCACTCCGACATTTCTTAATTTCATTCTTTTAGATTTGTATTTTGTTGTAAATTGTTAGATCCACTGTTGGAGCTAGGAACACAAGCGTTTTCCTACACCCGCAATAACATCTCCTAAATATTTTGTGACAATAATATTTGATTTGAATGCCAACTGCAAGCCTAATCGCCCAACATCAGTGCCCGTCCTGACAGAATGGCACCGGAGGAGATGGCTGCCATTTTACGGGCTCCTAACCAATTGTGCCACTTTGTGTTATTTCACATTGTTTGCATTGAGGAACATTGAACATTGAGGTACACCACATCAGTCACCGGCTTCAACAATAAGTGCATCGATGACGTTGTCCCCACAGTCAAGGTACGTACATACCTTGACCAGAAGCCATGGATAACAGGCAACATCTGCACTGAGCTAAAGGGTAGAGCTGCCGCTTTGAAAGCATGGGGCTCTAGCCCGGATGCTTATTAGAAATTCCGCTATGCCCTCAGACAAACCATCAAATAGGCAAAGTGTAAATACAGGACTAAGATTGAATCCTACTACAATGGCTCCGACGCTTGTCGGATGTGGCAGGGCTTGCAAACGATTACGGACAACAATGGGAAGCACAGCAGCGAGCTACCTAGTGACACAAGCCTACCAGATGAGCTAAATGACTACTATGCACGCTTCAAGGCAAGCAACACTGAAGCATGCATGAGAGCATCAGCTGTTCCGGACGACTGTGTGATCACTCTCTCCATAGCTGATGTAAGACCATTAAACAGGTCAACATTCACAAGGCCGCAGGGCCAAACGGATTACCAGGACGTGTACTGCGAGGATGCGCTGTCCAACTGGCAAGTGTCTTCACTGACATTTTCAACCTCTCCCTTTCTGAGTTTGTAATACCTAATGTTTCAAGCAGACCACCATAAACCCTGTGCCCTAGAACACCAAGGTCATCTGCCTAAATCACTACTCAACCGTAGTACTCATGTCTGTAGCCATGGCTCACATGGTCATGGCTCACATCAACACCATTATTCCCAGAAACCCTAGACCCACTCCAATTTGCATACCACCCCAACAGGTCCACAGTTGACAGAATATCTATTGCACTCAAAACTGCCCTTTCCCACCTGGACAAAAGGAACACGTGAGAATTATGTTCATTGACTGCAGCGCAGCCTTCACCATTGTACCCACAAATTTCATCATTAAGCTAAGGACCCTGGGACTAAACACCTCCCTCTGCAACTGGATCCTGGACTTCCTGACGGGCTGACACCAGGTGGTAAGGGTAAGCAACACATCTGCCATGCTCATCCTCAACGTGGGGGCCTTCATGGGTGCGTGCTTAGTCTCCTCCTGTACTCCCTGTTCACCCATGGCTGCGTGGCCAAGATGATCGTGGACTACAGAAAAAGGAGTGCCGAGCTCACCCCCATTCTCATCAACGGAGCTGTAGTGGAGCAGGTTGAGATCTTCAAGTTCCTTGGTGTCCACATCACCGACATGGTCCAAACACACCAAGAAAGTTGTGAAGAGGGCACGACAATGCCTATTCCCCCTCAGGATCCTGGAAAGATTTGGCATGGGTCCTCATGTCCTTATTGTTCTTCAGCTGCACCATTGAAAACATCCAGACTGATCCATCACCGCCTGGTATGGCAACTGCTTGGCCTCCGACCGCAGGGTGCTACAGAGGGTAGTGGGTACGACTCTGTACATAACTGGGGCCAAGCTTCCTGCGATCCAGGACCTCTATACCAGGCAGTGTCAGAGGAAGGCCCTAAAAATTGCCAGACTCCAGCCACCCTAGTCATAGACTGTTCTCTCTGCTATCGCACGGCAAGTGGTACCGGAGTGCCAAGTCAAGGTCCAAAAGGCTTCTTAATAGCTTCTATCCTCAAGCCATAGAACTGCTGAACATGTGATCAAATGCCTACCCAGACCTTTTACGTTTCCCCTCCCCCCTTTTTTAACCCTGCTGCTAATCGCTGTTGTATCTATGCATAGTTACTTTACCCCTACCTACATGTACATATTACCTCGACTAACCTGTACCCCCGCACATTGACTCGGTACCGGTACCCCCCCTGTATATAGCCTCATTATTGTTATTTTATTGTTGCTCTTTTTTACTTTATTTAGTAAATATTTTTTTCTTAACCAACAAATCAATTTTAAGAAAACTAGGAGTTAAGGGCTTGTAAGTAAGCATTTCACGGTAACCTGTTATATTCACCGCATGTGACAATTTTGGGGATTTTGCTCATGTGGCTGAGTGGAAGCAAATCCCCGCAGCAATGCTCTAACATCTAGTGGAAAGCCTTAACAGAATCCACTCTTCTGTGATAGCAGCTAAGGGGGTACCAACTCCATATTAATGCCTGTGATTTTGGAAATAAATGTTCTTTGAGCAGGTGTCCACATACTTTTGGGCACGTAGTGGGTAAAACAGTATGCAAACATTAGTGACCAGTGTTCAATGACTATGTACATAGGGCAGCAGTCTCTAAAGTGCAGGGTTGAGTACCGGGTGGTAGCTGGCTAGTAACAGTGACAAATTCAGGGCAGGGTACTGGGCGCAGGCTGGCTAGTGGAGACTATTTAAGTCTGATGGCCTGAGATATAAACTGTTTTTCAGTGTCTCCATCCTAGCTTTGATGTACCTGTACTGTCTCTGCCTTCTAGATGGGTGAAGAGGCTGTGACTCGGAAGGCTGAGGTCCTTGATGATCTTCTTGGCCTTCCTGTGACACCAGGTGCTGTGGATTTCCAGGGGGGCAGGAAGTGTGCCCCTGTGGGATGCGTTGTGCTGACTGCACAACCCTCTGGAGAGCTCTGCAGTTGCGGAGTGTGCTTGTGTGTATTTTATGAATCCCCATTAGCTGCTGCCAAGGCCATACGGTGTATTTTTATGTTTAAAAAAAAAATCTAATTCTACTGCTGGCATGAGTTATGTGGAATAGAGTTCCATGTAGTCATGGCTCTATCTAGTACTGTGTGCCTCCCATAGTCTGTTCTGGACTGTGAAGAGACCTCTAGTGGCATGTCTTGAGGGGTGTGCATGTGTGTGGATCTGGGCTGTCTCCTCCCTGGAGGGATTACATGCTCTGTTAATTGCTTCCTTTTAAAAGGAAAGTCTAGTCAAACTATCTTTTTGGTATTTTTTTCATTCGTCCACCCAAAAATGTTTTGCATGTCAGGAGTCAAGTGTTGTACTTTCAAGAAGGAAAGTGTCACCGGCCATATAATGATGATGCTGGATGGATGGATGGAGGAAGACCATCACTGGCTGAACTGGCGCACAAATTACATTAATCAACCAGGAATAGCTGACACAAACACTGGGGCTGGTCTAATTAGCAGGCATTGTACTAGACTTCGCTAACCACACGCTCATCCTGACGTTCTCTGTTATCTGTGCTGCTTTAAACAGGGATGTGTATAGCGAGTCAGATTCCTGTGGACCTGGCCTCTCCTGTGTTCATTTTTAGCTCTGCTGACTGGCCGTCCAGCTGAGATACAGGTAAAAGGAGCACACTTACCGGGATCAGTTTCCAGTAACAGCGGATGGAACACTGCCATACAGAAGCGAGGGTTGTGAGAGAGGAGAAGCGGGAGTTTTAGAAATGTTTTAGAAGTGTGTGCGGTAAAATATTCACCAACAATCTTCCCTCCCGAGTGTAAATCACCTTTCTCCCGGGTAACCCTGTATTTCCCACCAAAACCAGTAGTGTCATTCTAAAGAATATATATAGACCTATGTCTGGATTCGATTAGAACTTTGATTGTAAATTGATGCGACCTGAGCCCTATATTGAATGAGCCCAAGCCCAACTGATTGCCGTTATCCAATACATATATGATATAGGCTACTGCACATGAACTGTAATACTGTATTGAATTATGTGGGCTGGAATTACGCACAGCGTTGAAACCATGATAAAGCAGGATGAGGACATGGGATTCTGATGCAGCACATGCAGCCTACAAAGTTACAAGTATAGGCTAGTGAATTACATTGACATGTTGAAGTATACGGCCTATTTGTATAATTGGTAGGCTGATTTATTTCCCTAATGTTATAAGCCCATTTGGCTCTTTCGCTCTCTCTTGTTGCTTCATTCCTTCCTCGCTTTCAACAGTTAAATTATATCAAGTTTGTCCTTTAATCATTCTAATGACATCCATATTATAGTACTAGAATTAGATGCAGAAGGCTTTCACTTCTCTTCACGAAGATTGAATGGTTATGGGTCTGAAATTAACTGCTATAGCCTACTGCCAGTGCGAGTTTGCTCTTCTTTCAAACTGCCTGTGATTTCTATTGGCTGCTATATTTAAAATTCCACAAACAAGAGCTTGGGTACCTCTTCAAATAGTCTAAGAAATACATTTAAAAAAAATGTCCAGAGATGCTATTCTAGTCTAACCTTTCATGCATGGGACTCCAAAAGCTAAGGAGTGTTTTTTTTAAGGAGGGAGGCCAGTGGAGCACAGGTATGGGCGTATTACGCAAGAGGCAATGTTTGATTTTTATGCATACCCCATCTTTAATTAGCTAAATATGAGGCTTATACTGCATTGAATGTATTACCTGAAAGAGGTAGGCCAGGACATCAATCTAAAAATATTGTATATACACACAGTGCCAGTCAAAAGTTTGGACACACCTACTCATTCAAATTGTTTATTATAATAGTGAAGACATCAACTATGAAATAACACAGGGAATCATGTAGTAACAACGTGTTAAACAAATCTAAATATATTTTATATTTGAGATTCTTCAAAGTAGCTGCCCTTTGCCTTGATGACAGCTTTGTACACTCTTGGCATTCAATTAACAGATGTGCCTTGTTAAAGTTAATTTGGGATTTCTTTCCTTCTTAAAGCGTTTGAGCCAATCAGTTGTGTTGTGAGAATGTAGGGGTGGTATATAGAAGATGGCCCTATTTGGTAAAAGACCAAGTCTATATTACGGCAAGAACAGCTCAAATAAGCGAAGAGAAACAACAGTCCATTACTTTAAGACATGACGGTTAGTCAATCCAGAAAATGTGACATTTTGGCTCTCATGGGGACCGCCACAGGAAAGGAACACCCAGCGTTACCTCTGCTGCAGAGGATAAGTTCATTAGAATTAACTGCACCTCAGAAATTGCAGGCCAAATAAATGCTTCAGAGTTCAAGTAACAGACATCTCAACATCAACTGTTCAGAAGAGACTGCTTGAATCAGGCCTTCATGGTCTAATTGCTGCAAAAAAACACCAATAATGAGAAGACTTGCTTGGGCCAAGAAACACGAGCAATGGACATTAGACTGGTGGAAATCTGTATTTTGGTCTGATGAATCCAAATTTGAGAGATTTGTTTCCAACTGCTGTGTCTTTGTGATGCAGAGTAGGTGAATGGATGATCTCCGCATATGTGGTTCCCACTGTGAAGCATGGAGGAAGAAGTGTGGGGGTGCTTTGGTTTGTGATGAGTTGGACTGCAGAGTGACGGAAAAGAAGCCAACAAGTGCTCAGCATATGTGGGAACTCCTTCAATAAGGTTGGAAAAGCATTCCTCATGAAGCTGGTTGAGAGACTGCAAAGTGTGTGAAAAGCTGTCATTAAGGCAAAGGGTGGCTACTTTGAAGAATCTCAAATATAAAATATTTGTAGGTTTGTTTAACACTTTTTGTTACTACATGATTCCATATGTTAAAAAATAAAAATAAAGAAACCCTGGAATGAGTAGTGTCTAAACGTTTGACACTCTAGAACAGGATTATCTATTTTGTTGTCTGAA
The DNA here is from genome assembly GCF_045791955.1 of Oncorhynchus clarkii lewisi. NCBI lineage: Eukaryota > Metazoa > Chordata > Actinopteri > Salmoniformes > Salmonidae > Oncorhynchus > Oncorhynchus clarkii. The sequence continues at coordinate 22,416,477 of NC_092171.1, forward strand.
TGGAATTGAGGGGGAGTGCTTGCGCGTACACTGATTTTAAAGCAACGATATTCGAGTGAGGCTGTGTTCAAAAATAAAGTGACTGCTCAAGCCAGATGGAGATGGGTAAATTAGACACGCATTCAGTCTTTATATTATAGACTATGCTGCAGCAAAGGTAGGCCTAACTATGACAAGAAAACAAGTTACCATGATATGATGCATGCACTGGGACTGCGCTCCAATTTGAGATGGGCTGTCTGTTCCCACCCTGAGCTTTGATGGTTCATCATGCAGAGGCCACAGAGAAGCCATATTTAAACATTTCATATAATTTCACGCCATGCTGTTCTTATATCCTGAACTAAAATATAAACGCAACATAAGTGTTGGTTTCATGAGCTGAAATAAGAGCTCAAAATGTTCCATATGCAGAAAAAGGATTTCTCATTTTTTGCAAATTTGTTTACATCCCTGTTAGTGAGCGTTTCTCCTTTGTCAAGATAATCCATCCACCTGACAAGTGAGACATATCAAGAAGCTTGATTTGACAGCAGGATCATTGCACAGGTGACACTAAAAGGCCACTCTAAAATGTGCAGTTTTGTTACACAACACAATGCCACAGATGTTTAAAGTTTTGAGGGAGCGTGCAGTTGGCATGCTGATTGCAGGAATGTCCACCACAGCTCTTACCAGAGAATGTATTGTTAATTTATTTTCCATAAGCCGCGTCCAACGTCTTATTAGAGAATGTGTCAGTACTTCCAACCGGCCTCACAATTGCAGACCATGTGTAACCACGCCTTCTTCACCTGCGGCTTCTTCACCTGCGGGATTGTCTGAGACCAGCCACCCGGGCAGCTTATGAAACTGAGGAGTATTTCTGCTTGTAATAAAGCCCTTTTGGGCGGTCATGTGACATCCATAGATAAGGGTCTAATTAATTTATTTCAATTGATTTCCTTATATGAACTGTAACTCAGTAAAGTTAGTAGTTGCATTTATTTTTGCTCGTTATGACTTATTTACGGGTTTCTTGCAGTTATTTATCCTGGGAAAAGGGACTGGTTTTGGCCGGTAAATCTCAGTATCCGGGTTTTTGCCATTCAACCTTTAGTGTGTGTACGTACACTGTTGGTTTAACAGGCTGTAGGTCTGTGCAGGTTGGAGCCTCCTCATCCTCAGTGCTCGCTCTCAACTTCTGATTTAACTGCAGATAGAGAGCGAGACAATCACGTTAACAGTACGATGGTCGTAATTTACAATAACCAGTTTGTGTACTAGAATGACCTGGTTGTGCTCTGGTCTTACCTGGTTAACCCAAAAGAGGGTATTATTCTATGAACCCCCCCCCCCATCTGCTCTGCCTCCGCTGCCCTCTTCACCTTGCCAACAGTCTCCATGGCAGCCAGTGACATCAGCGTGTCAAACAGGACCAAGTGGACCTTCTCTAGACCAATCAGACCGAGTGAAGCAGACCGTGAGCCAATCATGAGAGAGCAAAGGATCAATAATAGGAGTAATGTTAGTGTGCGCGCGCGCATTCTTACAACCCTAACGCACAGTCTTGATGGGCGTGTGGCCTTCCTCTATGATGGCCACGTCTTGGTCCCAGGGCTCTCGGCCCCTCTTGGTAAGGAGCTGCAGCATGTTGGAGTTGGTGTGGTTCCTGAGTTAATTAAGCAATTAACATCCCATCATGTTTAGGGCCATGTAAAAATGCCCAGTTGCCCATTATTTTGGCTACCGTGTCTAGAAGAGATCTCGTGACTTTGAAAGAGGGGTCTTGAAAGGAGCATAGGGGCTTTAAAGGGGTGTGTTAGTCACCAGATCAACCCAATTGAACACATGGGAGATTCTGGAGCGTTTTCCATCAACAAAACACCAAATTATGGAATTTCCCATTTGAATAATGGTGTCACATCCCTCCAATTGAGTTCCAGACACTCTTAGAATCTATGCCAAGGCACATTGAAGCTGTTCTGGTGGCTCGTGGTGGCCCAACACCCTATTTAGACACTATGTTGGGTTTGCCTTTATTTTGGCAGTTACCTGTATTGCCCTGTGTTATGCCATGTTGACAGATGCTTGGCTGAGAAGACCATAGATAGCTTAGTGTAGATACTTAGTCTTAGGGATGGCCTGTGATGAGGTCACTTTTATCCACTTTTTATACCACCTATTTAAACTGCAGGCACTGACTGACTATATAGATATACCGTAAGTACAAGTACATATAGCCTGGATTTAAGATCTTGTGCAAACTGGTCTCTGATGGAAGCGATTTCATGCCTGGATCAGGTTCCTCTGATTTGTATTGTATGTATGGTCTTTGCGCTTCTACCTGTACTATGTAATCTGTTGACTACAGTGACATGCTGCAGTAATGAGGGACCTGTAGGTTCGTGTGGCGTGTGGTCCGTTGCCTCTATAGCAGCTCATCTCTTACGTAATCATGGAAGACTGAGTTAGTTGGATTGGTTCATCAGGGTGAATATACAGTGCCTTGCGAAAGTATTCGGCCCCCTTGAACTTTGCGACCTTTTGCCACATTTCAGGCTTCAAAACATAAAGATATAAAACTATTTTTTTGTGAAGAATCAACAACAAGTGGGACACAATCATGAAGTGGAACGACATTTATTGGATATTTCAAACTTTTTTAACAAATCAAAAACTGAAAAATTGGGCGTGCAAAATTATTCAGCCCCCTTAAGTTAATACTTTGTAGCGCCACCTTTTGCTGCGATTACAGCTGTAAGTCGCTTGGGGTATGTCTCTATCAGTTTTGCACATCGAGAGACTGACATCTTTTAAGAAATGGCTTTCTTGCCACTCTTCCATAAAGGCCAGATTTGTGCAATATACGACTGATTGTTGTCCTATGGACAGAGTCTCCCACCTCAGCTGTAGATCTCTGCAGTTCATCCAGAGTGATCATGGGCCTCTTGGCTGCATCTCTGATCAGTCTTCTCCTTGTATGAGCTGAAAGTTTAGAGGGACGGCCAGGTCTTGGTAGATTTTCAGTGGTCTGATACTCCTTCCATTTCAATATTATCGCTTGCACAGTGCTCCTTGGGATGTTTAAAGCTTGGGAAATCTTTTTGTATCCAAATCCGGCTTTAAACTTCTTCACAGCAGTATCTCGGACCTGCCTGGTGTGTTCCTTGTTCTTCATGATGCTCTCTGCGCTTTTAACGGACCTCTGAGACTATCACAGTGCAGGTGCATTTATACGGAGACTTGATTACACACAGGTGGATTGTATTTATCATCATTAGTCATTTAGGTCAACATTGGATCATTCAGAGATCCTCACTGAACTTCTGGAGAGAGTTTGCTGCACTGAAAGTAAAGGGGCTGAATAATTTTGCACGCCCAATTTTTCAGTTTTTGATTTGTTAAACAAGTTTGAAATATCCAATAAATGTCATTCCACTTCATGATTGTGTCCCACTTGTTGTTGATTCTTCACAAAAAATACAGTTTTATTTCTTTGTTTTGAAGCCTGAAATGTGGCAAAAATTCGCAAAGTTCAAAGGGGCTGAATACTTTCGCAAGGCACTGTATAAAAAATTAACAAGTGAAGGTCCTTAAATTCACATTTTCCTTTCCTCATTCACTCTCCATCTCTACTCCAATGTCCTCCCCCTCTCCACTAGAAGTCTCCCTATACTAGTAGGCCTCTACTGACCGTTTCTCGTTCTCTCCCCATGTGTGTAGACGTGCCAGCGCCGGAGCAGCCGGAGCTGTTCCTGAAGAAGCTGCAACAGTGCTGTACTGTTTTTGACTTCATGGACACGCTGTCTGACCTAAAGATGAAAGAGTACAAGCGCTCCACGCTCAACGAACTGGTGGACTATGTCACCGTCAGCAGGGGCTACCTGACAGAACAGGCCTACCCGGAGGTTGTCAAAATGGTGAGGCCACAACACATTGTGCCTTAAAGTAAACTAACTCCTAGCCACGCTACAATCTTAGTTTGTAAAATACTGGAGGGTTTCTGGTTCTTACAGACTACTAGACCAGTTGTCTGTAAGAACACTAGGACACATCTCCTAGTTTACCATTTATTTAGAAAAGGGATGTAATCGGATATGATGGTTGCTAGCCTAGGATTCTGGGAGTAAATAATACGGAATAGATGTCAGTTCAACATCAAATATATACAAAGGATAACTACACTGAAGAAAAATAAACGCAACATGCAACAATTTCAAAGATTTTACTGAGTTACAGTTCATAAGGAAATCAGTCAGTTGACTCTTATAAGGGAAGATGTCGCCGACAGAGAGGGTCACCTCGCTTCTAGTCCTTAGGAAACTATGCAGTATTTAGTTTATGTATTTCTTAAATTGTTAGCCCAAATAATCTTAAGTGTTATTACATACAGCCGGGAAGAACTATTGGATATCAGAGCGACGTCAACTTACCAGGAATACAACTTTCCCAAAACGTATCCTTTGTTCAAACCACCCAAGGCATTCTAATTGATTCCAGTGGCTGACCCAAAACAATGTCGCCGCAGAAGAGGTAGACGGAGCGTCCTTCTGGTCAGACTTCGGAGGCGCGCGCACCACCCACCGCTTCCGAGTATATTACTCGCTAATGTCCAGTCTCTAGATTACAAGGTAGATGAAATTAGGGCAAGGGTTGCTTTCCAGAAAGACATCTGGGATTGTAACATACTTTCTGGGGACATGCTGTCGGGAGTCTGTACAGCCACCGGGATGATTAACGACTCATGGTGTAGTTGTAACATACAGGAACTCAAGTCCTTTTGTTCACCTGACCAAGAATTCCTTACGCTCAAATGCCGACCGCATTATCTCCCAAGACAATTCTCGTCGGTTATTGTCACAGACGTGTATATCCCCTCAAGCCGATACTACGACGGCCCTCAAGGAACTCCACTGGACTCTATGTAAACTGGAAACCATGTACCCTGAGGTTTCATTTATTGTAGTTGGGGATTTTAACAAAGAAAATTTGAGATCAAGGCTACCTAAATTCTATCAGCATATTGATTGTAGTACCCAGGCTGGCAAAACACGATCAATGCTACTCTAACTTCTGCAATGCATACAAGGCCCTCTCCCCGCCCCCCGTTCAGCAAATCTGACCACAACTCCATTTTGCTTCTCCCCTCCTATAGGCAGACACTCAAACAGGATGCACACCCGTGACCAGGACCATTCAACGCTGGTCTGACCAATCAGAATCCACGCTTCAAGTTCCCGGGTAGCCTCAGAGAATAATAGATTTATACGCTGATTCTGTGAGTGAGTTTAAGGAAGTGCATCAGATGTTGTACCCACTGTGACTATTAAAATCTACCCTAACCAGAAACCGTGGACAGATGGTGGCATTGGCAAACCACCGCATTTAACCATGGAAAGATGACCAGGGCCTCCCAGGTGGCGCAGTGGTTAAGGGCGCTGTACCGCAGCGCCAGCTGTGCCATCAGAGACTCTGGGTTCGCGCCCAGGCTCTGTCGTAACCGGCCGCGACCGGGAGGTCCGTGGGGCGACGCACAATTGGCCTAGCGTCGTCCGGGTTAGGGAGGGCTTGGCTGATCGCGCACCAGCAACTCCTGTGGCGGGCCGGGCGCAGTGCGCGCTAACCAAGGTTGCCAGGTGCACGGTGTTTCCTCCGACACATTGGTGCGGCTGGCTTCCGGGTTGGATTCGCGCTGTGTTAAGAAGCGGCTTGGTTGGGTTGTGTATCGGAGGACGCATGACTTTCAACCTTCGTCTCTCCCGAGCCCGTACGGGAGTTGTAGCGATGAGACAAGATAGTAGCTACTAAAAACAATTGGATACCATGAAATTGGGGAGAAAAAGGGGTAAAAATGTAAATATATATATTTTTTTAAAAAGAGGACCGGGAATATGGCCGAATACAAACAATGTGGTTATTCATTCCGCAAGGCAATCAAACAAGTGAAATGTCAGTATAGGGACAAAGTGGAGTCGCAATTCAATGGCTCAGACACGTATACGGCAGAATCTACAGACAATCACGGACTACAAAAAGAAAATCAGTCACGTCACGGACACCGCCATGCTTCCAGACAAACTAAACAACTTTGCCCGCTTTGAGGATAACACCGTGCCACCGAAGTGGTCCGCTACCAAGGACTGTGGGCTCTCCTCCTTCGTGGCCGACGTGAATAAGACATTTAAACATGTTAACTCTCGCAAGGCTGCCTGCCCAGACGACATCCCTAGCCGCGTCCTCAGAGCATGCGCAGACCAGCTGGCTGGTGTGTTTATGGACATTCAATCTCTCCCAATCCCAGTCTGCTGTCCCCACATGCTTCAAGATGGCCACCATTGTTCATGTACCCAAGAAGGCAAAGGTAACTGAACTGAATGACTATTGCCCCGTAGCACTAACTTCTGTTATCACAAAGTGCTTTGAGAGACTAGTCAAGGATAATTTCAACTCCACCTTACCTGCCACCCTAGACCCACTAACCCAATAGGTCCACAGACGATGCAATCTCCATCACACTGCACGCCGTCCTATCCCATCTGGACAAGAGCAATACCTATGTAAGAATGCTGTTCATTGACTACAGCTCAGCATTCAACACCATAGTACCCTCCAAGCTCATCATTAAGGTGGAGGTCCTGGGTCTCAACCCCGCCCTGTGCGATTCGGTCCTGGACTTCATGACGGGCTGCCCCCAGGTGGTGAAGGTAGGAAACAACATCTCCACTTCGCTGACCCTCAACACTGAGGCCCCACAACGGTGTGTGCTAACCCCTTTCCTGTACTCCCTGTTCACCCATGACTGCGTGGCCATGCACGCCTCCAACTCAATTATCAAGTTTGCAGACACAGTAGTAGGCTTGATAATAGAATTTGTTTAAATTAATGATTAGAATATTCCACCCTGAAACCATATAATTGTACGAAATTGATTATAGTCAGTAAAATTGTAATTAATGATGTGTGTAGTTTTAGTCAGAATTAGGGTAAAACAATGTATCTGTACAATATATTGTTTATAGTATCTTAAACAGACTGTCTGAGCAAAATTCGGTGCCGACCTTGGCTAGGGGCCACAGATTTGGGAGAGGGCAGGGAGTACTTCTCACGGCCTCCCTAATCTTAGGGGATGACAGGGAGTGCTTCTCACGGTCTCCATAATCTTTGTCGGCTGGGTAGTGATACAGTATGTGTGTAGGATGTGTATGTATGTGTGTATGATATCTACTGTTTGTGGAAGTATGTGCGGCGCTATAAAATGGATGTCTTTGTATTGTGGACTTCAGAACGTTCTCGTGAATAAATTGTACTGACCTTTTGCATAAGCTGAGTCTTTGACTAATTATTATTAAACCCATGGTTTTACGGACCTCGGGGATTGGTCAAAGCTATTGATTGATTGTTCAATCCCAATGATAATAACATTCTCGTGACAAGGCTTCATCACCAACAACGACGAGACAGACTGTAGGGAGGAGGTGAGGTCACTCGGAGTGTGGTGTCAGGAAAACAACCTCACTCAACGTCAACAAAACAAAGGTTGTGGACTTCAGGAAACAGCAGAGGGAACACCTCCCCTATCCACATCGAAGGGACAGCAGTGGAAAGTTAAGTTCCTCAGCGTACACATCACGGACAAACTGAAATAGTCCACCCACACATACAGTGTGGTGAAGGCGCAACAGCGCCTCTTCAACCTCAGGAGACTGAAGAAATGTGTCTTGACACCCAAAAACACCCACGAAGTTTTACAGATGCACAATTGAGAGCTTCCTGTATGGCAACTGCACCGCCCACTATCGTATTGCTCTCCAGAGGGTGGTGCGGTCTGCACAAGGCATCACTGGGGGCAAACTACCTGCCCTCCAGGACACCTATAGCACCTGATGTCAGATGAAGGGCATAAAGATCATCAAGGGCAACAACCACCTGAGCCACTGCCTGTTCACCCCGCTATCATCCAGAAGGCGAGGTCCGTACAGGTGCATCAAAGAGACTGAGAAACAGCTTCTATCTGAAGGCCATCAGAGAGGCTGCATCCTACATAGACTTGAAATGATTAGCCACTCTAACAAATGGATCTCTAGTCACTTAATTAATGCCACTTTAATTATGTTTATGTATCTTGCATTACTTATCCCATATTTACAGTGCCTTGCGAAAGTATTCGGCCCCCTTGAACTTTGCGAACTTTTGCCACATTTCAGGCTTCAAACATAAAGATATAAAACTGTATTATTTTGTGAAGAATCAACAACAAGTGGGACACAATCATGAAGTGGAAAGACATTTATTGGATATTTCAAACTTTTTTAACAAATCAAAAACTGAAAAATTGGGCGTGTAAAATTATTCAGCCCCTTTACTTTCAGTGCAGCAAACTCTCTCCAGAAGTTCAGTGAGGATCTCTGAATGATCCAATGTTGACCTAAATGACTAATGATGATAAATACAATCCACCTGTGTGTAACAAGTCTCAGTATAAATGCACCTGCACTGTGATAGTCTCAGAGGTCCGTTAAAAGCGCAGAGAGCATCATGAAGAACAAGGAACACACCAGGCAGGTCCGAGATACTGTTGTGAAGAAGTTTAAAGCCGGATTTTGATACAAAAAGATTTCCCAAGCTTTAAACATCCCAAGGAGCACTGTGCAAGCGATAATATTGAAATGGAAGGAGTATCAGACCACTGCAAATCTACCAAGACCTGGCCGTCCCTCTAAACTTTCAGCTCATACAAGGAGAAGACTGATCAGAGATGCAGCCAAGAGGCCCATGATCACTCTGGATGAACTGCAGAGATCTACAGCTGAGGTGGGAGACTCTGTCCATAGGACAACAATCAGTCGTATATTGCGCAAATCTGGCCTTTATGGAAGAGTGGCAAGAAAGCCATTTCTTAAAGATATCCATAAAAAGTGTTGTTTAAAGTTTGCCACAAGCCACCTGGGAGAGACACCAAACATGTGGAAGAAGGTGCTCTGGTCAGATGAAACCAAAATTGAACTTTTTGGCAACAATGCAAAACGTTATGTTTGGTGTAAAAGCAACACAGCTCATCACCCTGAACACACCATCCCCACTGTCAAACATGGTGGTGGCAGCATCATGGTTTGGGCCTGCTTTTCTTCAGCAGGGACAGGGAAGATGGTTAAAATTGATGGGAAGATGGATGGAGCCAAATACAGGACCATTCTGGAAGAAAACCTGATGGAATCTGCAAAAGACCTGAGACTGGGACGGAGATTTGTCTTCCAACAAGACAATGATCCAAAACATAAAGCAAAATCTACAATGGAATGGTTCAAAAAGAAACATATCCAGGTGTTAGAATGGCCAAGTCAAAGTCCAGACCTGAATCCAATCGAGAATCTGTGGAAAGAACTGAAAACTGCTGTTCACAAATGCTCTCCATCCAACCTCACTGAGCTCGACCTGTTTTGCAAGGAGGAATGGGAAAAAATTTCAGTCTCTCGATGTGCAAAACTGATAGAGACATACCCCAAGCGACTTACAGCTGTAATCGCAGCAAAAGGTGGCGCTACAAAGTATTAACTTAAGGGGGCTGAATAATTTTGCACGCCCAATTTTTCAGTTTTTGATTTGTTAAAAAAGTTTGAAATATCCAATAAATGTCGTTCCACTTCATGATTGTGTCCCACTTGTTGTTGATTCTTCACAAAAAAATACAGTTTTATATCTTTATGTTTTGAAGCCTGAAATGTGGCAAAAGGTCGCAAAGTTCAAGGGGGCCTAATACTTTCGCAAGGCACTGTATATACTGTATTTTATACCATCTATTGCTTCTTGCCTATGCTGCTCGGTCATTGCTCATCCTTACTTTTATATGTACATATTCTTATTCCATCCTTTTACTTAGATGTGTGTGTTAGGTATTTGTGGAATTGTTAGATTACTTGTTGATATTGCTGCACTGTCGGAACTAGAAGTACAAGCATTTCGCTACACTCAAATAACATCTGCTAACCATGTGTATGTGACCAATAACATTTTATTTGGATTTGATTTTTCACTATGCTCTAATCTATGGATTTCACATCACTGGGAATACAGTTATGTTTCTGTTGGTCACGGATACCTTAAAAAAAAAAAGGCAGGGGGGTGGAGCAGAACTTGTCTATCTGGTGTGACGAGCATTTGCCTCCTTCGCATAGTTGATCAGGCTTTTGATTGTGGCCTGTGGAACATTGTACCACTCCTCAATGGGTAGCATGTCTGGTGAGTATGCAAGGCTCTAAAACAATTTGAGGCGGCTTATGTAGAGAATGTAACATTCCATTCTCTAGCAACAGTTCTGGTGGACATTCCTGCAGTCAGCATGCCAATTGGAGCCTTTAACTTGACACATCTGTGACATTGTATTTTGTGACAACTGCACATTTTAGTGACCTTTTATTGTTCCCAGCACAAGGTGCACCTGTGTAATGATCATGCTGTTTAATCGGCTGGAATATCTTGGTAAAGGAGAAATTCTCACTAACAGATTTTAGAGAAATAAGTTGTGCATATGGAACATTCCTGGGATATTTTATTTGAGCTCAAGAAACTTGGGACCAACACTTTACACGTTGCGTTCATATTTTTGATCAGTATAGTCTCAAGAACCAAGGACTACAAAAAAAGGTAAGACTCGGCTAGTGGCTAACACATGTCAAATCATGTAAAACTCTATAGAAAGTCGACACCAAATGCGTAGGTATAAAGGAGAGAGGATAAACTTAGTCAATAACACATCCGTTGAAGGGAGATGTACTTCAAAGGAGAGGACTAAACTTAATTTAAAAAACTTCCCAAAACAAATCAATCAGGTTGATTGGAATCAGGTGAGCCTACTTAAGGTGTGGGGGAAGGAAGTCCCGATCTTCAGGAAGTGGGAGTGACAGATGGTAGGTGGAGAGGAAGAGAGTGGGGAATTTTCTGCTGTTTGTATTTAATTTAATTTAGCTAGTTGACAAGAACAATGCTCATTAGTCAACATTTTGGTTTCACATCAGTATTGAAGTGCCTGAGTTGGCTATAAAACTGATTGTTATATTACTCTGTGTCAATTGCCTTAATTTCCAGTGAAATCAGTTGATTTTGAAATCTGTTGATTTACCCCTTTACCCTGTCTTCCAGGTGTCTTACAACATATTCCGGACCCTTCCGCCCACGGACAGTAATGAGTTTGACCCAGAGGAGGATGAACCCACACTCGAGGCCTCATGGCCGCACTTACAGGTAACAGCATAGGCTAGAATTGATGTATACGTTTCTGTGAGTATTCGTTCTGTCTTCAATTGGAGACTGAGTTTTGTCTCCCCCCCATGAGAACCTTTCTGGTGTCATAGCTATTTTTGATATAATGTTCTTTTGTATGTGGACATTTGAGCTGGTGTTGAGCGTGTTCTGTTTCTCGGTCCCTGATTTAGTAAGATTTTATTACGGGTCTATTGTCAGGTGCTCATTCTCTCACCACCGTTTCTTTGGAACTGCTGCTCTGCCTCCTTAACCCCTCTGGCGCAGACGTGCCGCTAGTCACCCACCTCGACAACATCCGGTGAAATTGCAGAGCGCCAAATTCAAAATACAGAAATAGTCATAATAAACATTCATAAAAATACAAGTGTTATACAACAGCTTAAAGATGAACTTCTTGTTAATCCAGCCGCTTTGTCAGATTTCAAAAAGGCTTTCACGCAAAAGCATACCATGCGATTATCTGAGGACAGCACCCTGCTTACAAAAGCATACAAACATTTTCCAACCAAGTAAAGGAGTCACGAAAGTCAGAAATGGCGATAAAATGAATCACTTACCTTTTGAATATCTTCATCTGGTTGCAGTCACAAGAGTCCCAGCTACACAATAAATGTTTGTTTTGTTCGATAAAGTCCCTCTTTATATCCCAAAAACTCAGTTTTGTTGGCGTGTTTTGTTCATTAATCCACTGGCTCAAAGGCTGTCAAAGCATGCAGACGAATACATCCTAATAGTACTGGTAAAGTTTGTTGAAACATGTCAAACTATGTTGATAATTAATCCTCATGTTGTCAATTGTCTAAATAATCAATAATATTTAAACCGGACAATAGCATATTCAATAGAAAAGAAAAACAACGAAGGGCGCGCACATGGTCACGCGCACAAACCAGTACTGCATGCTTCCTCAGTCCACTGACAGAAAGGTCTCATTCTTCTTAATTTTTCAGAAAACAAGCCTGAAACAATGTCTAAAGACTGTTGACATCTAGTGGAAGCCATAGGAACTGCAATCTGGGTCCTAACACATTAGATACTCAATAGGCATTCAATTGAAAACCACCCACATAAAAAAAAATCCACTTCCTGAATGGATTTTTCTCAGGTTTTCGCCTGCCAAATCAGTTCTGTTATACTCACAGACATTATTTTAACAGTTTTGGGAACTTTAGTGTTTTCTATCAAAATCTACCAATTATATGCATATCCTAGCTTCTGGGCCTGAGTAACAGGCAGTTTACTTTGGGCACGCTTGTCATCCAGACGTCAAAATACTGCCCCCAAGCCATAAGAAATTTTAAGAAAATCGATGCCTATCTCAAGGAAATTCTTCCTGGTAAAAGTTTTATTTTCTTTATTACATTTCCAAAGCAACAGCCAGGTTCATTTGACCGCATTTTGAGATTAACCCGCCTAGTCATAAGCCCCTCCCCATGGCCGTCTTGTAACCATGGTTACCACTTAAGGTACTAGTGACCCTACCCATGTTTTGCCTCTGTGACCTTTGACCTCCATCCCTTAACATCTCCATCTCGCTCTTTCTTTCACTGTATCATAGCTGGTGTATGAGTTCTTCATACGATTCTTGGAGAGTCAAGAATTCCAGCCCAGCATTGCCAAAAAGTACATAGACCAGAAATTTGTTCTACAGGTGAGTGAGACTGTTACATTGAGGCTGCACTTTAAAAAATGTAGACTAGTGTTGTACGAGTTTGTAGTTGTTTCATATCTTTTTCTTTCCCTTTTTGTTCTTTCTCCCTGGCTCTCTGTAGCTCTTGGAGCTATTTGACAGTGAGGATCCTCGGGAGAGAGACTACCTGAAAACAGTCTTACACAGAATCTATGGGAAATTCCTGGGGCTGAGGGCTTTTATACGAAAACAGATCAATAATATTTTTCTACGGTAAGACGGCGCTCCTCATTCTCCTCTACTCAGACCGTTGTGGTACTTTCACTGATGTTTCACTAACGTTTATCCACTCTCTCCTCTCTCGTAAAGTTTTGTTTATGAGACTGAGCACTTTAACGGGGTTGCTGAGTTACTGGAGATCTTGGGAAGGTATGTGACCCTGGATTAATTTATGGTTAGTTCTGATGCCTTTGTTCTCAGGCGCTGTCTTAACCCTTTACACTTGTGGTAATTGGACTATATGGATAGGGATAAATTGAAGTGTTTCTTACAAAATAAATATGAAAGGAATATGCCTAAGCATGGTAGCAATTGAAAAGGAACAGTTTGGAGATTATGGGAAACGTATTAGATCAAAGTTGAGGACGTAACAGGTTCACCTGACACGACTGAATCCAAACATTACACTGTGTATTTTACATTTACTGTACTTTTTGTCGCATTTGTCGATAACGAAATCTAGAAATACTCTGGACACATTCACTAACATTATAAGAATAGGTGCAACACAAGACAAATAAATGACAAGGGTTTGAGTGAGAGGACTAACTGGTGTCTCAGTGGTCACACAACTCTCAAGTGTGCACAGTTCCTAAGTAATTTCAATGCACTTTTATGACTCAGTATTCAATTAAGGTGATTTTTATTTTTTTATTTTGCTCTCCTATAGTGGTTCTTCCTTTAAAAGTTACGAGTTTATGCCGTGACCGTCTGTGGCATTCTGTCATTGCACCACACTATCACAAGGGGGAGTTAAAACTCTGCTCTATCGGAAGTCTAAACTGTGGCAATTAATGGAGGCGTTTTCCATCTGAGAGTCTCTCCTCTGGCACTAGTCCTGCATCAGGCAACAATAACAAACTATCTGTGGTCCTGGAGCTAAGAGAGAACTTTTGTAAATAACATGGGGGTATTTCACTTGACATTTGGACTAACGATTTTCCAAAAAAATAGGCGCGGTGAGCTTTTGGTTTCTCTCCCGCTAAAAACAGAAATCATTCTAAGTAACAAACTGGCTTTATTTTAAAATTATTAATGTCTCACCCCATGTTCAAGAATGGCCTTTTACCCTTTATAAGTGTTCACTTTTGGTTATTTGAAACAATCATCTCCAAAATATTGTTATTTTTTTAAACAAACCGATTATTATTATTATTATTATTATTATTATTAACCCTGCGTTATAATTATATAAAAACCCCTTAGATATTCTCACAGATTGGATTTTTATTTAGACTCCTCCAATCCTCCAAATGTTGTTATTGGCGGAGAGTCGGGCAGCATTGGCGGAGTTGGAGAGGGCGAAGAACAAGATGGAGTCACAATCCATGCCAGGCAAACATGCAGATTATTTCTACTACATTTTAGTTGCAACAAGTTTGATCGGGTTTAAATCAGGAGACGTACATGTAGAGATGAGAAAAATGTTTGTAGATTTACTGTAAGCCTACCGTAGGCGACATGAGTCTCACTAGTGTTGAGTAATGTGCTGTTAAGTGTTGTAGGTCTTATTTTTAATTAACCTTTATTTTACTACTTAACGGTCTACTTACTCTGCTGGTGTCTTGACCCAGTTTATGCCTTCATTTGCAATGCAAACCATAATGAATTACTTTGGGAATACATGGAAGGGAAAAAAAGTGGAGAACTTCTCTGTCGGCCCTGAAGGCCTTTTGAAAACAATTAATGAACATGCACCTGTGGAACGGTTGTTAAGACACTAACAGCTTACAGACGGTAGGCAATTAAGGTCACAGTTATGAGAACTTTGGACACTAAAGAGGCTTTTCTACTGACTTTGAAAAACACCAAAATAAATGCCTTAGGCATGCTGCAAGGAGGCATGAGGACTGCAGATGTGGCCAGGGCAATAAATTGCAATGTCCGTACTGTGAGACGCCTAAGACAGCGCTACAGGGAGACAGGACGGACGGCTGATCGTCCTCGCAGTGGCAGACCACGTGTAACAACACCTGTACAGGATCGGTACATCCGAACATCTCACCTGCGGGACAGGTACAGGATGATGGCAACAACTGCCCGAGTTACACCAGGAACGCACAATCCCTCCATCAGTGCTCAGACTGACCGCAATAGGCTGAGAGCGGCTGGACTGAGGGCTTGTAGGCCTGTTGTAAGGCAGGTCCTCACCAGACATCACCGACAACAACGTTACCTATGGGCACATACACTAATACATATTTTTTTTAAATAAAAAAATTCACTTTTCCCACGTTGAATAGTAGTCGCTGTCCATGGTTCTGAAACACATCAGTGCGTTGTTGAATTAGTGCCTTTTCCTAGACTATATTGCTATGTGCACAATAGCAAAGTTAACCAGCTTATTGGTGTAGTGGAGCCCTTGCCTTATTGTCTATGAAAAGTGAGGAGGAAGGAAACCCCAACTTAATTAGGTCTATAATCAATAGACTAACTGTTAAATGTTGCTGGCTTTATAAATAATATGCAGTGCCTTCAGAAACTATTCAGACCCCTCCACATTTTGTTACTTTACAGCCTTATTCTAAAATGGATTAAATACATTTTCCCCCTCAGCAATCTACACACAATACCCTATAATGACAAAGTGAAAACAGGATTTTAGAAATGTTTACAATTGTGTTAAAAATATTTACATAATTATTCAGACCATTATTCAGACCCTTTGCTGTGAGACTCAGTTGAGCTCAGGTGGATCCTGTTTCCATTGATCATCCTTGAGATGTTTCTACAACTTGAGGGGAGTCCACCTGTGGTAAATTCAATTGTTTGGACATGATTTGGAAAGGTACACACCTGTCTATATAAGGTCCCACAGTTGACAGTGCATCAGAGCAAAGACCAAGCCATGAGGTCGAAGGAATTGTCCATAGAGCTCCAGGACAGGATGGGGAAGGGTACCAAAAATGTCTGCAGCATTGAAGTCCCCCAAGAACACAGAGGCCTCCGTTGTTTTTAAATTGAAGTTTGGAACCACCAAGACTCTTCCTAGAGCTGGCCGCTTGGCCAAACTGCGCAATTGTGGGAGAAGGGCCTTGGTCAGGGAGGTGACCAAGAACCCGATGTTCACTCTGACAGAGCTCTAGAGTCTCCCGTCTCTGCAGCACTCCAGCAATCAGGCCTTTATGGTAGCGGCCAGATGGAAGCCACTCCTCAGTAAAAAAAAAAACACATGGTAGTCCGCTTGTAATTTGCCAAAAGGCACCCAAAGACTCAGACCATGAGAAACAAGATTCTCCGGTCTGATGAAACCAAGATTGAACTATCTGGTCTGAATGCCAAATGTCACGTATGGAGGAAACCTGGCACCATCCCTATGGTGAAACATGGCGGTGGCAGCATCATGCTGTAAGAATTGTTTTCATCTTTATTTAACCAGGTAGGCAAGTTGAGAACAAGTTCTCATTTACAATTGTGACCTGGCCAAGATAAAGCAAAGCAGTTCGACATATATAACAACACAGAGTTACACATGGAGTAAAACAAACACACAGTCAATAATACAGTAGAAATATAAGTCTATATACAATGTGTGCAAATGAGGTAAGGGAGGTAAAGGCAAAACAAGACCATGGTGGCGAAGTAAATACAATATAGCAAGTAAAACACTTGAATGGTAGATTGGCAGTGGAAGAATGTGCAAAGTAGAAATAAAAATAATGGGGTGCAAAGGAGCTAAATAAATAAATACAGTAGGGGAAGAGGTAGTTGTTTGGGCTAAATTATAGATGGGCTATGTACAGGTGCAGTAATCTGTGAGCTGCTCTGACAGCTGATTCTTAAAGCTAGTGAGGGAGATAAGTGTTTCCAGTTTCAGAGATTTTTGTAGTATGTTCCAGTCATTGGCAGCAGAGAACTGGAAGGAGAGGGTCCAAAGGAAGAATTGGTTTTGGGGGTGAACACACTGAACTCTATCAGAACCAGACCAGGCGAGGCAATCATTTGAGAAACCAAGGCTATCGAGTCTGCCGATGAGGATGTGGTGATTGACAGAGTCGAAAGCTTTGACCAGGTCAATGAGTACGGCTGCACAGTATTGTCTCTTATCGATGGCGGTTAAGATATCGTGGGATGAGTGGGATGTCCGCAGCTGCTTTCCAATCTTTGGGAATCTCGGATGACACGAGAGGTTGAACAGGCTAGTAATAGGGGTTGCAACTATTTCGGCAGATCATTTTAGAGAGAAAGGGTCCAGATTGTCTAGCCTGGCTGATTTGTAAGGGTCCAGATTTTGCAGCTCTTTCAGAACATCAGCTGACTGGATTTGGGAGGAGGAGAAATGGGGAAGGCTTGGGCGAGTTGCTGTGGGGGGTACAGTGCAGTTGACCGGGGTAGGGGTAGCCAGGTGGAAAGCATGGCCAGCCGTAGAAAAATGCTTATTGAAATTCTCAATTGTAGTGGATTTATCGGTGGCGACAGAGTTTCCTATCCTCAGTGCAGTGGGCAGCTGGGAGGAGGTGTTCTTATTCTCCATGGACTTTAGTGTCCCAGAACTTTTTTGAGTTTGTGTTGCAGGAAGTACATTTCTGCTTGAGAAAGCTAGCCTTGGCTTTTCTAACTGCCTGTGTATATTGGTTTCTAACTTTCCTGAAAAGTTGCATATCACGGGGGCTGTTCGATGCTAATGCAGAATGCCAAAGGATGTTTTTGTGTTGGTTAAGGGCAGTCAGGTCTGGAGAGAACCAATGGCTATATGTGTTCCTGGTTCTAAATTTCTTGAATGGGGCATGCTTATTTAAGATGGTGAGGAAGGCATTTGAAAAAAATAACCAGGCATCCTCTACTGACGGGATGAGGTAAATATCCTTCCAGGATACCCAGGTCGATTAGAAAGGCCTGCTCGCTGAAGTGTTTCAGGGACTTTTTTTTCAACAGCAGGGAGTGAGAGACTAGTCAGGATTGAGGCAAAGATGAACGGAGTAAAGTTCAGCGAGAGCCTTGATGAACCTGCTCCAGAGCGCTCAGGACCTCAGACTGGGGTGAAGGTTCACCTTACAACAGGACAACGACCCTAAGCATACAACCAAGGCATCGCACGAGTGGCTTCGGGACAAGTCTCTAAATGTCCTTGAGTGGACCAGCCGAACTTGAACCTGATTTAAACATGTCTGGAGAGACCTGAAAATAGCTTTGCTGCAGCGCTCCCCATCCAACATGGCAGAGCTTGAGAGGATCTGCAGAGAAGAATGGGAGAAACTACCCAAACACAGGTGTGTCGAGCTTGTAGCGTCATACCCAAGGAGACTCATGCATGTAATCGCTGCCAAAGGTGTTTCAACAAAGTACTGAGTAAAGGGTCTGAATACTTATGTAAATATGATATTTCCGTTTAACATTTTTGATAAATTAGCAAACATTTCTAAAAACCTGTTTTGCTTTGTCATTATGGGTTGTTGTGTGTAGACTGGGCAAAGGGGAAAAACTTTCTAATTGTATTTGTCACGTGCCGAATATAACAGGTGAAGAACTTAGTGAAATACGTACAAGCCCTTAACCAACAATGCAGTTTTAAGAAAAATAATAATGTCCAAAATAATTAAAGAGCAGCAGTAAATAACAATCGCAAGGCTATATAAAGGGGGTACCGGTACAGAGTCAATGTGCGGGGGCACCGGTTAGTCGAGGTAATATGAGGGCACCGGTTAGTTGAGGTAATATGTACATGTAGGTAGAGCTATTTAAGTGACTATGCATAGATAATAAGAGAGAGTAGTAGCAGCAGTGTTGAAGAGGGAGGGGACAATGCAAATATTCTGGGTATCCATTTGATTAGATGTTCAGGAGTCTTATGGCTTGGTGGTGGAAGCTGTTTAGAAGCCTCTTGGACCTAGACTTGGTGCTCCGGTACCGCTTGCCGTGCGGTAGCAGAAAGAACAGTCTATGACCAGGGTGGCTGGAGTCTTTGACAATTTTTAGGGCCTTCCTCTGACACCGCCAATTTAATACATTTCAGAATATGGCTCTAACTTAACAAATGTGGAAAAAGTCAAGTGGTCTGAATACTTTACGGATGCACTGTATATCTACATTAGTAAGACAGCTTCTGTTGCTGTTTTGAGTGTTTAATAGCCTACTGATTCTGTGAGCATCAAGCCTCGCAACATGTTAAGTGAAACATTTTTATCTTTGCTTTGCTGTAATAAAGGCGTTGTACTTGATTGCATTAGAACAGCCTCTGGTATTATACCATGTATTTAGTGTTGACCCTGTTCCATATTGTCAAAAAAATTATATTCATAATAATGCTCTTTTTTTCTTGATCTACTTATTGTTATTACTATTATGATCATTATCGTAATAAGTAATGTCATCATTAGTAGGCTTAGTATAGCAGCCTTGTACAACCACAGCTGTAGGCCTAAGAGCGCATCCTGTTTAGTCTCTATACTGTAACTTACTTAGGCTTGCCTATATTTCAATATTTGTATAGGCTACTGTATCAATCAGTCATTAATTTGTTCATGTCATCACATTGTATACGAGTCATTCAAGAGTTGAAATGCAATCAAGCATTTTAGTTTTAAAAAAGCTAGCCTTGAATAATTAGCTTAAATAATAAATAAACCGTTCTATTACGGAAATTGCATTCACAATGCAGCTGTTTTTAGTCTTTGCTGTAATAAAGGCTTAACAAAAAAGTTACAACAGACTCTGGTACGCTTAGAATTTATTTAGTGTTTACATTGTTCCCAATGGTCAAAAATTATATTATAATTTAACTGCACCTCTTTGGCACACATAATATGCGCGCAGTGCTTGCTCCTTACCTTATTTTTCTTGTGTTCCAGTCTTTTCCACAATTAATTAAATTTCACACATCTGACTTCCCCTTTACCTCATGAGCAACCAGTAAACATTCCCCCATTTTGAGTTTTTGTCACGTACTCTGCATCCATTTTGCTGTTAATGTTCGGAGTTTGTTATAACCAATTTATTGATGTGCTTATGCTATAGGTCAGGCCCTATTGGTCAAGTACATTTTAATGCATACATGTGTCACGTAAAGAGATCAAGGGTTGAGGGAATAGGGAATGTTTTTTTTCTAAACAAATGAGGGCTTTCGTTAACACTACTTTTCTGTCAGAATTCTGTAATTATATTGCAGTTTCAGCAACACGAACTGTGCGATAAACACTGGTAGGCGCTACTGCATGGAAGAGAGAGCGGTGCTAGTCACACAATTACTCAGTCTTTTTCTTTTAACACAAAGTAGCAAGTCTGAGGCTGGTACAATCAAATCAATTGCTGGTCGCACTCCCTCTTCTCATTTGTGTGCCTTAATTATTTATTATTATTTTCAAACCATGTGCTTAAAGCATCAGTCAAGCTCAGTGAATATAGTTGATTTGATTAAAACGCATAGGATGTGTCTATGGAAAATGACATGTTTAAACATTTTGACCAATCGATTGGTCTAAAGAACAGACAATTCTTGGTCGACCAAGATTTTTGGGGGTTGGGGACAGACGACGTTAGACTTACGGGTGTTTGACATGCTTGTATGACATCTAAAGCACTATTTATTATAATCCTCAACGTTGCATCTTTCAAAATGGATTGATTCCCCTTAATTTACAGCATTTTCCTCACTCGGACAACAAAAAACGTGCGCAATTTACCCAATTAGCAGGAGGAGGGTTGAGAGCAACATCTTGCCACGTGTGGTGCTCAACTTCCGAAACTCTGTCAGTCAAAAACGCATACAGCCATGTGAAGCGCAGAGCCTGAGCTCTGATGTAGTTTTATAGCATTTTACTGTACAGCCACTGCGATCCTATTTAGGTGCTTATTAGTGTCCAAATCTGCCGGCTACAAGTGTAAAGGGTTAAAAGATTTACAATTTCATCATCCGTGGGTCTTAGTTCTGTAGCCCAGGCTAAAGCTTGTTGGTTACTTTGCATAAAGTAGCTACAGTACCTGTGTAATTTCCATTGGCCCATGTAAAAGCTATTGATCCTTAATGTATCTTTGCCTCAGTCTTGTTAACATTGATTCTCCAGTAAGCTTTATACTAAATTCTTGTCTCTTTGTATTGACGTGTAATTTGCCATCCTGGCTTAGCGATGCGTTTCTCTCTCTTGCAGCATAATCAATGGTTTTGCCCTGCCGCTCAAAGCAGAGCACAAACAGTTTCTGGTCAAAGTGTTGATCCCCCTCCACACTGTCAGGAGTCTGTCCCTCTTCCACGCACAGGTATTGTGTGTATGACTGTGTGCAATCATAATTTTGTTGATGTTCAACATCCGGGTTTGGTTCTCCAACCCTGTTCCTGGAAAACTACCCTCCTGTTGGTTTTTGCTCCAACCCCAATTGAAACTTATCAACCAGCTAAGTATTAGAATTGGGTGCACTAGATTAGGGTTGGAGAAAACTGACAGGATGGTAGCTCTCCAGAAACAGGGTTGGAGAGCCCTGTTCTACATGATTGTCTGTCCAGTGAGTCGATCCTAATTGGTATTCCACATTTTCCAACCATGACATTGACAATGTGTTATGTTTTTCTTTATTGCGACTTATTTTTCCAGTTGGCGTATTGCATTGTACAGTTCCTAGAGAAAGACCCAGCGTTAACAGAACCAGTAAGTGTTATCTCCCCCATGGTCACACCACCTTGTAATCAGAAGGGTCTTTTAATCAGTCACCGTCTCCCTTCAGTCACATTTCTCTCTCACATCTATCACTCTCACATCTATTAATCTAATCTATCTATAGGTCATCAGGGGTTTACTGAAGTTCTGGCCAAAAACCTGCAGTCAAAAAGAGGTAAGAGCACTGGAAGTTTCCCTTCCTAGGTCTGGAGCTGCTAATGTTAATGGGAGTTTAGATCTGTTACCTAGATAGTAACGACCTGATGTGTTGTCCTGCTCAGGTGTTTGTAACTGTGTTCTCAGGTGATGTACCTCCGGTGTGTTCTCAGGTGGTGTACCTGGGTTAGGGTGTGTTAGTAACTAATTCAGGGCTGCCTGCTTGCCCGGCAACATCTGCCAAGCTAATCTGGCCAGTTAATCAAGCTTTCACATGGCCCACTTGGGTCAGTACATTTTCAAACTCCAAAACAGACTAATTATTATTTATATTTCATCTTTCACAAACTAACCGATGTCTGACGCTTCACTCTTGCTATCAACCAGCATTCCGTTTCCAAGCTGGGGCAAGAATGTCAAAGCCTCAGTATCAAATCAAATAAATCAAATCAAATTTTATTTGTCACATACACATGGTTAGCAGATGTTAATGCGAGTGTAGCGAAATGCTTGTGCTTCTAGTTCCGACAATGCAGTAATAACCAACAAGTAATCTAACTAACAATTCCAAAACTACTGTCTTATACACAGTGTAAGGGGATAAAGAATATGTACATAAAGATATATGGATGAGTGATGTATGGTCAGATTACAGTGGCAAGAAAAAGTATGTGAACTCTTTGGAATTACCTGGATTTCTGCATAAATTGCTTGTCAAATTTGATCTGATCTTCATCTAAGTCACAACAATAGACAGTGTTTTTCAACTAATAACACACAAATCAATATATTTTTTGTCTATATTGAATACATAATTTAAACATTCAGTGTAGGTTGAATAAAGCATATGAACCCCTAGGATAATGACTTCTCCAAAAAGCTAAATGGAATTAGGAGTCCAATCAATGAGACGAGATCGGAGATGTTGGTTAGAGCTGCCTTGCCCTATAAAAAAAATCACTCACAAAATTTGAGTTTGCTATTCACAAGAGGCATTGCCTGATGTGAACCATGCCTCGAACAAAAGAGCTCTCAGAAGACCTAAGATTAAGAATGGTTGACTTGCATAAAGCTGGAAAGGGTTAGAAAAGTATCTCTAAAAGCCTTGATGTTGATCAGTCCACGGTAAGACAAATTGTCTATAAATGGTTCAGCACTGTTGCTACTCTCCCTAGGAGTGGCTGTCCTGCAAAGATGACTGCAAGAGCACAGTGCAGAATGCTCAATGAGGTTAAGAAGAATCCTTGAGTGTCAGCCAAATACTTACAGAAATCTCTGGACCATGCTAACATCTCTGTTGACGAGTCTACAATATGTAAAACACTAAACAAGAATGGTGTTCATGGGAGGACACCACGGAAGAAGCCACTGCTGTCCAAAAAATAATTGCTGCACGTCTGAAGTTCGCAAAAGAGTACCTGGATGTTCCACAGCGCTACTGGAAAAATAGTCTGTGGACAGATGAAACTACAGTTGAGTTGTTTGGAAGGAACACACAACACTGTGTAGAGAAAAAAAAGCATCGCACACCAACATCAAAACCTCATCCCAACTGTAAAGTATGGTGGAGGAAGCATCATGGTTTGGGGCTGCTTTGCTGCCTCAGGGCCTGGACAGCTTGCGATCATCAACAGAAAAATGTATTCTCAAGTTTATCAAGACATTTTGCAGGAGAATATTAGGTTCTTTGTCCGCCAATTAAAGCTCAACAGAAGTTGGGTGATGCAACAGGACAATGACCTAAAACGCAGAAGTAAATCAACAACAGAATGGCTTCAACAGAAGAAAATACACCTTCTGGAGTGGCCCAATCAGAGCCCTGACCTTAACCCGATTTGAGATGTTGTGGCATGACCCCAGTTCACACCAGACATCCCAAGAATATTGCTGAACTGAAACGGTTTTGTAAAGAGGAATTGTCTAAAATTCCTTCTGACCGTTTTGCAAGTCTGATCCATAACTACAGAAAACGTTTGGTTGAGGTTGTTGCTGCCAAAGGGGAGGGTCAACCAGTTATTAAATCCAAGGGTTCACATACTTTTCCCACCCTGCACTGTGAATTTTTACACTATGTGTTCAATAAAGACATGAAAACATTATAATTGTGTGTTATTAGTTTAAGAAGACTAGACAAACAAATTGTTGTGAAAATTATTCTTTAACTTGTCCCCCCTTCATCTATACTGAAGTGGATTTAACAGGTGGCGTAGCTTGTCAGTCTGTCATGGAAAGAGGTGTTCCTAATGTGTTGTGCGCTCTGTGTTTAAAAAATAATAATTGTATTTTACTTTTATTTAACTAGGCAAGTCAGTTAAGAACAAATTCTTATTTTCACTGACGGCCTAGGAACAGTGGGTTAACTGCCTTGTTCAGGGGCAGAACAACAGATTTGTATGTCCTCATTGAGAGTTGGCATGGTTTTATTTTTGTTTTCCAATCAGTGTAAATATCAGATTGTATGGTTGGCTATAATCGCCTATAAGGTACTTGCCCAGACTGCAAATTAAACCCCCCCATGATTGAAATTCTGCATGCATGACTTGCTTTCCTGTGATCTGGCCCAGGCCAGTCATTTTCTCATTCGGGACAGTAGTTTTTACTTGTTACTGGCCTGGTGTTCCACAATCTAATTTACCTGAATGTCAAACCCTGTCAGGTGATGTACCTCAGGTGTGTTTGTAACTGTGTGTGTTCTCAGGTTATGTACCTGGGGGAGCTAGAGGAGATCCTAGACGTGATTGAGCCGACACAGTTTGTCAAGATCCAGGAGCCGCTTTTCAAACAGATCTCCAGATGCGTATCCAGCCCACACTTCCAGGTCCGTCTATAGAGAAGGACACAAATCCTGGCGGGTTTTTAGGTCAATGCTGTCTGACCGCCTTGGGATGTCCCTACCTTAATCCCTAATCTTAACCCATACTCTTACCATAACCTGTCCCTGACCTACCACTTCCCGTATTTAATCTTCAAAGGTTTAGGGGAGTCCCAAAGGTCCCGGCTCGCACGGACCCTGGTTTTTAGTGGTAATCTCAGCATATCTATGGTGCTCTTATAAGTACATGGTTGTTGTTGGAGGGTTTAGCCTTGTCCCAGATCTGTTTGTGCTGTATAGCTAACTTCTAGGGTCGTTGTCATGACAACAACCATAAGATCACAAAATTAATCTGAAAAGAGGCTAGTGCGTATGGGTGTAGGTATTGTGTATTAAATCTCTGTGTCCCTGGCAGGTGGCAGAGAGGGCCCTGTACTACTGGAACAACGAGTACATCATGAGTCTGATTGAGGAGAACTCCAGCGTTATCTTACCCATCATGTTCGCCAGCCTGTACAGGATCTCCAAAGAACACTGGAACCCGTGAGTCTACCTCAACACACCCTCACACAGATTGGTCCTATAAAAAAACTTGATTTATCACCTTGTATTTGTTTTCATTAGAGAGAACATAAGTTTTGAAAGAGTTGAAATTGGCTGTTTTTTTACATGTTTTTTATTTTGCCTTGAAGGGCGATAGTGGCGTTGGTGTACAACGTACTGAAAGCCTTCATGGAGATGAACAGTACCTTGTTTGATGAGCTCACAGCTACTTACAAGTCAGACCGCCAGCGGTAAGATATGCTGCATCATTAATGGTGCCTCTGTGGTGTGGTCCTGCATAGTGCTGTTGTATTAAGTGTGTATAGTTTTAGACACCTATTCAAATAGGCCCATGCTCACTACACGGAAAATTACTGTACAGAAAAATTACTGTTAGTTTTTATGCAGAATAACACATTTTTTTCCTTCATACACTGTCTGTTGTGTGTAATATTGTGATTCTTGACTCTCGCAGGATAAGAATATGTACTTAGTGGTGGAAAACCAGTAGTAATATCTCAGTAATCTGCAGCTAGTCCTGCCTTGCCCCCGCCCCCTCCCCCCGTACTGTCTGCAGTGAGAAGAAGAAGGAGAAGGAGAGGGAGGAGCTTTGGAAGAAGTTAGAGGACCTGGAGCTGAAGAGGAGCCTTAGGCGTGACGGGATGATTCCCACTTAACGAAGCGCCACGCTCCTCTCCCATCCATGTCCACTGGAGCACGCCCCGTGGATCCTGTACGGCCATCTGGAACGGCATGGAGCGACCGTGTTTTTTTTTTGTGTTTTTTTCTGTATTGTGCGACTTACTTTATGGTAGATTCACACGTTGTTTCATTATTTCAACAGCACTGTAAATAACTTTTATCCTTAAACTGCTATTATTGCGAAATAAAAATGGTAAAAAAATAAAATAAAACGCGATAAGGAACTTGTGTGGGGGTAAAAATATACTTTGGACATTAAGACTTGAAATGAACAGCAAAGTTAAAACAATCTGTTAACTTCCCTCCTATTTGAGAACCCTACCCACTCTACAAACCCATTTTCCATCTCTGGTTCTACTCTTTGCTCTTTCTCTCTCCTCTCTGTCCCTCTCACACTTTGGTGCTTCTGTACCTCTCTCCCTTTGTGGGACGTCCTGACTGAGTGAGATACCTGGGAGGCCCTGCCCTGACCAAGAGGGCACCCCTTCTCTCTGTAAGGACCACCCTCTGACCCCTCCTGACCTGACTCATGCTGAAGCCATGCTGGTATTATATTATATGGACCCATTAGCCATGAGGAAATGAATTTAACCCCTCGTCCCTCTCAACCCCTCCTCCAAGAGGCGAACATGTTAAGGTCCTGTATGTACAGGGACTAAAATAAAAAAAGCAAGGGAAGATCTCCATACACATACTTACATTCATTCTCTCGCACCATTTTTCTCCCCACTTCCACATTTGTTTCTTTTCACTTGTGTGTGTTTCTCCCCAATGATTGATTGATTTCTGTCAGTTCAGTTGTCTCTTTGGTTTTGTGGACTTTGACCCTGCAGTACCAGGTAGCCTGGTATCAGTCTGGTACTGGTACCCTCCAGCCACACAGAAAATCTGATTTTTTTTTAAAAACAATTGCGAGCTATAGAGGAGCACCAAACTCGCCTATTGTGAAAAGGAGTGTCACTCCCAAGTGTGCTTTACACAGTATTACAAACCTGTATATTGTTATTAAACGCAGTACACTGATATATTGTATCTTGTAGTAATTTTGCATATATTTTTGCTTAGGAACAGCCAAGAAGTATTCTGTATATGAGTTAATATGGAACAAGACTATCTGGTATTTATGATTCGTTTTTTCTCTGTTTCCTTCTTAGTTTTTAATCTCTCTTTTGGGATTTTTATTGTTTCTTTGAACATCAGATATTTTTATTGTGGAGTGGAAGACGGAATGGCAGAGAGGGATGGCTTGGCCCAGTTCATATCCCGTTTAAATTTACATTAAGTTCAGCATTGTTGCCCCCTTAAAGAATTTGTGCTTTAGGGTGGCCCAGATATAATATGAATGAAAAGAAGAAAAAAGGGGTTGAAGAAATACACGTTTATTTAAAAAAAAAATCATAATTAAACCTGTTTTGTGATGAAAGCTCAGATGCTGGATTGCTTTATTTTCAGACAGCATACCACTATTTACTTTGTGTATGTGATGGAGAGGTGAAAAACACATGAAGGCGTCATGGGTTTTTGATTGTTGCTTAGCTACTCCGCTATGTATTTCATGACTAATTGATTCTGCTTGTCACTTGACTATTCAAGCAAGTCAGCAACAACTAAAGTAGTCTGCAGTCAACAGACCCGTCTCAATATCCTTTGGTATGATGAATGATCGATTACAGGAGTTTACTCATTGTTTGTTAAATTGCTTTGGTTCACCAATAATTAGCAGAATGTGAGTTTTGTTTTAAAAACTGAAAAACCTCTCTGGGATGCTAGTGTCCCACCTCGCCAACAGCCAGTGAAATTGCAGGGTGCCAAATTCAAACAGAAATCTCATAAGTAAAATTCCTAAAACATACAAGTATTTTACGCCATTTTAAAGAAACTTCTTGTTAATCCAGCCACAGTGTCTGATTTCAAAAAGGCTTTACGGCGAAAGCAAAAACCTCGGCGTGGCGTGTTATGTTCAGAAATGCATTGTCTCAAACAAACATCCGGTGAAATTGCAGAGAGCCACATCAAATTACCGAAATACTCATAAACATTGATGAAAGATACAAGTGTTATACATAGGATTAAAGATAAACTTCTTGTTAATGCAGCCGCTGTGTCCGATTTCAAAAAAGCTTTACGGTGATAGCACACAATGCGATTGTTAGGTCAGCGCCTAGCCACAGAAAACCATAGTCATTTTCCAACCAAGGAGAGGTGTCACAAAAGTCAGAAATAGTGTTAAAATTAATCACTTACCTTTGATGATCTTCATCTGATGGAACTCCCAGGTCTCCATGTTAGACAATAAATGTTTGTTTTGTTTGATAAAGTTAATCTTTATGTCCAAATACCTCCTTTTTTTTGTTTGCGCGTTTAGTCCAGTATTCCAAATGCACAAAGCCCAGACGAAAAGCCCAAAAAGTTCCATTAAAGTTTGTAGAAACATGTCAAACGATGTGTGTGTATATAATCAATCTAGGATGTCTTTATGATAAATCTTCAATAATATTCCAACCGGACAATACTGTTTTCATTAGAAAGGAAAGGGAAAGAACCTCGTGCGAGACTAAACTAAATCTACTGGAAGCCTTAGGAAGTGCAATCTGACCCCATAGACACAGGATATTGGATAGGCAATCATTTAAAAAAAAAAAAAAACTACATCTCAGATTTCCCACTTCCTGTTTAGATTTTTCTATTTTTTTGCCTGCCATATGACTAATGTTATACTCAGACATTATCTTAACAGTTTTGGAAACTTTAGAGTGTTTTCTATCCAAATCTACGAATTATATGCATATCCAAGCTTCTGGGCCTGAGTAAAAGGTAGTTTACTCTGGGCACCTTATTCATCCAAGCTACTCAATACTGCCCCCTGTTCCCAAAGAAATTTTAAGTAAAGCTAATTTTACAATACCACAAATATAATGCTACCTTGAAGTTCCACAAGAGGGCAGCAAGACTTCAAATCTGACAGACCCCAAAGCAGCCATTGAGTCACCATGTAGTTGATTTGTATCTGATGTCATTTGTGAGCTTTTATTCAGCACTGTTCCAATATCAATGAAGAATATTTCTGGACCAAGTTTATGAAAACCCTTCCTTTACGAGATCTGTATCCGATTTGTCACTCAGGGTGTGATGTGATCTCACCTGTGTGTGACCCCTTTGAAGGTGGGTGTAATGTTGACCTGACACACACACACACTTCAGTTACGCTTGTTTACACCGAGCTGCACTGTTGTAGGGTACATTAAGACACCGTGGAGTCGGAAAACGTACCTAAATGCAGGGATGGGATATTCCACTGTACTGTACAGTTTACAACACTTTATAAAGAAAGTATGTCAATTGCTCTCTAAACAAGTGGATTATTTCTTACCTACTTGCATATTTAAAAAAACATTTATAGATCTAACTTCATCAGAATATTTTGACAACTTTTTCAATTCACCACAAAATAGTTTTGTTGAAATATCTCAAAGTTGTGAAGACATTACTTTTTTGATGAGCAAGATCAGTGGCAGCCAGGGAAAGTGTTGGGGAAATAATTTGGGGACATCTTGTGGTCTTCATGTGAATTTCAGATGGAGGTGGGAGGGCAGTTACCTCCCAGTACCCTACATTTTTTTTTTATTCAACACTTACAAAACATAAACAAATCTTCTCCTTATTTCACTCACATTGCAATGAATAAATAGCGAAGTGTATATACTACCGGTCAAAAGTTTTAGAACACCTACTCATTCAAGGGTTTTTCTTTATTTTTTTTTAAATGTTCTACATTGTAGAATAATAGTGAAGACATCAAAACAATGAAATAACACATGGAATCATGTAGAAACTAAAAAAGTGTTAAAGCTAAAAGTATATTATATTTAAGATTCTTCAAATAGCCACCCTTTGCCTATGACAGCTTTGCACACGCTTGACATTCTCTCAACCAGCTTCACCTGGAATGCTTTTCCAACAGTCTTGAAGGAATTCCCACATATACTGAGCGCTTGTTGGCTGCTTTTCCTTCATTCTGCTGTTCAACTCTCAATTTGGTTGAGGTCGAGGGATTGTGGAGGCCAGGTTATCTGATGTAGCGCTCCATCACTCTCCTTGGTGGTGTGTTGGGTCGTTGTCCCACTATATCCAAAACAGATGG
The DNA here is from genome assembly GCF_045791955.1 of Oncorhynchus clarkii lewisi. Lineage (NCBI taxonomy): Eukaryota > Metazoa > Chordata > Actinopteri > Salmoniformes > Salmonidae > Oncorhynchus > Oncorhynchus clarkii. The sequence continues at coordinate 22,446,569 of NC_092171.1, forward strand.
TATGGTGTATCGCTGCAGAATTCTGTGGTAGCCATGTTATTTAAGTGTGCCTTGAATTCTAAATAAATCACAGACCGTGTCACCAGCAAAGCACCATAACACCACATCCTCCATGCTTTATGGTGGGAAATACACATGCAGAGATCATCCCTTCACCCACACTGCGTCTCACAAAGACACGGCGGTTGGAACCAAAAATCTCAAATTTCGACTCCAGACCAAAGGACAAATTTCCACCGCTCTAGTGTCCATTGCTCGTGTTTCTTGGCCCAAGCAAGTCTCTTCTTCTTATAGGTGTCCTTTAGTACTTGTTTTGTTTCAGCAATTTGACCACGAAGGCCTGATTCACACAGTCTCCTCTGATCAGTTGATGTCGAGATGGGTCTGTTACTTGAACTCTGAAGTATTTATTTGGGCTGTAATTTCTGAGGCTGGTGACTAACTTATCCTCTGCAGCAGAGGTACTGTAACCCTGGGTCTTCCATTCATGTGACGGTCCTCAAGAGAGCCAGTTCCATCATGGCGTTTGATGGTTTTTGCGTCTGCACTTGAAGAAACGTTCAAAGGTCTTGAAATGTTCCGTATTGACTGACCATCATGTCTTAAAGTAATGATGGACTGTCGTTTCTCTTCACTTATTTGAGCTGTTCTTGCCATAATATGGACTTTGTCTTTTACCAAATAGGGCTCCCTTGTCACAACACAACTGATTAGCTCAAACGCATTAAGAAGGAAAGAAATGACACAAATTAACTTTTAAGAAGTCACACCTGTTAATTGAAATCCATTCCAGGTGACTACCTCATGAAGCCGGTTGAGAGAATGCCAAGAGTGTGCAAAGCTGTCATCAAGGCAAAGGGTGGCTATTTAAAGAATCTCAAATATATAATATATCATGATTTAACACTGTTTTTTAGTTACTACATGATTCCATATGTGTTATTTCATAGTTTGATGTCTTCACTATTATTCTACAATGTAGAAATAAAGAAAAACCCTGGAATGAGTAGGTGTTCTAAAACTTTTGACCGGTGATGTAGATAGCCCTGCGTTTTTATTATTATTAGCAGCTGGTTGTGTCAATTTTAATATCGAGGAATATTTCTCTTTCTCAGGTCATAGTAACAAGATTAATTTGTGCATGAGGCAGATGCGTTGCGATACGAGTTACGCGACGATGTCCCCTCTCTCTGGTCAGTCTCAACGGAGGAAAGGAAGGAGAGAGCAGGGACTATGAGAGACGGACACTCAGTTGCTCTCTCTCTCCCGCCGCTGAGACTAATGCCTTTTTCAAAACAACTGGGAACTCGGAACTGGGTACTGATGCCGCTTCACACACCAAACCATTTCCTTGGCTCTCTTGTAGAGTGTATCCATTGTTTTCAGTCCCATGATGTCCTTGAGCAGATTCAATGCATGAGCAGCACAGCCAATGGGTGTGATGTGAGGGTAGGACTCCTCCACTTTAGACCAAGCAGCCTTCATGTTCGCAGCATTGTCTGTCACCAGTGCAAATACCTTCTGTGGTCCAAGGTCATTGATGACTGCCTTCAGCTCATCTGCAATGTAGAAACCAGTGTGTCTGTTGTCCCTTGTGTCTGTGCTCTTGTAGAATACTGTTGAGGGGTGGAGATGGTGTAGTTAATTATTCCTTGCCCACGAACATTCAACCACCCATCAGAGATGATTGCAATACAGTCTGCTTTCTCTATGATTTACTTGACCTTTACTTGAACTCTGTATCCAGCAAATGAGTAGATAAAGCATGTCTGGTTGGAGGGGTGTATGCTGGGTGAAGAACATTCAGAAATCTCTTCCAATACACAATGCCGGTGAGCATCAGAGGTGAACCAGTTGCATACACAGCTCGAGCAAGACATTCATCAGCATTTCTCTGACTACGGTCCTCCATTGAGTCAAAAAAACGGACGATTCTAGGAGGACCTTGAGCTGATAGTATTGATAAAGTGTCTGATTCATAATTTTCACCTCGAATAGAGGGACTTTTGTCAGAGGTTGCTTGTTCTGAGCGCTGAGGGAACTTTATGCACTTGGCCAGATGATTCTGCATCTTTGTTGCATTCTTCACATATGATTTGGCACAGTATTTGCAAATGTACACAGCATTTCCTTCTACATTAGCTGCAGTGAAATGTCTACACACATCAGCTGGTGCCCGTGGCATTTTCCTGTAAAGATGAGAAAATAAAGAGTAAAAAAACAACAAATACAATTCCATGTACAGATAAATAGTTAAGCAGTTAGATTAAACACATTTGTAAAATACATGTTTAATTTTAAAACATTTATGGAAACAAGTGAATTAACACTCAGTTTGCAGACGCAAGCAAGCTAAAACCCACATGGTGGCAAACTAACTAGCAGAAATTATTAACAAGTTAGAAATGATTTAAACACACTTTGCTGTAGGCTACTATTTACTAGTTAACAAAAAATGATGTGTGTCATATAAAATATGTTCACCCCACCCAGTATTGTAATCAAAACTTACCAGAATGCATGTAGTCCTTGGCTCAGATAGTGTAGTAGTGTGGGCTCAAAAGCATTTCATTAGTTTGCAAGATCTTGAGAATCAGCTGTAAATGTGATGGAAGTGCACGACACACATGATGAAAGAATGCACTGCGCATGCAGACGGTTGCAATTCCCTTGAATGGGGATAGTTGAACCAAAATACACCACAAGACCTAGAATTGGCTTATGTGTATCCCACAAAAAAAGGTTCCCTGTTATAAACCCCCAAAATTGATACATTTAAGCAAAAATGCCCAAATTCCACTTAAAAATGTCCAAAAACTTTCCGGAAATTTACCGGAAAGTTTCAGACCCTTTGCAACCTTAGTAACAATATAAAACATAGAAAGTGCCCAGTGTGAGATCAAAATGACAAGATTATGTTATAATACTGTTATTGCACCAAATGGTTGATTTATGGAATAGAATAGGGTTCTTAGAACACTCATATGTGCATGGTCTTCTGAGTTGGGCCTCTGGGGGCTTAATGCTGACAGTGGATTTGCGATGCCTTTGGTGATAAAACCTGAAGACATCATTCCATAGCGTGAGTTAGTGTTTGCGTACTGGGAGGTACCCGGGTGGAGATGACTTGGATATGGATAATTATGAGAGGAACCTTGTTTTGGGGCCAGACTCTGGTTTCCACACAATGAGAACAGTCTTTACAGCAGATACTGTCTGCTGTGAATTATTCATTTCTTTCATACAAATTCTAACTCAACAAGCCCACAACTCAACAAAGAGAGAGAGCTGAAATTAAGGCAAAATGTAATGCAAATGTTGTAGTATATTTTCCATTATTACACCCTAAACCTTCACCCCAACCATGACATCGTGCCTTAATTTGGAGATTTTGTAGACGTTTGTGAATGCTATTCCTTTTCTATATTACCAAAAAGGGTAAAGACACGGTTTATCATGAACAATGCCTAGATTAACTAAATAACATGAACAGATAGAACTTTACAGTATGAACAACTGAAAAATAAAGTAATTTCATGTGGAAAGAAAATCTTATTCATTACAGCACTTATTTGGGTAAAACGTATGCTATTTGGGCAAAATATGACTATGTTATGTTGACTTTCCTTGTGAAATGTGTATCTTATGATTCTTATTAAAATACCTGCATATAGGTTCAATCCCTTTTGTAGGGAAATTAATCCAAGTGGCATTCACAAGAGGTGTAGATCACATTTTATCTAAATACATTTATGAAGTCACAAATATAGGCTATATTAAAGTAAAATTACTGTATCCGCAATGGAGGACAAAGTGCCAATTGTCATACTTGAGTGAAAGTAAAGACACCTGAAGAGGAAATGACTCAAGTAAAAGTCACCCAGTAATATACTTTACTGAACACAAATATAAATGCAACATGCAATAATTTCAATATGTTACTGAGTTACAGTTCATATAAGGAAATCAGTCAATTTAAATAAATTCGTTAGGCCCTAATGTAACGGCTCTCGTTTGTAGAAGGAGACCAAGACGCAGAGTGATAGGCGTACATCGTAATTTTATTGATGACACCGAAAAACAACAAAATCAAAAACGAAAGCGCACAGTTCAGTCAGGTACAGACACTAAACAGAAAACAAGATCCCACAAAACCCAAAAGGAAAATGACAACTTATCTATGATCCCCAATCAGAGACAACGATAGACAGCTGCCTCTGATTGGGAACCACACTCAGCCAAAAAACAAAGAAATAGAAAACATAGACTTTCCCACCCGATTCACACCTTGATCTAACCAAACATAGAGAATAATAAGGCTCTCTAAGGTCAGGGCGTGACAGTTCCCCCCCCCCTCTCCCCCCCAAAGGTCTGGCCGCAAACCTGAACCTATAGGGGATGGTCCGGGTGGGCATCTACTCTCGGTGGGGGCTCCGGTGCGGGACGCAGACCCCACTCCGCTTTAGGCTCCCCCCACTTCGGTGGCGCCTCTGGTGCAGGGATCGTCGCCGGGACCTCCGGACCGTAGATCATCGCTGCAGGCTCCAGACTGGGGACCGTCGCTGGAGGCTCCGGACTGGGGACCGTCGCTGGAGGTTCCGGAATGGAGACCGTCGCTGGAGGTTCCGGAATGGAGACCGTCGCTGGAGGTTCCGGAAGGGGGCCGTCGCTGGAGGTTCCGGACTGGGGACCGTCGCTGGAGGTTCCGGACTGGGGACCGTCGCTGGAGGTTCCGGACTGGGGACCGTCGCTGGAGGTTCCGGACTGGGGACCGTCGCTGCAGGCTCCGGACTGGGGACCGTCGCTGCAGGCTCCGGACTGGGGACCGTCGCTGCAGGCTCCGGACTGGGGACCGTCGCTGGAGGCTCCGGACTGGGGACCGTCGCTGGAGGCTCCGGACTGGGGACCGTCGCTGGAGGCTCCAGACCTTCGCTGCAGGCTCTGGACCGTCGCTGCAGGCTCCGGACTGGGGACCGTCGCTGGAGGTTCCGGAATGGGGACCGTCACTGGAGGCTCCTTTCCCTGGATCCCCACTGCAAGCTCCGTGCCATGGATCATCACTGCACGCTCCCGCCATGGATCATCACTGCAGGCTTCGTGCCATGGATCATCACTGGAGGCTTCGTGCCATGGATCATCACTGGAGGCTTCGTGCCATGGATCATCACTGGAGGCTTCGTGCCATGGATCATCACTGGAGGCTTCGGGCCATGGATCATCACTGGAGGCTTCGTATGTGGAGCCAGAACAGGTCTCACCGGACTGAGGAGATGTACTGGAAGCCTGGTGCGTGGAGCTGCCACAACACATCCTGGATGGATACCCACTTTAGCTCGGTGAGTGTGGAGAGCTGGCACAGGACACACTGGGTTATAAAGGCGCACTGGAGGCATAGTGCGTAGAGCCGGTGCAGGATATACTGGGCTGTGGAGGCGGACTGGAGGTCTGGAGCGTAGAGCTGGCACAACGCGTCCTTGCTGAATACCCCCTGTAGCACGGCAAGTGCGGGGAGCTAGAACAGAGCACACCGGTCTGTGAATGCGCACTGGAGACCCCTTGTGCATCACCGCATAAGATGGTGCCTGTAAGCACGGGGAGTTGGCTCATGTCTAAACACTGACTCCGCCAATCTCCCCGTGTGCTCCCCCTAAAACATTTTTTGGGGCTGCCTCTCGTGCTTCCGTCGTTGAATTAACTCCTGGTCTCATCGCCATTCCTCTCTCGCTACCTCCGCCTGCTTCCATGGCAGGGTCTTGTCCCCTGCCATTACCTCCTCCCATGTCCAGGATGTCCTCCACTCCCTTTTCTCCCAGGCCAAGGATCCCTGCTCCTCCTGGCCACGCTGCTTGGTCCTTTGGTGGTGGGATCTTCTGTAACGACTCTCGTTTGTAGAAGGAGACCAAGGCGCAGCATGATAGGCGTACATCGTAATTTTATTGATGACACCGAAAAACAACAAAATCAAAAAACGAAAGCGCACAGTTTTGTCAGGTACAGACACTAAACAGAAAACAAGATCCCACAAAACCCAAAAGGAAAATGACAACTTATCTATATCTATATCTATATCTAGATCCCCAATCAGAAACAACGATAGACAGCTGCCTCTGATTGGGAACCATACTCAGCCAAAAAAACAAAGAAATAGAAAACATAAACTTTCCCACCCAAGTCACACCTAACCAAACAGAGAATAATAATAATCTCTAAGGTCAGGGCGTGACACCTAATCTATGGCTTTCACATGACTGGGAATACAGATATGCATCTGTTAGTCACAGATACCTTAAAAAAATGGGCCTCAGGATCTCACAGTATCTTGATAAAATGCAATTGTGTTCTGTCCGTAGCTTATAACTGCCCATACCATAACCCCACCACCACCATGGGGCACTCTGTTACAACTTTGACATCAACAGACTTTTTGCCCAAACCACGCCAAACACACTTTGCCCAAATGACATTGGTCGCGGCTTATGGTAGAGAAATTAACATTAAATTCTCTGGCAACAGCTCTGGTGGACATTCCTGCAGTCAGCATGCCAATTGCACGCTCCCTCAAAACTTGAGACATCTGTGGCGTTGTGTTGTGTGACAAAACTGCACATTTTAGAGTGGCCTTTTATTGTCCCCAGCACAATGTGCAACTGTGTAATGATCATGCTGTTTAATCAGCTTCTTGATATGCCACACCTATCAGGTGGATGGATTACCTTGGCAAAGGAGAAATGCTGACTGTCAGGGATGTAAACAAATGTTTGCACAACATTTGAAAGAAATACATGTTTTGTGCGTATGGAACATTTCTGGGATCTTTTATTTCAGCTCATGAAACACGGGACCAACACTTAACATGCTGCGTTTATATTTTGTTCAGTGTACCTGAGTAAAAGTTTAAAACGATTTGGTTTTAAATATATTTAAGTATCAAAAGTAAATGTAATTGCTAAAATATACTTAAGTATGAAAAGTAAAAGTATACTTTATTTCAAATTCCTTATATTAAGGAAACCAAGCAGCACCAGTTTATTGTATTTATTTATTTACAGATAGCCAGGGATATACAGTGCCTTGCGAAAGTATTCGGCCCCCTTGAACTTTGCGACCTTTTGCCACATTTCAGGCTTCAAACATAAAGATATAAAACTGTATTTTTTTGTGAAGAATCAACAACAAGTGGGACACAATCATGAAGTGGAACGACATTTATTGGATATTTCAAACTTTTTTAACAAATCAAAAACTGAAAAATTGGGCGTGCAAAATTATTCAGCCCCTTAAGTTAATACTTTGTAGCACCACCTTTTGCTGCGATTACAGCTGTAAGTCGCTTGGGGTATGTCTCTATCAGTTTTGCACATCGAGAGACTGAATTTTTTTCCCATTCCTCCTTGCAAAACAGCTCGAGCTTAGTGAGGTTGGATGGAGAGCATTTGTGAACAGCAGTTTTCAGTTCTTTCCACAGATTCTCGATTGGATTCAGGTCTGGACTTTGACTTGACCATTCTAACACCTGGATATGTTTATTTTTGAACCATTCCATTGTAGATTTTGCTTTGTGTTTTGGATCATTGTCTTGTTGGAAGACAAATCTCCGTCTCAGTCTCAGGTCTTTTGCAGACTCCATCAGGTTTTCTTCCAGAATGGTCCTGTATTTGGCTCCATCCATCTTCCCATCAATTTGAACCATCTTCCCTGTCCCTGCTGAAGAAAAGCAGGCCCAAACCATGATGCTGCCACCACCATGTTTGACAGTGGGGATGGTGTGTTCAGCTGTGTTGCTTTTACGCCAAACATAACGTTTTGCATTGTTGCCAAAAAGTTCAATTTTGGTTTCATCTGACCAGAGCACCTTCTTCCACATGTTTGGTGTGTCTCCCAGGTGGCTTGTGGCAAACTTTAAACAACACTTTTTATGGATATCTTTAAGAAATGGCTTTCTTCTTGCCACTCTTCCATAAAGGCCAGATTTGTGCAATATACGACTGATTGTTGTCCTATGGACAGAGTCTCCCACCTCAGCTGTAGATCTCTGCAGTTCATCCAGAGTGATCATGGGCCTCTTGGCTGCATCTCTGATCAGTCTTCTCCTTGTATGAGCTGAAAGTTTAGAGGGACAGCCAGGTCTTGGTAGATTTGCAGTGGTCTGATACTCCTTCCATTTCAATATTATCGCTTGCACAGTGCTCCTTGGGATGTTTAAAGCTTGGGAAATCTTTTTGTATCCAAATCCGGCTTTAAACTTATTCACAACAGTATCTCGGACCTGCCTGGTGTGTTCCTTGTTCTTCATGATGCTCTCTACGCTTTTAACGGACCTCTGAGACGATCACAGTGCAGGTGCATTTATACGGAGACTTGATTACACACAGGTGGATTGTATTTATCATCATTAGTCATTTAGGTCAACATTGGATCATTCAGAGATCCTCACTGAACTTCTGGAGAGAGTTTGCTGCACTGAAAGTAAAGGGGCTGAATAATTTTGCACGCCCAATTTTTCAGTTTTTGATTTGTTAAAAAAGTTTGAAATATCCAATAAATGTCGTTCCACTTCATGATTGTGTCCCACTTGTTGTTGATTCTTCACAAAAAAATACAGTTTTATATCTTTATGTTTGAAGCCTGAAATGTGGCAAAAGGTTGCAAAGTTCAAGGGGGCCGAATACTTTCGCAAGGCACTGTACTCCAACACTGAGACATACAAAGAATGTGTGTTTTGTGAGTCCACAGAGGCAGTAGGGAAATAATTGGACAATTTTCCTGTCCTGCTAAGCATTCAATATAATGTAATGAGTACTTTTGGGTGTCATTAGGAATGTAGTGAAGAAAAAGTAAAAGTTGTCAAAAGTATAAATAGCAAAATACAGATACCACAAAAAATACTTATGTAGTATTTTCAAGTATTTTTACTTAGGTACTTTACACCACTATGTTCTGTGAACTTAAAGGCTACTGTGGAATTGAAATGGACATAATTACATTTACCTTTTTTTCAATAGACTGCCAGTCGAGAAATTAAATCTCCACTTTTCTGGTCCTCTTTTCTCGGTTAGAACTTGGGTTTCTTGGAGATATAAGTAAATATAATTAAGAACCATAATTAAGAAACATCATGAACATAGTCTGAATGGTTCTACAGGCATTACAGCTGTTGAACACTGGAACAATTCTGGAATACTGGAGCTAAGGTGGCTGACAGCTTTGCCACCAATTGTATGCTGGAAGACATCGTCCACAAGCTTGACCAACGACAGCTTGAATGTAAAAAGGGCAGGTCGACGACAGATGTGTTGGTCAGCCTCCTAGATATGATGTAAAAATCCACTGATGCAAGTAAGACCATTATAAACATACTATAATAACATAATATTGTGCCAAAGCCTTCAACAATGTTGACCTTACAGTGGTAACAAAGTGCTTGATTCAGCTAGGAGTCAGAAAGTCCCTTATCACCTGGTGCTGTAGGTTCATTTCCAAAGGAAGCAGAGGGTGAGGTTCTAAGCCACACTTTCACCATGGCAACATCTGTGAATTGACTCAAGGTGACTAGAAGCAGCCTTGTTTTGGTTAATTGTGTTGATGAAAAACAGAAGAAGTGTGCACTGGATCTGGCAAAATTGTCCACGTCAGAAGTAACATGTATTGATCTTCGGAGCAGGGCACCTGCCAAAGGAGTTAAAGCTGTCTCGTTATATCCAGTCTCGTTTTCATATACAGTACCAGTCAAAAGTCAAAAGTTTGGACACACCTACTCATTCCAGGGTTTTTCTTTATTTTTACTATTTTCTACATTGTATAATAATAGTGAAGACATCATAACTATGAAATAGCACATACTGTATGGAATCAGGTAGTAACCAAAAAAGTGTGAAATAAATATTTTGTACTTGAGATTCTTCAAAGTAGCCACCCTTTGCCTTGATGATAGTTTTGCACACTCTTGGCAATCTCTCAACCAGCTTCATGAGGTAGTCACCTGGAATGCATTTCAGTTAACAGGTGTGCCCTGTTAAAAGTTCATTTGTGGAATTTCTGTCCTTCTTAATGCATTTGAGCCAATCAGTTGTGTTGTGGCAAGGTAGGGGTGGTATACAGAAGATAGCCCTATTTGGTAAAATACCAAGTCCATATTATGGCAAGAACAGCTCAAAGAATCATTACTTTAAGACATGAAGGTCAGTCACAAAAACCATCAAGCGCTATGATGAAGCTGGCTTTCATGAAGACCGCCACAGGAAAAGAAGACCCAGAGTTACCTCTGCTTCACAGAGTTCAAGTAACAGACACATCTCAACATCAACTGTTCAGAAGAGACTACGTGAATCAGGCCCTCGTCGTTTAATTGCTGCAAAGAAACCACTACTAAAGGAAACCAATAAGAAGAGACTTGCTTGGGCCAAGAAATACGAGCAATGGACATTAGACCGGTGGAAATCTGTCCTTTGGTCTGATGAGTCCAAATTTGAGATTTTTGATTCCAACTGCTGTGTCTTTGTGAGACACAGAGTAGGTGAACGGATGATCTGCGCATGTGCGGTTCCTCCGTGAAGCATGGAGGAGGTGTGATTGGTGTGGGGGTGCTTTGCTGGTGACACTGTCAGTGAGTTATTTAGAATTTAAGGCAGAATCCACAGCATTCTGCAGAGATACGCCATTCCATCTGGTTTGCGCTTAGTGGGACTATCATTTGTTTTTCAACAGGACAATTGCCCAACACACCTCCAGAGTGTGTAAGGGCTATTTGATCAAGAAGGAAAGTGATGGTTTGCTGCATCAGATGACCTGGCCTCCACAATCACACGACCGCAGAGATAGTTTGGGATGAGTTGGATGCAAAAGCAGCCAACAAGTGCTCAGCATATGTGGGAACTCCTTCAAGACTGTTGGAAATGCATTCCAGGTGAAGCTGGTTGAGAGAATTCCAAGTGTGTGCAAAGTTGTCATCAAGGCAAAGGGTGGTTACTTTTCTGACGAGTACCTTAGTCAGAACATATCAGGAGTGGTCAGTGCACATCGCCATAAGGTAAATGGAAGGAAGGAGAAAAGCCTATCAGTATTATTGTTGTTTGAGGAGACTCTACCTGAATATCTGAAGCTTGGATATGTGAGGTTTGACAGACACGACTCAGTCACCTACTCTACACACACCTGTGTGCCATATCCAATCAGAGCTGCAGTAGGTCTATATGCAAATAGACCATTGCCATATATGGATCTGGACCATTAACATTGAACTGGACTGTTTTTAGGGAGGACAAGAGGGGATATTTGAGGGGGGTGGGAGGTAGGAGGGGTGGGGAGGGGGTTTTCAGGGATGGGTGGAGCTGAATAGGGTATAAGTAGTCATAATTGCAGCTTTCCCACTATATAAAACAGAATATAATGCCTTCATATCTCAATTCACACAAAATTGATGTCTCTGAATCAAACAGCTCGCCTTGAGTTCTCTCTTCTGATGTAAGCAACACATGTTCTCCAAAGTTGTTGTGTACTGTCTCTGTAATAACACAACTTTCCCAGAGAGAGGACACAAAAGCAGTTGGCTGAGAAAACAAGCAGACAACAAACAAAAGGATTCTGTTAATATGGAAAAGAGGAAAAAAACGATGTAAATTGTGCTACTGTATCTAACATTATCTGTGCACAAACTGAAGCACAGGTGGAAGACAGGGGAGTCTCCACAAGGCAACAACAACAAAACAACATCCAGAGATAGTGAAATGTTTACAAATGTTTACAAACATGAATCTCCATATGCTGCTTTTGTTGAATTAAGTATTGCAGCAACATGAAAGTACATAAAATACAAACTTTCTATCCACTTAAATGACATTCAAAAAGTCAGTGGAGGAGCTGTACTGTAAATGTGGACAGCTCTAACTAACATGCCACCATCCCCATCATCGCCTCCCCTCCGTTCCTCCTCTTCTCTTCTCATCTCTCCTCTCATCCCCTCTTCTCTCACAGCATCAAAGGCCTCCCCTGAGACCCCATGGTTTTTATATCATTATACAGTGGGGCAAAAAAGTATTTAGTCAGCCACCAATTGTGCAAGTTCTCCCACTTAAAAAGATGAGAGAGGCCTGTAATTTTCATCATAGGTACACTTCAACTATGACAGACAAAATGAGAAAAAAATATCCAGAAAATCACACTGTAGGATTTTTTTATGAATTTATTTGCAAATTATGGTGGAAAATAAGTATTTGGTCAACAACAAAAGTTTATCTCAATACTTTGTTATATGCCCTTTGTTGGCAACGACAGAGGTCAATTGTTTTCTGTAAGTCTTCACAAGGTTTTCACACACTGTTGCTGGTATTTTGGCCCATTCCTCCATGCAGATCTCCTCTAGAGCAGTGATGTTTTGGGGCTGTTGCTGGGCAACACAGACTTTCAACTCCCTCAAAAGATTTTCTATGGGGTTGAGATCTGGAGACTGGCTAGGCCACTCCAGGACCTTGAAATGCTTCTTACGAAGCCACTCCTTCGTTGCCCGGGCTGTGTGTTTGGGATCATTGTCATGCTGAAAGACACAGCCACGTTTCATCTTCAATGCCCTTGCTGATGGAAGGAGGTTTTCACTCAAAATCTCACGATACATGGCCCCATTCATTCTTTCCTTTACACGGATCAGTCGTCCTGGTCCCTTTGCAGAAAAGCAACCCCAAAGCATGATGTTTCCATCCCCATGCTTCACAGTAGGTATGGTGTTCTTTGGATGCAACTCAGCATTCTTTGTCCTCCAAACACGACGAGTTGAGTTTTTACCAAAAAGTTCTATTTTGGTTTTATCTGACCATATGACATTCTCCCAATCTTCTTCTGGATCATCCAAATGCTCTCTAGCAAACTTCAGACGGGCCTGGACATGTACTGGCTTAAGCAGGGGGACACGTCTGGCACTGCAGGATTTGAGTCCCTGGTGGCGTAGTGTGTTACTGATGGTAGGCTTTGTTTCTTTAGTCCCAGCTCTCTGCAGGTCATTCACTAGGTCCCCCCGTGTGGTTCTGGGATTTTTGCTCACCGTTCTTGTGATCATTTTGACCCCACGGGGTGAGATCTTGCGTGGAGACCCAGATCGAGGGAGATTATCAGTGGTCTTGTATGTCTTCAATTTCCTAATAATTGCTCCCACAGTTGATTTCTTCAAACCAAGCTGCTTACCTATTGCAGATTCAGTCTTCCCAGCCTGGTGCAGATCTACAATTTTGTTTCTGGTGTCCTTTGACAGCTCGTTGGTCTTGGCCATAGTGGAGTTTGGAGTTTGACTGTTTGAGGTTGTGGACAGGTGTCTTTTATATTGATAACAAGTTCAAACAGGTGCCATTAATACAGGTAATGAGGGGAGGACAGAGGAGCCTCTTAAAGAAGAAGTTACAGATCTGTGAGAGCCAGAAATCTTGCTTGTTTGTAGGTGACCAAATACTTATTTTCCACCATAATTTGCAAATAAATTCATTAAAAATCCTACAATGTGATTTTCTGGATTTTTTTTCTAATTTTGTCTGTCATAGTTGAAGTGTACCTATGAAAATTACAGGCCTCTCTCATCTTTTTAAGTGGGAGAACTTGCACAATTGGTGGCTGACTAAATACTTTTTTGCCCCACTGTATATGTGTATTAAAGTGAAGTATTTTGTCCTATATTCATAGCACACAATAACTATATCAAGCCTGTCACTCTACACTTTTATTGTAAGTAATAATAGAATATGTTTCTAAACACTTCTACAACTGCTTAGGGCTAGGCCACTTTTTTCTCCACTTCCTGTCTGAATGACATGCCCAAAGTTCAGGCCCTGAAGCCAGGATATGCATATAATTGGTACCATTGGAAAGAAAACACTTTGAAGTTTGTAGAAATGTTAAAATAATGTAGGAGAATATAGCACAATATATATGGTAGGAGAAAATCAAAAGAAAAACCAACCAGAATTGTTTTTGAGAGAATGACTATCCTCTTAGAAATGCATGAGTAAGGTCATATTGAAAATTAGCTCCCTGGATGAAATTCCTATGGCTTCCACAGGGTGTCAGCAGTCTATGTTCATGGAGTCAGGCTTGTAATTAAAAAAAATAATAAGAAATATCACTTTTAATAGTGGGACACTGTCTTATAAATATGTATTTGCGCACACCATGAAGACATTACACACCTGCTAAAATTAGTTTCCTATTGAACATACTTCTTTCCGAAAGAAATATTATAGTTTGATTACATTTTAGGGTATCTGTGGAGTAAATAGAAATGTATTTTGACTTGTTGAAACAAAGTTTAGGGGTAGATTTTCAAGTTGAACGAGTGGATTATTCAAATAGATGGCGCCAACGAAACTGACTTTTGGGATATAAAGAAGACTTTTATCTAACAAAATTACACTGCATGTTATAGCTGGGACCCTTTGGATGACAAATCAGAGGAAGATTTTCAAAAAGTAAGTGAATATTTAATTGTTATTTATGAATGTATGAAACCTGTGCCGGTGGAAAAATATTTTGATGTGGGGCACCGTCCTCGAACAATCGCATGGCATGTTTTGTCTTGTAATAGCTACTGTAAATCGGACAGTGCAGTTAGATTAACAAGAATTTATGCTTTCAGTCGATATAAGACACTTATATGAACATAAATGTTTACAATCCATCATATTTATGATTATTTCTTTGAATTGCGCGCCCTCCAGTTTCACCGGAAGTTGACTCCTATCCATGTGGCTGCTACCATGATTAAGTCAATCCTGAATGAATAGTGAATAATGATGAATGAGAAAGTTACAGTTAAAGTCTTATATTCATATTTTTTTTAATCACCTGTCGGCCTGCGTATCTGTCCATCTATCCATCCACTTGTCATGTGCCCCATTGACACTGCAGTGCCGTCAGTCGGGCCCTCTACTGCAGCTGGCTTTAGGGAGGATCTCTATTAAATTATCTATCAGTGCTCCTGACTGTGTCTTCCTCTATTATTCAACCTGTGTTGCCTGGCGCCGCCAGCCTGGTCTCTCCTGGCGCTCCTTAGACACTAATTACATAAGGAATGACAAGGATCTCTTATTATTAGTTAAAATAATAATTGTCCCTCTGCAGCTGACAGTCTAGGCATGTGGCTCTTTATCATGGTGGAAATACAGTATATTATTATATTATTCCCTCACATTCTTTCTGCCAGCCTTGTCAGGACATGCCCCCTTCTCCTCTGTACCCGGCACCTCTGTTGGAAGAGGCTGCATATCGTCACTTAATGTCATTGTATCAAGTCCCCTGCTGGGTCAGTGGGCTACTGTGGGGACAAGGACGGGGACAGAGAGGAATTGTCAGTCAGGTTACCTTCAGATAGCCTGTGGGTTAATTGGGAGGCAGTGACTATTCATGAGAATATAATTAAAGTTTTTTTCTGAAACGGTCTACAGTGCCCTCGGGAAGTATTCAGACCCCTTGACTTTTTCCACATTTTGTTACGTCACAGCCTTATTCTAAAATGGATTAAATAAAAACATTTCCTCAGTAATCTACAAACAATACTGCATAATGACAAAGCAAAAACGTTTTTTTTATATTACTTATAGCAAAAAAAAAAAAAAAAAAAAAACAGAAATACCTTATTTGCATATTCAGACCATTTATGAGACTTGAAATTGAGCTCAGGTGTATCCTGTTTCCATTGATCATCCTTGAGACGTTTCTACAACTTCATTAGAGTCCACCTGTAGTAAATTCAATTGATTGGACATAATTTGGAAAGGCACACACCTATCTATATAAGGTCCCACAGTTGACAGTGCATGTCAGAGCAAAAACCAAGCCATGAGGTCGAAATAATTGTGACAGGATTGTGGATAGTGTCAAGGCACAGATCTGGGTAAGGGTACCCAAAAATGCAGCATTGAATGTCCCCAAGAACACAGTGACCTCCATCATTCTAAAATGGAAGAAGTTTGGTACCACCAGGGCTCTTCCTAGAGCTGGCTGCCCGGCCAAGTGGTGACCAAGAACCAAATGGTCACTCTGACAGAGCCTTAGAGTTCCTCTTTGGAGATGGGAGAAACTTCCAGAAGGACAACCATCTCTGCACTCTGGTCTGGTGAAACCAAGATTTAACTATTTGGCCTGAATGAAAAGCGGCATGTCTGGAGGAAACCTGGCACCATCCCTACGTTGAAGCATGGTAGTGGTAGCATCATACTGTGAGGATATTTTTCAGCAGTGCACGGCACTGGGAGACTAGTCAGGATGAGGCAGGGACAAGTTTCTGAATGCCCTTGAGTGGCACAGCCAGTGCTCAGACTTGAAGCAGATCTAACATCTCTGGAGAGACCTGAAAATAAATGTGCAGCAATGCTTCCCATCCAACCTGACAGAGCTTGAGAGGATCTACAGAGAAGAATGGGAGAAACTCCCCAAATGTGTGCCAAGCTTGTAGCGTCATACCGAAGAAGACTCTGTAATCGCTGCGAGAGGTGCTTCAACAAAGTACTGAGTAAAGGGTCTGAATACTTATGTAAATGTGATATCAGTTTTTTATTTGTATTACATTTTCAAAAATGTCTAAAAACCTGATTTTGCTTTGTCATTATGGGGTATTTGGTATTTTATTAGGATCCCCATTAGCTGTTGCAGAAGTAACAGCTACTCTTCCTGGGGTCCACACATAACAGAGAATGACAATGTAGAACATCAATAGACAAGAACTACATACATTTTGTTTTATAAAGGCACACATAGCCTACATATCAATGCATACACACAAACTATCTAGGTCAAATAGGGGAGAGACGTTGTGCTGTGATGTGTTTGCTGTTTATTTGAGCAATATGAGATGGAAGGAAGTTCCATTCAATAAGGGCTCTATATTATACGGTACGCTTTCTTTAATTTGTTCTGGATTTGGGGACTGTGAAAAGACCCCTGGTGGCATGTCTGGTGGGATAAGTGTGTGTGTCAGAGCTGTGTGTAAGTTGACTATGCAAACAATTTGGGATTTTCAACACGTTTCTTATAAGAAGAAGTGATGCAGTCAGTCTCTCCTCAACTCTTAGCCAAGAGAGACTGGCATGCATTGTATTTCTATCCGCCCTCTGATTACAATGAAGAGCAAAACATGCTGCTCTGTTCTGGGCCAGCTGCAGCTTAACTAGGTCTTTCCTTACAGCACTGGACCACACGACTGGACAATAATCAAGATTAGACTAAACTAGAACCTGCAGATCTTGACCTCTACCCATCGTTACAACCATTGAATCTATATGTATTGTGTGTAATGAAAATAATAATTTAATACATTTTAGAATAAGGCTGCGAGAGGTCAAGGGGTCTGAATATGTTCAAATAACAAAATTTGGAAAAAAGTCAAGAGTCTGAATACTTTCCGAAGGCACTGTATATTTTTATCTGTATGTATTAATGTCCAAACAAAATAAGGCAAATAATAAAATAAAACAGTACATATAACATTATTACACCACTACATTGAATACGCACACACTACAACTGTAAGGGTTTTCCTCCTCTTCTTCTTCGGAGAAGCGAGAAGGATCGGAGGACCAATGCGCAGCGTGGTAAGTGTCCATGGTTGTTTATTTAAAAAACATAAACTGAACACTATGAATACAAAAACAATAAACGTGAAACGAACGAAAACCGAAACAGTACCGTGAAAAACAGACACGGAAACAAACACCCACAAACAAACAGTGAAGCCCAGGCTACCTAAGTATGATTCTCAGAGACAACTCGCCTGGACTTGTTGAAATATCATCACAACTAGAAAACAAACCTCCAGGCTTCAGTCAAAACTGTCCTTTTTTAAAAAAATTATATAATTACAGGGGACAGTTTGGAAAAAACTAATCCCGTCCAAATTGTCCTCTGGAATAACGGACATTATGGCGTAATAAATACACAACCAACGTTCTCTAGTAATAGTAGCCCCTTGCGAATAGGGCTATAGCCTTAACTCCTGCAGAATTAATAATTTCTTGCAGTAAAATTATACACCAAATGTAGGCAAAATTTGGTCTTGGGAACAGGAGTGGAGAAATATGATTTATTTCTTTCTTCATCTTGATTGAATGCAATGCTCAGTTAGATATGATCTGTAGGGGTGCTGTCTTCAACATAAAAGCATCATAAATGCTGACAGTATTTCAACCACATAAAATATGCATCAAAGCTGAACTGAAATCTTATCAGAAAAACGATGGATGGTTTTCACAGCTTTCTTTTTCCTTACAACCTGTCAAAGTGATGTCATTTGGACATTTTGCACAAAAAAATCTTTCCCGTTTGTATTTTCTCCCCAGTCCCTAAACGTCTTTGCTCTGCAAAAGATGACAGAGAACTTTGCCGATGTCAACTAGATTAAAGCATTTATTCTATCAATCTATTACATTATTCTAATGACAAAAGAGAAGTTACATGTATCTAATTATAGACAAGTTGACTAACAAATAGCCTACCAAAATGTCTGAAATTATAAGTAGAAACATATCTAAGTCATGCAAAACAAAATCCTGCACCCCTTGTCAAATTTGTTTGACTGTAGCCTATAGCGCATTTTCGATATTTGCAGGTTAGGGTTGGGTGCGGGCAGGTTCACTACGCTGCGGTAGTTGAAGTGTATAATGTTGAGTCATCAGCATACATAGACACACAGGCTTTACTCAGAGCCAGTGGCAGGTCAAGCCTAGACAGCTTCCCTGGGGAATGCCCAACTCTACCTGGATTATTTTGGAGGCTTCCGTTAAAAAACACCCTCTGCGTTCTGTTAGACACACAACTCTCGAGCCATGATATGGCAGAGGACGTAAAGCCATAAAAATGTTTTTTTCCAGAAGCAGATTATGATCGGTAATGTCAAAAGCTGCACTGAAGTCTAACAAACCAGCTCCAACAATCTTGCTATTATACATTTATTTTCTGCCAATCATCAGTCATTTGTGTAAGTGCTGTAAATGTTGAGTGCTCTTTCTTATAAGCGTGCTGAAAGTCAGTTCTTAAAGAGAACCAAGATTTTATGGATCTACTCTGTATATAATTATGTTTTAAGTATTGACAATTTCCAATGTTGACATTCAGGGTATGCATAGAGGTAGCACTATTAACCATGAGTTACCAATGGATTCCGAAACTGCGTTGATACTTGGTGTATTGGGAAATCCGTGAGGTTAAGGTTTTCCCACAGAAAGAAAGTCCAGAAGCTGTAGGGTATACTATTATCTGGCCCTTTCTTGATGATATGAGTGTCCATGCAAGTAAGTGATAACTGATATTAATTATTGAGCAATGTCATGATTTGAAGGCATTCGTCCTTTTTTTTCTCCCAAGCCTTGGTCTGTTCCAGTTAGTTGTTGCTACTTATATTGATTTATATTTTTAATGATCCCCCTATATATCTCCTATCACTGTCTGATTTCCTGTAGAGAAAAATATTATTTCCAGAGGTATTTTAGTGTTAATAGCATAACAGTTGATTTTCCTCATGTCTATGCATAATTTAGATACATGCTGTGTATCGACTTTATGTTGCCATGATGTCTAAAGAAGGCTTTTTATGTTCACCCTGCAGCATGAATTAGATGTGCAGATTGACTGCACTATGGTAAATAAAGTAGGGAAGTCTGAAACAGACTGATATCATGGCTTCTGGGACATAGAGTCCCATCCAGTGACACACAGTCCCACTGTCCCTACTCTTGACACGAGCCACACAGTTACATGGTGTATCACAAAGCCTGCTCCAACTTCTATTATTGAAGATTAATTTGTTGAGAGCACCTCCACCAGCGTATCTCTCATTATGTTGTGGGTGCCTGCCTGCCTGCCACTTAGCCTCTCCCCAGTTCAACTCAACTGCACTGAAGCACTGGGCTGGGCTGTTTAAAACCCACTGTGGCACAGCTATTCCAATAGAGATACATGCCTGGTTTGTGAAGTACCAATGTGGATGTCTTCTGTCCATTTTATGGCCATGTTTATGGTTATGAAGATGTTTTGAATATTGCAAGCTATGCAACCTGTGATTTTCTGGTGAATGTGAACAGATTTATTCTTACTGGCACTCGTAAACTCACAGCGCAGTCGTATATACAGTATGTATGTGTATGGCTCTGGGTCTTAGTCCACTGATGAATACCTGTCTGCTACAAAGGGAGCCTGGCCTCTCAAAATGTACTTCTGAAGTTCATAAAGGGATTGAGCGACTGGGAGCAGTGTTTTTATTTGACAACCGACTGTGGTCGGAGTGTGGTCCACAGCAGGAGAGAAAGAAAGAGAGAGCATGTCCAGCCTTCCCTTAATTACAGGGAGAGAACTAATCACGTCTCAGCTCAGTCTCAGTTACCTGAATGTATTGCTGCATCCTCCATCCCTGTCTCACCTGACACTGCTCTCTCCTCTCTTCTCTCTCTCTCTCACACCTCACACTGGTCTCTCGCTTTCTCTCAGTCCCTCATTTCTTCTTCTCTCTCTCACATACTCTCTCTCTCTCTCTACCCCTCTCTCTCCTCTCTCCTCTCTCTAAAGAACTTCTATTGAAACTCACTGACTGTTTCCTGAGCATACTAATATCTAGCCTCTTTCTCTCTGTTGGTGTGCTAGCTGGATACCTCTCCCCATATGGACACGTCAGACAGGATTGGGAAGCATTTCTTTACACCTGGACTTTAAGGTCCAATCCTTTTCTACTGTAATATGGCTTTCAAATGTTTGGTAAAGCAATGGCATTGATAAGTATCACTGATCATTCCCACTATGGTTCATGTATTGTTTTACAGTTGCACACCTTGACTGTAGCGTCAGCTAAATAAACTACTGTCTGGGACATTACTGTCTGGGGCTTTCTAGTGTAATTGTCATCTTGAAAATGTGCTTCTCTACAGGAATGGGAATGTATTATTACTGGGATACCTGCAGGATGTCAGAATCAATCATTCAATGTATTCTCTCTTCATACTTTGAAATGACTAAGAAGCCAAAGTTTCACCTCAAAGTTCAATTTATGATACCGTATAGTAGTTACATCGGAACTCCCAGAAATGTGATTTGCAAAACTGATACTATCTGTCTGCTATTAGCCCTATCCCCCAACATCTTCACTTTGGCAGATATTCATGTCTCTGATGTGTGATTGGAATACAAATGGCCGGGTACATGGTTCTGATTATGAGCAGGCTGAAATGGTCTAAGCAGTCTGAAATGGTAGAGTTTAACCCATTTTAGTACATTAACATAAATTGTTTTTAGGTATTTAATATAAATATTTTTGTTTTTACGTTGTATTTAGAAATTGAGATAGACTATATATACAAAACTATGTGGACACCCCTTCAAATTAGTGGATTCTGCTATTTCAGCCACACCCGTTGCTGACAGGTGTATAAAATCGAGCACACAGCCATGAAATCGCCATAGACAAACATTGGCAGTAGAATGGCTCTACTGAAGAGCTCAGTGACTTTCAATGTGGCACTGTCATAGGATGCCACCTTTACAACAAGTCAGTTCGTAAATTATTTGCCCTGCTTGAGCTGCCCGGTCAACTGCAAGATCTGTTATTGTGAGGTGGAAACGTCTAGGAGCAACAACGGCTCAGCCGCAAAGAGGTAGGCCACACAAGCTCACAGAATGGGACCGCCGAGTGCTGATGAAAGTAGCACCTAAAAATGATCTGTCCTCAGTTGAAACACTCAGTACCGAGTTCCAAACTGCCTCTGGAAGCAACGTCAGCACAAGAACTGTTCGTCGTGAGCTTCATGAAATGGGTTTCCATGGCCTAGCAGCCACATACAAGCCTAAGATCACCATGTGCAATGCCAAGCATTGTCTGGAGTGGTGTAAAGCTCATCGCCATTGGTTTCTGGAGCAGTTTAAACACGTTCTCTGGAGTGATGAATCACGCTTCACCATCTGGTACTCCGACAGCCGAATCTGGGTTTGGAGGATGCCAGGATCACGCTACCTGCCCGAATGCATAGTGCCAACTGTAAAAACTGGTGGCGGAGGAATAATTGTCTGGGACTGTTTTTCATGGTTCGGGCTAGGCCCCTTTCAGTTCCAGTGAAGGGAAATCTTAACACGACAGCATACAATTACATTCTAGACTATTCTATGCTTCCAACTTTGTGGCAACAGTTTGGAGAAGGCCCTTTCCTGTTTCAGCATGACAATGCACAAAGCGAAATCCATACAGAAATGGTTTGGCGAGATCGGTGTGGAAGAACTTGACTGGCTTGCACAGATCCTGACCTCAACCCCATCGAGCACCTTTGGGATCAGTTGAAACGCCGACTGTGAACCAGGCCTAATCACCCAACCTTCAGTGCCCGACCTCACTAATGCTCTTGTGGCTGAATGGAAGCAAGTCCCCGCAGCAATGTTCCAACATCTAGTGGAAAGCCTTCCCAGAAGAGTGGAGGCTGTTATAGTAGCAAATGGGGGACCAAGTCCTTATCAATGCCCATGATTTTGGAATCAGATGTTCGCCAATTAAGACTGAACAGGTTGACAGAAAAATTATTATAGTTAATTTACCATCATTTGTGTATACTGACACCACGCCAAAGATAACAGTCGAGATAAATTGGCTTGTCAAGAGCTATTAAAAATAAAGCTTTATAAACTCATTGACTTGATCACTCCTGGGAGTGTGAAAATGTAAGACGTTATGACTATTCCTATTTTTCGTTATTGTTTTTGGCCACAGAATTAAACCCTAGTACCCTTGGTTAAGTGCTCTTAAAAACTGAGCGGGGTTTCTTCTCTTTGGCATACTCTCGTATAAGGACATAGATGATCAGACTTCTTAGATCGACAAACCAAGACACCAGGAACCCCTTAAACTCAATATAGACCACTGTAGATTTTCCAGCAAAACTACCAGCTACATTATGTGGTCATTCTTTCACAGCAGTCAGTTAGAGGTGGATTTGGGTTTAGCATGTTATCTGCTTAGGGTAACCATGTTTATGTTTTTGGTTAGAATTTTCCTTTTGAGTGAAAATCGTACAACTTGTGTGTTTCAGTGGTTTCATGATGGAGGCTCTCAGCAGGTGTGACAGAGGAGGGGTTCACTGTTGTGACTGAGGTCTGGAGGACCAGGTTGTCATCATCTTCATCATCATACTTATCATCATCTGTACCTTCCTCTCAGATCCTGCTACCTCTTTTTCCATTAGGATGTTGCAGTGTCCCCCTCAGTCCTCATGCCAGGAGCCCCCCCCCCCCCCCCCTCTCCACCCCCAGCCCAAGGAGGAAGTGGCGGAAATGTCACAAACAATTACAACAACAGGGGCTGTTACAGCAGCTCTTGACAGGGCCACAAAACTGTACTCTCTTGAGAAACACAACTATTGTAAGTCTTCTTACCTCGCCTCTTTCTTTGACAGTGGCAGCGTTGAAGATGGTCAATGTGTTTGAGAGGGAAACTCAGGAGACCGGGCCAGCTGACAGTGCACAGAGGCCCAGGTCTGGTCACTGCTCCAAGTTACGTGTACTGGGTCGAACGTGTTTGCACTATGTATTTTTTAATGTAAGGCAACTTTGTCCGGTTTTACTGATGTCAGGAGTAGTCAAACAGGAACTGAAGATGGAAGAACAGTTGGTTGCTTTTCCATATTTAACAGATATCTCTACATTCCCTCTCCGTAACGTCTCCCATCCTAAGATGGTGGAACTCTGTTGACCCCTGAATGTGACATTTTGAATGATGCTGGTGCCACAACATGAAACCTCCAAAAGCATGAATCACAGAGGGATTGTGCGATTAATATCTGGGGAGGGGGGGGGTGATGAGTGTTTATGTTCCCAGGCTTGAATATTTTGTGATGAACCATAAGGGAGTATGACACCACTGACACCATAGGGAGTAGGTGTGTGCCCGTGTGTGTGCCCGTGTATGTGTCTGTGTGTGCCCGTGTATGTGTCTGTGCGTTTGTGTGCGTGCGTCTTTGCATCCGTGTGACAAAGTGTGCGAGTGTGTGTGACAGTGTCTAGGGAGTGCTCCACAGTCTCCCTAACCCCACCCCCACAGTGAAGTTGCCTGAAGCATGAGAGCTCAAACAGCCCTGAAGCACCTTAGTTGAGTAGGCAGATATTATATAATACTCCTTGTCATGCATATTCATAACGCTTAGAAAAACACGTTTATGTGCTCTTTATGAATGATTTTAAGTTCATCATCAACCACTATGCTCTGAATGTCTTGACTATTCTTTCTTCTCATCTTCTTGTTAACTGAAGAGGGCTGAGTGATCTATATCTAATTTAAATAAAGTATTCAGATTCAGATGACATTATTTATTAACATGTTTAAAGTTTTTCCAAGCTGTATAATGACTTGAAATAGAAAGGGGATTTCCATTCTCTCCATAGAGTAAACATCCAGCGCTGCTGCTCTCCCTGTCCAGTGCCAGTGATGGTGCTTGCAGTCAGACAGAGGTGATGCACTCAGTGGTACTGGTCAGGCACACTCCACAATCACACCTCAGGGCTACAGGGTAGGTGTACATGGGGTCCACGTTGGCTGAGCAGTTAGGCAGCCGCACCGTCACCAGGCGGGTCTCGTTGTAGGTACACACACGCTGGTATGACTCTATGTAGGGAGGGTCCAGGACAGGCTTCTGAAAAGACACACAGAACAGGGTTAATTTACATGAACATCTGTTAATTTATTTCAACAAGTTCCACAATTATGACTTTATAATAAAGTACTTTATTACTGATTTATTACGTTATTATGTCAGGGGTAGATTTAGCTTTTAGCCATGCTACAGTGAAGCATTTTTCTTCAATAATCGTCATAGTTTAGTTACTGTTATATTTTCCAATTGATTGATTTTGTTAACATCTACTGATTTCTAACACTCTCTCCCTCTCTCTGCCCTCACCTCCCAGGTCTCACAGCGTCCCCAGCAGGCGTCAGTGGTGATGTGCAGCCCTCCACAGCCTGGTTTCCTGGCCAGGAAGGTGAACTCCCGGACGGCACAGCCAATGAAGCGGCGCAGGTTGACGGCTGAAGCCTGGCTCAGTGTCTCTGGGTGAAGCCATGACCACAGCCCTGTACAGCACAGCAGCACAGCACACCACCTCCACACAGACACCACACAGGCACCACACATCACATGGTTATCTAGTATTTTTAGACTATATTGTTGGCATTTGTAATGAAAACAATCAAATTAAGAAAACATAGATTGTTGATGAAACTAAAAACAACAACTAAAACATTAAATATTCCAGAGATCTCAGTGATTCCCGACCCTAACTTTACAGAGTACTGATCTAACTAAAGTGTTATAACTCACCACTGAGTACCTCTCCTCTGGGTCATCTGGGCTCACAACTGGTCTCACTGCAGTGGTTGTCCACTGGAGAAAACTGCCACTACTGAACCTCTGAATCAGGAGCTACAGTAACTCCAGTAGCTGTGATGTCTCTGACAGCAGAATCACCTGATAATGGATCCCAGGGAGGAACTCCCAGCTATTTATCCCAGCATCTCATGTCATTCAGGAGCCATTTAAGGCCTTAGTATCCACCATGTCTCTAGTTCCTGCCAGAGAGTCAGGCTCCTGTCTGATCCCCCTTAGGCCTGTCTACTCTATCTCACCCATCAGCCCAGTCACCAATCAACTACAGACCATTAGCCTGATTAGGGATTGAGACTGCTCCTTTGTTCATAGCAATCCACATGGAAGAGGGGAGAAAACCCTCATACCTGTAGATTAGACTCATTTAGCTGATTGACCTCAGGAACTGTTCTTACAGGTGAGAACCTTGCCCTGGAGCGTTAACTTGTACTATTCAGTTCAGTGCAAGTCTGTTATAATTTAGATGTTTTTTCCTGCTATCACACTTCCACAGAGCACTTACTGTAGCTCTAATGTGTTTGTTGTGTGGAGCCCATGGAGACAGAGGAATAATTCACGTCTGGTCTGATGTGTGGAGGTCACAGTAGGGGAGATGAGAGCAGGGGTAGAGTGAGAAGAGGACTGAGTTTATTTGGGTGAGTAAGCACTTCACTCATCATTAAATTACCATTTCCCAAAGCCCTCAGGATACTGGGGATTGAAGCAGAGTAACTCAAGTACTTTAGGAGATTAACCTCAACCTCCAACCAATTATAGTTAGATTAGAATAGCAGGAAGGGAGGATGAGTACACTCTTAGAAAAAAGGGCTTCAAAGGGTTTTTCGGCTGTCCCCATAGGAGGACCCTTTTTGGTTCCAGGTAGAACTATTTTGGGTTCCATGTAGAACCCTCTGTGGAAAGGGTTCTACATGGAATTCAAGAGTTCTACCTGGAACCAAAAGGGTTCTACCTAAAACCAAAAAGGGTTATTCAAAAGGTTATTCTATTGGGAAAGCCAGAGAACCCTTTTTGGTTCTAGATACCACCTTTTTCCCTAGGAGTGTAGGTCTCCACCTGATCTCAGTCATCTAAGCACCCTCCTCCTTTCCTTGACATCACACTCCTAAAGAATTATAAATCTCAAGACAGGTTTTCTAAACTCAGCGCATCTCTGGCTCTGTGTAGGATGATGATACAGTAACATCTTCTGCCTACTGGCAGTACTGAATATTCCCATAAAGCAAAGGACATCATCCAACCATGGACGTTAATTGATTAAGTCCATTTACATTTATAAAGCATGTTTAATCAAGAAAAAAAACAGCTTACAAAAAACGCAACGTCACTACAAATTATTTAAAAAGTTGCCTATAAACTTTGCCAAAATATTTCAAACTACTTTTGTAATACAACTTTAGGTATTTTTAAATGTTAATAATCGATCAAATTGTAGACTGGTCTTTCTGTGTTCAATACAGGAATAAAAACAAACCAGCAATACTTTTCACGTCTTGCGCAACTCTCAACAGTGTACCCAGTTCCTAGTTGGCCTACTTCTTCATTGCACAAAGGAATAACCTCAACCAAATTCCAACGACTGGTGGAAGCGGTAGGAACTGAAAACAGGTTCCTAATAACTAGGAACCTGTTTACATACTCGATACCATCTACTGCATCTTGCCTATGCCGTTCTGTACCATCACTCATTCATATCTTTATGTACATAGTATTTATCCCTTTACACTTGTGTGTATAAGGTAGTAGTTTTGGAATTGTTAGGTTAGATTACTCGTTGGTTATTACTGCATTGTCGGAACTAGAAGCACAAGCATTTCGCTACACTCGCATTAACATCTGCTAACCATGTGTATGTGACAAATACATTTGATTTGATTTGATATCCCTTGGCAATGACAACTCAGGGAACAGAGGCAAAAAAAAATATTCTGAACAGTTAGTCCTCTGGGTTTTGCCTGCTACATAAGTTCTGTTATACTCAGACATGATTCAAACAGTGAGTGTTTTCTATCCAAATCTATGAATAATATGCATATCTTATATTCTTGGCATGAGTAGCAGGAAGTTGAAATTGGGCAAGCTATTTATCCAAAAGTGAAAATTCTGCCCCCTAGCCCCAGAGGTTAATAAACAATTTCTAAAGACTTGACATCTAGTGGAAGGCATAGGAACTGCGAATGGAGTCCTAAGTCAATGGATACTGTAATGGCATTGAACTACAAAACCTCCCAAAAAACTCCCTGAATGGATTTTTCTCAGGTTTTCGCCTGCCAAATCAGTTCTGTTATACTCACAGACACTATTTTAACAGTTTGGAAAACTTCAGAGTGTCTTCTATCCAAATCTACCAGGTATATGCATATCATATCTTCTGGGCCGAGTAGCATGCCGTTTAAGTTGGGCATGATTTTCATCCAAAATTCCGAATGCTGCCCTAGAGAGGTTAACTCTGAGTTGTTTTAATTTGGTTTTGCCTATCCTCAAGGACTTTCTCTAACTCTTGATTTAGGTTTTTACTCTTTTCTAGCACATTAGCCAGTTCCTGTTTCTGTTCATCTAATTTATGCGCATGCCTCATTCTTGTCTACTGCCTGCTCCATTTTACCTCACAGATCTCTATTTTTCTAGTTTCATCTGCTGCTGATAAAATGCTGTGATTAGGATGCCTGTGTATTGTGGTTTGGACCGTTCTCTGATCTCAGTGTTCCACATTACGATTGCATCCATACATTCTTGGCTGGTTTTGAACTTTCTATCTACCGGAAAATGTGTACCAATTTTGTCCAATTTGGCTAATTATCCCCACCATTTATTTGGTTCTTGGTGTTGGTCATATGCATTTTCCTTTTTTACTCATCCCTTCCCGGGAGTTGCCTGGCCTCTAGAAGCCTTCTCAGTTATTATTGACTAGGCGTCACCCCCCAACGGCGTTAAGCCTATTAGGAATTTGGTCACTCTTTGTCCTTGAACCACCTTCTCTCTTTCCTGCTATTGTTACTACAGACTATGGTTGTCCAAACATTCGTACACCCACACACACCTCTGGCTTCACGGCCATTGTGGCTGGGACATTCACCCTTCTTACGGGTCTGGCCAATATACCGTTACACTAGGTTTTTACCCTCCACAGGGCTACCCTGTTCAGGACTTCCCCTCTCTCTGAATTTTACGCTCCACAGGAACTATCCTGCTCAGGACTTTATGTGTAGTGATATCTGTTCTTCCTCACTTCATCTGACCTGACCTCTACCACAAAGTGCTCACTCCTCCCAAACTCACAGCTGTCATGACGCCTGGTACCAGACTGTGTCTCTTCTCCTCCCAGAGGATCCCTCCCATAGGATCCCTGATGGCTAACAATAACACATCCTGACCTAATGTACAGTGGGGAGAACAAGTATTTGATACACTGCCGATTTTGCAGGTTTTCCTACTTACAAAGCATGTAGAGGTCTGTAATTTTTATCATAGGTACACTTCAACTGTGAGAGAAAACAAAAATCCAGAAAATCACATTGTATTATTTTTAATTCATTCGCATTTTATTGCATGACATAAGTATTTAATACATCAGAAAAGTAGAACTTAATATTTGGTACAGAAACCTTTGTTTGCAATTACAGAGATCATATGTTTCCTGTAGTTCTTGACCAGGTTTGCACACACTGCAGCAGGGATTTTGGCCCACTCTTCCATACAGACCTTCTCCAGATCCTTCAGGTTTCGGGGCTGTCGCTGGGGAATAGGGACGTTCAGCTCCCTCCAAAGATGTTCTATTGGGTTCAGATCTGGAGACTGGCTAGGCCACTCCAGGACCTTGAGATGCTTCTTACGGAGCCACTCCTTAGTTGCCCTGGCTGTGTGTTTCGGGTCGTTGTCATGCTGGAAGACCCAGCCACGACCCATCTTCAATGCTCTTACTGAGGGAAGGAGTTTGTTGGCCAAGATCTCGCGATACATGGCCCCATCCATCCTCCCCTCAATACGGTGCAGTCGTCCTGTCCCCTTAGCAGAAAAGCATCCCCAAAGAATGATGTTTCCACCTCCATGCTTCACGGTTGGGATGGTGTTCTTGGGGTTGTACTCATCCTTCTTCTTCCTCCAAACACGGCGAGTGGAGTTTAGACCAAAAAGCTCTATTTTTGTCTCATCAGACCACATGACCTTCTCCCATTCCTCCTCTGGATCATCCAGATGGTCACTAATGGTTTTCTTTGAGACTGTGGTCCCAGCTCTCTTCAGGTCATTGACCAGGTCCTGGCGTGTAGTTCCGTGTAGTTCTGGGCTGATCCCTCACCTTCGTCATGAACATTGATGCCCCACGAGGTGAGATCTTGCATGGAGCCCCAGACCGAGGGTGATTGACCGTCATCTTGAACTTCTTCCATTTTCTAATAATTGCAGTTGTTACAGTTGTTGCCTTCTCACCAAGCTGCTTGCCTATTGTCCTGTAGCCCATCCCAGCCTTGTGCAGGTCTACAATTTTAACCCTGATGTCCTTACACAGCTCTCTGGTCTTGGCCATTGTGGAGAGGTTGGAGTCTGTTTGATTGAGTGTGTGGATAGGTGTCTTTTATACAGGTAACGAGTTCAAACAGGTGCAGTTAATACAGGTAATGAGTGGAGAACAGGGCTTCTTAAATAAAAAACTAACAGGTCTGTGAGAGCCGGAATTCTTACTGGTTGGTAGGTGATCATATACTTATGTTATGCAATAAAATGCAAATTAATTACTTAAAAATCATACAATTTGATTTTTAGGATTTTTGTTTAAGATTCCGTCTCTCACAGTTGAAGTGCACCTATGATAGAAATTAGACTTCTACATGCTTTGTAAGTAGGAAAACCTGCAAAATCGTCAGTGTATCAAATACTTGTTCTCCCCACTCTGAATGTTATACATTACCCTCTCACCTCAGTGACATAAGTATATTTCATATTCTCAGAACCCAACAATACTTATAAAACGGCGGAATTTCACTAACTGCTCTCCCAAGACAACTGTCTCGGGAAACATTTCAAACATTTCAGAGAGATAATGACACCCCCTCCTCTCCTGGAAGATAAAGTGTACCTTTCGTTAGTATTCACTATGCTACTGTCACGTATTAACAAGGTGGGTGGAATCAGGCGCAGAGAGCAGGTGCAGTGAGTCGATAGTTTATTCTCCGGAACCAAACACGGTCAACCCTAAATACAGGGTGAAATAATCCAACACAGGATTAAATATATCGGAGCAAATAACACAATACGTATTCACGAAAATACATGAAACCAAAACAATCCCGCACAAAACAAGGGCGGGACAACCTACTACATATAAGGACGTCAATAAACTAAAATACACACAGGTGAAACTAATAAGACAAAACCAACAGACAAACGAAAAAGGGATCGATGGTGGCTAGTAGGACGGTGACGACGACCGCCGAGCACCGCCCGAACAGGCAGGAGAGCCAACTTCGGCGGAAGTCGTGACAGTACCCCCCCCCTGACGCGCGGCCCCCGCAGCGCGCCGCCACCGTCCTCGAGGACGACCCGGAGGACGAGGTGCTGGGCGATCCGGGTGGAGGCGGTGGAAATCTCTCAGGAGAGAAGGGTCCAAAATGTCCCTCACCGGAACCCAGCATCTCTCCTCCGGACCGTACCCCTCCCAGTCCACGAGGTACTGTAGGCCCCCCACCCGGCGTCTCGAATCCAGAATGCCCCGAACTGTGTACGCCGGGGACCCCTCGATGTCCAGGGGGGGCGGAGGGACCTCAGGCACCTCACCTTCTTGCAGGGGACCAGCCACCACCGGCCTGAGGAGAGACACATGAAATGAGGGGTTAATACGGTAATACCTAGGAAGTTGTAACCTGTAACACACCTCGTTTATTCTCCTCAGGACTTTGAACGGCCCCACACACTGCGGCCCCAGCTTCCGACAGGGCAGGCGGAGGGGCAGGTTCCGGGTCGAGAGCCAGACCCTGTCCCCCGATGCAAACACGGGGGCCTCACTGCGGTGCTGGTCAGCGCTCCTCTTCTGCCGTTCGCCCGCTAACCGTAGTGAGTCCTGAACGGCTTTCCATGTGTCCTTGGAGCGCTGTACCCATTCCTCCACCGCAGGAGCCTCGGTCTGGCTCTGATGCCATGGGGCCAGGACCGGCTGGTAACCTAACACACACTCAAAAGGAGACAAGTTAGTTGAGGAGTGGCGTAGGGAGTTCTGAGCTAGTTCAGCCCAGGGAACATACCTTGCCCACTCACCAGGCCGGTCCCGGCAATAGGACCACAGAAACCTGCCCACCTCTTGGTTTACGCGCTCCACCTGCCCATTACTCTCGGGGTGAAAACCTGAGGTTAAGCTGACCGAGACCCCCAGTCTCTCCATAAACGCCCTCCATACTCTGGACGTGAATTGGGGACCCCGATCATAAACGATGTCCTCAGGCACCCCATAGTGCCGGAAGACATGGGTAAACAAGGCCTCAGCAGTCTGCAGGGCCGTAGGGAGACCGGGCAACGGGATGAGACGACAGGACTTAGAAAACCGATCCACAACGACCAGGATCGTAGTACTTCCCTGGGACGGGGGAAGGTCGGTAAGAAAGTCCACCGATAAGTGTGTCCACGGCCGTTGTGGAACGGGGAGGGGTTGTAATTTCCCTCTAGGCAGGTGCCGAGGAGCCTTGCTCTGAGCACACACGGAGCAGGAGGAGACATAAAATCTCACGTCTTTAGCTAGCGTGGGCCACCAGTATCTCACTCTCAGACTCCGCACTGTCCTCTCGATGCCAGGATGACCCGAGGAGGGGAGAGTATGAGCCCACCGAATCAGCTTGTCCCGGACCCCCCTCGGTACGTACTGAGTTCCTACTGGGCAGTTGGGGGGGGGCCGGCTCTGACCGTGAGGCCTCCTCTATCTCCGCGTCCACCTCCCATACCACCGGTGCCACGAGACATGACGGTGAAATGATGGGAGTTGGCTCAACGGGCCGCTCCTCGGTATCATAGAGGCGGGACAGCGCGTCGGCCTTGGTGTTTTGGGAGCCTGGCCGGTATGAGAGGGTAAACCGGAACCTGGTAAAAAACATGGCCCATCTAGCCTGACGTGGATTTAGTCTCTTCGCTGCCCGGATATACTCGAGATTACGATGGTCAGTCCAGATGAGAAAGGGGTGTTTAGCCCCCTCAAGCCAATGTCTCCACACCTTCAGAGCCTTGACTACAGCTAACAACTCCCGGTCCCCCACATCATAGTTTAGCTCCGCTGGGCTGAGCTTGCTCGAAAAGAAAGCACAAGGGCGAAGTTTGGGTGGCACGCCCGAGCGTTGGGACAGCACGGCTCCGACCCCAGCCTCGGACGCATCCACCTCCACTATGAACGCTAAAGAGGGGTCCGGATGCGCCAACACGGGCGCATTGGTGAACAGCTCCTTCAAACGAGTGAATGCTCTGCCCGCCTCTGCTGACCAGCGCAAGCGCACCGGTCCTCCCTTCAGCAGCGAGGTGATGGGAGCAGCCACCTGACCAAAACCCCGGATAAACCTCCGGTAGTAATTTGCAAACCCTAAAAACCGCTGCACCTCTTTCACCGTGGTCGGAGTCGGCCAATTACGCACGGCTGTAACGCGGTCATCCTCCATCACCACCCCAGAGGTGGAAATACGATATCCCAGGAAGGAAACGGACTGTTTGAAAAACTCACATTTCTCCGCCTTGCAATACAGGTCATGCTCCAGCAGTCGCCCAAGTACCTTACGCACCAGAGACACATGCGCCGCGCGTGTGGCAGAATAGATCAAGATGTCATCGATGTACACTACCACTCCCTGCCCGAGCAGGTCTCGGAGAATCTCGTCTACGAAGGATTGGAAGACGGCTGGAGCATTCTTCAACCCGTATGGCATGACGCGGTACTCATAATGACCAGATGTAGTACTAAATGCAGTTTTCCACTCATCTCCTCCCCGGATACGCACCAGATTATACGCGCTCCTCAGGTCCAGTTTTGTGAAGAAGCGCGCCCCGTGAAATGATTCCACCGCCGTAGCGATGAGAGGTAGTGGGTAACTAAACCCCACTGTGATGGAATTTAGACCTCTATAATCAATGCACGGACGCAGACCTCCATCCTTCTTCTTCACAAAAAAGAAGCTCGAGGAGACGGGTGATGCGGAGGGCCGAATGTACCCCTGTCTCAGCGATTCAGCAACGTATGTTTCCATCGCTACCGTCTCCTCCTGGGACAATGGATACACGTGACTCCTAGGAAGTGCAGCGTTCTCCAGAAGGTTTATCACGCAGTCCTCTCGACGATGAGGTGGTAATTGGGTCGCCTTCTTTTTACTGAAGGCGATAGCCAAATCGGCATATTCAGAGGGAATGCGCACGGTGGAAACTTGGTCTGGACTCTCCACCGTAGTCGCACCAACGGCAACTCCTCTACACCTACCTGAACACTCCTCTGACCACCCCTTAAGAGCCCCCTGTCGCCAGGAAATCACCGGGTTGTGTTGAGCTAACCAGGGAACCCCCAACACCACTGGAAACGCAGGTGAATCTATAATGAACAGACTAATCTGCTCCTTATGATCCCCCTGCGTTACCATGTCCAGTGGCACCGTAGCCTCCCTAATCACTCCTGACCCTAATGGTCGGCTATCTAAGGAGTGCACGGGGAAAGGTTGGTCTACCGACACCAGGGGAATCCCTAGCCTCAACGCAAGCCCACGATCCATGAAATTCCCAGCTGCGCCTGAATCGACTAGCGCCTTATGCTGTAGAGAGGGAAAAAACCCAGGGAAAGAAGTCAAAACATACACATGACCGACAGGAGGCTCTGGGTGAGTCTGGTGCTTACTCACCTGGGGTGATCGAGCAGTGCTCCGCCTGCCCTCCCGACTCCCAGACGAGTTCCTCCAGCACCGGTCTGACGTGTGCCCTCGTCGACCACAACTGGTGCAGGAGGACACTCCTCCTCCGGTCTCCCTCGAAGCTGCCCCTCCTAATTCCATAGGGATAGGGGCAGGAGGGCTGGGAAGTGGAAACGACAGGGCCTGATCCGAACGCCCGCGGGCAGCCAGCAGATTGTCGAGACGGATAGCCAAGTCAATGAGCTCATCCAGTGTGCAGGTGGTGTCCCGACATGCCAGCTCCCTGCGGACGTCCTCCCTGAGACTGCATCTGAAATGGTCGACCAAGGCCCTGTCGTTCCATCCTGCTCCTGCGGCCAAGGTCCTGAACTCCAGAGCAAAGTCCTGTGCGCTCCTCGTCTCCTGCCGCAGGTGGAACAGCCGTTCACCCGCCGCCCGACCCTCTGGTGGATGGTCAAAAACAGCTCGGAATCGGCGGGTGAACTCTGGGTAATTATCCCTCGCCGAGTCCGGACCATTCCACACTGCGTTGGCCCACTCGAGGGCTCGCCCAGTCAAGCAGGAGACGAGGGCGCTCACGCTCTCCTCTCCAGAGGGAGCAGGACGCACGGTAGCCAGGTATAGTTCCAGTTGAAGGAGGAAACCCTGGCACCCAGCCGCCGTTCCGTCATACTCCCGTGGGAGTGTCAACCGAAGAGCCCCGGAGCCAGATGTGGTCGCAGGAACAGGAGGTACTGGAGAAGGGGGTGCTAGCGATGATGTGGGAAGACCACTCCTCTCCCATCGATCCATCCTCTCCATCATTTGGTCCATGGCAGAACCAATCCGATGAAGCACGCTGGTGTGGTGGAGGACTCTCTCCTCCATCGATGGGAGAGGAGACGCGGCTGCTCCTGCTGATTCCATCGTTGGTGCGGGATTCTGTCACGTATTAACAAGGTGGGTGGAATCAGGCGCAGAGAGCAGGTGCAGTGAGTCGATAGTTTATTCTCCGGAACCAAACACGGTCAACCCTAAATACAGGGTGAAATAATCCAACACAGGATTA
This sequence comes from Oncorhynchus clarkii lewisi, assembly GCF_045791955.1. Taxonomy (NCBI): domain Eukaryota; kingdom Metazoa; phylum Chordata; class Actinopteri; order Salmoniformes; family Salmonidae; genus Oncorhynchus; species Oncorhynchus clarkii. Next base: position 22,481,842 of record NC_092171.1, read on the forward strand.
AATATATCGGAGCAAATAACACAATACGTATTCACGAAAATACATGAAACCAAAACAATCCCGCACAAAACAAGGGCGGGACAACCTACTACATATAAGGACGTCAATAAACTAAAATACACACAGGTGAAACTAATAAGACAAAACCAACAGACAAACGAAAAAGGGATCGATGGTGGCTAGTAGGACGGTGACGACGACCGCCGAGCACCGCCCGAACAGGCAGGAGAGCCAACTTCGGCGGAAGTCGTGACAGCTACATCTTAAACAGCAACCCAAAAGTTTTAATAACAAACCAAACATGATAATGATACACTGTCCTCCCTCCCTCCAATCATTAATTGTTTGTTTTAATCCACCCCAACGTTTATGTACCCTTTATTTAGCATGTAGACACAACAACATTTATCTCACCACCGAGTCTAACAATTTACTCCTGTATAGGACTGGTCTCTCTTTTCCCCATGATTTTCCATATTCACCGCACCACAATTCACTTCATGAACAAACATTTAAAAGAGCATTTTAGGTTTGGTAACCCCAACTCTAATTTCTCGTGTCAATTCTATAAACATTTTTCAGAATAAGACCAAATAAAATGTCTCACAAGATTAAAACCCCCAAGGTTTACTGAGTTTGCAAGGAGTAGTAATCGTATTGCTTTCAATGCTGCCCCTGTTACCTTGCTGAATGTAACACTTTCCCCTGTCGTAAATGTATCATATTTCTCATCATAAGGAATCAGCGATATTTGATCCCATGCATCTATTAGAAAGTTGTGTGAAACGTGGCCTCCAATGTCTCCCTTCACATATAAACTGTAATCTCTATGAACCACTGTCGATCGAACCAAGGCCATATACAGCTATGTGAGAGTTTCCTGCCACGCTGCTTTCAAGAGTGCTCGCTGCTGGTTCTTTTATTTAAAAAAATGCAAAGGCTGGCATCGCAGCATTCCCCCCTGAATGCAGCGGGTGCAGTAGGCTCCATTACCACTCTGCACTCATTCTTCCAATGACCAATGGCCCCACATCTAACACCGGGATCTATTGCTCTATGCTATGATGCTTTTCCACTACGTTTCCCTTCCTGTTTCTTTGTCTTACCTTGGTCATTGAAACTACTGTTAGTGACTTTCACAGTGGCTGTATTAATCCCTCGCACGACTGCGGAGTGAGCAAAGTTAGATTCCACTTTCAAAGCATCCTGCACTTTTTCAACCACTCCCCCTGCAGTTGCGGTTTTGATAACAGGTTTCAAACCTGCAATCAAAGAAGATGTACAAATTCCATCAATGTACTCACATACCCAGTACATTTGTGACCCGATTCAGGAAACTAGACGTGTGTCGCTAGTCACGACTTCACAGGAGAGCCGTTTGAATGTAAAGCATATTTTTTTTGTCAAAATGTTTATTTGAGCTCGTCAGTCTGTGTTGGGAATCCTGTCGACCGCTGCTATTTTAAAAATGTATTGTGTAGTGGAGCTGCATAAGTGTTGCTCTCCATTTTCTGGAGAATCAAGTTTTGAAATGATTGGAATTAGAGTATGATAGCAAAATATGGAGAACACCTGCCACTACACATTAGATCTTCAAACTAAGTGCAACTGGCTCTAATACACGTCAATTGTAACTATTTTTCAGGTAGTGATATCCATTTCCTGGAGAGTACTTATGGTATAGGTGCCTAGTAATTTGGTCACGGGACCTGATATCACAACCTAAACTAAAGTGTCTGCCAATTTATTACAGGAGAATATCGGTGTCCTAATGTCTTATTCCAGTGTTACGCCTCAAATATCATTGTTGTTGATAACACACATTACCAAAATTATTCACAGCTGTCTTCCTATTTCCACATAGTCTGTCATGGGTCCCTGCCCCGATAGGGCATAAACCAACCTCTCTTCTTATTGCTCCTGCTTATACACACAACATATTCGCACATTTGAATCTCTTTTTGCTTTTTTTAAACCATGAATGTAGCTTCTCTCCAGAACTTATAGGCAACCTTCTTATCACCATCCACATTCCCTCCTGTTGTCCTTCTCCATGGACTACTTCTTTCAACCTACTGTACTAGTACAGAAGCATAGCAATTTATCCATACACACCTTACGGCTTGCAACCTTTCGGTTACCGGTCCAACGCTCTAACCACTAGGCTACTCTGCCGCCACATCTGAACAGCCAATACACCTATGTTGCTAGACAGAACTTTAGTGATATCTGTTCTTCCTCACTTCATCTGACTTGAATTCGGCCCAAATTTCTCACCAACTCACAGCTGTCCTGTTGACTTGTAGCAGACTGTGGCCCTTCTCCTTCTCATTGGATCCCTGATTTCTAACAATAACATATTCTGACGTTCTACATTCCCCTCTCTCCCTCAATGACATGAATAAGGATATTTCATATTTTCAAGTTTAGAAGTCAGAACCCATCACTCTCATTTGTCTAAACACACGGTTTGACTATAGACACCAATCTCTCCAGAAATAAGTCTCTCACTGTTTCCGCCTGTTATAGAACCTCAACTCCCAGCTGTGCCCTGGGCACCATATTTGAATTGATTGCCCCCCATCTATCTTCAGAGTTCATTCTGTTAAGTGATCTAAACTGGGATATGCTTAACACCCCGGCAGTCCTACAATCTAATATAGATGCCCTCAATCTCACAAATGATCAAGGAACCCACCAGGTACAACCCTAAATCCATAAACATGGGCACCCTCATAGATATTATCCTGACCAACTTGCCCTCCAAATACACTTCTGCTGTTTTCAATCAGGATCTCAGTGATCCGTGCCTCATTGCCCGCATCCGCTATGGATTCGCGGTCAAACGACCACCCCTCTTCACTGTCAAACGCTCCCTAAAACACTTCTGCAAGCATGCCTTTCTAATCGACCTGGCCCAGGTATTCTGGAAGGATATTGACCTCATCCCTGTCAGTAGAGGATGCCTGGTTGTTCTTTAAAAGTGCTTTCCTCACCATGTTAAATAAGCATGCCCCTTTCAAAAAAATGTAGAACTAAGAACAGATATAGCCCCAGATTCACTCCTGACTTGACTGCCCTTGACCAGCACAAAAACATGCTGTGGCAGACTGCACTACCATCAAATAGTCCCTGCGATATACAGTGCCTTGCGAAAGTATTCGGCCCCCTTGAACTTTGCGACCTTTTGCCACATTTCAGGCTTCAAACATAAAGATATACAACTGTATTTTTTTGTGAAGAATCAACAACAAGTGGGACACAATCATGAAGTGGAACGACATTTATTGGATATTTCAAACTTTTTTAACAAATCAAAAACGGAAAAATTGGTCGTGCAAAATTATTCAGCCCCTTTACTTTCAGTGCAGCAAACTCTCTCCAGAAGTTCAGTGAGGACCTCTGAATGATCCAATGTTGACCTAAATGACTAATGATGATAAATACAATCCACCTGTGTGTAATCAAGTCTCCGTATAAATGCACCTGCACTGTGATAGTCTCAGAGGTCCGTTAAAAGCGCAGAGAGCATCATGAAGAACAAGGAACACACCAGGCAGGTCCGAGATACTGTTGTGAAGAAGTTTAAAGCCGGATTTTGATACAAAAAGATTTCCCAAGCTTTAAACATCCCAAGGAGCACTGTGCAAGCGATAATATTGAAATGGAAGGAGTATCAGACCACTGCAAATCTACCAAGACCTGGCCGTCCCTCTAAACTTTCAGCTCATACAAGGAGAAGACTGATCAGAGATGCAGCCAAGAGGCCCATGATCACTCTGGATGAACTGCAGAGATCTACAGCTGAGGTGGGAGACTCTGTCCATAGGACAACAATCAGTCGTATATTGCACAAATCTGGCCTTTATGGAAGAGTGGCAAGAAGAAAGCCATTTCTTAAAGATATCCATAAAAAGTGTTGTTTAAAGTTTGCCACAAGCCACCTGGGAGACACACCAAACATGTGGAAGAAAGTGCTCTGGTCAGATGAAACCAAAATTGAAATTTTTGGCAACAATGCAAAACGTTATGTTTGGCGTAAAAGCAACACAGCTCATCACCCTGAACACACCATCCCACTGTCAAACAGGGTGGTGGCAGCATCATGGTTTGGGCCTGCTTTTCTTCAGCAGGGACAGGGAAGATGGTTAAAATTGATGGGAAGATGGATGGAGCCAAATACAGGACCATTCTGGAAGAAAACCTGATGGAGTCTGCAAAAGACCTGAGACTGGGACAGAGATTTGTCTTCCAACAAGACAATGATCCAAAACATAAAGCAAAATCTACAATGGAATGGTTCAAAAATAAACATATCCAGGTGTTAGAATGGCCAAGTCAAAGTCCAGACCTGAATCCAATCGAGAATCTGTGGAAAGAACTGAAAACTGCTGTTCACAAATGCTCTCCATCCAACCTCACTGAGCTCGACCTGTTTTGCAAGGAGGAATGGGAAAAAATTTCAGTCTCTCGATGTGCAAAACTGATAGAGACATACCCCAAGCGACTTACAGCTGTAATCGCAGCAAAAGGTGGCGCTACAAAGTATTAACTTAAGGGGGCTGAATAATTTTGCACGCCCAATTTTTCAGTTTTTGATTTGTTAAAAAAGTTTGAAATATCCAATAAATGTCGTTCCACTTCATGATTGTGTCCCACTTGTTGTTGATTCTTCACAAAAAAATACAGTTTTATATCTTTATGTTTGAAGCCTGAAATGTGGCAAAAGGTCGCAAAGTTCAAAGGGGCCGAATACTTTCGCAAGGCACTGTACAACTTTTCAGGGAAGTCAGGAACCAATATACACAGTCAGTTAGGAAAGCAAAGGCAAGCTTTTTCAAACAGAAATTTGCATCCTGTAGCACTAATTCCAAAATGTTCTGGGACACTAAAGTCCATGGAGAATAAGAGCACCTCCTCCCAGCTGCCCACTGTACTGAGGCTAGGAAACACTGTCCCCTCCGATAAATCTACGATAATCAAGAATTTCAATAAGCATTTTTCAACGGCTGGCCATGCTTTCCACCTGCTACCCCTACGCAGGCCAACAGCACCCCCTGCAGCAACCTGCCCAAGCCCCCCCCCCCCCCCCCCCACTTCTCCTTCACCCAAATCCAAATTGCTGATGTTCTGAAAGCCCAGCAAAATCTGGACCCCTACTAATCAGCTGGGCTAGACCCTCACTTTCTAAAATTATCCGACGCAATTGTTGCAACCCCTATTACTAGCCTGTTCAATCTCTCTTTCGTATTGTCTGAGATCCCTGAAGATTGGAAAGCTGCCGCGGTCATCCCCCTCTTCAAAGGGGGAGACACTCTAGACCCAAACTGTTATAGACCTATATCAATCCTGCCCTGCCTTTCTAAAGTCATCGAAAGCCATGTTAACAAACAGATCACCGACCATTTCGAATCCCACCGTACCTTCTCCGCTATGCAATCTGGTTTCCGAGCTGGTCATGGGTGCACCTCAGCCACACTCAAGGTCCTAAACGATATCATAACCGCCATCGATAAGAGACAGTACTGTGCAGCCATCTTCATTGACCTGGCCAAGGCTTTTGACTCTGTCCATCACTGCATTCTTATCAGCAGACTCAATAGCCTTGGTTTCTAAAATGACTGCCTTGCCTGGTTCACCAACTACGTCTCAGAGTTCAATGTATCAAATCGGAGGGCCTGTTGTCCGGACCTCTGGCAGTCTCTATGGGGTGCCACAGGGTTCAATTCTTGGGCCGACTCTTTTCTCTGTGTATATCAATGATGTCGCACTTGCTGCTACGCAGAACACACCATTCTGTACACATCTGGACCTTCTTTGGACACTGTGTTAACTAACCTCCAAACGAGCTTTAATGCCATACAACACTCCTTCTGTGGCCTCCAACTGCTCTTAAATGCTAGTAAAACTAAATGCATGCTTTTCAACCGATCGCTGCCTGCACCTGCCCGCCCGACTAGCATCACTACTCTGGACTTAGAATATGTGGACAACTACAAATACCTAGGTGTCTGGTTAGACTGTAAACTCTCCTGCCAGACTCACATTAAGCATCTCCAATCTACAATTAAATCTGGAATTGTCTTCCTATTTCGCAACAAAGCTTCCTTCACTCACGCTGCCAAACATACCCTCGTAAAACCGACTATCCTACCGATCCTTGACTTCTGCAATGTCATTTACAAAATAGCCTCCAACACTCTACATCCAATTTTCTGAGTAGTCTATCACAGTGCCATCCATTTTGTCACTAATGCCCCATATACAACCCACCACTGTGACCTGTATGCTCTCGTTGGCTGGCCATCGCTACATATCCGTCGCCAAACCCACTGGCTCCAGGTCATCTACAAGTCTCTGTTAGGTAAATCCCCACCTTATCTCAGCTCACTGGCCACCATTGCAACACCCACCCGTAGAACGCGCTCCAACAAATTGCAAAATTCACTGAAGCTGGAGACTTATATCTCCCTCACTAACTCTAAGCATCAGCTGTAAGAGCAGCTTACCAATCACTGCACCTGTACACAGCCCATCTGTAAATAGCCCTCCCAATTACCTCATTCTCATAGTGTAATTTTTTTGTTGCTCTTTTGCACCTCAGTATCTCTACTTGCACATCATCTGCACATCTATCACTACAGTTTTAGTGCTACATTGTAATTATTTCTCTACTGTGGCCTATGTATTGCCTTACCTCCCTAATTTTACTACAGTTGTGGCCAAACGTTTTGAGAATGACACAAATATTAATTTCCACAAAGTTTGCTGGTTCAGTGTCTTTAGATATTTTTGTCAGATGTTACTATGGAATACTGAAGTGTAATTACAAGCATTTCATAAGTGTCAAAGGCTTTTATTGACAATTACATGAAGTTGATGCAAAGAGTCAATATTTGCACTGTTGACCCTTCTTTTTCAAGACCTCTGCAATCCGTCCTGGCATCCTGTCAATTACCTTCTGGGCCAGATCCTGACTGATGGCAGCCTATTCTTGCATAATCAATGCTTGGAGTTTGTCAGAATTTGTGGATTTTTGTTTGTCCACCCGCCTCTTGAGGATTGACCACAAGTTCTCAATGGGATTAAGGTCTGGGGAGTTTCCTGGCCATGGACCCAAAATATCGATGTTTTTTCCCCCGAGCCACTTAGTTATCACTTTTGCCTTATGGCAAGGTGCTCCATCATGCTGAAAAAGGCATTGTTTGTCACCAAACTGTTCCTGGATGGTTTGAGAAGTTGCTCTCGGAGGATGTGTTGGTACCATTCTTTATTCATGGCTGTGTTCTTAGGCAAAATTGTGAGTGAGCCCACTCCCTTGGCTGAGAAGCAACCCCACACATGAATGGTCTCAGGATGCTTTCCTGTTGGCATGATGGTACTGATGGACTGATGGTAGCGCTCACCTTGTCTTTTCCGGACAAGCTTCTTTCCGGATGCCCCAAACAATCGGAAACGGGATTCATTAGAGAAAATGACTTTACCCCAGTCCTCAGCAGTCCAATCCCTGTACATTTTGCAGAGTATCAATCTGTCCTTGATGTTTTTCCTGGAGAGAAGTGGCTTCTTTGCTGCCCTTCTTGACACCAGGCCATCCTCCAAAAGTCTTGCAGATACACTCACACCTGCCTGCTGCCATTCCTGAGCAAGCTCTGTACTGGTGGTGCCCCGATCCCGCAGCTGAATGTACTTTAGGAGACGGTCCTGGCTCTTGCTGGACTTTCTTGGGCGCCCTGAAGCCTTCTTCACAACAATTGAACCGCTCTCCTTGAAGTTCTTGATGATCCGATAAATGGTTGATTTAGGTGCAATCTTACTGGGCACAATATCCTTGCCTGTGAAGCCCTTTTTGTGCAAAGCAATGATGACGGCACATATTACCTTGCTGGTAACCATGGTTGACAGAGGAAGAACAATGATTCAAAGCACCACCCTCCTTTTGAATCTTCCAGTCTGTTATTCGAACTCAATCAGCATGACAGAGTGATCTCCAGCCTTGTCCTCATCAACGAGAGAATCACTGACATGATGTCAACTGGTCCTTTTGTGGCAGGTCTGAAATGCAGTGGAAATGTTTTTTGGGGATTCAGTTAATTTGCATGCCAAAGAGGGACTTTGCAATTAATTGTAATTCATCTGATCACTCTTTGTAACATTCTGGAGTAAATGCAAATTGCCATCATGCAGAATGTGATAATTAATATTTGTGTCATTCTCAAAACTTTTTACGTTTATCCCATGTGTAACTCTGTGTTGTTGTTTTTGTCGCACTGCTTTGCTTTATCTTGGCCAGGTCGCAGTTGTAAATGAGAACTTGTTCTCAACTGGCCTACCTGGTTAAATAAAGGTGAAATTATTATTATTAATATTTTTTAACCATTGTGACCTGTTAATAACCTGTATTAACCTGTTGTTGTGCAGGTGTGATTGAGCACTGGAAGCTTCTGCAGGCCAAGGCACTCAGTGACGAGCTGTGCTTCAAACAGGACCTGCAGCAGTGGCAGAAGCTGAACTATGACTTCAATGAGATCACTTCTTGGCTGGGCCACATGTTGCCAGAGCTAGAGAGGCTGCAGAGGCTGTCCCCAACCACCAGCATCCGAGACATGGAGGGCAACATCTGGAGACAAGGTGAGAGGCCAAGTATGATAGGAGTCCTGTAACACCAGCAGGCCAACATTTGTGATTTAATTTTATTAGTAAACGATTCATGTCGGAGTCTTGCCAGAGCTAGTGTTGCCAGAGATAGAGAGGCTGCAGAGGCTGTCCCTGACCACCAGCATCCGAGACATGGAGGGCAATATCCGGAGACAAGGCGAGAGGCCAAGTATAATAGGAGTCCTGTAACACCAGCAGGCCAATATTAGTGATTTGATTTTATTCGTCTGGTGTAGCCGTCTAAGCTCCCAGACAACACATGCTCCGGCAAGGCCAACTGTCGGTGCCCTTAACCTTCTGTAGCAATGGCAGTCGGTGCCATTTTAAGATTAGGGATTTCTATTACAGCATATTGGATGACTGTCATTCATATTCCATTCAGCCAGTTCATTGTAACATCAATAGGTTTAGGGTACTACATGATACTAGAATTTGCCCTTTACTAATCATGAGGTTGCTACAACCTAGCTACACATTAAAGTTTATAATGTAGGTGCACAAGTCGAGAGATAAATTGGAGTAGTCAAGGTGACAGACTTGCCTGCATCTAGCAGATCTGGGGTGTAATTGTTAGTCCAAACAGTTGTAAAACAATTTTACAACTAAAACAAGTTTAAAACGAGTTTCTGTTGGACAAATTCAGGTTGGTCCCTCCTCGTTTCGTTCCGTTTGCCTCCGTTTAAGAAATGTTTTGCAAGAGAATTGGCAGAATGAATACACCCCTGATCACCCACACACACAGTTTACTTTCGTTGCAGCCACATACAGCATCATCACTTTGCTTCTTGTATAATTCCTTCTCCCATCTACGCGCTCTCCTTCTCTCACCTTTTCCCTTCGCTTGTGGACTTCATTGCACACCAAAACAGCTGTCTGTGACCATGCTCAAAAACTTTCCAAGCCAAACCTTCATACCATTACCACTAACTGCTACACAGCCTACATCGTTTTAATGATATTAACGTTATAGTTAAAAACTAGAACCAACACTTTAGTAAACCCATAATCCAAGTCATGTGTATAATCAAGAAGTAGTGTACAGCAAACAGTTTAGCAGCTAAGCGGGCCCCAGTGGCAATAAATGAATAAAAGTGAAAGCTTACCTTGACTTGGAAGAGTTGCAGTGTTGGATAGCCTTAGCCAGCTAGCTAACAGCCTTCCTCTCTGAGTCAGGTTGTTGATTAGGCTAGAGATATATCTCTCTCTTGATCTCCCTCTCTGCTGCTTCTCCTTAATTTCACAAATGTATTTGTTCAAAACTGTTCAACTATTGTCTTTCTCTCTTTTTGCAGTGCTAGCTAGCTGTAGCTTATACTTTCAGTACTAGATTCATTCTCTAATCATTTGATTAGATGGATAACATGTCAGTTCATACTGCAAGTGCTCTGATAGGTTGGAGGACGTCTTCTGGAAGTCGTTATAATTACTGTGTACGTTTTTGGAAGTGGGTGAGCACCATGAGCCTCCTCGGTTTTGTATTGAAGTCAATACCAGAGGACAGAAAATAGCTGTCCTGTGGCTACAACATGGTGCTACATTAGAGGGGGTTTGTAAGGCTACTGTGGACGTTCATAGCAAAACAGTGTTTCATTATTTTTGTATTTTTATTAAATTCACTGAGTAGGATGGTCCTCCCCTTCGTCCTCTGATGAGTCTCCACTGTTTAATATCATCTCTCTATGTCTATATCCCACTCGGTACTTACACCCGCTCTGTCAATAAACAATACAAATATGTAATGAGATTGGAACTCCGATCTCCTTTTAAAAATAAAATAAGAAAAAAAAGATACTCAAAGATGCTTGTTCTACATACAAGTCATCATTGAAAAAGTATTTGATATATCGACCATCAACCAACACTGTGTTCCTCTTCTCAGTCCAGGAGATGCAGAAGACGTTCAACGGCTATAAATCTCTGATCTCCATCAACCTGAGTGGGCAGGACTTTCAGCATGGGGACAGTACTGATCTACGGGAGCAGCAGAAGGGACTGAGGACAGCTAATCACAGGTGGACGCAGGCCTACGCTGGCCTGGAGAGCTGGGAGGAATGACTGCAGAGCACACTTATGCAGTGCCAGGTAAGGGAAACAACAGGATACAATGCACACTCTGAGGTCAAATCTCAAATGACACTCTATTCCCCATAGTGCACTACGTCCTATGGCCCAGGTCAATCATAGCACACTATGTAGGTAATGGGATGTAATTTATTAAGACACACCAATAAAAAAAATATGGATAAGACTGAACTGGCCTCATTGACCTCTGACCTATCTGTATTTAGGAGTTCCTATAAGGATCAACTCTGGAGACGAGAACCAGGTACAGGGAGTGAACATTTAATAGCCAACGACAGGAACACAATACGGACAGTGTCTGGACAAGGGAAACGGAAGCGACAATAATGCTGACACAGGGATGAAACAGAGGAAACAGACAGATATAGGGAAGTGTCATGACGTTGGCCTGGGGGTAGGTTTATGACAGTCATAAATACCTCTTCCCCCCTTTTTCCTCTCTCTACCCTACTGATGTGAAATTTGAAAACCCATTGGTTAACATAGAGATTCTGGGAACATCAGAAGGTGGGGGGAAATTAACTATATTCTGGTAATCCGACCAATTGAACATATGCGGTGACACATAATGAATATGTCAGTTCGGTTGTCATCTGAGACATTCTCCTCAATGATAGGATGACATAAACTCTACAGTGGAAAGTCTGCACATTGTAGTTATCGGAGTCACATGGAATTGTTGTTCAATTTAAATGTTTGAATATAAAATTATTGGTGAAGACATGAAATGTAATTTTAGCTTCCAAATGAGATATTTGGGTTTTCATAAGGTTAGGGCTCTGCTCAATCAGTGGCCCGCCCTGTGAAGGGACATGGGTTATAAAACTTTTCAAACACGCCCTCCTCTCCCTTCCTATATAAAGCCTTGATGACAATATAACCTCCTGTTCCAAGTACGTGAGGTCTGCAGCCTCTGAGTTAAAAGGACTAACATGTCAACTACAGAACTAAGCCAACCTAAGCATGAGCTTTGGTTGCGAATGGTATGAACTCTTATTCACTACAGAAGTGATACCTCCTAGCCGTTGAGTTAGCAACAGCAGCTGCAAACGCAGGCTAGGAAAGAACAGACAGAGTATCCCGTCTATCACACAACGACGTTACTACAACGTATCCAATTGACCACCAGAGACATTCTTCAAAGGACAAAGGACAACACAGCCTTCCATCTACCACCAACCTACCGAAGCACAGCTCAGAGTAAATATTTATTGCATTTTCCTTTTCCAAATGGGCGGTAATTTAGAATGCATAAGATACTGTATTTACGATAGCACAACTTCTCCCTTTGTCCCTCAGTGTTCCTGCTCTTTCACTCAAACCCAGCCCCTTTTCTTTTGTGTAACCAGCTGTCATATCTGTTCCGCCCACTTGTGACGTTTTCCTTTATGACGTAATTTGTAATCAAGGTATGATTCATTCTTTGTATATGTAATTCTGTGTGATTGGTTAGGTATTTATTATTAAATAATAATAATAATTAAACCCAATTTTGTATTGCTGATTCAACTTGTTAGCCAGGGTTCGTGAAGATAACCAAGAATTTACAACTTTCAGATGAGACTGAATTAAGGTGACAACTAATATTGACTGCTATTGATGTTAAATATTACTAGGTCTTTAAGAGTTTATTCGGAACATAACGGCTCTATAAATATTATTTTGTGGTTCCCCGACTCTCTAGTTAATTACATTTACATGATTAGCTCAATCAGGTAATATTAATTACGGAGAACGGATTTTATAGAATAGCATGTCATTTCACTTAATCCGGCATAGCCAAAGACACGACAGAAGGCAATCAAAAACGTGAACGAGTTTTTGGCTACCGATAGTGGCTAATAACTGAACATGATGCAAATTGTAAAAAATAGAATAAAGTGCAAAGTAATTTAATTAACTTCACTGGTCAAAAGGTATATGTTACCTTTTTATAGGGTTGAAGTACCTCGCTCTTATCAATAGAGTGGTGGATTTTTGAGGGAACTTCTTACGACTAGGGGGCAGTATTTTAATTTTTGGATGAAAAACATTCCCGTTTTAAACAATATATTTTGTCATGAAAAGATGCTCGACTATGCATATAATTGACAGCTTTGGATAGAAAACACTCTGACGTTTCCAAAACTGCAAAGATATTGTCTGTGAGTGCAACAGAACTGATGTTACAGGCGAAACCCAGATAAAAATCCAATCAGGAAGTGCTGCATTTTTTGAAACCGCCTCATGCCAATGACTCCTTATATGGCTGTGAATGAGCTTACGTTTTCTACGTATTCCCCAAGGTGTCTACAGCATTGTGACGTCTTTTTACGCATTTCTGTTGAAAAATAGCCGTAAGGGACCACATTTAGCAAGTGGTCACATGATGTCTCCCGCAGAAAATCTTGCGTAAAATACTGAGGTAGCCATTTTTCCAATCGCTTCTTATGAGAAACCAATTGTCTCCACGGATATATTATCGAATAGATATGTTAAAAACACCTTGAGGATTGATTCTAAACATCGTTTGCCATGTTTCTGTCGATATTATGGCGCTAATTTGGAAAAAAGTTTGGCGTTGTAGTGACAGAATTTTCCGGTCGATTTCTCAGCCAAGCGTGATGAACAAACGGGAGCTATAGGAACATTTGCTATCTAACTGGGAGTCTCCTGAGTGAAAACATCCGAAGTTCTTCAAAGGTAAATTATTTAATTTGATTGCTTTTCTTATTTTCGTGAAAATGTTGCCTGCTGCCAGCAGAGCCTAGCATAGCATGATAAACCTTGCATAGCATGATAAACTTACACAAATGCTTGTCTAGCGTTGGCAGTATAGCATATTTTGAAAATCTGAGATGACAGTGTGATTAACAAAAGGCTAAACTGTGTCTCAATATATTTAATTTGTGATTTTCATGAATAGGAAGATTTTGTAGGAAGATTTATGTCCGCTGCGTTATGCTAATTAGTTTGAGGAGATGATTACGCTCCCGGATCCAGGATGGGTAGATCAGAGAGGTTTTAAGTCAAGGTCAGAATAAGCCATGAGTGTAGACACATCTCCACCACACCTTCATTTATTTAATCTCCACCCCAAACGAATAGCGAGTGAATAGCAGAAGGTCAGAATTCCGGTAGAGAGAAGAGTGCATAAAAATGGAATTAGGTTCCATTTACGTGCGTTTAACTCGTGTTGGAATTACCCCCATAGTGGCATGCTGCTAGGGTTGTTCAGTGTTGGGTTCAATCCAATGTTTTTTTTACAGTGAACATTCTGTAGTAAATTCTCTACAGTGAACATTTTGTAATAACCATGGATTAGCATGCATTTAGCATGTTTTAGCATGTTTATCATTCACCTATTCTAAATGCTATGCTATGCTACATTGACTGGAATGTGATCTAACGGCATAGTATGATGTGTATGTGTGTAGGAGAAAGCTGGAATGGGAGCAGCAGGAGTCCGAGCCACTCGCTTTAGATAGTATGTGTTTCGATCGAAACATCTGCTCGCTCACAACTTTCACACCTTTTACATATTTAACACTTTTTTCAACATGTAGGAACAAAAAAAACTGAGTGATAAGAACAGGGCTTGAATAGTGATATAAATATGTTATTTGGTGAGTAACATGCCAGTGTCTGTGACTGTCCACAGCCAACATTTCATGGGCATTGACTCCAATGCCCATAGACTTACTAATGCCTCTTTCTCTCCATCTATCTTTTTCTACAGGATGCTGTGTGCTGCCTTCCCCCTCCACCTTCTCTTCCTGATGCTCCTGGCTTGCCTGGTACCTCTGTCTGAGGATGACTACAGCTGTGCCCTGTCCAACAACTTTGATCGTTCGTTCTACCCCATGCTGCGCTACACCAACGGCTCCCCCTCCCACGAGACAACAACACCCACTCCCTGCCTTCGTATTTTCAAGTCCCCACTGTAGGAGGCCCGAAAAACACACACTGGAGCCACTCCAAATGTTTTTTAAAAGTTCTCTAAAGTTTGAGGTATTTATGTAAACATATTTACATGTAATATATCTTGAGAGCTCATGAAGGTACGCAGCTCTGACATGAAAAGAAGTCATATCATTGGTTTAAAGTATTTTATTTTAAGCGAATACAGTATGTGTCCATTATTAACCATGTCAAGCTCTGTTTTCCACATACAAATGAATATTTCAAATGTTATTTTGATAGTTTTGTTTATCATTACAGATAATGTATACTCATAATAATGGCCCATGTAATGGTAAACTGCAATTAGTACCAAATGATCAGAGAACTGAGGATATTGATCATTTCCTACCATGACTACTGTTTTTATAATTTTACTTAGGACAACCAATTAAAATGGCGCCGGAAGAAATGGCAGCAGTTTTATGGGCACCCAACCATTGCTATTATGTGGGTTTTTCGCGTTATTTGTAACTTATTTTGTACATAATCTTACTGCAAAAAAAGAGCTTCTGGATATCAGGACAGAGATCACTCACCACGAATTAGACAAAGACTTTTTCTTTAACACACCCGGCCGGGCCGACATCCACGTTATTTGCAAGAGGAAGCGACGCAGGTACAGAGGACAAAGAGCCGGATGCCTGGTCAGGACCCGAAAAAGGTGAGTGGGAAAGCTGTCGTTACCGTCAATACTACTCGCCAACGTGCAATCATTGGACAATAAACTAGAATACCCTACCAACGGGACATCAAAAACTGTCCTATGTTTCACGGAATCGTGGCTGAATGACGACATGGATATTCAGCTAGCGGGATACACGCTGAACCGGCAAGTTGAACAGCACACTCCGGTAAGACGAGGGGGGGGGGGGGGGGGGGGGGGGGGGGGGGCGGTCTATGCATATTTGTAAACAACAGCTGGTGCACAAAATCTAAGGAAGTCTTTAGATTTTGTACGCCTGAAGTAGAGTATATGTGATAAATTACAGGCCACACTACTTGCCTAGAGAGTTTTCAGCTATACTTTTCATGGCTGTTTATTTACCACCACAGACAGATGCTGGCACTAAGACCGCACTCAGTCAGCTGTATAAGGAAATTAGCAAACAGGAAACCACTCACCCAGAGGCGGCGCTCCTAATGGCTGGAGACTTTAAGGCATGGAAACTTAAATCAGTTCTACCAAATTTGCATCAACATGTTGAATGTGCAACCAGAGAGAAAAAAAATCTAGATCACCTGTACTCCACACACAGAGACGCACACACAGAGACGCATACAAAGCTCCCTCGCCCCCCATTTGGTAAATCCGACCACAACTCTATCCCTCTGATTCCTGCTTACAAGCAAAAATTTAATCAGGAAGCACCAGTGACTAGGTCTATAAAAAAGTGGTCAGATGAAGCAGATGCTAAACTAAAGGACTGTTTTGCTTGAACAGACTCGAACATGTTCTGGGATTCTTTCGATGGCATTGAGGAGTACACCACATCAGTCACTGGCTTTATCAATAAGTGCATCGAGGACGTCGTCCCCACAGTGACTGTACGTATATACCCCAACCAAAAGCCATGGATTACAGGCAACATTAGCACTGAGCTAAAGGGTAGAGCTGCTGCTTTCAAGGTGCGAGACTCTAACCCGGAAGCTTACAAGAAATCCTGCTATGCCCTGCGACGAACCATCAAACAGGCAAAGCGTCAATACAGGGCTAAGATCGAATCATACTACACCGGCTCCGACGCTCGTCTTATGTGGCATGGCTTGCAAACTATTACAGACTACAAAGGGCAGCACAGCCGCGAGCTGCCCAGTGACACGAGCCTACCAGACGAGCTAAATCACAACACTGCGGCACGCATGAGAGCATCAGCTGTTCCAGGCGACTGTGCAATCACGCTCTCCGTAGCTGACGTGAGTAAGACCTTTAAACAGGTCAACATACACAAGGCTGCGGGGCCAGACGGATTACCAGGACGTGTGCTCCGTGCATGTGCTGACCAACTGGCAGGTGTCTTCACTGACATTTTCAACATGTCCATGATTAAGTCTGTAATACCAACATGTTTCAAGCAGACCACCATACCCCCTGTTCCCAAGAACACAAAGGCTACCTGCCTAAATGACTACAGACCCGTAGCACTCACGTCTGTAGCCGAAGTGCTTTGAAAGGGTGGTAATGACTGGCATCAACACCATTATCCCGGAAACCCTAGGCTACTCCAATTTGCATACCGCCCAAACATATCCACAGATGATGTTATCTCTATTGCACTCCACACTGCCCTTTCCCACCTGGACAAAAGGAACACTTACGTGAGAATGCTGTTCATTGACTACAGCTCAGCGTTCAACACCATAGTACCCTCAAAGCTCATCACTAAGCTAAGGATCCTGGGACTAAACATCTCCCTCTGCAACTGGATTCTGGACTTCCTGACGGGCCGCCCCAGGTGGTGAGGGTAGGTAGCAACACATCTGCCACGCTGATCCTCAACACTGGAGCTCCCCAGGGGTGCGTGCTCAGTCCCCTCCTGTACTCCCTGTTCACCCACGACTGCATGGCCAGGCACAACTCCAACACCATCATTAAGTTTGCAGACGACACCACAGGGTCTATTGCCTGATCACCGACAATGACGAGACAGCCTATAGGTAGGAGGTCAGAGACCTGGCCGGGTGGTGCCAGAATAACAACCTATCCCTCAATGTAACCAAGACTAAGGAGATGATAGTGGACTACAGGAAAAGTAGGGCCGAGCACCTCCCCATTCTCATCGACAGGACTGTAGTGTGGCAGGTTGAGAGCTTCAAGTTCCTTGGTGTCCACATCAACAACAAACTAGAATGGTCCAAACACACCAAGACAGTCTTGAAGAGGGCACGACAAAGTCTATTCCCCCTCAGGAAACTAAAAAGATTTGGCATGGGTCCTGAGATCCTGAAAAGGTTCTACAGCTGCAACATCGAGAGCACCCTGACTTGTTGCATCTCTGCCGGGTACGGCAATTGCTCGGCCTCTGACCACAAGGCACTACAGAGGGTAGTGCGTACGGCCCAGTACATCACGGGGGCTAAGCTGCCTGCCACCCAGGACCTCTACACCAGGCGGTGTCAGAGTTAGGCCCTAAAAATGGTCAAAGACCCCAGCCACCCCAGTCATAGAGTGTTCTCTCTACTACCGCATGGCAAGCGGTACCGGAGTGCCAAGTCTAGGACAAAAAGGCTTCTCAACAGTTTTTATCCCCAAGCCATAAGACTCCTGAATAGGTAATCAAATGGCTACCCGGACTATTTGCATTGTGTGCCCGTCCAACTTTTCTTTTTACTCTGCTGCTACTCTTTGTTTACCATATATGCATAGTCATTTTAACTATACATTCATGTACATACTACCTCCATTGGGCCGACTGAAATCAATATTGTTTTTTTCTATTTGATTTAGATTCACGTACACTGTGATTTTTTTCACTGAATAATGGTAGGGCTCAACTCCAAACATGCCTTGCTGTAGTCAATGCTTTAGAAAAGATTTGTTTTGTTTGAAAATATTTTTATCAGTTTACCAATTATTTTGTGTTTATGAGTGCATTTGTACATAATGGCAAACTACTAAAAAGCTATGGTAAATTATTGACGATTTGTGTGTCTGTTTGAAAGTGTGTAACCCACACTGTGCTGGATGTCACGATCGTTGTCAAGGAAATGACCGGACCAAGGTGCAGCGTGGTAAGTGTGAATTCTTTTATTTTTAAATGTTGCCAACAAAACAATAAACAACAAAACTAATGTGAAGCTCTGTAAGGCTATACATGCCACTAACAAAGACAACAACCCACAAATGAGAAAAGGAAAAAAGGCTGCCTAAGTATGATTCCCAATCAGAGACAACGATAGACAGCTGTCCCTGATTGAGAATCATACCCGGCCAAAAACAAATAACCAGAAAGCATAGACTTTCCCACCCGAGTCACACCCGTACCAAACAAACAGAGAATAAAAGGATTTCTACGGTCAGGGCGTGACACTGGAGGGGTGTATTCTGTTTGTGTGGATATATCGAGTGCTGCTTAGAATTTTTTTTACACAGCAGCACTGATCAACATAGTTGTCACAAAGAAGGTTTACTCATGTTTATAAATCAACAGTGGAATAAAGATAGTGTCATGACTGTCCTGTGCGGATCCAAATAGGTCAGATCAGCTTGGCAATGGATGACATCCACCAGACCCTCTCTCATCCACAGAGGAGGGAGGAGGTAGCTGGTGGGGGTTGACACCTCACGCCCTTTTGTAAATGAAAGGAGAGTAAATCCAGAGTATCCCTCTCCAAATTCACACAGAAATGTTCCTTTGTCTCCAGAGACTTTTCCCGACGAAACGCTAACACTTTCTTAACTTCTTATGGCTGCAGGGGCAGTATTGAGTAGCTTGGATGAAAAGGTGCCCAGAGGCGCCCAGAGTAAATTGCCTGCTCCTCAGTCCCAGTTGCTAATATATGCATATTATTATTAGTATTGGATAGAAAACACTCTGAGTTTCTAAAACTGTTTGAATGATGTCTGTGAGTATAACAGAACTCATATGGCAGGCAAAAAACAGAGAAAAAATCCAAACAGGAAGTGGGAAATCTGAGGTTGGTCGATTTTCAACTCAGCCCCTATTGACGTTACAGTGGGATATTGGTCATCTTGCACTTCCTCAGGCTTCCACTAAGATGTCAACCGTCTTTAGAAACTTGTTTGAGACTTCTACTGTGAAGTGGGGCCGAATGAGAGTGGATTGAGTCAGAGGTCTGGCAGCAGTCACGTGCTGGTCACACGCATTTCACATGAGAGGTATCTCCCGTTCTTTTGCTTTTCTGAAGACAAAGGAATTCTCCGGTTGGAATATTATTGAAGATGTATGTTAAAAACATCCTAAAGATTGATTCCATACATTGTTTGACACGTTTCTATGGTCTGTAACAGAACCTTTTGACATTTCGTCTGCAACTAGTGAACGCGCTTCGTGAGTTTTGATTTGTTTACCAAATGAGCTAACAAAAGCAGCTATTTGGACATAAATGATGGACATTATCGAACAAATCAAACATCTTTGTGGACCTGGGATTCCAGGGAGTGCATTCTGATGAAGATCATCAAAGGTAAGTGAATATTTATGTTATTTCTGACTTCTATTGACTCCAACATGGTGGATATATGTATTTGTTCTCTTAGTGCTATACTCAGATTATAGAATGGTTTGCTTTTTCCATAAAGCTGTTTTTGAAATCTGACACAGCAGTTGCATTAAGGAGAAGGATATCTTTAATTCCATGTATAACACTTGTATTTTCATCATATGATGAGTATTTCTGTAAATTGATGTGGCTCTCTGCAAATTCACTGGATGTTTTTGGAACTACTGAACATAAACGCGCCCAATGTATACTGAGATTGTTTTATATAAATATAAACTTTACCAAACAAAACATACATGTATTGTATAACATGACGTCCTATGAGTGTCATCTGATGAAGTTCATCAAAGGTGAGTGATTCATTTGATCTCTATTTGTGCTTTTTGTGACTCCTCTCTTTGGCTGGAAAAATTTCTGTTTTTCTGTGGCTTGGCTCTGACCTAACATAATCGTTTGTGGTGCTTTCGCTGTAAAGCCTATTTGAAATCGGACACTGTGGTGGAATTAACAACAAGATGACCTTTAAAATTGTATAAGATACTTGTATGCTTGAGGAATTTTAATTATGAGATTTCTGTTGTTTGAATTTGGCGCCCTGCACTTTCACTGGCTGTTGTCATATCGATCCCGTTAATGGGATTGCAGCCCTAAAAGGTGAAGCGAATACTGGAACAATATTTCTAACATAGAACGTGGGGAATGGTCAGAGGCGATTTACAGAGTAATAATGTCATATGGGTTGTTATTTTGTGATTTCATAAAAAATGTATAAAGGAAATACTGTAACTTGAAAAGCATATACTGTACACTATATGTACGAATTCTCCATCCTTAATGTTGTGTTGGAAATATAACAAATGATTAAAGCATTTTTTTTTAGATATGAATGTGATTTTAGGAGCCATAAGAGATCATTTGTCTCCTATAAACTTTGCACAGTAAGTAGCCACACCGCGAGTGAGGCCAGAGAGCCTGACGGAACCGCCCTTGTTGACCAGAGTGCATAAAGGTAAAGACATTCAGACCAGAGAGACCAGAGAGGTGTGTAGCTTCAGCTGACGTCCAAGGTGGTTCGAACTCTGAATATCAACACGAGGCAGAGGCGAGAAGCTCACCTCCTGGACATTCACTGATACAGCTGAATAGCTGTCTTAAGTAAAGTATCTAGAAAACCTCATTTAAATTGTACCATTCTACTACTCTTCAAATTGTCGTATTCTACTACTCTCATCACCCTTGAGAACCATCGACATGGATGTCTAGCTATCTTCAAATAAGCAGCTTCAGGTGCGAATTGAAAGTCAAACTCTGTAGTTCTGTTCAGGACTATACGACGGGTCATCGGATTCTAGGCGACGGCAGAGTAGAGCAACAGTAGAAGAGATGGGTAAATAACTCCTTTTGCACAATCAGAGCCTTACAAACATGCTGCGGAAAGTCCCAACACCCATCCTAAGAAGGCTTGGTTCTGACATAGATACACGGCGAACAAAGACATTTACACGTAAAATACCTTCATGATTTCTTACTTCAAACGGGCGGCGGTTCGTGTGCAAAGTATATGATTACTGCGAGAGTAGTTCTAAATGTACCAAAGTGTTATGTCTCTGTTCCTCTCTCTTTCCCTCTCACCCTCTCCATGTCTTTTGTAAAAAAGCCACCATACTGTGTCAGTCCGCTAGGGACTTGTTTTACTGTATTAAGAATGTATGATTATCCTGTGTTACTGTTTAGTTAGCTAGTAAATAAATACTTAAACCAACTTATGTGGTACTGAATCATAAGTAAGGCTGGGTTTTTTGCAGATTCAGGATGTTACGACTGTTGGAATGATGATATGATATGAGGTTATGATTAATACATTGACTGTTTTATGGATGTGATAGGTAAAGACCATTTAGAGTTTAATTCGGGAGATGGTAACTCTTTAAACAACTGCTCTCGTGCTGCCCCAAATTCCTAATGACTTAATTGTTACATTATTCATTTAATCGGGTAATAATTAAACATAGTTAGTTGATTAGATAAATGTGACCCGTTTCAAGAAACTCGGCGTATGTCACAAGTCACAACTTCACAGAAGAGCCATTTTAATGTAGCTGACATTATTATTTGTATCCCACAGCTGTTTGATTCGCTAGTTAGAGCCTAATGTTAGCTAGCTAACATTGAACCTGGATGGTTAGCTTCCAGCATATTAATGCAGGGTAGTAATGACATGATTTGGCACTATGATCATTGTTGTTTAACTAGCTAACGTTAGCTGGCTGACTCGTCAGTTAACGTTATGTGATGTGTGTGATCTTACACCCTGTTTGCCTAGCTAGGTTCATTGTTTACCTAGTTAGCTAGCTACATGTCTTAAGCTAAAGTGTATAACACGCATTGAATATGGCTGGTGTCAGTAAACGTCTGCAAAAAAAGCGTATTGAAATTGTTGCCAGTAGAGCTGGTTAGGCTGCTTTCATGTTATCCATAGGTAAACAAATCATTGGCCAGAGCGTCAAGTGTGCACTCTGAACGCTCGGAGGGCGAAGCGAGATGAGTGGGTCTAAAGCTTAAGAGGGTGTGAACGATACTGAATGGGTGTAGACAAAGAAGAGCTCTTCACTAGATACCAAAACATTTAAAGGCCATTTTCTCGAAAGTGAGTTTACAAGTTTATCAACTTTCAAAGCAGAATTGCTTTCCCATTGTTCCTCAACAATGCAGTGTATGATATACAATTTTGTAGCTCGGAGTCTCTACTTTTATCCACTGTAAAAAACACAATTTCAAATTTTGCTACATAAGACCAAATCTAGGTTGTGAGTCACAAATGACAGTCATCAAATTAATGAAAGTAAAGTCACGACAATAGTCAAGATGGAACTGATCAGCGGACAGTGTAAAACAATTAATTTACACTGATCCATTATTAGTATAAATAGTCAAGTCACTCTGTACTGCTCAGTAGTACAATGGAACATAGAGAACACAATGGTGTGTACAGTTAGATGTATATTTAATGCTTATTTATGGATGATGAATAGTTTGAAGTCATTTTTACTTAACAATAAACATGGTTTTCCATGATCTGTGCTCATGTCAATATAACTACATTCACATTTTACCACTGCTTTTAATAAGATGTTTGGTTGAAATTCAATTGGGTCTAAAATGTCTTGAAATTACAATCTCTGGATGTGGGTTTTCTATAAATACAAACATGGCTTTGACATTGAACATCAGATAAACAGCACAAGTCCCACATCATTACAGGAGGGACAGAGCATGATCAAGATGCATAAGTACACTTACCAACTACATATTTATAAGGAAATCACAAAAAATAAATTTACTTCACAATGACACATTCTGCAGTCTTTCTACGAGTTTCTCTTTGTCAATCTATTGAGAATTATGTCCACTGTCCCAGAGAGTGGACTTCGGTCAGATCCATCACTTGTCCTAGTGCTAGTCTGGCCTCTCTTTCTGTCCAGTCACCCCTGTGGGGTGCTTTACAGTCTCAGGACGTCTCCACCCATGTCCCACGCTGTATTCTGTCACTTTCCCACTCACTGAGGCATACATCTACCCTCAGCTGGCCAGCACCCTGGGTGGATATACCCGGAGAAGGAGAACACATCGGATTATGATTCATGGAGTATTGGTAAATATACATTCTAGGTCTTCAGTGGCTAACCCAACTTCATGAGTTACTTACTGCTCTCAAGTGTTTGGCTTACTTACTGCTCTCAAGTGTTTGGGATGGTGGCTATAGGGAATGTGGCTGGAACTGGGGGTCCACAGCAGAGGCTGAAGCCTGGGTAGGGGCAGGGGCAGGGGCTTGGGCTGCTGGGAGCACGGTGAGGTCGTGATTAGAGGGGTCAAGAGGTGCGGACATACGGCTTCTGTGGCATGTGTTGGTGAGCATTTCCAAGAGCAGGT
This sequence comes from Oncorhynchus clarkii lewisi, assembly GCF_045791955.1. NCBI lineage: Eukaryota > Metazoa > Chordata > Actinopteri > Salmoniformes > Salmonidae > Oncorhynchus > Oncorhynchus clarkii. The sequence continues at coordinate 22,505,635 of NC_092171.1, forward strand.
CGGAGACCTGCACAATATTATTATTCTTCATGCCGGAGAGGTGGTTTATGCCTTTGCCACTAATGAGACAGTGGAGAGGAGGAGCATAGAAATGTAGTTTTGACAAACAACTAAAAACATACAATTATGCCACTTTGATCTAAAAAAGTGTTGATGAATGTCTAAACAGATAGTAACTAAGTAGACTCTTAAAGAAGGCTCTTTTTGCTGCTAGTGATTACGTAGCTGTAGCTGGTGTAGCTGTAGTCTACCTGACGTGGCGGATGTCTGAGAGCAACATGAGGAGGTGGGAAAGGCGGGTTGACTGCAGCTGGAAGGACAGGCCTTGTTTGGAGATGGCCCACACCAGGGCATCTGTCACTGAGTCCAACAGAAGCTGCAGCTTCCCCTTGCTCTCCAGATCCTCTGCCATCTCCGGAGAGGTAGAGCATATGTCTACTGGTGGACACAAACATAGACCATATGTAAACTGACTTTTCATTTAGGGGGAATTCCGACCAGAGTTAAGTGTATGTAAATGGAACATAATTCCCTTTTTATGCATGAGTTTTAAAAACATGCCAAGAGTAGGCAAAGCTGTCATCAAGGCAAAGGGTGGCTACTTTGAAGAATCTCAAATATAAAATGTATTTTTGATTTGTTTAACACTTTTTTGGTTAATACATGATTCCATATGTGTTCTTGCATCATTTTGAGGTATTTACTATTATTCTACAATGTAGAAAATAGTCAAAATAAAGAAAAACCCTTGAATGAGTAGGTGTGTCCAAACTTTTGACTGGTACTGTATATTTAGCCTTTCTTGATTTGATGATGTTTAAGTTGAAATAGTGATGGAATAGCGATGTTCCTTTTGTCTTTGTACTGACTTGCGGTAACTCTGTGGTTGTAAATCAGTAGTTGTTAAGTTAACTGTCTAAAACATTAACTTGCTTGGCTATGCTGTGGACTTCAGACAGATGAAGCTCAGTTTTGTGATGAAACAAAGGTATGTGTAGAGAAATTTGTGTGGTATGTGTGACTGTTGTCTTTTTGTTGTCACAGCCTTATTGTATATGAACGAATGGGTTATAGAGCAAACAACGCAATTATCACAACATAGGTTGTAATATGTATTTTTTACTGGCTTGGCTTCCTCAGTGATTTTACCCACACACCGCTACTGACCGTCAGATTTGTGACCCGTTTCAGGAAACTAGGCATATTTCGCGGGGCTCTACTTCACAGGAGAGCCATTGAACGCAATGTTTTAAATCAAATATTTATTGGCAGAAGTGCCTTCTGGAACATGTGAACTTTCATTTGCCTTAATAACAAATGTGTATGCCATTGTTAAATTACAAGCCTAGTTGGTTTAGCCACAGAAAAATACAGATAATGAGTGGGCTGAACATGAGATGAGTTCAGATTGGTCTGCCACATAGTACACTTCTGTCTATTTGAGCTGGTTAGTATGTGTAGGTAGTCCTGTCTAACACAGCTTTTTTTTTAATAAACTCAGCAAAAAAGGAAATGTCCCTTTTTCAGGACCCTGTCTTTCAAAGATAATTCCTAATAACTTCACAGATCTTCATTGTAAAGGGCTTAAACACGGTTTCACATGCTTGCTCAATGAACTATAAACAACTAATGAACATACACCTGTGGAACGGTCGTTAAGACACTAACAGCTTACAGACGGTAGGCAATTAAGGTCACAGTTATGAAAACTTAGGACGCTAAAGAGGCCTCTCTACTGACTCTGAAAAACACCAAAAGAAAGATGCCCAGGGTCCCTGTTCATCTGTGTGAACGTGCCTTAGGCATGCTACAAGGAGGCATGAGGACTGCAGTTGTGGTCCGTACTGTGAGACGCCTAAGACAGCGCTACAGGGAGACAGGACGAACAGCTGATCGCCCTCACAGTGGCAGACCACGTGTAACAACACCTGCACAGGATCAGTACATCCGAACATCACACCTGTAGGACAGGTACAGGATGGCAACAACAACTGCCCGAGTTACACCAGTCCATCAGTGCTCAGACTATCCGCAAATGCTGACAGAGGCTGGAACAACAACTGACCCCGGCAACAACGTCACCTATGGGCACAAACTCACCAGAACCAGACAACGCAAATCCTTAAAGAGATTGGTGGGGCTAAATCTTAAGAGGGTTTGAATGATGCTGAATGTGTGTAGACAAAAAAGCTCTCTCCAATAAGTTTACCAAAACATTCAATAGCCATTTTCTCAAAAGTGAGTTTTTACAAGTTTATCAACTTTCAAAGCAGAATTACTTTCCCATTGTTCTTCAACTGTAGTGTATGACATACAATTGTACAGCTGAGTCTCTACTTTTATCCAATGTAAAAAACAATTTCAAATGTTGCTACATAAGACCGATTTGAGCCGGTCGGTCACACATACTCACATAAAGTACATTTATAACTGTCACAGATTTTAGTGTTTGTTTCCTTACATTTTTTATGAATTCCATTGCATCGTTTACCGTCCTTTCCTGTCACGTTTGTGTGGTTGTTCCTTAGGATCGCTAGCGATAGTGGATCATATTAGGCTAACGTAGTACAAGTTGTGCAGTAATTTAAAGTTGCTGCTACCATCTCTTATGGCTGAAAAGAGCTTCTGGACTTCAAAACAGTGATTACTCATCTCGAAATTGACAAATATTTTTTTTTATGAGTCCGAAGCGAAGGATATACTGCTTTACGGAGACCAGCCCCAAATCCCTGTCATTTATGTGAAGAAAAGGCGGAGATACAGAGAGAGAAGGTCCTGGTGGCTTGTGAAGAATCTTAGGCTAGTCAGTAAATTGCCACTACCATCAGTTCTATTGGCTAAAGTGTAATCACCGGAAAACAAACTCTATGATCTACGGTCGAAACTATCCTACCAACTGGACATTAAAAACTGTAATATCTTATGTTTCACCGAGTCGTAGTTTAAACCTATATTCATTAAATTTGAATATTGAAATTGTTCTTGCGTGGATTCTGTGACGCGGTTAGCTTTTAAAGGCTAGGACCGCAATTTCTTGTCCTGGAATCCCGCTTAACGGAGAGGTGGAAGCCTGCTTGACAGGTACGGTAAGCTGCTAGCCATCAAGCTAACGAAGTCTTGCAATCGAACCCTCTTTGTCTGGAGAAATAAATGAACTGTTCAAGCACTGTAGAAGCTATATCTACTGCGCTTTATTTTGGGACAAACCGGATCACTCCAATGCGGCAATGGTCTTCTTGTCAAGAATTATAGGCTTAAGGTGGCTTCCTTGATCATGCAGGTCTCCAGCCTACGTAAGAAACTGGGGAAAACACAGAGTGGAATGTTTAAATTTTCTATGCCGGTGGCTGGACGGCATTCACGCTTATTGGATGCATCTCCGGTCTTGTCGTTTGTCGTTATCCGACTTGCCAGTGTTGCCCAGAGCTCCCCCATCTGATAGCAGAGTCGAAGGAGCCTGGCAAGAGGAGCAAGGCAATCATCGATGATTGCATAACACAAGCCATGGAAGCCGAAGACTGCGGACTCCCGCAAAGCAGTCTACACTCCCAACAAGAGAAGATACAAACAACAAATAGTTTCGCCGTTCTGATCTTCTTGCACCTTCGTCGCTGGGGGTATCTGCAGCCGCAGTGCCTAATACTACGATTTCGAAGTCAATGTTGGCAACCTTCCGTCCCTCGTCTGGATCGTTCAGGGATTCTCCATCTGTCAAACGCCTGCACCAAGCGCCGGGAGCAACGGCCTCAAATTATCCTGCCTCTCGCCCATCCATAAAGGGTTGTTCTAATTCTGTGAAGCATGGGAGTGGGCGGATTTCCTCATCCTTCTCGCCAGCCGTGATTTTGAGCAGCTCCATGGTAATAAATATGTCTGTTGCTGGTGCAAAAACAATGTCCTACAAATAATGGCCAATATGCCCCATCTGGGGGCTCTTCTACGCACGACGCAACACGGTGTGCTGGGATGCAGGCCTTGGCTGTGGTGTGTAGGCAATATACCACAAACCCCTTATTGCTATTGAGGCTGGTTGTCAGCGTAGTTAGAGTGTTAAATATTGGTGCTTTGTCGTGCCCGTGGTGTACAATCTGATGTACCACGCCTCTCAGCAGTCAGTGTTCAGGGCTCAAGCGACCCAGTTTATTATTCTATATAAGCTATTTACACTACCTTTTATATTCTTGATCCTAATGATATAGGCCTAGGTGTAAAACAGCTGAGGTGATAGATCCTGGAATAAAAACAAAAAGTGTGTGGGTCGTTCTGGATTGTCAGTAATGCATGTATTCTTGGCTATCGTGCCATGGCTGTGTCAGGGTCGATTGTAAGTTAAACTTAAGTATGACTTTATGGCTAGTGTGATGCCTAAAACTCACTTTTACTGGCAGTCATTAGCGTTAGAATCTGTTCCTTTTTCCTTCATCCTTTTTTTGTCGGAATTAAACAGGATATAATGAGGACTACATGAAATATGTCTTGTATGTAATGGACAAGAACTTGGTATAATAGTAATACATTTTTACCTGGCTAAAGGAGAAAGAATATCATATATTTTGTTTACAGGAAACTCACTCTATTATTTGTGCTGCTTTACAGGAAAACACTCTAGTATTTATGATAGTTTATGTGTCGGGGGCTAGGGTCAGTCTGTTATATCTGGAGTGTTTCTCCTGTCTTATCCGGTGTCCTGTGTGAATTTAAGTATGCTCTCTCTAATTCTCTCTCTTTCTCTTTCTCTCTTTTTCTCTTTCTTCCTTTCTCTCAAAGGACCTTATCCCTAGGACCATGCATCGGGACTACCTGGCCTGATGACTCCTTGCTGTCCCCAGTTCACCTGCGGCTATGGAACCCTGACCTGTTCACCGGACGTGCTACCTTGTCCCAGACCTGCTGTTTTCAACTCTCTAGAGACAGCAAGAGTGGTAGAGATACTCTAAATGATCGGCTATGAAAAGCCAACTGACATATACTCTTGAGGTGCTGACCTGTTGCACCCTCTACAACCACTGTGATTATTATTATTTGACTCTGCTGGTCATCTATGAATATTTGAACATCTTGGCCATGTTCTGTTATAATCTCCACCTGGCACAGCCAGAAGAGGACTGGCCACCCCGCAAAACCTGGATCCTCTCTAGGTTTCTTCCTAGGTTCCAGCCTAGAAAGTTTTTCCTAGCCACCGTGCTTCTACACCTGCATTGCTTGCTGTTTTGGCTATTAGGCTGGGTTTCTGTACAGCACTTTGTCAGCTGATGTAAGAAGGGCTTTATAAACACATTTGATTGATTGATTGATTCACTCTACAAATATAGATGAGGTTCGGTGGGAAAAGAACTGGGAGGGAGGAAAATATTTTTGTCATGGGCAAAGAAACTCAAAAAGGGGTAATAATACTAATTAATAGCAATGTTGATCTGATTGTGAAAACTGTGCAAACAGTTCCTCAAGGAAGATGGATTATTTTAAATATCCTATTGGACCAAAAACAGATCTGGCTAATTGATCTATATGGGCCAAATAATGATGATCAACACCTCTTTCAAAATATACACTACCATTCAAAAGTTTGGGGCCACATAGAAATGTCCTTGTTTTTGAAGGAAAAGCACAGTTTTTGTCCATTAATATAACATGAAATTGATCATAAATACAGTGTAGACATTGTTATTGTTGTAAATGACTATTGTAGCTGGAAACGGCTGATTTTTTATGGAATATCTCCGTAGCGAGGAGGTCCATTATCAGCAACCATCATTCTTCCTGTGTTCCAATGTCACGTTGTGTTAGCTAATCCAAGTTTATGATTTTAAAAGGCTAATTGATCGTTAGAAAACCCTTTTGCCATCAGAGTCCCTGGGTTCGCGCCCAGGCTCTGTCGTAACCGTCCGCGACCGGGAGGTCCGTGGGGCGACGCACAATTGGCCTAGCGTCGTCCGGGTTAGGGAGGGCTTGGTCGGTAGGGATGTCCTTGTCTCATCGCGCACCAGCGACTCCTGTGGCGGGCCGGGCGCAGTGCGCGCTAACCAAGGTTGCCAGGTGCACGGTGTAGCCTCCGACACATTGGTGCGGCTGGCTTCCGGGTTGGATGCTCGCTGTGTTAAGAAGCAGTACGGCTGGCTGGGTTGTGTATCGGAGGACGCATGACTTTCAACCTTCGTCTCTCCCGAGCCCGTACGGGAGTTGTAGAAATGAGACAAGATAGTAGCTACTACAACAATTGGATACTACGAAATTGAGGAGAAAAAGGGCTAAAAAAAATATATAATAAAAAAAATACATAAAAAAAAAAAAAAAAAAAAAAAACTTTTGCAATTATGTTTGCACAGCTGAAAACTGTAGTCCTGATTAAAGAAGCAATAAAACTGTCCATCTTTAGACTAGTTGAGTATCTGGAGCATCAGCATTTGTGGGTTAGATTACAGGCTCAAAATGGTTCACCTTCCAACAGGACAACTACCCTAAACACACAGCCAAGACAACACAGGAGTGGCTTCGGGAGAATTCTCTGAATGTCCTTGAGAGGCCCAGTTAGAGCCCGAACTTGAACTCGATCGAATATCTCTGGAGAGACCTAAAAATAGCTGTGCAGCGACACTCCCCATCCAACCTGACAGAGCTTGAGAGGATCTGCAGAGAATAATGAAACCCAAATACAGGTGTGCCAAGCTTGTATAGCCATACCCAATAAGAATTGAGGTTGTAATTGCTGCCAAAGGTGCTTCAAGAAAGTACTGAGATGTAAATGTGACATGTTTGTCCTTTTTAATACATTTGCAAACATTTCTAAAAACCTGTTTTTGCTTTGTCATTATGGAGTATTTTGTGTAGATTGAATGCGGGAAATAAACAATTTAATCAATTTTAGAACAAGGCTAAAGGGGGTCTGAAAACTTTTCGAATGCACTGTACATAATTAGGCACTCACATCCTTTGAACTGAACAATGCTAGCTAGCAAAAACAACCTCATATTTAGGTGGTATACTGCACCTCAAACAATTTTCTAAGGAAATCTTGGTGTAATTCAGAAGGAGAGCAATAGCTCTGCTTCCTGACCTTCATCAGAGGAAGGATCAGAAAATCATCTGATCGAATGCACAGCAACCCAGAACAGACAGCCGATCAGAGATGACTGTTTTATAACATTTTGGACAATTGTAGCTTTCAAATGTAAGCAAGGTTTGATCATTTTGTCATCCTTGGCCCTGCAACACTGTCACAGAGAGGTTCACCCTGAAGGACAGATGAATGGACTTCATTTACAGGTAAAGTTAAGCCTAAATACTTTGCGATTTGCGGGTTAGGCTACTGTTGAATGAACATGAAACATGAAAATAGAAAACATCCCTTTGATGCATTTGATTTATCAAGCTAGAATTTTGTTTTGATGAGACACTTTTAATCTTTTGAACTGCATTTTTCAGTCATTTTGATTGTTGATATTGACATTTTGTTAGAACTTTATTATATGTGTGTGCATAATGTGTATAATAATATTTCAGTATTATAATATTATTATAATGTGTATAATAATTGTTCACATAATGTTATTATTATTATTATCATGTGTGTATGTGCATGATGCAAGCGGTTCATTGGAGGAATTGTATATCCATTCTGAAAGGCTAAGGAGTTTGCATTGCAAACTACTCGGATTAAATGTGTGCTTGTATTGGTATTTTAATGCTACCTATTGGTTATACATTTTGTTGGATGATATGAAATATGCCACCATCGGGGGCTATTGCTTGTGTATCTTGGCTACAGTGGTACTGTATTCACATTTAGTGAAAATTGTTTGTCAATTTTGGTTAATCACCTGTCACTGGATGTTAGAGCTATCTGTTGTATGGTGAACTTGGGCTTCATCAAGGTTTATTTGTGAGTAAATCTGGCTTTGATAATTGATAATAGCCCAGCCTCTGATCTTACAACATGTCACTGTACAGAAGTACTGATTATTTGACTTACTGGAGTTGAGGAGGATCATGGCTTTCAGACAGACATACTCCTCTCTCTGGAGGTTCAGCTCTCGAAACCTAGTGGTGGCTGCCAGTAGCATGTCAAATATAATCATGATTCCCTCCACACAGTTCCCCTCTTCCCTACAAGCACACAGTCACACACAGAGTGAAAGAGACATATTATATAACACACACTCACAGACATGTACACTTGTGTAACAGTTCAGACATGTAAACTCAAAGATTGGCAAATAGATATAGCAGCACATGTGCACACCTACTATACTCAAACGCCATGCACATCCTTAGACAAGTATTACAGACACTCACATATAGACAGGCCAATGGGCCTGCCTAGAATTAAGGCGCTTGGCAGTGCAGAGATATTCTAAATTCTTATGATTGGTCCACACCAAAAATGTATGTTCTGCCCCTTCCAGCCAGTGCCTCCACTCCAATGCAATCTTGACCGCCAGAAGTTCCCGATTTCCTACGTCGTATTTTCTCTCAGCGGGGTTGAGACAATGGCACAGGAAGACACAGGGATGCAGCTTTGGGTCCTGAGCAGACCGCTGGGACAGGACGGCCCCCACTCCAATGTCAGAAGCGTTGACCTCAACCACAAACTGACAGACGGATCCGGATGGATGAGGATGGGGGAGATAGTAAACTGACGCTTGAGGTCCAAAAATGCCCTGTCAACAGGAGACCATGTGAACAACACCTTTGGCGAAGTGAGTGCAGAGAGGGGAGCTGCCAGGGTGCTGTAGCCTGAATGAAGCGGCGGTAGAAATGTTCAAATCCCAAGAAACGCTGCAGCTGCACTCTGGATGTGGGTTGGGGCCAATTTACCACCACTCTCACCTTTTCAGGAACCATCTGAACACTCCCTTCAGCGATGATGTATCCCAGAAAGGAGATAGTGGAGTGGTGGAATTTGCACTTCTCAGCTTTCACAAAAAACTGGTTCTCTAGGAGGCTTTGAAGGTCTTGACGGGCATGTTCTTGACGTGTTCTTGAGCGGAACAGGAGAAAACAAGGATGTCGTTGAGATAGACAAACAGAGATCCATTCATCATGTCACAGAGCACATCATTGACCAGGGCCTGGAACACTGCTGGAGCGTTGGTGAGTTCAAACGGCATGACCAGGTGCTCATTGTGTCCATTAGCTGTGTTGGTCGTCTTCCACTCGTCTCCTTTGTGTATCCAAACTCGATGGTATGCATTCAGAAGGTCCAACTTGGAAAAGATGGTTGTCCCCTGGAGAGGTTCAAAAGCCGAGGAGAGGAGTGGTAGAGGGTAGCAATTCTTCACCGTGATGTAATTGAGGCCCCGGTAGTCAATACATGGACGCATGGTCTTGTCCTCTTTTCCCACAAAGAAGAACCCTGCGCCGGCAGGGGAAGCAAAAGTATGAATGCTCCCAGCAGCCAGAAAGTCCTAAATGTACTCCTCCATGGCCTTGGTCTCAGGGCCAGACAGGGAATATAGTCACCCACGAGGCGGTGTTGTGCCCGGGTGTAGATCAATAGCGCAATCGTAGAGACGATGCGGAGGGAGGAGCGCAAGCCTTGCTGATGAACACCTCCAGGAGGTCCTGGTATTCTGCTGGAACGAGATATCCGAGGCTTTACCAGAGACCGCAGCAGGACATCCCGGGGCAGGCTAAGCCGCCTGAAGGCAATGTGAGTGGCAGAACGGGCTCCAACCCAGGATAGAACCAGTGGTCCAGTCAATAACGGAGTTGTGCCTCTGGAGCCATGAGAATCACAAAACAACAGGAACATGGGGAGATTCAATGAGAAGAAGCTGTGTGGACTCACTGTGATTGCCCGACAAACACAGGTTAATGGGCACCGTACTATGAGGGATCCTGCCTATGGTACGTCCGTCCAGTGCTCTGGCGTCCATGGGAACAGAGAGGAGTTGTGTGGAGATACCCAGCTCTGATACCAGAGTAGCGTTCATAAATCTCAGCTCCAGAGTCAATGAGCACTCTGAGAGATTTAGATGGGTCACCCCACAGCAGGATAACATGAAAGAGAGTACGAGTAATGAGAGTTAGAAAACTCCCAGTATGACCCACCATAGTACTCTTACCTGGCTCTGCCCCGTTTCGTAGGCACAGTAGAAAATGAGTCACTGTGCCCAATGATTCCCGAGGGGACTCGAGTGCCTTTGGATCCTCTCGGAAACGCAGGCATCGGGGACTTCCGGGGTTCTTCGGGGGCGAGCAAGTAGCCGTGGATGAACAAATAGAGATGAAAACAGGCCTCTTCTCCCTCCTCCGCCCCCTCACATATAGACAAGTGGTCCATCGAGCCTTATTGTTAAGACTATGTGGGAGTCAAGGTCCAGAAGTAACTCCCGAGCTGCGAGCTCAACTTTAATCTCCTCGGATAGTCCATGAAGAAAGGTATCAAACAGAGACTCGAGGTTCTAGGCACTCTCGCCAGCCAACGTGTGAAAGTCTACTGTGTAGTCTGCCACACTACGGGGTTGTTTCTTGAGGTTGAGCATCTCTCCCGGGCACCGGATGATCGAATACCTTCCTCACCTCCGAAGGGAACGAAGAGGGCTGCAGCTCAAAGATGAGGGAGCACTGGGAAAGAAACGCCCGGCCGGTTCCAGGGTCCCCAACATAGCGCTCAGGAGGAGGTAAGCGTGGTTCTCGGGAAGCCGGGGTAGGCTGTACAAAATCATCACTGGCAAGGGAATTACTGAGCGTCCGGGAGGTCTCCGTTGTGGCAGGCTGCCTGATAGATAGTCCAGGGAATTACTCTAGTAACGTCTTGAAACCTCGTGTTGCGTTTTGGGATTGCGACTACTCGGACCTTGGCTGCAGTGCGTGGTCACCTAGTCTGATGTGTAAATTCTTAACTCACATGTTTTATACCCCAGGGTAGAATTGGGTGTTTCCGCCTTCATGGCAAGTTCTCTGGGTGTATGTAGTTACGAGGCAAGGCATCAAGATTGTACTCTAATCAAGTTTAGACAAGTAATTTCACAGTTCAATTTTACAAAAACGTTCTCTTTAATCTGGACATTTTCCAACCAAAAGTACAATATGTAAACATCATGTGCATATTATGGAAACTCTTCAAGTTAAAATGTTTTTGTTATAACGTCGTCATTTAACTTTTAATAACATAACAAAAATTACATTCATTTTCATATTCCATCTATCGTTATTACCACCATTTTGGCTGATGGAATATATTGTCCCAAAATCCATTTATTGCATGTTACTGTTTTGAGTAAGATTCTCCATAGGGCCCATTCACACATTCCAATCCTCCACACTGAGAGGACAAATGATTTTGTCTGCTGCCTCAATGAAAGTAAAGTCACGACACAAGTGGTACACACACATAGACAAGTGGTACACACACTCACATATAGACAAGTAATACCCCTACTCACATGTAGACAATTAGTACACACACTCACATATAGACAAGTAGTACACAAACTCCCATATAGACAAGCGGTACACACACACTCACATATAGACAAGCGGTACACACACACTCACATATAGACAAGTGGTACACACACACTCACATATAGACAAGTGGTACACACACACTCACATATAGACAAGTGGTACACACACACTCACATATAGACAAGTGGTACACACACACACTCACATATAGACAAGTGGTACGAAAGGTAAGAGGATTTATTGGCCTTGGGGAGAATGTTCTCATCCCTGAGACTAAAATACAGTGTAATGTATGTGGGAATATGCATCATTTTTTTGTAAACATTTTATTTTACCTTTATTTAACTAGGTAAGTCAGTTAAGAACAAATTCATATTTACAATGACGGCCTACACTGGCCAAACCCGGACGACGCTGGGCCAATTGTGCGCCAGTTGTGAAACAGCCTGGATCAAATACGCACACTCACACATCCATTACATTGTATCTTAGTCTTAGGGATGAGATCATTTTCCTCAAGGCCAATAAATCCTCTTACCTTCCGGACTGATCAGATTCACCCAACACCAGAACTACACCTAAATAAACAAACCCCAATGTTATAGTTTTTTGGGCTACAACACAAATATATAATTCTGACAAACAAAGTGGGACATGTGTGATTTAGAGCCATAAACCTTTTGTTTACTGACAATTCAAAAGGTGATTTGTCAGCAGTCAGAGTTTTATATGGCCAAAATTTAAAGTCAAACTTAACTCAAGAACCTAAAAAAAACAAATCAATAAGGAATGTAAAAATACAAGGACTGTATGTTTGAAGCAAACATTAAAATCAGTATTATTGTATTTTCAGATCATAGATGTATGGGATGTCAACCTCTCAGCAATTTAAAGGGTGAAGATACTGTAACCAACATCATTCTCATCTTATTCTTACTGGAGCTTAGTAGTGAAATTCAGGAATTTGTACCTGTTGAGCTTTAGGTCTGCTGAGAAGATGAGTTTCCCAGGGTGGTCGACAGACCTCCACATCAGACCAAGCATCAGCACGTCCAACCAGCAACTCTCCAACTGGTGCATCTGGTACGTCAGACTCAGCTCTACAAAGCCTATAGTACACACATGCACAGATGAAAAGAAAGTGGAGGCAGTTAGTGCTCATTGTATTCTGAAGGGAGAAAAATAGGAGAGGGTCATGCTTTTTCAATTTCAGTCAAGGGGAGGGATTAGTATTTTTTTTATCTAGTCCAGGGGAGGGTCATGTAATCTGTAATTGACGAAATTTCAATATTCTTCAGTATTTTTGAACGAGTTGCTTATTATGATATATATAGAGTACCAGTCAAAAGTTTGGACACACCTACTCATTCAAGGGTTTTTCTTTATTTTGACTATTTTCTACATTGTAGAATAATAGTGAAGACATCAACGCTATGAAATAACACACTTGGAATCATGTAGTAACCAAAAAAGTGTTAAACAAATCAGAAATATATTTTATATTTGAGATTCTTCAAAGTAGCCACCCTTTGCCTTGATGACAGCTTTGCAAACTCTTGTCATTCTCTCAACCAGCTTCTACTGGAATGCTTTTCCAACAGTCTTGAAGGAGTTCCCACATATACTGAGCACTTGTTGGCTGCTTTTCCTTCACTCTGTGGTCCAACTCATCCCAAACCATCTCAGTTGGGTTGAGTTCGGGTGATTGTGGAGGTCAGGTCATCTGATGCAGCACTCAATCACTCTCCTTCTTGGTCAAATAGCCCTTACACAGTGTGGATGTGTGTTTTGGGTCATCGTCCTGTTGAAAAACAAATTATAGTCCCACTAAGCGCAAACCAGATGGGATGGTGCATCTCTGCAGAATGCAGTGGGAGCCATGTGTGATAGCCAAATCTCAAATTTGGACTCATCAGACCAAAGGACAGATTTCCACCTGTCTAATGTCCATTGCTTGTGTTTCTTGGCCCAAGCGAGTCTCTTCTTATTGGTGTCCTTTAGTAGTGGTTTCTTTGCAGCAATTCGACCATGAAGGCCTGATTCACGCAGTCTCCTCTGAACAGTTGATGTTGAGATGAGTCTGTTACTTGAACACTGTGAAGCTTTTATTTGGGCTGCAATTTCGGAGGTTGGTAACTCAAATTAACTCATCTTCTGCAGCAGAGGTAACTCGGGGTCTTCCTTTCCTGTGGCGGTCCTATTGAGAGCAAGTTTCATCAAAGCACTTGGTGGTTTTTGCAACTGCACTTGAGGAAATTTTCTGGATTGGAAAATTTGTTCTTGAAATTTTCCAGATTGACTGAGCTTCATGTCTTAAAGTAATGATGAACTGTTATCTCTCTTTGCTTATTTGCGCTGTTCTTGCATAATATGGACTTGGTCTTTTACCAAATAGGGCTATCGTCTGTATATCAACCCTACCTTGTCACAACACAACTGACTGGCTCAAACTCAATAAGGAAATACATTCCACAAATTTACTCTTAACAAGGCCCACCAGTTAATTGAAATGCATTCCAGGTGACTATCTCATTACGCTGGTTGAGAGAATGCCAAGAGTGTGCAAAACTTTCATTAAGGCAAAGGGTGGCTACTTTGAAGAATCTCTAATATTTTTGTATTAGTTTAACACATTTCTGGTTACCACATGTTATTTCATAGCATGGATGTCTTCACTATTATTCTACAGTGTAGAAAATAGTTTTAAAAAAAACAAAAAAACCTTGAATGAGTAGTTGTGTCCAAACTTTTGACTGGTACTGTATATCGACGTGTTCCCCATCTCTCATTCTCCACTGGACGCACAATATAAATGTAGTTCTGTTTATTAATTCAACCATTTAAATAAACAAGCACACACAAAACTTGAAAAGCCATACATGCACATGAGTAAAATCATTGAGGATAATACACGATAACGTCTGGGACTTATTTCCATTCGGGTCCTCTTGAGACAAGACGGCAAGTTAAGATCCAACACGGTTGCAAACAGTATTACAGCGAGATAATAAAACCTAAAAATGAAGAAGAACATATATGATATCATTGCAGTTGCATCGCAAGGTACACAGAAGACATCAAATAGTTTTTTGCCCAGAGAGGATGTTGTTTTTATGGTTAGAGGCAACACATTCCTCTCTGAGACTACAGTGTAGAAGATAGTATCTTTCCCACGATTACTCCTGAACCTGTATAAACCCACATTAGCATCACCTGATCTGGTGCTGTGATTGTGTGCATCCCTAACATGGGGAAAGTAATCAGCTAGATATCTGGGCGCAGAATCATCAATACTCCTGATAACCAAACCCAGTCTAATCTGGGACACCTTAGCCTCAACAGGCAGCCAGTTGAGTTCCTGAAAGCAGCTCCTGCATGTGAGTATGTGGACTCAGCTTCAACACTACCCTGATCAGCTTATTGTGGAATATTTTGAGTTTCCCCTTCAGAAACGTGTATAAGCCCCCTAACCAGGAAGTATCAGTGTAGTCAAAATGGCATTGAATGAGGGCAGCGGCTAGCACTGTCATGGAATCCTTATCAAGCAGCTTGGACTTTCTAGCCAAAAATGTAGTCCTGGCATTAACCGTCCCTAGCACTTTAGTGGCCATGCTCACACCTATCAAGCTTTCGTCAAGGATGCATCCCTGCTAGCTAACAGAGGTTTTTAGTAGTCAGCACCTCACCCCCTAACTCCGCTCTGATTTCATGATTTCAGAGGACCTACACAATTTAGTTCTGGACCCCAAAATAATTGCCTCAGTTTCACCTAAGTGCAGAGATACACTATATGTACACAAAGTATGTGGACCTCCCTTCAAATTGGTGGATTTGGCTATTTCAGCCACACCCCATTGCTGACAGGTGTATAAAATCGAGCACACAGCCATGCAATCTCCATAGACAAACACTGGCTGTAGAATGGCCTTACTGAAAAGCTCAGTGATTTTCAACATGGCACTGTCATAGGATGCCACCTTTCCAGCAAGTCAGTCCGTCAAATTTCTGCCCTGGTAAAGCTGCCCCAGTCAAGTGCTGTAAGTGCTGTTATTGTGAAGAGGAAACTTCTTGAAGCCGCAAAGTGGTAGGCCACACAAGCTCACAGAACGAGTCCGCAGAGTGCTGAAGTGCGTAGCGTGTAAAAATAAATGCTGTCCTCAGTTGCAACACTTACAGTTCCAAACTGCCTCTGGAAGCAACGTCAGCACAATAACTGTTCGTTGGGAGCTTCCATGGCCGAGCAGTCGCACACAAGCCTAAGATCACCATGCACAATGCCAAGCTTCAACTGGAGTGGTGTAAAGTTCGCCGACATTGGACTCTGGAGCAGCTTCACCATCTGGCAGTCCCACGGACTAATCAGTCCAACGGACTAAGGCACATATCTCATCACCGTTCCAATCCTTCCTGACAGAATAATTGTCCATCTCAATTTAACAAACGGATTAATCCAACCATGTCTCTGTAAAACATAAGACACCCACCTCTGATTTGCGAACCAACCGGCGTATCTCATCCATCTTCAGTAGTAAGCTTTGGACATTTAATTGCACAAAATGTAAACCTTTCTTCCCAAAGGCCTTGCTGAATTCTCGATCCACTTGAAACTCGCCTCCCTGTGCATTATGGAGCACCCCTCCCCATGTTCATGCATTGCCAGCTAACCTTCCACTGCCCCGTTGTCCACACCACCGCATCCCCAGTCTATCGCCTCTGCACTGCTGTGGAGCCCCCCTCCTTTGGTGCACTCTCCATCCTACAGTGGTTCGTCCTATAACAGTTCCAGCATACTTTATATAAGTGCCATAGTACTTTATTTTAGCCCAGTACTGTAACCTACTCCCGACCGTACAACTTGACGGGCTATTTATCTAAAGGATCCCCATGTTGTGTGGGCACGCGGGAAACTGGTGTTCTTATTACAGTATCTTTGCCCTTTAAATTGCTGAGAGGTTGACATCCCATAAATCTATGAGCTATCTGAAAATACAATAATATTAATACCGATATTGTTTGCTTCAAACATACAGTCCTTGTATTTTTACGTTCCTTATTGATTTGTTTTTTATAGGTTCTTGAGTTAAGTTTGACTTTGAATTTTGGCCATTTCAAACTCTGACTGCTTGTCACGTCCGTTAAAAGAAGAGGACCAAGGTGCAGCGTGATGAACGTACATTTTCTCTTTATTTGGAAAATGACGCCAAACAAAACAATAAACACTACCCCCCCAAAAAAAAAAAAAAAAAAAAAAAAAAAAAAAAAAAACCCTGTGAAGCTAAACGCTATGTGCCCTAAACAAAGTCAACTTCCCACAAAGACAGTTGGAAAAAGGGCTAGCTAAGTAGGGTTCTCAATCAGAGACAACGATAGACAGCTGTCCCTGATTGAGAACCCTACCCGGCCAAAACATAGAAATACAAATAATAGAATACCCACCCCAACTCACACCCTGACCAAACCAAACTAGAGACATAAACAGGTTCTCTAAGGTCAGGGCTTGACACTGCTGACAAAGCACCTTTGAATTGTCAGTTAACAAAAGGTTTATGGCTCTAAATCACACATGTCCCACTTTGTTTGTCAGAATTATATATTTGGGTTGTAGCCCAAAAAACTATGACATTGGGGTTTGTTAAGTATTAAACGTTGTTTATTTAGTTGTAGTTCTGGTGTTGGGTGAATCTGATCAGTCCGGAAGGTAAGAGGATTTATTGGCCTTGAGGAGAATGATCTCGTCCCTGAGACTAAGATACAATGTAATGGATCTGGGAGTGTGCGTATTTGATCCAGGCTGTATCACAACCGGCACACAATTGGCCCAGCGTCGTCCGGGTTTGGCCAGTGTAGGCCATCATTGTAAATATGAATGTGTTCTTAACTGACTTGCCTAGTTAAATAAAAGTTACACTAAGAACATAACATTTCCATACCCTAATTGTATAATTGTAGTCTAACCAATACCCAAATTCAGTGAGATTCAGTGAAAATAAAAATCTCATTGATTTATCAAGACCAGTCCCCATGCTTGTCTCAGAGCAGCGTGAAATGGTGCTAAAATAGTTGTAGGCTATTGCTTCAAATCCTAGTGCTTCTAACTTCAATATGCTCTAAATAAATAAGACCTACACCACTTTTACCAGCACATTACTCAACACTAGTGAGACTCATGTTGCCTGGCAGAGTTCCTCTGTCCAGTGTCTGTGTTCTTTTGCCCAGCTTAATCTTTATTTTTATTGGTCAGTCTGAGATATGGCTTTTACTTTGCAACTCTGCCTAGAAGGCCAGCATCCCAAAGTCGTCTCTTCACTGTTGATGTTGAGACTGGTGTTTTGCCAGTACTATTTAATGAAGCTTCCAGTTGATGACTTGTCTGTTTCTCAAACTAGACACTCTAATGTACTTGTCCTCTTGCTCAGTTGTGCACCAGGGCCTCCAACTCCTCTTTCTATTCTGGTTAGCGGCAGTTTGCGCTGTTCTGTGAGGGGAGCACACAACGTTGTACGAGATCTTCAGTTTTCTTGGCAATTTCTTCTCAGAATAAGAATAGACTGACGAGTTTCTGACCATTTTGAGCCTGTAATCGAACTCACAAATGTTGATGCTCCAGATACTCAAATAGTCTAAAGATTGCCCGTTTTATTGCTTCTTTAATCAGGAGTGATGGTTGCTTATAATGGGCCTCTGTACGCCTATGTACAGTGCCTTGCGAAAGTATTCGGCCCCCTTGAACTTTGCGACCTTGTGCCACATTTCAGGCTTCAAACATAAAGATATAAAACTGTATTTTTTTGTGAAGAATCAACAACAAGTGGGACACAATCATGAAGTGGAACGACATTTATTGGATATTTCAAACTTTTTAACAAATCAAAAACTGAAAAATTGGGCGTGCAAAATTATTCAGCCCCCTTAAGTTAATACTTTGTAGCGCCACCTTTTGCTGTGATTACAGCTGTAAGTCGCTTGGGGTATGTCTCTATCAGTTTTGCACATCGAGAGACTGACATTTTTTCCCATTCCTCCTTGCAAAACAGCTCGAGCTCAGTGAGGTTGGATGGAGAGCATTTGTGAACAGCAGTTTTCAGTTCTTTCCACAGATTCTCGATTGGATTCAGGTCTGGACTTTGACTAGGCCATTCTAACACCTGGATATGTTTATTTTTGAACCATTCCATTGTAGATTTTGCTTTATGTTTTGGATCATTGTCTTGTTGGAAGACAAATCTCTGTCCCAGTCTCAGGTCTTTTGCAGACTCCATCAGGTTTTCTTCCAGAATGGTCCTGTATTTGGCTCCATCCATCTTCCCATCATGTTTAACCATCTTCCCTGTCCCTGCTGAAGAAAAGCAGGCCCAAACCATGATGCTGCCACCACCATGTTTGACAGTGGGGATGGTGTGTTGCTTTTACGCCAAACATAACGTTTTGCATTGTTGCCAAAAAGTTCAATTTTGGTTTTATCTGACCAGAGCACCTTCTTATACATGTTTGGTGTGTCTCCCAGGTGACTTGTGGCAAACTTTAAACTACACTTTTTATGGATATCTTTAAGAAATGGCTTTCTTCTTGCCACTCTTCCATAAAGGCCAGATTTGTGCAATATACGACTGATTGTTGTCTTATGGACAGTCTCCCACCTCAGCTGTAGATCTCTGCAGTTCATCCAGAGTGATCATGGGCCTCTTGGCTGCATCTCTGATCAGTCTTCTCCTTGTATGAGCTGAAAGTTTAGAGGGACGGCCAGGTCTTGGTAGATTTGCAGTGGTCTGATACTCCTTCCATTTCAATATTATCGCTTGCACAGTGCTCCTTGGGATGTTTAAAGCTTGGGAAATCTTTTTGTATCCAAATCCGGCTTTAAACTTCTTCACAACAGTATCTCGGACCTGCCTGGTGTGTTCCTTGTTCTTCATGATGCTCTCTGCGCTTTTAACGGACCTCTGAGACTATCACAGTGCAGGTGCATTTATACGGAGACTTGATTACACACAGGTGGATTGTATTTATCATCATTAGTCATTTAGGTCAACATTGGATCATTCAGAGATCCTCACTGAACTTCTGGAGAGAGTTTGCTGCACTGAAAGTAAAGGGGCTGAATCATTTTGCACGCCCAATTTTTCAGTTTTTGATTTGTTAAACAAGTTTGAAATATCCAATAAATGTCGTTCCACTTCATGATTGTGTCCCACTTGTTGTTGATTCTTCACAAAAAAATACAGTTTTATATCTTTATGTTTGAAGCCTGAAATGTGGCAAAAGGTCGTAAAGTTCAAGGGTTCAACTTTCGCAAGGCACTGTAGATATTCCATTCAAAATCAGCCGTTTCCAGCTACAATAGTCATTTAC